>NC_049171.1:53265573-53870573 GCF_009769625.2 Cygnus olor | reverse complement strand
ATGTGAATTCTTCAGTAGAATTAGTTTCATTCCTTAGTCAATGATTTAAAACTAAAACTTTTACAAAAAAAAAAAAAAAAGGTAAAAATAATTCAAACTTTAGCACAACTATTCAACAGCAATGCACAAAATGATGTATTTGCTTAATTGTATAGCTATTTGTATAGTTAGTATTTTATAGTATTGTATACTACTATACTACTATATATTGTATAGTTAGTAGTACCTGAAATCTCTTGTTCTCAATATAATCACTTATTCATACTTCACTGGGTGTAGATGCTGAGTCAAAAACAGAGATACAAGATGTAAAAAGGAATTAAGACTGTAGGGCCAAAATATATCTTCAGCAGATAATAATAAATAAATAAATAAATAAAAACAGACAGAAGACAGCAGAGACAGAAAAAACATTGCACAGCTCAGGAAAATAATATCATTTCAAATATCCCATTTTTACATAGCTAAAAATTGATCTATGAGTTTTAGAAACTTCTTCTGCTTCCTTATCCTACATAGTATATTTTATTTTTCTATCATAAACTGTAAATTACTCAAACAATTCCCCTGCAATACAAAATATGTTCAAGTTATTTTACTAGGCCTACAGAAAAATAATTTAATTGTAAAGGTATAAAAATAATTGTAACATCTTATAAGTATCACCAAATGGCAGTACAAGATCTATAATTTAAAAAGAAAAAAAGGTATGACGAGCAGCAATGGGATAACTTCTTTGATGTTCAACAGTGTTTTTCAGTTGCTATTGCTTTTGTGTCACTGACATGACCAACAATTTCAATTCTCATTACTAATCAAAGAATAAATGAAAACAAAGGAATTCTTCATTTCTATTTTATTGAACACCACCTATTTTGAAGACCAACTTAGGAACTTAAAAAGTAGACAGTGAAACTAAATAACATACCAAAAACATGACAAGTATATAAATGAAGAGAAGCTTTTTGTTCTTTGTTATACAGTTCCTTTCAGTTCTTCATTTAATGCCATCTGAGATCAAATCAGTCCATCTTCATCTTTGTTGTCCCCAGTTTGTATCAGAGGGTGATAAATAGACCAGACACAAGCTCCTTAAAGTTTGTCAGTGTTTCCACCATCATAGACAAAAAAATAAAAAATAAAAAATAAAAAATAAAAAATAAAAAATTCATTATTTTTATCTTGACTAGATCCTACTACATAAAAGTTCTCTGCAAAAGCAAGCTTGCATTTCATGGCGTGTTCCCAGAATCTTTTATTGATATATTATTCTCACTAATGTGATGGCACAAATACATTTTTAAGATGCTATTGAAATATCCATTTCAACTGTCCTCTTCCAAACAACAGAAATCAAAGCTTTTATTAACACTCCAAAGCAGAGCCAAAAGAAAGGCTGGTTTTAAATACCATAGGCCTGGGAACCAAGATGTCTGCACAGGAAATCATATTCTTGGCTTGCTACAGTTTTCTGCAAGACCATGGGAGAGACACTCACACTCAACATCTTTCCATTTTTCCTGTGAAAAAATAAGATACTGATACCTCATAGTGGTGCTGGAATGTGTAACTCACTCATCTTACTGAGCTCTTTAGAGGGTTATTCTGATACAAAGAATCTAAGTTAAATGCACGGTCTTTCTCACACACAAAGACAGATAATACAATTTTTGTTTAGTTACAGTTGATCTGAATAATTCTTAATGAAATCACAGGAACAATTTTACCTTAAAATAATTTGGGTTTAAATAGCGTATCACAAGAGCTAGCAATTACCCCATATTTTTCCCTTCTAAATACCTTTCACCATCACTCTCCTACATTTAAGAGGAGTGCTTCATCAATTCTTTACTCTCAAGTATAATCTAACACCTAAGATCTTTATATCAATATTTAAAGGTTTGTGGGTTTGTTTTTTGTTATTGTTGTTGTTTGTTTTTGTTGTTGTTTTGTTTGTTTGTTTGTTTTTTTAAATGACATGATCCATACAGCATCATAAGTTTTACACTTTTCCACAACACCATCAAGTGGAAAAGGACAGCTCAAGCGTATGTATATTGGAAAACAGTTTCATCAACAAATTCGAAGAATAAATATTTCATCAACTTAAATGTCTTATTTTGTGTCTCACTTTTAAATGTCTTGTTTTATAAATAGCATCAGCTTTTATCTCAAAAAACTGAACAGAGTAAGAGGAATTAAATTGGTGCCTGTCTAAATGTGAGTCCTGTATCTATACTTCATCTTGACTCTTTCAGTGAAAAATGAAAACAACATTAATAAATGTGCACTGATAACAAATCTTATCTTATAGAGTTGTCTCAGATTACATTGAAATATGACTTTATTTGTCCTCTGTTATACCCTGCTCTGGTGTCTGCTGTGGAAAGAGAGTACAACATCAAGGCCTGAGGCAAGAGCAAAAGAAAAACTTCTCTGGTATGCAAGTCTATACAGAGTTTGATGAGTATAAGTATACTGAAAAAAAAATTAAAGCTTTTCAGATTCACAGACTTCATTTCAGTCTGATGTTACAAAAGAAGGTCTCTGACACTAACCTACCACTGGAATACATTTTGTTTTATGAAAGGCTTAGGATAAATTTTGTTTCTGTAACAGTAAAATTGTTCTGGAACTCAAGGTCTGTACAAAGAAGAGATCACACATATGAGAGTGCACTACTCTCACTATTGTCCCTATCATCATACATTATGTAATACATTAGTTTTCCATAAATTTCAGCACTCTCTTTGCTGAAATATGCTGGAAGACTTGAGTAATTCCTCTCACACTGCTTCATATGGAGCATTATTGCCCCACCAAAGTGCAATATAACAAAATCCTCAGAGAGACTGGTAAAAAACTTAAAAAATAAATTTAAAATCCACATTTTTTTCCTTTTCTGCAAACGATACTTATGAAAAGGAAAATCACAACCTTACATTCAACAAGTTGTGGTTTATTAAATATATATATATATATATGTACAACTTAGGAGCACCGTATAACCTAAACGTTCAGACTGAGCAGACCATTCTTAATTGTGCTTTCTTGCTCATTTGGAAAGAACAGCAAAAAAAGAGACATACAGACAGATTATTTTTTTTTAATGATCCCATATATGCAATTTTAACCACTATGAGAATGCATCTGAAATAACAGAAGAGAAGATATTCCATTATCACAAGTAGGTGAGAAAGTGACTAAATGTACCCTCTAGAAGAAGCAGAACTATGCTAGGAAGCGGAAGAGGCTTAGGGTATGCATAGGATATTTGGCACAGGAGTAGTAGGGTTTGTTGACTTTTTTAGTTTGTTTTTCCATTTTAACTTATGGTTGTCAAAGTGCAAGGTGTTCAGTAGTATTCATGCTTCAGGAAACAGGAAAATGGGAATTGCATAGTCATAAAGGTGAAGGCAGGAAGGCAGGAAGGCAGGAAATCAGGAAGAAAGGAAGGAAGGAAGGACATTTCCTTTCCCTAACAACCTTCTGAAGTTCTAAAATTTTCACTGTTTCACAACAGAAAAAGACAAAGAACTTTTAGAGTATTCTCGAGACAGGAAAAGCAATATTTTACACTGCAAAAACATAATGGGGAGGGTACCTAAACAGTCAGGCTTCTCTGCAAATAGCCAGAAGTTTAGTTTTCTTCTGAACATTTCTTCAGGGCTAAATTTTTCATACATATTCTGAAGATCAAGGTAGACTCCTTTAGAACTTTGTGCCTCCTATTTATAACATATCCTAGATGTCTTATCGGAAAAGCAAAACTGTATTTCTTGAATGAGAAAATTTCATTACATTTTCATTGTTTATGACCTGGACTTCCACTATTACCTCTGCAAATTGACACAACACACACTAAACAGTTTGGTTATTTTTCATTTATTTTTATCCCCATGACTGGTAAACCAGATGCTAATGCACTCCATAGCACATCCTGCCATCAATGTATATAATAAGGGACCTAACCATTTCATCTTGTTATGCAATATGGTTTTTTGAAGGAAATCTTTGCCATTAGCACGGAGGAAAACTTGGCAGTTTCTGTGGGTCTGAGGGATGGATGGACCAGGACCAGTGTCCAAACCACTGAACACATCTGCCCTGTTACACAGACACAGCTCATGGGCTGCCAGAGAGAGCAGGCTTCCAACGATACTGCTGCCCAGGAGTTTGCAGCAGTCAGATTTAGGTAGAATTAAAGTGAAAGTGAAGATACCTAAATATAGACATAGCTCCTGTATGCCCAATTGCCCATTGCAGTCGATGGAGATTTAGCCATTAGTCAATGAAAACTATAGACTTTCAGCTGACCAGACAGTAGCTGCCTACTTTGGCTCGAGGTTAATCACCCTGTAGCTTTCATTACCTTATAGAGAAGCTTTTCATTTACTAAAATAGGAGTCTGGGCACGTTTATTTATTCATAGAGACATCTGTTTAGATATTTGAACTGAATCCTACCTCATACACACCTAATGCCAACTGTCACCTAATGCCGGGTTGGCTGGACTGATCTAGTAGTCTCCAGCTTCACTTTCAGAAGGGCAGAGATCCCAGAACATATCTGCCAGTCCCATGCAGATGTATCATCTACCCTAGGCATTTCGTCTATCAATAGACACCTACATATAGGCAAGCAATTGCGACCACCGTGTCAAATCACAGTGCATGCATTAACATACTTAAAGTAAATGGAAACAGCATAGCTAATGTCTCTGAAGATACCTTACACCTGAATGGAATAAACATCAAAAAGCCTTATAGTGTAAAGTAGTATCTTTGGGTGCAGTCCTTTGTCATAATACATCTGAAGGGGATAGAAAAGAAATAACAACTAAGTATTTGTGCATTATGTCTACAAAGGTTTCAAGATTTTCCTATACATTCCTATAATGACTGGATGTATTCATCACACTTCTGTGAAATAATTAAAATAAGTTCCCTTTAATGTATTGTATTAGACTTATTATGTGGAACAAATATGACACTGCTAATTGGAAGTGTTATGAACAATAAAAATTCGATCAAAGAATAATACGATAGTTCTCTGGTTTCATAGATAGACAGGCAGATGAAAAGACAGACATTTTTGTTGTCAAAAAACATTTTTTCTTGTTTATGAGCTTGAGAGATTGTCATATTTTTCTTTCACAATTCTGTCCCTTTACCTATGCCATAAATGCATAACACCAGCTCAAAAAGTATAAAGCTCATTTTCCTGTGTACATTAACTTGGATATTTTAGTCTTTCTCTTGGTCATGCAAAAATAAAAAGTATACATATAGCTCCATTTATGTTTACCAAAGAGATTTCTGATTATCTCAGACCATGAATGTGTAGTGTTAAACATGACAATCTCCAGTCTTCAGTTCAAAAACATATGATCATAACTGGAATGTATTTGTTCAACTATCAACTTAACAAAGTATTTATCACAAAGTTTAAAACTTTACACAAAGTTGAAGATTGTTCAAGGATTTAAAACATATGTTCCTGTAACTCACTGTTTACAACACACTCAAGTGTTCTACTATCCAAAGCAATAACTACCAATATTTGCTTTTGTCTGGGATCCTGTAGAAAGCCAACTTGTTAAGAAGTCACAAATTTAAAAGCTTTACAAGTTGTGGAACAGATTAAAATCTAGCGGGGAAGAGAGAGATGGCATAAATAGAAATAAAATCAGAAGGAGGATTCATGAATCACCTAATTATCTTGGTTTACTCTTCCTTTAATAGGTGAACAGTGAAAAAGCATATAGAAAATAGGTTCATAATAACAGAAACAGAAGACTGCAGACTTCTCTTTTTCTCCCTCTCACGTTTTTTTTTAAGACAATTTAGCAATAATGTAATGGCTGCCCTGCCTGGCCTTTCAGTCCATCAGCTCCCTGTCAGTGCTGACTGAATGCTGAAATGCTGCCAGTATGTCATGGGATCCATGCTTAAAGCTTTACTTTTCCACCGGCGTTAGGCCCATCATGTTGAACTGACATTGCACTTCACTCAGAAGCAGCACATGTAGCAGTTTGTCGTTGTGCTGATCCAACATTGACTTACTCCAGTTTTCATCAGCATAAATCAGTAAACCCTTGCCCTAGCCCAGTGATAGGGAAAGAAACATTAGGGAAAACATGAAAGAGCAGTGAGACTGAGACTATTCTGCCAAACTTTACATTTCATCTTGAAAGCTGCTTTCATGTCCCTGTGTCCACATGTATTCTTTGCAGTTCTGAGTTTCCACAACTGTGCTTCTAGAAAGCAAATCAAATTCCTAGCACACAGGTTCAATCAGGACTCGGGTATTTATATAGGGTAAGTGTATGCTCTACAAACCAGGAAGAAACCACTACCTGGAAAGTGAATTCCAGAGCTTTACTGTTATTCCTGTCTCATCCTACTCCTGAATCACTCGTAGGTATATAGTTGCTTTAATCTGATCAATTCGTAGATTTAATAACAGTGATCTCTTGGCCACTGTCACACTACAGGGGGTACCCACAGAACTGGCCTGTTCTCTTTTCACTTAATATTTGCCTTGTACCATTGAACCTTCATCAGCTGAACCTGCTGGTTTTTGATGGCTCCAACCCAGCAGAAGCACATTTAATGTATTGCTGCTAGAGACAACCAGGCAGTTGCCTACGAAAAGAGTTCTTGACTTACATACTCAGGACAAGGCATTGTATGGATACAAATGATGTTGTCCATGTCAAGAAACTCATCAACAGATCTCAGAGCCTCTCCTGCACAGGGAGTTTTAAAACTGATTTTCATAATATTTGTTTATTTAAATTGATATTTTAAGACCTACATTTTTAGTAGGTCCATTTAGATAGTTTATTGTTGCATTTTACATCTCAGTACATTCAGGAAGGAAGAGTAATACATATTCATATAATTCTGCTAACATCAAGCCAAATAATCCATTCTTCACATCTCTGGCTTGTTAATAATGCTTCCAGATGAACAAGGTTATTTTACAGGGGCATAGATATATTTCAGTTGTCTGCCACAGAAACAATTTACTTACACTACAAGAGCAGTTCTGTCTACCAGGCTTAGGATGAGTGAGGGCTGCCATTCACTTCTTTTTCTACTGTTGTATATTGAAAATTGCTAGAATAAACATGACGAAATTAAGCTTGTCTGATTTTGAGGTCAATAATGTTGTGGAGTCCAGCCATATTTCAAAAATATGTAATACAGGAGAATTCTTTTTCAAAAAGGAGATGTGAACTGGCCCAGCTTATAACAAGCAGCTTTATGCTGCTGATATAAGTATGAACAGAATGGTAAAGAATGGCCTTGCAAATGGGTGTGCTCTAAAAAAGGGACACTTCCTATGTACAGCCATGTTATCAGTTTCCTCAGTAGCTTGAATCTGAAACCAGGGCCTTTCCACACTACTTGGTCACTCCGGGACATGTCTGGCGTAATTTTATGTTTCATTGCCCAGGGTTTCAGGGTACATTCCTTCTCCAGCACTCAGCAATGAAAATTGCTGTATTTTCAAGTTCTCTTCACTGCTTGTGCCAATCATTTCTGTAGTTATTTTATACAAACGCTCAGATTTAGTTTGTAGGTTTGTTTATGGCCATCCGGGCTGTCTCCTCCAAAGACTTTTTATCAAAGTTGTCATTTTGTATCAAGTGGAGGTCTCTCTAAAACACATTGAAAATATCCTATGCTTCCTTTTGCTTGAACTTTTCTGGAAAGAGAAGAGAAAAAAAAAATCCCATATTTATGTTTTATTGGTAATATTATAGCTGAAAAAAAAAATAATATCAAGCACAGGCTTTCTGGTTTAGAATGACTTTCTTATGTTCTCTTTTCCATTGTCGTTTATGATTAATAGGCCTGACTTTCCGTATAAATTTGTTTTTCCTTGTTGACAATTTTGCTATTATTCTGTATTTACATTCAGTATTGTTTGGGTTTTTTTACTGGTGGTGGTGGTGGTGGTGTTTTTTTCAATTAACATTAAATAATGTCTACATCTGTCTGCTTTTATTCATAATAGCTTTGCACATTGTGCTGATGAACTATTCCTCTCTCCTATCAAAATCCTTCTTAGGTTTGGTATATATCGGTAAACATATCTGGGAGAGTTTCTCCAAGTTACTCCTGTGTCATCAGAGGTGGAATCCTGGAAACATAAATAGAAAAGCAGTCTGAGTGCAGAAGCTCAAATTTCACTAGATTCTCTGACATTTTTAAAAGTAATTTTCCATGACAAAGACATAAATAAAAGAGTGAAACAAACTGCTCACCTGGTTCCTGGCTATTATGAATCACATTGTTGATTAAAGAACCATTCTCACCAGGGAAAAAAAAAAAAAAAAAAAAGATTAATTTTATTGGCAGTGGTTCACATGCTGATCTTCCTGCTTTTAAATCCACCTCATGTGCAGACGTGATCTTTAGTCATTAATTGTTCATCCCATGACACTTACGGAGACTGATAGAAAGGTAAGGTAGAAATTTATAAATGTTATCTTTGTCTTCTTCATATTACCCATTTAAAAAGCAATATGCTTGATGATAATGATAATCAGATTCACACATTGAATGTATTCATTGGAAAATATTAGTCTCTGTCTAGTACAGCTTTGAGTCCTGGTACTCATGACTAGAGTAACTTCCATTCTTTTAATCAGAAAACTCCAAGGTAGTTTTTCTACCTCTTTTCCTGGTCTTAGTTCATTTGCATCCAGACAAGAACTTGATTACACATATCCCAGTTTAGAACATGTGCAAGCATTCAGCTTCATTTTGTCAACATTAGGAGACTACTGGACGGCTAATAGAATACGTGTGCTTGGCTTATTATCTCTGAATAAGGTATTCTTAAAATAACAGATCTTGTATTCCCAAACCTCCTAGTCATAAATCAGACCCAGAGGTAATTAAACAAAACAGATTAGGCTCAGCCTGCACTTTCCACTGCACATCTTTGCAAACTGTAGACTGTAGACAGCAGCCTGGGCAAGAATTTTTCAACAAAACAGTTTTTCACCAGAATTCATGAAACCTAAAATTTCTTGCTTTCAGGAATGTATCTGTTTTGTTGAGAAATTTTCCAAGCAGCACGATAGACTTATGTGTTGACTGTAGCCTCAGAGACGGGGTTCTTGGAGTTGTAGGAAAACTTTCATGCAAGTTTGGAGCCTCCCTCCACTGAGCACCCTACTAGCTGGTTATTCCCTTTCTGGCTGCACCCAACACAGAAATATAAGCTCTAAAGAATGGAAAAACATAAAAACATTTCCCATCTCCCTCCTTCAATACTTCAAGTAAGCATGCTAAAAAAATTAAACCATGCATACAGACAATAAATCTTGCGGTAGCCTAATTTTTCTTACAACGATGCCTAAGGCAAATCAGCTGTGGCAAAGAAAGTGAAAATATTAAAACTATCTCAAATTCCCTCATTTACTTATCTTCTACTTCATCTTAAACTACTACTTCTCTCAAGAGGATTCAAAGTCCTAGTGTTGCTCAGTTCTTCAACCAACCAGTGAGAAGAAATGTTCAGTGTTGCTTATCGGACTAATTCTGACAAATCACTCAGGTGTTTCAAACTGAGTAATTATTACTTTTAACAAAAACATAATAAAGATAGCATGTAAGAAAGTTGCAGATTTAGTAAGTTAGTTAGTTAGTTCTTTTCATGTACCTTTCTCACTTACTGAGAAAATCTTTATTTCCTCTTTCAACAGGAAGTATATAATCTCTGATGAAACCTTGTTGAAATTCATTTGGCTTGGCTAGCTATTAGCTTTTCTATTCCTCAGTAATTTCAGAGAAGTGCTTTTAAAGATCATGTAGCCATTCTCAGCAATCTTTATGCTGTACACACCTTATGCAGAACTAAAATCACATTAGCCATGTTATTGACTATCCCATAGATAGAAGGTCAATGCCCATTCTTATTTTCCAGGCATCTCTCAGCATCATTCAGTGTTTCCATCATGAGAAAGAAATGTGCCATCTGAGAAGTTATTTCATATATTTGTACAGTGTTCTGCTCCATTAGCTTTCATAGCCTGAGTTACTGAATAATTCTATTTTGTTTGTGATTGTTTTGGCTAAGGACCTAGTCTCTTGAGGTGAGAACTCAAACCTAATTCTTCCAAGGTAAGAACACTTAAAGAGCAAAAGTAAGAAATTCAAATTACAGACACCTCACTCACAGAGACTTGCAAAAATCATTTGTCTTAGAATATTTAGAGAACTGATGAGACACAAACTCAAGTTTGAATCTGCTTGCAGATGATACATAGTCTTGTTTACAGAACATCACATCATACAGCTATATTGCCCTCACTAAATTAATCAACTTTTTGATGAAGATGAGCTGACGGATGAAGAACAGCTGTTTGAAAATGAATCATATCAAAATAAAGATTACACTGTGAAATAGAGAAAAGCACACAGTTTGCCAAATGGCATATTCTCATCTATTTGATAGAATATAATCACAGGTAGCCCATTCTTAATGCAAGTTACTTAAGAATTTTTGATTCTTCACTGATAGGAAATTTTAATCATACAGTAATATCTATGGAGAAGTAATTAATTCTGAACTCTACAGTTGGCTAGGACACTACATTATATTTTCCCTTAAATAACCTGACTCTAAGTTACGTCCCTTGGATGTGTTTAGAAGGGCTACAACTTAGCCTTTGATGGAGACATGAAATAGAACTCTAGAAACTACAGCCAAGACTGAAATCCAGCAGCAGACTTTGTAATTTCCTATAAGCACCCTAAATCTTTAGTCAGCTTTGCTCTCAGATTCTCTGTAGAATTTCCTATCATGATTAAGACTTGATCTTCAGCTTTCAGGGTGGGGGTCCCTGGGAAAAAAAAATAATAATAATAAAAATCACACATATATATATAAAGGGATATATATATATCCCTTTAAAAACAGGCCATGGCTAACAAGCAAAATGCAAGGGGGCTTCCTATTGCTAAGTGAATAAAGTGAATAAAGACAAAACATTTTGGGGATGTTGTTGGGAGCAGGTCAAAGACTATTGAAAACATTCTTAGCAGACCTGAGAACAAATGCAACCCCTGCTAACCTTACCACATGTATGCAAAAACAACTACCTTGACCTTCACTCTTGTAATAAATACCTAGCAGAACATATGCAAATGTAAAAAGAGTTTGCCTTTTTTCATCTACACAAAATTATTCCCTAAGAAAAGGCAGAGGGAAAGAAGAAAATAACCACATTGTATAAATTAATAGCTCATGAATCATGAATGAATTATTAATTCTACTGGCTATTAATAATATTTTCATTTGAAATAGTGATTCCCTGTCCTCCATATTTGAAATAACCCATGAGGTTTTATGATTCAGGAATGACAGGACTGCCTCCAAAGAATTCTTACTGTTTATCATTCAAACATACCAGAAGCATCAAATTTTGACTTTGCAGACAGTGAAGCTTCCATTATGTGCTTTCAAGTAAACTAACATTTCACTTCTAAATTGTGGAAGCAGCCTTGATTTCTGTTAACAGGATGCAGGAAGCAGACTCCTACACATATCTTCCGTATTTTTTGCTCACATTGTAAGTCTTGGTGTGATTTTGTTACTCATTGTCAACATCCAAGACTCAGATGTATTTGCAGGAATATGAGTCAGTGATAATGGTTTTCAAAGCAAAGCTAATTGAATATGAATGTTATTAAGTAATGTGTTTTTCATGAACCTCGAAAAATGAAATAATTGGAACTACTAGTAATGATCCAGCATTAAAATAATGAGAAAATGTGGCTGCTTGTATCTATTCATTCATTTTGACCTATAACTCAAAAAAAAAAATTCATTTCTGTAGCATTAAGATCTAATAATAGCATGGAGTATTTCACTTGTCTCCAGTCATGTTGCATCCAGGATGCACTAAGCTCTTTTTTAAACTTCTAGCTCTGCCAGCCAGTTCCACAGCCTGCTCAGACTGGGGCAGAGAAGGGCTTTGCTATCTCTTTCACCCAGCATACAACACCAGGAGAGAGAAAATATAGGGTAACACAGATATAGGCTATGCCATCTTTGTCTGAGAACTTGAATTTTAACTGCCTGTACTACTGAGGTGTAGCATAGGTAACAGAGGCTTCTTCCAACCTTCTGACCTTATGCAGCTACCCCCATACCAGTTACCATATGGCTTCACACAAGAAAACTAAAAGTGCTGTGTTTCCTTGAAAGAAACTGAAGTGCAGAGAGAGAATAAAAATAAAATTTAAAAAAAAAAATGCTGAGGTATCTAGGAACTAGTAAGATAATAGGTAGTGTTAATACTATCAAGAATCAGTATTTTTGGTGTTAAGAAAAATATTATTACTTTTTAGGAAGAGTCAATACATTGCTGGCTTGCAAGGCATGGAAATATCTCAAAATACTTTCTGCTGTCTTGTCATTATCACAAAAATAGAGTTCTCTAAAAAAAAACTAAAGCCCTGTCCACAACATAATACAATACAATGGAAAACTTAGCATCTAGCTGATATGTTACATGCATCTTTCATCTTCAAGATAAACTATAAAATCCGTGCTCAGGAAAGAGAAGAATCATCTTCTGAATGTACACTTGCTGGCTGAAGTGGCCTTTTGCAGGGCCTGTAATGAATTATGCATTTAATATGATTCTGCTGTAGTTTGATCTTTAATGGCCAGAAAAGAGAAAACCCATCTAAGTGGATACAGAACTTGCGTGGCAACACAGAGAATTATACTGATTTCATTCTGACTGGCAGGCTCTGTATTATCCAGAAGACTGTAGAATAAAGCCACTCCAACTCATGAACTGCCTGCAGAGATATATCATTTAACAAAACATTAAGCAAAAGAGAACAAAATTGTTCGGCATGAAAACTTCAGAATTAGCTAAGACAAGTTCAGGACAGAATTTAGTCTTGGGATGAATGTGAAAAGACATTAACTGTTACTAACTAATTGAATTTTTCTGCATTAAATAAAAGTGAAAGATCTGGTTGATGTTGTAAATGTAGCCCATCAAGTAAAGAAATTACTAAAGTTATATTATCTCGGAAAATATTCTATTTTATTGAAACTGAGGCTGAAGTTACAAATTTGAAATCTAAGTCTTTATGTCCTGCCAGAACTATTGTATTTCTCAAAAAAATCAACCAGAAGAGAGTCAGTTACTGTGCTAAAGAGATTTTTTTTGCCCATTTTCAAAAACGGCACTGATGCAGAAAGTAGGAACAAAGAACAGCCAGTGGGAACAGAGACATGAGAATGGAGAGCTGTGAAATGGACATTGTGTGACATTGCATTTAAAAGACAATCTTCAAGAAATTTACTCATTGATTGATTTTGTTCATCATTTTGGAATTGATTTTATTTCATAATTTTCACTAATTTCTTCAACACAAAAACTGTGAACAAATTAAAAAGCTAGCCAATATTGCAAATCTGGGAGGGTAATCAGTTAGAGATAACTGGAATATGACCTTCAAAGAACCAGATGACCTTGAGGCACAAGTAAACAGCACTGAAATGGTAAAATAAAATACAAGGTCATTAACTGAGAAAACAACCAAATTTTCTATCAGACATTGCAAGTGTATCAGACAGAACTGAAAGAAAAGGAGACAAACTGGTAGATTAGTTAATCACACCAAGACAATTAATCAGCAAAGAGATGCAGCTATGAAAATATGATTAAAAGGTGTTTCAGCCAAGCTGTTTACAGTTGAAGTAGGTAAATATAAATGTCATGTGTGCATGACAGTGTGAAGCCTAATTTAAAATACAGCTTTCACCACTCATATTTAGATACAAAGAACTCAGACTAGAACAGATGCAATATGCAATGAGCAATGACTAGCCCACTGTATGAAGGGAGGCTAGATGAAACTGGCTTGTTTTCAGTCCAGTGAAATGAAGACCAGGAGGAAGTTGTTATCTATAAGTCTGACATAAGTAAGAAAGGAAAAAAAGATGCTTTAATTTAGAGTATAAAAGTCATACAATAGGATGTGAACTGTTATAAAGAGATCAGAAAAATTCTAGTTTCTAGCTTGTCAGGTAGTGAAATCTGGAACAGCTCTTTTAGAGGTTTCTCATCCGTCATATGCTTCTCATCCTTCAGTTTTGATTAAATTACATCAAATTAAAACGTGATACTAGTACTAAATTATGGAAAACTACGGGCTTACAGAAATCAGGATGAATTATACTTCATTGGTAGAAGTCATTATTTTTGTGTTTGCCTTTACTCAGCCTGGCAGTAGCAGGATGGCATGAATCCATAATGTTGCCCTAGAACATTCCTGTGACACTTCAACCTACAGATGATCTCCTCTAAGGCAAGTGGCTTGGTATCATTTGTCTAAAGCAAAATTACACATAGATAATGCATTCTCATATGTGACAATTCAAATGCATTTTTGCACCTGTGGTCATCTTCTGTCGACCTGTAGAACAGACAAAAAGTATGGTGTGTAGAGAACCAATGAAAAGCAGATAGCTATCTATGGATGAGGCAAACGAGCAAATAAAAGATAAGTATACTGACACTTGAATGTTGAGTTAGTACTAACCCATGTTAAACTCATCATAACATCCTATGTATGGAGAGCCTCTGCTTGACCACACACCTCAGAGGGATCACTAGAGATTGGGCTGCACAGTGTGAGATTGGGCTGTTCACAGTGTGAACTCTAGTTCAAGCTTCGGGTAGTAACTTCACCACATTTCTTTAATCGAAGTGCTTTTATCTTGGACTTAGAGAACAGTTTATTCAAATTAGTCTCACTTGCAAAAACAGACATTATCTTGGGAAAGTTTTAAAGAAACTACCTTTCCATGTATGCTTTATCTACTTGTGATATGATTTCATATTCTACTCTTAGCCATTAGCCACATTGATTAACATTAACATATATATTTGCCTTACACATATCACTTTTGTTGTCCTTGTATCAATGCATATTATGCTTGCATTATTACATTTCAATATTCTACTTGATTATCACCTAAAAGAAACTTAAGTAAACAATCAAAATTGTCATGACTTTATTCTTCTTTTTACTCAACAAAAAAGATCACTCCTCATTCAGGTGAGTGGGTTAATACCTTTGTATCAACATAGCTACAATATAATTTATTTAGATTAAACTCTTTAAGTTTAAACTCTTCTTTTCATATTTCTGCAAAGCTGGAGTAATAGCATCATTGTTATAAAATTTTCCAGTATATACACATTCTTCCTGAATGTGTTCCTATATATTAAAGATTGTCTTATACACCAAAGCAAGTATAGCTACTTTTGCTGATACCACTAAGGGTCACCATTAGTGGAAACAAAAACAAAAACAGAGGTGCAAAGTAACCAACAGTATTTTGGGGGGAACTTATTATTTTTATTCATTTGTAAAGGTGCACCTGTGACTTATACAGAAGGAATTATAGTAGCTAAATTTAAGATGCAGCTCGTGAATAGAATTCTTATGAAAGGCATTATTAAATATAGCTGTCTTACACATTGCAGGTTTAGTACAGAAGGTTTAAATCAGTCTTTGTACTTAGCAAACAGTAACAAGAATACCGGAAGATAATTGCTGCTTCATTGCACTTTCTGAAATAAAACAACCCCATGAAGTACAAAACAGAAAGACCTTGGACAAAGGACACTTTTTCCTGAATTAAGTAGTTCTAAGCATCTGACAGTAGAATGAAAATGTAAATATAGCAATGCAATATGAAGGACTTGCAATACCTTCATGATCAACGTCCAGGCAGTAAAATAAAATTAAAATAATAAAATAAAATAAAATAGTAAAATAAAATAAAATAAAATAAATAAAATAAATATTTTTTTTAAGTGATATTAAATTATAACCAAGAAAAGCTTGTAAAACCTGAATGTTTGTTGTTGGTTTGGGGGGGGGGGGGGGTTGTTTGTTTGTTTTCACTCTCTTAGTATCAAATTCATTATTTAGGCGATATATTCAGAAAGACCTTGGAAGAAGTAGAACACAGGATCACGTGCAGAACAGTGAAAGTGTATCTAGAAATATCATCAATGTCTTAGGAATTCCTAAATGGCAATATTTTATATCTGAACTCGAAATGATATGGAGCACTGACAAACCAAAAGGGATTCACTGAGCAGCCAACGAGCGCTACAGCTGTTCAGCTACTGCACTCAGGCACTCATTTACAAGCCTTACCTCCAAAAAGTCTTAAGTGGAAATTTTATCCTTCCTGAAATCATGCAGTAGCACTTCATTGAAAAGAATCACCAAATTAGGTTTAAACAAAATAAGGAGCATAGGCTTAGAAGAATACTTTTTGCAGATGGACATGATTGCTTTAAGTGCAAAAGTTGTTAAAGAAGAAATCATACAAGAAGCAATACATTTTGAAGTCATTGAGTGTTTGATCTGTTTCAATATCTTAAACAGTTGAATCATATGAACTTGGGTAATGATAAAACCATGTGAATCAAAAATAGCTCAAAGACCATGACAAATAGGAATGATAAAAAGAAATGTACCAATTTGTGATAGTTCAGCCTCACTCCTCACATAGATAAGATTAGGTCAGTATGTTAAACTGAAAGATAGAAATATTCAAATGATCAAAGGGGAGATACTGTTGATTGCAACTGAATAATTGCTAGCGCAACATCACTTGAACAAATCAGTGTCCTAACTTGCTTTCTGAATAGAGTCCAGGCAGTCCGGAATTATCCAAAACATTTCAGTCCATTTGAATTGACATCTCCATCAGATTCCTAGAAGAATATGCTCAGTGCTTTGAATGCTGCTGATCTCAGTTGAAGAGGATAAAAAAACAGGCTGCTTTTATAATTCTTGCATCTTAATGGAATTCCTACTTAATTTTGACAGTAGGGAAAGAGGATCATGCTACTCATTAAAGGTTGCTAATTGTCAAAAATGTCCTATAGCAGGACACTTTCTCACTTTTTGTTTGGATGGAAGTAATGTTTCTTTTTTATACCTAAATAATCATATGTTCTTTTCTGTTTGGTTTAGTAACAAATATACATAAGGTAAATAATATAATAATAGCCCCTACAATAGCTTTTCTTTTTTAATTTCATAATGCATTTCTTATGTTTTCATTAATATTACTCCCTTGTAATCTTCTATGGACCATGACAGTTTATGATGGAGATGGACTGGGTGGGAGGGTCATTTAGATAAAATAGTTTAGTTATAAACTATAGCATTTAGAAGCCTTTGATCAAATTTTGTATGCTATCAACCCAAAAATAATAATTTTTTCTCTGGTATCTATAAATACTCTTCTACAATGTCCACACATCAACAACTAAGATAACCACTGCATTCTGCTGGTGACAGAACACTCCAAGCACCAGAACTTTCAATGTACTGTTCTCTGTAGTGGGACTGATGAGATTAGAATATCTCTTTACTAATTCATATAGCCACGCTGGAGTTGAGAAGGTTACCCCTAGGAAGGAAGAAAGGTCAGTCTTTCATCTAGGGGCAAAAACCCGTCTGGACGTGTTCCTGTGTGACCTGATCTAGGTGTTCCTGCTCTGGCAGGGGGATTGGACTAGATGATCTTTCAAGGTCCCTTCCAATCCCTAACATTCTGTGATTCTGTGAATATTTGAGAATAATATAAAATAGATTAGAAATCACAGAAAGACAGCACAGCTTATGGTTTCCCAAATGACCTGTTACTGTCTTTGTTAAGTTTCAGATTCTTTTGTGCACCCATTCTAAGAATGCCAGGTATCATTTGTCAGGAGAAATCTACAGAGAAGGGAGTAGAAACAGAGCTCTGGCCTGCTGTTAGCCCAGCCTTGTGTACTACTTTCAAGGTCTTGCGTGTCCTCCAGAAGGGAGAAATTGTACTGCCTGAACACAAAAACTTTACAATTGCTTCTTCCTATATTTTGAAAAGTATGTCAATATACTGACATATACTGCATAATGTGCAACATAAAAGAAAGTCCAGTCACTGCACTGTCAAACTTTCACACAGTGGCTGTCCCTTTTCCTACATACCTTTCTGCTTCATACATTATTCACTCTCAAAATAAACGAAAATACGAAGGTGTCAATTTCCCGCAAAGCATTGCAGATGTGATGACAGAGAGTCACAGAAAAAAAAGGGAAGATATAAGCAGTTCTGAAGTATAATGTTTTGGAGGAAGATCTTGTTAGAATGTGAAATTGCAGTCCTGTAAAATCTAAAATATAAGGAGTTTGTATTCTTGTTTATTCCACTTTTTATCAAATAGATTGATATATTTTGTTTCGAGAAAAGGACCAAAACAGTACTCTATAATGATTTTACTGCTTTGCTTTGAGAAAGATTTTTTTATTGAACTTCATCCATGCAACTTCAGTACAATTCAACATAACATATACTATCATGTGTGTTAAATAAAATATAATTATCAAAGTAGACAGCTGTAGTCTACATACTGTGGTTGGAAATTGCAAATTAAAATAGGCAGCAATAATTTACAAACTAACTCAAATATAATCACAAAACATCAGTTAAAACACTAGCAAAAGCTGGGAAATTTTCTAACAGTGAGAAATCCAAGATTTTTGGAAGTCTAAGTATTCCTTTTACTTCTGACTGTCTGGTGGGAGAAGCCATTCACACCTCTCACCTGCAAGATGTATGTATTGATTCTGATGAAATCTACTTCTTCCAGTAGAAAATCCTTCTATCAGCTCAAATAAAAAGTAGGCCCAATGTTTTATATAACCTGAAAATACTGCAAAATTAGAAACACTGAGACACTGAAAGAAAGAAAAAGCCCTTGAACTTAGACTATTTATTTTAAAAACATATTTCCAAGTCATGTATGGTACTAATAGCTGTGTTCTGAGTGCATTCTTCTTTCTGAATGTGAAAGCAGAAAAAACATCTGGAAGATATATATTGTGTAACGGCAGTCTAAGAGATTAATTAATTAGTTTTAAAAAGTGATGATTTTATAGTATTCATGATGAATATAATTTCCTGAAAACTGAAAAATTTTTACTTTTTCTGTGTGCAGTTAATTCTCCATGTGTAAATGATAATGCAGGAGAAGCAAAGAAAAAATATAATTTCTCTAAATTGTTTTATTTTTAAAAAAAAAATATTGTAGATCACATTTGTATTTCTGCCAGCTTTCCTCTCTCCAGTGAAAAAGAGCTCTCCAGATAACAGAAAAACTTGAAAATTTTTGTAGTTATTTACAGTTTAGATAAGTACACTGAATTTCAAACATTCGTACAAATATATATATATATATTACAAATATATATATTTGTACGAATATATCCAACCCTTTGAAGCTGGATTTAGATCTCATTTATACTGATTTGACCTCATGTCACACTTAGCACTACTTCTGATCTAGGTCAGAATATACAAGATTCAGACCTCTGATGTCTGCAAATTGAAGAAGATTCAATACAAGAACTACCAGTCTTTCAAGATTCCCACTGCTTCTGATTCCAGCTGGAAACTTCTCAACAGCAACATTTCTCAAGGTATCTCGGCACTTCCAGTGTTGGCCAGCTCCCAGAAATTCAAGGGCTATAAAAATGAGTAAGGGAAAATGCATTGAAACATTTCAGAACCTCCACAAAGACTGCATCTCATCCGGAAATTGGGCCTTTTCACAAGAACACCTAAGGATAAGTCAGAGTGAACAGGGCTGATAAAATTCCAGTCTGATTCTCTGTCCCTAATTCTATTCCCGTACCCAAGTTTCTCTACAATCTATTGCTGAGTGCAAAATGACGTTCCATTTCAAGACACATAGTGACTCAGTGACTGTAGTTTAGCTCCTTGCTTTCAAAACTGCTTTTATGCAATGGGGAAATGAAAGGTACTAAAGTAAAATCATGTTATAGTTTTTAAATTTGTCCATTTGCATTACATTGAGGACTTGACTAATCCTTCCCGTGTCCAAGAGAAGACAGCGAGAAGTTCCTGCAGTACACCACAGAACTCTCAAGAAGTTCAGTTGTGTTAAATTTCTCAGCAGAGCTTTACAGTTAAATTCTTGTCAAGTGTTTATGTAAAGAAAGATAGAATGTGTTCTTGACAATCAACCAAATTTTTACATACACTGTTTCACAGTCAATTATCTCTAGTAGATATATTTTACTATTGCAAAATTGTAATTTACTTTAGTATATTTACTATTTATAGGAAATTTACTCATCGTAAAATATACTATATTTTACTACTTCCACTAGTATTTTCAATATAAAAGCAACTTGTTATAATGGCAGAAGTGAAAGGGGGAAAAAATGTGTTTTCACCAAGTTTTGTACGAAACTCATGACTAACTAAATGAATTTTCTTTAGGCTTTCAATTTCTTTAGGCTTCATACTTTCATTTCTTTGTCTACCACCGAACTATGAAATCTGGCCCAAATTTTAATGATTCAGAATCACGTTTGCAGAAGAAAGTACTATCTTACCAGTGAAAAGACCTTGAATAAATACCTATTCTTTTTTTAAGCATTGAGAAATAATAATCACAGAATTCATTCCACTGACTTCAAATACAGGTCCAAAACCTCTCTGACTGCCCTTAGGATTACAATCCTTAGTTAGGATTCTGACTGCCCTTTCATTCCCAGCTGCACATTTCCACCCATTTTTTTTTGGTTTGTCACAGAAGATAATCTGACCACATAGCCAGCCAGTTCAAGATAGTGATTTAATTGAAAACAACCCCTATTACTACTACAACAAAAAAGAACAACAATAATATTAATAATATTAATAATAATGTGTATATATTCCAAACAGATCAACAATGCAACAATATTTGTGAAAATAAATTTGATTTTAAATATATTTTTCAGATTAAACTAATTACTTAATTACTTGTAATAAGCTTAAAATTGGTATTGCTACAAAAAAAATAAGAAAAGCATTCTGCCCCACTTTGTCTTTAAAAAAAAAAATATTTTGTGGAGAGAAAATATCATTCTCACAGCTAGATTTCAGCGAGTGAAAATTGAATCACAGAATGGCTCAGGTTGGAAGGGTCCTTAAAGACCATCTAATTTCAACTCCCCTGCTCTGGGCCAGGACACCTCCCACTAGACCAGTTTGCTCAAATCTCCATCCAGCCTGGCCTTGAACACTTCCAGGGATGGGGCATCCACAGCTCCACTGGGAAACCTGTTCCAGTGCCTCACCACCCTCTGAGTACAGAATTTCTTCCAGATATCAAACCAAAATCTACCCTCATTTAATTTAAAACAATTACCCCTTTTCCTGTCACTATGGGCCCATGTAAAAAGTCCCTCCCCATCTTTCTTAGGGTGTTGAAAGGCTGTAATAAGGTCTCCCTGGACTCATCTTTTCTCCAGGCTAAACAACCCAAGTTTTCTCAGCCTTTCTCCACAGGAGAAGTGCTCCAGCTCTTTAATCATCCTCATGGCCCTCCTCTGGATTTGTTCTAACAGATCCACGTCCTCCTTGCGCTGGGGGCCCCAGAGCCAAATGCAATGCACCTGGAGTATTCTCTCTGTTGAGGAAGAATCACCTCCCTCTACCTGCTGGCCACACTTCTTTTGATGCAGCCTGGGATTTGATTGGCTGTCTTGGCTACAAGTGCCCAGATTGCCTCATGCCTAGTCAGGGGGCCAGATTTAAAGTTACTCAAAGAGAGATGATAAGATAATTTAAAAGCTCAGGAAATCTATTTTGCATTGGTAGGAGAAGGACTGAAATATTTAAGATACAGCCTGGAAAGAAAGGCTGATGGACAAGGAATACATTTTTAAGAAATTGAATTTTTATTTTCTTTATTATTTAAAGACTAAATAACTCTAGCTTATAAATACTAACTTTTTCAGCTTGAAAATTTGGGTGGTATGTTCGAGTTTTAATGAAAATTACTTAGCGTCTTTAGAGAGAGAGAGGGTAAAAATAATAGACAAAAGAACAAACTAAGCCCAAAATTATTGATGATTTGTTTTAAAACCTGAACTTGAAGTTGTTTTTTTCAGTTTCTCCCTAAAGTAGTGTTCTACGTTATCTTTTTTCTGTGATGTCAAACAGGTAGGCCACAAAATACTTTTCTGTCTAGGTCTAAGAAAAAAAAAATCTTAATCCAGTCTCTGGATGTCTATAGGCAGCAGCCCTGCTTGCATACAAACAGTTAATATGCCACACACCATTTCTAGGCACCCCTCTTTGTATAACCTTGAGTTACAGAATAAAGAATCAACACATTAAATTGAAAATTATTTCAGCATTGCTAAACTCAGACATGAAAAATTCTTAGCCAATCATAAGAAATCCAAGAAAGGGGTTTATTTGCCATTTAGATGTTAAGGCGATAGGGTTGTGAACATTTGTCTAAAATCAGGAGGAGTAACTAATATTACTTGGAAAAAATAAAAATAAAAATATGTAATTGCATGTAGGAAAAGCTGTAAGAAAAAACATCTTACATGTGCTGGCACTATTATACCACTTGGCTCCCTGGTGATATCGCTCTTGTCAGTACAAGTGTCACATCTATTGCACAGAAAGGCAGCCTCTACAGGCTGTTTGCCAAAAACACTCTTCTGTGAGCTTTTCAGTAACTGAAGTTCATTCTAAACCTTAGCCTCAGAAAGAAAAGTGAAAATATAACATAGAGTTGTTAGCCAAAGGCTACAGAAAATAGAGTGGGTTTCAGCTCACAGAGCAATCAGTACACTGTGTGGTTTTTATAAGACATATCTGCTGAAGTCAACCTATTCAAAATTAAAAGGAGATAATACAAGTTTCTACTCTTCTGACTCTAAGAACATCATTCTCTTGGCCCCTTGTCCAGGAGGATGGATAAAATACCCAATTATTCTGTGGACAGCAAAATAACCATATTCATGCATGAGAATTAATGTGGTGTAAAACTGTCAGGAATATTCTGCATAGAAGCTCTTTGCCTGTGATTCCTGTTAAACAGAAGAAAATATCTATATTTTTGAAATATCAAAACGCCTAAACAGCTACTTGTTTTGGATGAATGATCCAAAACATACAGGAATTTTGCCTGTATGTGTAAAAAACACCTCTTCCACTGCCCCAATCCTTCTTGCACTTTCCAGCTAAACCAAACAACAGAAAGTGGCCAACTATTCAAACTGCCATGTTCTGAGTGCTGACAAATTTTCAGGAGAGGAAACATCCCAAGCATTGGATTAAGCTCTTGCATACCAGGTGTAATTTTGAACCATTTACTTAAACCTAAATATCCGCAGACTAAAATAAAATCTCTGTTTTAACTCATGGATCTTCATATTGTAGAAATCACTTTGATTCTGAAACTACCTTGCGGTGGTATCTTAGCCAAGCCACCCACTTCTCTGCCTCAGTTTTTCCATTAACTTTTCCACTTCTCCATGTAGAAAATATGATTGTAAAATCATTTGCCTCTACACCTATTAATCATTTTTCCATAGTCAGTTCTCAATTTTCATACTTCAGGCCATCCCAGCAGTCTGTCAGTCCCTATCTTTTATGTGAGCTATGCCGACTTCTCACTCCCTCTGACAAACTCAAGTTCCTCAGCATCTTGCAGATCCTGTCTATATTTCATCTTCATTTTCATCCCATAAACCTCAAGTCACACACTATCAGTTATCTCACAATATTGCTTCTTTGCCATGTGACTTTGTCTTTCTTTTAAGCCCCATAGAGTTGTCAAACCCTCTGGGAAACAGAGATACTGCCTACAGCTATCTGGTGTGAGGAGTGTAAGAGGGGAAGCAGAATCAACTTCTCCCTGGCATGCAGAGAAATCAGCATTCAACAGCATTGAAGGTAACACTTTAAAAGAAATGTTATTTCACTTCAGAGAAGAAATGGCTAATGTCTGCAACTAAACTTCACCTTCTTTCTCCCCCCATCTCAGACAAAAATATCTCTTTCCCTCCATTAGTATTACCCCTTCCTTTCCCCGACAGCATCCCCTTCTTCTAAAAATAGAGTTTGTATCCTATTCCCTGTTCAGATCTAGTGAATGTCTGTTTGCAATCTTCCATTTATCTTGCCTTTCTGGAAGTGTGACCTCCTGAAGTCCTGAGTATTTCTCCCTCTATAACCGAGAGCAGCAAGACCTGCTGTGTACATTAGTGCTGCTTTGCTGAGGATCACATGAAGGGGACTCGGACTCTCCACAGGTCATTAGTGTTCCTGCAGCCAGGAGATAGAAAATACAGTTAAACCTAAGGAATCGAGGGAAAGGTAAAGTTGCATGGTTTTGGAGGGCAAGAGGGATATTTAATCTCCTTGTCTCAAGTTTTCTGTCCATTAGAGGGAGGACAGGAACAAGCATTGTATCACTTTCCTTTAAAAGCAAAAGAAATATTACTGTGCCTATGAAGGCTTCACAGTTCAACTGTAGGAAGGTTTCATATTCATCTTATCACTTCAGTTAAACAATGCTTACTGAAGTCCCTCTGATTTTAAAACATCAATACATGGTTGCTTCAGTAGGCTGACCTGCTGAATAATCTCATGTAAATTATACATTTAAATGTAACCAAGAGTCAACAAGCATGCTTCCACATAGAAAAGTCATGTTACAACACAGATTTTCATTTAAGCCATGACTGACAGGACATTTAGGGCAGCTCTCTGTCACAATGGAAAACATCACACTCCAACCCAAAACAATATTTCCCAATACCCTCTGTGGTTTAAAGGGCAAGAGATCCCAGCCTGCTGTCCTAAACATGAAAAAAGTATGGCCACCTCCCTTCCTAATTCAGATGTTTTAGTACTTGTACTTTATGTGTCTTACTTAAAACCCAGCTCAAGGATTTATTTTTTCTTAGCTTCCACAGCCACAGAAAAAGCTCATAAAGTAAACATTTATAGGTTCCATCTTTAAAAAGATTTTTTTTAAAAATAAAACAAGATTCATGGTTTCAAAATATGTCAGGATTTTGACAAATCTTGAGCACAGCTGGCAATTCTGATGCTACCCTCTCCCTTTTCAGCTGAGTATAACAGCATTAGCTGTAAGCAGTCCATTTGTCTGCAGATTTATGACTTTGTTATGGTTAGAGGTGGGGGAGTAATCCCTCGGTGTCCTGCTCCCTTCCTCCTACACAGCCACCACCAGCCACCTAGAGAAACAATTGCTGACAAGCATGACCAGCTTTGGACTTAAGCCAAATAGGTAGTTGCCTTGCACTAAAAACAATAGACTTTGCCGTAATATTTGCCCAGATGTTGTCTTGTCTAAGTATTGCACTAAGAGAATTGCAAGAAGGAGTCACAGGAGGTACCTGGCCATGTATGAAGTCATCTGCAATGCAGCAAAGGCCTGCAATAGAAGAATTCATGCTTCCCTACAACATTATTTTGCCTACAAACCTGACAAGCCTTGAATCAACTCTTCTAAAAGTGTGATACACATTCATATAGTATCTTAATCCATAGGAAATCAAAGGAACACTGCAATAAAAAATAACAAGCAAAACTGAACAGATCAGCAATTAGTGGTCCCAGGTGAGAGCAACACATTGAGTTTACGTTAGAAAGGAAAGAAGAAATGTCAAAATTATTTCAGCTGATGGTAAGTTCTAGAAAAGAATTCTCGCTGGCAGAATCAGTAGGAAAGAACAGCAAATAGGTACACATTGAATTTTACATGAAATGAAAAGGAGTATTTGTTCAAAATACCAAGCCATTTATTTATGACTTATATTTATGACATATATTTATTTAGGAGAAAAATGTGTTGAGAATTTTCCCAACAGAGCACGTAGGAAGACCAGATTCAAAAAGATCCACTTTTTCACACCCCAAAAAAGGCAAGCAAACTTCCTTGCTTTGCCTCATTTGTCAGAACACCCCCAATTTGGTGGATTTTAGGGCACATTCCTGATCAGAGGCAAAATATTCTTCAGCTCCAGTACCAAACTAAACATAAATATATCCTGGACTTTTGTTTTGCTGTTGGCAGATACATCTAACTTTTTGTTTATTTAAGTTTTAACCTAAAAAAAAAAAAAAAAAAAAAAAAAGTCCTAATGCATATTCTATGAAGTTTCACAAATCAGCTTTCTATTTTCAAAAAATAAAAATTTCAGTGGCAAAACATTTCTTTGTAATAAATCCATATGAAAACCTATCAAAATACCAGCTGTTCCTGACAAAACCTTGAAGCTAAATTAACACTTCTGCACAATTTTAACAGCTGCAACCTCTAGGCAGTAGCTGAGTTGAGGACCAAAAATGGCTATTATGCATATTTGATATTAACTGAAATAGGGAGGCTTCTGGCACTATACTGCAGTCTGAATGGAAAGTAAGATGGCACACAAAGGTCAGCTCCTCTGAAGGTAAGAAAAGACAATCTTGCAGGCAATGTTAGTACAAATTCAATAGAAATAGCATTTAGTCACAGAGTCTTAATCAACGTGCTGCCCGGATAGCATTGCATTCTTTGTGCAAATGAATTAGGGAACACTGAGACATGCTGCAGAGGCTCTGTTAGTAACTACAGAGGAAAAATATCACAGATGAAGAAATAGTGAACTTAAATTTCACACAAAGGCAGCCACCTGTTTCTAGATCTGAAGGAAAGAGAGGCAGTAAGCACTCTGGAAGTTAGTCACTCAAGTGCAGGCTCGGAACTGAATATAGAATCAGAAATGACACTTTTCACAACCCTGCTTTATTAAACTGACACCCACATTCAGAATAAGGTACATTGTGCGTGTGTCCGTTCCAGACTTCAGACAGCATCTGTTTTCTCAGTAGGCTCCTGTAATGAAGAGTTCTCATCAACATATACTTTTGACTGCACTGGAGCACTGGCAATCATAAAAAGTAGCAAAGGATGGGTTTATTATGTTGTCTGTTGTTCTTCCAAAAGAAGAACCAACTTCAGCTGAGGCATTTTAGGCCTCTATCCAAAGGCATAAAATTTCTTTCTATTGGAAAATAAAGTCTAGTTATGTGTAGATACTCATTTTTGCTTCTCTTCTTCCAGCTCAGCAAATGACCTGGGAAAGTGGGCAAGACTACCTCAGAAAACACTGTAATCAGTTAAATGGTGTTTTTCACACAAATTCTGCATTGCCATTCTGCCAGCAGTTCCCTGGTCTGTACTTCTGGCTCCCATCCAAATCCCTGAAAGCAGAGCACCAGGTCAGATACAAACTCCAGCTCCAAGCCAGGTGACCAGGAGAATCCCAAGATGAATTGTATAGATTCTCTCAAACCTCCAAAAGCTAGCTTTCATTACAACCTTCTCCTTCCCTTCTCATCCCGACATACGCCTTGTAAAATGTCAGAGTATCCACAGAACTAAAGCTGCTAAACTAAATCTAAAAATTTCCACAAAACTAAACTGCATGACTACAGGTACATAACCTCTACTATATCCAACACAGGACACTTTCAGATAACAGAATTTCATTGGAGCCATGCAAACGTTAGCAACCAGAATAGCCTCTCAGCTTTTCCCTTTTACTCAGAGTGGGATCCAGAAAGAACGAATCAGTGAGTTAGCCCAGTGGCAAACGGCTACATTATCAGTTGCCTCATTTAATCTTGAGGGAATCAGTCAGCAATGCTTCCCTCAAGCTTTCTTGCCAGAACGTCTCCCTCCAGACCACTCTGCTTCATTTTATACCTCTCTAGTACTCCAGTTACGGAGCATCCAATTATAGAGCACTAGATCCTCACATTTATTTCTAGTATCTAGTACATCTAGTTATGGAGCACTAGATCCTCACATTTCTTTGTATTATCAGTTTCTTTTGGGGGGAAAAAATGTCAAGCTGGTACTTAATATTTTTGAGGGGCTGGATCTTTAAATCTGAATGTCCATTTGCTAACAAAGAGAGATTAAGCAAACGTCTCAATGGAGACCAGCAAACATTTAGCATGAAGCGAAAGAAAGATTATATTTTACTAAGATTTCTCCTTTCAATCAACTAATACCGAGTGTTTATTTTTCAGTTTGAAATAGCTAAATAAGCAGAACTGAATATCCTTTTTATCATAATGATTTTAGTTATCCAAGAATCATTTTACAGATAGATGGCTTTAGGGGGGAAAGGCTCTAAAAGTTCTTTAAAGAGCTAAGCAAAAGACAATGCAACCGGTGCAAAACAGCTTAGTTATTAGGCCTTTTAACATACAGCACATTGTTGCATCAATCTTACTGAAACTATTCTAGAAAACATTCTACACATAAAGCAGTTTTGTTGTTCAGATCCTGCAACAACTTACTGAGACAGCAGTGAAAAAGAACTTAGCCTCTCTTCCTGATCCTCTAAAGCCCTCTCAAAACAATAAGCAGGAAGGAAGTATGAAAAGCTGGGCCTGTCAACCACTTTTAATACAAATGTTCATTGTTGTATGATATGTAGGTCATCGTCATCCCACTGAGAAATGCCATCAGCAAATTTCACAATACTAACAAACAACACTTGCATGGAAGAAGTAATGCTGACATGGCCACCAAAAACACTAGACTAGACAAGACTAGACTAGTCCAGTTGGAAGAGATCTTCAAAGATCATCTAGTCCAACTGCCATAAATTTGTTAGCAAGGAACAAGCTTAACTAAAAGTCCTGCAAATGGATAATAAAAGCCCTAGAGATGGCTTTAAAATTACTTAAGGCAGATGCTCACACCTAACTAGAAACTCATTAAACACATTATCAAATAATATCTATCTAAGAACATGACCTGTGTTATTCTAAAGGTAAACAGTTTTAGAGAGGAAGTCTACATTCCCTGTTCTACTATTTCACATTTTTACTTGAGTAAACACATGCTTAGGCAATTACAGTTGCAAAGTGATATATCATCTATCAGTCAATACCGTTATTGAAATATTATATAAACTTACTGTATTTTATTATATAAAACTTACTAAACTACAGTAATTTAATCAATTTGTTGCTGGGTTTTGCAAATGTGCAAAATTCACTGGATTGCATGTTTGAGAGTGAAAACATATATTTAATTACCCCACTAAATCATTCACATGAAATAACCAAAAATAAAAAACATCTTACACCTACGTCAATTGAAACAAGAAATGCCAAGATGGTGGCAATACACTTAATATCCCAAAGGTTGCTGGAACAGCAAAAGCCATGCATGAATAAAGAGGGAAACACGCAACAGGGAAAAGCAATAAGTTCTTTTTGTCCTTAGGCCACTGGAATCTAATCAAGAGTCTGTGCTACTTTTGCACATTTTAGAGAACATCACCAGAGAGTTTAAGTTGTAAGAGGTTGCTGCATAGCATGCAAGAGGTTGCTTGCATAGCATGCAAGAGGTTAAGCTGCATAGCACAGGAAAGAAATTAAATAGAAGTTGCTATCATACTCATAGCGAAATAATGATTTCTCTGTCAGACTTGACAAAGTGATAGTATAAATAACTTCCAAGGATAATTTGCTAACACTTGGCTAGTTACCTTGATTCAGCAGTTGGCACTGATAACCCAGTCTGATTTTTACAAGAGCAATAGCATGGTTTAATTCTTAATTCCCACTGCAGAAAATTGCAACCTATTGTAAAAACCAATGATTTACCACAGTAGTATGTATCACCAATGTACACATTGCAGAATCTCACAGTGGCTATTTATATCATTGTCTCAGAATGTGTAAACCTGTATAAAATACAATGGAGGAAATGGAGCATAAATGTCAGTCCAAAACATCCGAAAGAAAACAACAATACAAAATGTATCTCTTTTATGAATCCAAATTATAGCCTTTATAGACTTATATATAGACTGATGCTTATTGAAATACATTATATGGCCAGACCCTTGCTAGTTTTCCTCTTATTTCTCATTTAGGCACATTAAAACAGCAGCTCAGAGTCATGGAAAAAAAAAGTCCTTCTGCCTGTGAAAGCATGTAAATTACTGTTGTTTCAACTTTGATAATAATCTGTTTGTCCAAAGGAGCTTGCTGCCATGCAGCACCAGCTCCAAGTACTTTGTGTACTTACTATCATGTGTTTGATTTCCCTACTATCCCTATTCACCTGTCATTCTCCCCATTTTGAAATCTAAATCTTCAGCTGCTGCTGTGGCTGCTTTATCTAGTGTGGCCAGTAACAGTGATAGTGATAAATAGCACCCTGGCTGTTGGGCATACCGCAGAGAGAAAAAACACCTTAAAAACAAAGGAAATCAGACTGGTTTAGTGGCCATCTTATTGACAACCGTCAATAGGAAAACCTCAAGCTCATATTCATTGCTGACTACCTCCCAGCAACCCTTCCTAGACTAGGTGCTAGTTGAATCATACCCTCTCAAATGTATCCAACAGCAGTGGATGTAAATATTTCTATCAATAGAGGACTTTCCTGGAAAAGAGTTTAGATTATGCAAACAGAATGCAAAAAAACACCTGCCATACAATAGTTGTGTTTTTTCTCTCATTTACATTGAAGAGATGGGTGGTCCTAAAAGCAGTGGAACAGAGGCACAAGCCAAGTGTGTGATCCCACAAAGGTCCCTCAACAGCACTGGTAGCAGAAGAACTATTCTGCAGCATCCTCTGCAAGGTGTAATGTCTCAGTCACCCAAGTACTGCAAAGAATTTGAAGCAGTGAGGGACAATAGCTCTGGTGACTCAGTCATGTCAGTACTGTCTCCATCCTGACCAACTGATGCAGCAATATAAAACCGGGAGGCAGGGATAACCTTCAAACGGCATTGCTAAAATTCTCAAAGCTCTGATTCATGCATAGCCCTCATTGCTGAATGTACTTTAGGGGATAAAACAGCTTGAATTCCATTTTTCAAAACTGAAAAACGCAGTCATATGTAAAGAAGAGATTTAGAACGGAACAAAATTTTGAAGAGCTGCAAAAAGTTCCATCTTATTCTCCTTTTAGATATTTTTTGCCTTTCTTCTCCTAATGTAAAGGAGTTTTGTGAGGGGTGATCCCTCTGTTGTTTCAAGAATATGCTATCAGCACTACCATGAACAGGGAAGCAAAAATTAATTGTACAATTTCTGTATGTATATATGTGTGTATATAAATAAATAGGCATACATTAATAAAATAAAAACCTTACCCAAGGATTTTTTGCACTGTACCTCACATACTATTCACACCATTAGGAAACAGTGGAAGAAAGGATGAAACATAACAGATGCTAGATCGTTCCCTTAGTTCAATACAGTCAGTCCTTAAGATGAGACCAAGGTAGTGAAAAGTCTGTGTAGAATAAACCAGCACAGAATAGCCTAAGTCTGTGACATAGAATCCGATACCTAAGAAAAGAACCAGACCTTGATGATATAGATGGTGGATCTGCTGCTGGTGTTAAACATAGTCTATATTAGGTGTAAAATTCAGGACTATTATTTTTACAGGTTCCAGAAACATGCTCCTAGGATGGATGTTTTCTAGGACAAATAGAAAAACATGGGCCATGACCTGAATGGTTTTCAAAGACTTCACATGACAAGTGAGGATCGCCAAAGTCATTGAGGGGATAAATTGAAGAATGTTAATGGAATATTAAAGCTGAAGTGCTAGACATCACAAAAGGCAAGAAATTTAAAACATTATTTTCCATGGCAACACTAGCTTTGTTGTGTTGTATAGCCTGTGCAACTACAGAAACCAAAACTTGTTAGCACCTCCATTTAACAAAGAAAAAATAAACTCAGATATTGCTTTTGCCCAATGTATCAAAATGAACTCCAGTTTCGAACTCATTCAGACTGAGATTAAGACTCTCTTGTAGCAATGCATGTATTGGCATGTTCCTTGCAAAGAGATATGAGAAAGTGGATCTCATAGCAGAACTTAATTCACAAAGGCAAAATTTAATGGTAATAAACAGACATTGAATGCAACCTCTACTGATAAGATGGATGTTGTTTTTTGAGGCTACTCTAATTCATTCTGGAACCCATCACATGGCCATTCACCTGGTCTTCTTTTTTTCAGGTTTCTGCATCAGATAGAGTTCACAGCTACAACGATATGAACATTAGTGCTGTGGGTAGCTTACTTCAAGAGGTAGGCAACTAACAGGAGCAAGTGAGAGCGCCTAAGGCAGCTCTGAAGCACACCAGACATGAATCTCCCTTCCCATTCGGTCATCCTTCTGACATCAACCAGCAATCTCTTTGTCTTCATAAGCATCTACACAAAGAAAAAATGTGCTAGATAAGCTCTTCAACAGATATGGAAAAGACAGGCTTGGTGTCAGAAGAGCGTATTCAACCACTATCCCCCAATTTGGCCCAAGTAAATAACAGCAAAAATGAAATGAAAGTGATCGCCAATCCCTTCAGTGCTGTCTATCAGAGGTAGTTTTAAACAAATATGGCATATACATGCTCACATACAAGCAGAAGTAGAACCTAAGTCTATTGTTTAGATCACATAAAATACCAACAGTACAAATGGATTTAACCTTTAGTAATGCCTTTGAGACAACTGTGACAACACGAAATCCTGCACAAACTGTTTCAGACAAACAACAGTCATTAATATTTCAGAAATTCAAGGGAAGAGTAAGACTATCACAAGGACAAAGCTACAAAATAATGAGGTTATTAGAGGAAGACTGCAATTACAGGGATAAATAAAGTACAGCTGACTGAAACAAGTTCAACAGCTAATACAAAGACATTAGCAGAAATTCTGCTATAATCTGGCTATAAAGACTGGTTTAAAAAAAATTACAGGAGTATTTGAATACCCTAAATTCCACCTAAAGGAGATTATTGCTATGCTATTGTAGTTACAAATGGAAATGGCTTTTCAAATAAGTGCACAGAAACATATTTCACAACAAGTAAACAAAATTTTATGAAAGCCTTTCAATCTATAAGGATATAAAACTTTATAATCAAAATACAAAGATTGGAAGAAAAAGATGAGATTGAGGACAGAAGAGAAAAAAAAAGTAAACTTTAATCTCTGCTACAGGAAATAATAAGCAGTTCTAGGTGCTATACAAAATAACTGAACTGCAATTTGCATAAATAAATAACCATTTCTTGCCAGCTCCCTCCTTTTATTTTATTTTATTCACAACATTTAGCTCACTGGGCCTCTATTTGCTTCAACTACACTTAAATTCAAAACCTCCTTCCTTATAAATTAGCTTCCCCATTACAGAATTCCTGAGCACGTTTATGCACTTGTAGAAAACCAGTATATAGGAGCTTTAGGGCATTCGTAACTTTTCCCCAAGCAATAATAACAATAACAAATATTTGTAATAACCAAACCATCAGCAGCAAGTACTTGGTCAATATTACAGCTCAGCAAAAACATTGTGTTTTTTTTTTTTTTTGATTTAGCATCCTAAATGGGTAGGGGGCAGAGAAAATGTGGGGTAGAACTTGACTATTTAATGTTTGAGTTATCTATACCAAAAGAAAACAATGTAAATCGGGAGGATATGGGCACTGTTCACAAGACCATGTGAGCTGGTTACCAGGGTACTTGATTTGGGAATTCATCTTGAGCTGATGAAAACACCATTTATATTTCCTCTCTTACCTGAAAGAATTTAATCCATCATCAAACACGGATCAAGGAGAATTTGCATTATCTCCTGCTGAATATGTTCCCCCCTTTTTACAAGACACTTACATTTTCACTGGGCCATAGAGAGGAATGACATTATAATGTAGTGGCTGTAGCAATGCTGTACCCTCTTGTTCTAGTCCCTGATTATGCAGCGCATCAGGAAGCAGAACAGAGTCAACAGACAATACTGAGAGCAACTTGTTTGTGCATACACTACAACATGGTGCTTAGGACGCTGTCTGGAGCAGCAACTGCAATGGTGAATTCAAACTGAGATCTCTCGCTTCCCTATAAAGCAGTCCAACTATAACACCTGTCATCAGCTGAATGAATATTTAAGTATCTGACATGAAGTGAAATAGCACCAAAATAAAATAAATGCACCCACCACAGTTACATATGGTCTGTAACATGACACTTGGAAAATTCTCATAGGAAGAAGGATTCAAATCCCTGATCAACTAGGCAAAAATGGGAGCACCACTACATTGAAATATTTGCTAAATTCAAAACAAATTCAAGAATAATTTCAAGCAGTTAAACTACTTACAGCCATTTAGTTCCATTCTAATCAAAATTAGCATTACAATTTCTGTTATTCAGGGACCTTACATAAAAGAACCCTTTTAAGTATAGAACACAAATAATTAACAACGAACTTGAATTTTGAAATTGTGAAAAATCTTTTAGCTATAATGCAAAGTGATAATGTATTTTATGTAAATTTAACTGCTTTAATAAGAATTTCTTCATATTCTTAGTGTTAATTGCTTTATTGTTAAAAAGGTAAATAAAATGCAATATACCTGGCTTCCTCAACATTTTTTTTGTTCTGAACTTGCTCATACACTTTAAAATTTAGCTTTTAAAAAACAAACAGCTTAAATAGTTGAAGGAAATATCTCTTACCAGCTTTGCTTATTTTTTTTCTTTTTTTTTTTCTTTTTTTTTTTTCTTCTAGAAGTGGAAAGGGATTACCTATTCTGTAATAGTTAAAGCCACAATTCTCTTCTCTGTATCTAACACCTTTCTTCTGGTTGTTTTTCTCATCACTGGACCTTTTCATTTTCTCTGTTTCTCATTCTCCTCCTCTCTTCCTATAGTCTTTTCTCTTTGCTTCCATTGCTCTTTTAATAAAGCTTATTACTTCAACTACTTCAATGATCTACATTCATTTTTGAATGAACTCAAGGGAAGAGGGAGAGAAGGCAGGGGGAGAAAGGAAGCAGTGCCACAGCAACTGCAAGGCTTCTGACTGAATTCTGTATTTTACCCTTGATTCAGTAAAACTCCTTCATATTTTTACAGACCATTTCAAAACAGATCGCAGCTATTGCCACTTCTAGTAGCCACAGACCACACAAATACAGTGTAACTTGCAAGGGCTCAAGAGAGTATAAAGCATTTAAGCTGAGACAGTATGAATTGTAAGGTGAATTTTATTATATCTTATAACTTGACTGAAGTTGTTCTTATTATTGCCATCATGTTATCTGTGCCCTCTGAAATGCTAAAAGATTTCAGCTCTCCACTAAAGCACTGGTGAGATGTGTGACTCTGGCTCTTGCCATGGCTCCCAGCTGAAAAGGGGGTGGTCTCCCATCCCTCCAGGCCACATCCCTGCAGCTGCATGGTCACTTCTCTTGGCAGTGAGCAACCATAGGTCACAACCAGGCAGTAGATATAAATGTCCAGGGCAGACATGGGAAAGGTCTTTAAATTAAGCTCACTGTGTCACCACTTCTGATTTCGCATTCTTTAAATTAATGAATAACAGTTTTCATGTTCTGTGACACTTTCCAGAAAGGATATAATTAATTTTGCTTTAAGACACAAATAGTCTTTCCTCCCCTGTTCAAAATAAATAAATAAAAATAAAAGATTTTTTCAAAAAATGACCTTAAGCCCTTCAGACTTTTGGGCAAACAAGCTGGTGTTTCCACAGCAAGCATAAGCTTTTTCAGTCTTGCTTCCACTACTGGTTAATACTGGGACTCCACAGTGAGTATTAAAGGAGACAAATATAGAAAAGGATACTAAGGAGAGAGAGAATAAAAAAATAAAAATAAAATAAAAAAAATTTAAAAAGGAAGGGGTTGCATTAGTTATTCTTTAATTTTTTATAATAATGATGTTGAATCATGCATTTGAGGCGGACTTTTAAATGAAAGTCCAGCAGAATAAGATCAAATGACAAACCTGAAAAGGTTCTAAATGCAGCACAGTTAGAGAAACGTTAAACAACAGGTGATTCTCCTCACCTTTTTGCCATTGTTAATGATGCACTATTGTCCCAGTGGGTTTTAAATAAAAACAAAGGCCCTTACAGTCTCTTTCAAGGACATTATTTCACAGGAAGCTGTGTCTTGTTTTTTACATCTGAATTATGCCTATCCATGTTATAGTCAGGGAAAGAGATTAATTCAGATTAAATGACAATCAAGACAAGATTCTGATCTGTCCTTCAAATGCAGCTTTTCAGAAGATTTATAAATGGTCAAATGTTATTTATTTTTCAAGTTTTAGAGTACCTTCACATTACACAAGGGCATCACTGCAAAATCTGGATATTCTTGTAGCTCTTTCTCTGTGTTTCTGGATCGCACAAAAATTCAGGCTGATACAATTTTCAACACACTCTTCATATATCAGTGTCAGTGAGAGCTGGCTGGAATGGAAACTCAATTTCTAGCGTAGTTCCAAGTTATTGGGAAATGTGGTCCCAAGCAAAGCAGCATTATCTGCAGAAATTGAGAGCTTATTCCACTCACTGAAAAGTTAAATTTTGAATTGTAAAAGAAAAAGAAAGAAGGGGAAAAAAAAAAAAGAGAGAGTTTTGCATAGCTGTGTCACGTATCCACTAGAGTACTGCAAGTTTTATATAACAGCAATGGCAGAATTTAGGACCTATTTAAAAAATAAAATATTAAAAATATAGTCAAGGTCTAATTCTAATTTGACTAATCAAAATGTCAATTCCTTTTAAAACCAAGTTAGTTTATATTCATACAAACTGTAAAAATTCTCAGTGATCCAAATAAGTTTAGCAAGGGGGCTTGACTGTCACTATGAATAGCTAAGCACTTCAGGAAATGTGCAATTATAGTCAAGTTAGGTAAACAATATGTTGTATGAGGATTGAGGGAAAACAGCTTTGAAAATGTCACCACATTTTTTCAATAAATCACAAGTATAATTTCATTTGGATTAATATGTAGCCTATTCTAATCAGGGTAATGCAGAATTACATAGGATTCAAGGAGGTTTAATAAGCATTATCCACGTGGACAAACTCTGATGAACAGAGGTCAAAAAGACTGATAGATCTCTATTCTAGAGTGAATTTTAACATAAAAATAGTAAGAATTATTAAAATGCGTAGTATGAGGAAAATAGCTTAGCAGTTTCGCGGTAACAGGATATTCAATTAAATAAAAATGACGCTAATTCAAAAACAAATAAAAACTTTTTCACAATCTAATCAAGCATTTTGAAATTTATTTACACAAGAATTTATGAACATCAAGAATTTGGAAAGATTGAACGAACACCTGAATATTCATATAAACAACAAGAGCAGTCCAAGTAGTCAGAAATGTTGGAACATTCCTTTGCTTCTGGACATTAAGCTTCAGGCTTAATGTTCTCAGGCTTAGGTCAATCCATCTAAAAACACAGACAAATAATGAACAGGACTACAAATTATCCTATATCAGCTCTAAGGAGCTCTTAACACTTTCCTAAATAGCCTTGGGTGCTACCTATTGTTGACAGCAGCAGGACATGGAAGATGAACCTCAGCCCAATGATGCCTGTCAATTCCTACACTCTTTGGCAAAATTACCAGCCTTTTTTCCTGTATTCTCATAAATTAATCAATATGTCTGTATCTATAATCCAAAATGGACATACTGGTATATGAGCCATTAAAGCAAGACAAGTGGCCACCTTCCTAAATGCAAAAAACAATAAATGCTTACTGAAGGTGTTGTGCTTCTTAATAGTTAATTGTTCAGTGTGGCTGCTATAGGAAGAGTTCTGCTTTTTTTGCCATGCTCTCATCACTACTCTCTTGCACTCTAACACACTCAAAAAAATCCATTTTCTTTTTTTTTTAATTTCAAATTGCAACTACTCCAAAATGTGTTTTCCAATTCATAGTCAGCAATCCAAAATGAAGCAAAGTTTTCTGGAAGGAAAGCAGCAAGAGGCTAATGAAAGAAAATAAAAATGTTTTTCTAGGGCTTAACAGTATTGAATTAAGGGAATTGCTTTCCCAATCTCCTTCCCTACAAAGATATTATGTGGGGGAAAAAAAAAAATAATAATAGATATTTCTTATTGTTACCAGATTAGGTTGGTGCACTTTTTGTTCCCCTAATGGCATATGCTAATATTTACATAGCAAGACAAGTGAGAATATCCACGTCTACTCAGGTTGATATAATCACCAATACGATTGTGCCTGTAATAAGGATAATAGGAAAAAATCTACGCACCAAGACCTAATTTCAACAAAATACTAAAAGAAGTATAAGCATGATGAAAAAGGAAAAACAAACAACAACAAAAAACAACCCTTCACAGGAAGTAGCAACAAAGTTCCTTCAAGTAAATTCATTCTATAATCAAGAACTACTTTATCTTACTCTGATATTTAGAGGCAATCCAAAATTCACTACAGTTACAGCACCTGGTCCATTGTAAGTGCTTACTGAGAAAGAAGACAGATTAGAAAATACTCTATGACTGCATGTGATCGCCTCTGTGTGGTAACTAGCCTGGAGTAACATTTCAAATGCTGTAACAAGCATAAAATACTTCTATGGTGCAGCATAGTGAAAGATTTTTGAAGATTCTTGATACTTGTTTTCATTCTTTCCCCAAAAGTAAAATAATTCTGTAGTCCATTCCAGTGACCCTTTCCATTTTTAACTTTACAGAAATTTTGCTACACGTGATGCCACAACAGCAGTTCACTCTGTGCAACATGGAAGCACTAAACTCAAAGTAAACATCTTAATGAAAGAGACAGTTTCTTCCAGCTTTCTGCGCTCTTGACCCATTTGCCATTTTCTAGCCCTTGATGGAAAACTGCAATAGTAGCAAAATACACAGCTCTTTTAAATCAAATCAAAAGTAAAAGACAGAGTGAGGAAAACAATGAAGAAAAATCATTGTGTCACACTTACAGTTCTTGTGTATATTTATACCTCAATATTCCTTAACTTTGTTGAACCAAAAGGGTGGTTTTCAGAGGTCCATAGGATCAGACTAGCACTCAAGATGTCATCTGTTTAGCTCCCTGCTCAAACTACTTATGCCAATCCTGACATATTTTGTTTTATAGACCATTTACAAAAGATGTGCAGTAAAAAAAAAATATAAATAAAAATAAAAAAATACACAGATCCAAAGGCAATGTAATTCAATTGTATTAGGGAAACTTGAATTTTCCAGTGCTACAGTGTAAGCCCATTATTATCACAATCCATCAGCAATACACAAAAGAATGTATTCTTTTCCTGTTATAGGTCTTCATTTGTGACTTTTGCCTCCTTTCTCTTTTCTTCAAGTCAAACAATGCTATCTTTTACTTTTCGCAGAAAATCATGTTCCTTTGGCCTCTAACCATTCTTATTCTCTCCACCAGTTTCTCTCCAGCTGGTCCACAGCTTTCAGTAACCAACTACATGCTGTAAGCTACCTAATGCCTTACAATTGCAGAACAGAGTTAAAAGGACTGCATAGCTGGTCCTGAGGCTATATTCCCATATATGTATTTTGGCTTAGCAACTCCAAGTTTTGCAGTGGCAGGATATCAATTCCTCTTTGGCTTAGGATCCCCAACTGACCTTTTTGTACAGTACCACAACTTAATTAGTGGTATTTGCACTATTTTAAGTATCTAATTTAAATGCTCAGTTCCTGATTTTAGTCTTTTGCATTATCCCCAGGTTACATACCTTGAATTAAATAATACAGATATGATTTCTCTGAATTTGCTATATGGTGTTAAAAAAAAAAAAAAAAAAAAAAAAAAAAGTTTTTTCCAGTGAGATTTTACCATAGGTCTTATATATAGGCAAAAAGAAGTTCAAAGCCCTGCATCTGGGGAGTAATAATCCCAGGCACCTGTTCATGGCAGTGGTCATCCAGATGGAAAGCAGTGTTACCAAAAAGGATGTAGGAGTCCTGGTTGATACCAAGTTGAACATGAGGCAGAAATGTGACCTCACTGCTAAGAAGGCTAAGAGTATCCTGGGCTACCTAAAGCAAAGTGTTGCCAGTAGGTCAAGGCAGGTGATCCTTCTCCTCTGTTCAACACTGGTGAGGCCTCACCTGGAGTGCTGGTTCCAGTTCCAGGTCCACCAGTACAACAGAGTCATGGACATACTGGAAAGTCCAATGAAGGGCTACCAAGATGATGAATATTTCGGGGCATCTCTCCTTTGAGGAGAGGCTGAGAGAGATGAGAGTGTTTTGCCTAGAGAAGAGGAGACACGGGGAATCTTATCAATGTCTGTGAATACCTGAAGGGAGAAGAGCAGGTCGGGTTCTTCTCAAAGGTTCCCAGTGCTATGACAAGGGGCAATGGGCACAAAATGGTACACAAGAGGTTCAGGACACACTTCTTTACTGTACAGGTGACAGAGCACTGACACAGATTGCCCAGAGAGGTTGTGGAGTCTTCTTCCTTAGAGATCTTTGAGAACCACCTGGACACAGTCCTGGACAACCTGCTTTAAGTGTCCCTGCTTGAGCAGCGAGTTAGACTAGATGGCCTCTAGAGGTCCTTTCCAGCATCAGCCATTCTGTAATATACAAGTATCACAGACAAACATTTCTGAAGGGAAGATATTCATTTCAGAGTGGATTTACAAGTTTAGAAATGTTAGTTATACAATAATGGTTGTAAGGTTCCTTCACATACCCAAGGACCACAACAGCAAAAATAAGTAATTAACTGGAAGAAGAAGGTGAAGGTGGTAAAGGGAAGGGCCTCACAAGGAGAATACTTCTTAATGAAAGGCAAGGATAGACTTTTTAATCTACATATTTTGCAGGGCAGGGAACATGGGCTGTGACAGAGACATTCAATATTTATCCTGATAGATATGTAGTTTACACTTTTCATTTTATTACTAAACATAACAAGATGTCCTCAAATGGCTATTGCAGGCTGCATTATCAAATATATGCTGCTTAAGCTGAATTTGAAAAAATAAACAATCATGACACTTAACATCATCCATAATTTAATTAGCACAGAAGCATAGAATCATTGTCACAGTCTCTCAGGGTTTTCCACATTCCAACACACTGACAAGATCTCATGCCACTTATTTTTTCAAAGGATACATCCAAAGTTGGATCAGGAGCAAAAGCTCTGAATTAGCATAATGAATCTCATTATCTGTCAGTTGGCAATAGAGAATACATGAAGAAGGATCTGCAATAAGCTACATATAAAGAAAGTTAGTGGAAATGAAATGGGAAAACGGGTGAATACTTACATTAGAATTATGTATCTTAAAAAAAAAAAAAAAAAGCACTATACTAGAAATGGAATCTAAGGATATGAAATCTAAGAAATGAATTATTAAAGGATAATCCTCAAAAAATATTTGTCACCATACTTATACTATACACACTGAGACATAAAGTATAGAATCAAAACTGCTACTCTACAGGTACTAGATTACATTCAAACCTTGAAGATTATATTCCAACCTTGACGCCCATATTAGGAGTGTCCAAAATACATAATTTAATCAGCATTGACGACAATTAATTTAAAACTTAGTAAACTGAGATCAGGGTTAGGCTGAAGGAATACAAATAAACTGTCACTGATGAAGGGAAAGTGAGTGTCTTCTTGTTACTCACATTCGATTACGTGTGATCTGTATGACTTTGACAGATGAACATTTCTGAATAGCTTTAAGGCAGTACTCTGTACACTAAAATCTAAAACAAAGAGGATACATAGAAGAAAGAAAGACAAAAAAAACATATTAACGTAGCCTTCCTACTAGATAAATAAAATAACCTATTGAGAAAAAAATAATTAAAAATCAGCTAGTCTCCTTGAAAACCTAAGGCACTTTGAAGAAGCCTTACCCTCTCTCTGAGCATATGTAATGTCTCTCTTCTCCCTGCTCACTACTGCCACAGAACCTGCAGGGATAATGATATCTTCGGATCTCCAAAGGGAAATGGACATCCAAAGATATGATGAACTGTGGTGGTTTCATCCAGCTGGGCAGCTGAACTCCACCACAGCCACTCTCTCACTCCCCCTCTTCAAAAGGAAAGGGGGACAAAATATGACGAAAAGGGCTCAAGGGTTGAGATAAGGACAGGGAGATCACTCAACAATTATCATCATAGGCAAAACAGACTCAGCATAGAAAGATTAATGTAATTTATTGCCTATCACTAGGAGACGAGAACAGTGAAAAACTAAAAATAAACTACAAACACCTTCTGCCACCCACCTTCTTCTATGTCCTTCCCCCGAGCAGCACAGGGAAACAGGGAATGGGGGCTGCGGTCAGTCCCTAACGCTTCATCTCCGCTGCTCCTTCACGGTCACTCTCTGCCCCTGCTCCCCGTGGGGTCCCTCCCACAGGATGCCGTCCTTCCCAAACTGATCCTGCGGAGGCTGCCCACAGGCAGCAGCTCTTCAAGAACTGCTCCCACATGGCTCCGTACCACAGTGTCCATCCCCCAGGAGCAAACTGCTCCAGCACGGGTTCTCCACGGGTGGGCGGCAGCTTCCCCCAGACCCCCTGCTCCTGCGTGGGCTCCTCTCCATGGGCCGCAGCCTCCTCCAAGCCACATACACCTGCTCCCCCAGGGGCTCCTCCACGGGCTGCAGCGTGGAGATCTGCTCCATGTGGGACCCATGGGCTGCAGGGGGACAGCCTGCTCCACCAGGGGCCTCTGCACAGGCCGCAGGGGAACTGCTGCTATGTGCCTGGAGCACCTCCTGCCCTCCTGCTGCACTGACCTTGGGGTCTGCAGGGCTGGTTCTCTCACACTTACTCCTCTCTCCCAGCTGCTGTTGCACAGCAGTTTGTTTTGTTTGTTTGTTTGATTGTTTTTTTTCCCTTTCTTCAATCTGTTCTCCCAGAGGCTCACCCAGCGTTGCTCACTGACTCGGCTCTGGCCAGTGGTGGGTCCCTTTTGGTGCTGGCTGGAGCTGGCTGTGGTCTGACATGGGGCAGCTTCTGAACTCTTCTCACAGAGGCCACCCCTGCAGCCCTCCGCTACCAAAACCTTGCCACGTAAACCCAATATGAATGTCAGTAACCAGTTGGTTTAAAACATTCTAAAGTGAAGAACAGATATGCATGTATACAGACACACTCAGATATGTGTGTGTAGATATGCGTATATATAAATACACACAGAAATAGAAAAAGTTTTGTTTCCTTAGGAAACTAGGCAGTGTTCAGTGTTCACCAATTTCAGAAACAGAAATCTTCTCAGTGTACTGTACTGACCTTACCTTTGGAAATGAATTATGGGTGAAAGGTTCAGGTTTCCAGAATTTTATTTTCCAGAGTATATTTTCCTGTATTCCCAAGAAATATTCACCTAATTATTTCAGTATTTTACTTTGGAACTTCTACAGTGCAAGAAGAAGTTTTTCTGTCTCCCATTCTTATTTTCATAACGTCGTCGTGTGCAAATTATGTAAACTTCAAGCACAGCCTACAATCATACCTCAGGCTATTTTCATCTGAAGCAGACTTAAAAATGAAATTAAACATTCTGCTATTTTCATGTTCTCTTCTATTAATTTATCTGCTTTGAAGACTCCAGAAAGCCCTCTTGTAATTGAGGAGTGTAATAAATATTTCTGCAATTCTGAGATTATATTCTTTTTTGAGGCTTTAGCTATTTCGTGGTAACACCCTTCTTGATCCCCTGTAAAGGTGTTTGCAAAAATGTTAGCTGAAGCAAACCAACTGCATCTGTAAGATACAGTGCCTCCTAAAATACAGGTAAAAAGCCATACCTTCTAACATATTATCATTTGTACCCTGTACTGTATTAGTATTTCGTCATATCCTAGACATAAATAAACTTCATGCATAAATAACAGAATTTGTTTTTTGTTTGATGGAAATACTTTTGTATTATTATTTCCATCTACTTTTAACAGAAATCTGATCATTTGCTTTTGTTCTGAAAGAACTTACTTGATCCAATCAATGATTACTTTAACAGAATGTTCCATAAATCATCCATAATAAAGCTGAGGAAATTACAAAACTTTGAAGTATAAACTGCAAGTTTAGCAACAACATGTATTGAATGCTGAGATATCAGTCAAGTGCATTCTCATACCAGATCATAGCAAATAAATGAAGGAAATGTATTCTTTTCTGGTGCAAACAAACTGTGGGTCAGAATTACATCAGCCATTCTAGAGTTTTAACACATTTTTTCACCACCTAGTACATCTAGCTCTGTTTCACTGAATCAACCCTTAAAGGAGAAATGTGAAATTAAAATATAGTGAGGAAAAGAAATAATTTTGTATACTGTTTACATAGCAATATATTCAGCTGCATATTGTGGGTCATTATGACTTAAAGCAATGCTGTAGAATGCAAGCAACAAAGACCTAGCACATGTCAGGGGAACTCATAACCATAAAGTCATCTCAGACAAGGATAATGAAAATATAGTTAGAGCAAGCAGACTTAATTCTTTAGTGATACAGGATGAATCACAAGAAGAAAAATGGAAATAATGTTTGCAAGACTAGAGTGTGGTCATTATTTGTAGACAATGCAGAGGAATTAGGAGAGATGTAGTCAAAATGTCACAGTAATAGAATTAGAGGTCATGAAGACCTTTCATGATACTCCATGCATTTCTGAAATGTCATATAAAAACCTAAGAGATATGCATGGGAGTTCGTTCTTTATCTTACATAGTCCATTTCTCAAGAAACATTTACATAACTGTTAATGATGACAGTAAAATGCTTCTAGCTCTGTATAATTAAAGGTATATTTCTTTCCCTCATTGCACCCTTGAAGCTGTTGGCTTCAAATTCAATCAGCATGGACATCTTGGTCTGATCAGGCAAGAGACCTTAAAACATTTTTAGATTGGTATTTATGGGTAGAAGGCTACCTAGTTAAAAGTTAGAAGAAGACTTACAATATTAGTTTAGTAATGAGACCCCTGATAGCCTTTAAAATAACATCCAACCTATTTACTTTTTTTCATGGTGAGCATGTTAATTAGCTTCCTCTGATCGTATAAATAAAAGCTGCACACAAATACCTCACAGGTTTTCTTTCAATGCTCTGGTGCTCTTTTCATCTATTCTCAATTGCTACCTGGAAGCCTTCAAAATATGAGCTCAGGTGTTTTAAAATATATTTTGCTCTCCTTTAAGTTTTACTTTTTAAATGGAGAAAGAAGGAAACAAAATAGATAATAATGATGATAAAACTATGATAAACATAGTTCACCAGAAATAAGATGTCCTACTTATGTTATTCATTTTATTTTTAAAGGAGTTAATTTTGGTTAAATATTTAGTACATTTAAAATTCTTAAAAGCAAGGTTACAGAATCCTAGAATTCAACTTGGGTTTAAGATCGTGTTATTAGCATGTATCTCAACAATGGTTTCAATCTATTTATTTCCAAGAATCCCTCTTGCAGAATATCAGCTAAAGGTCACAGAGCAACTGCTTACAGCTCTAATACAAACCCCAAATAACTATTTAAGCAACATTAGAAAACATCTTTTTTGATACAACTGCATAAGTAAGGCAAAATAGGAAGTCAGTGCTGATCCTATTTCTAGGGATTCCTTTGGCGTTCGGGGGGATGCAGTTTACCTCATTTATAAACTTCTGGACATAGTACAGGTTAACATAGTGGAGCTTTATTCATTTGCGGTCCATCTTAACGAAGCTTTAATTCTATTATGTGGAACAGGAAATAATCAACAGGCAAACTACAGAAAGGCAAACTACATCCATAGGAACTACTCATCCAGCTGTTTGCTCACTTAATAAATTTAATAATAATAATAAGAGAAGTCAAAAAACTCTGCTTAAAGCAATCATTTTTATTTACACTTAAAGTCAACATATTTTGCTAGAAAATACTTAAAAACTCAGTGCTGATTCGTAAACTATTTACTATAAATCTGAAGCAGGTATACTCAATTCTACAAAAAATAATGAAGTTTAAAAGCTGTCCTTAAGTGAGAAAGCAATTTCATCATCACATACCACATTTCTGGATTCTGGGCCTCATTGCTAACAACAAAATTAGTCAATCAAGAAGCCAAACAGAATTTCAGAGCCAACACACACTGGATCATGCTCAACCCATTGAAAATGCAGGAACACCTGTGCTTACCATTGTTCTTCACCTATAAATCACTCAGCTAAAAAGAGAGCTTTTCTGATTCATTGTAAGTGCATAGGCACAAGCAGCCAAACCTGTACATATCATTCATACTCTTCCTACCACCAGAACGTTCAGTTTTCTTAAGCATTTTCTTAACACTGTCCTCACCATTCAGATTCATTATACTGTAAAAAGGTCACAGCATTTTAGAAGCAAATATTTTTTGTTTGTTTATGAATTAGAAGAAAATACTGTTTTGATAACGTATTAGGTCAAACTTTGCCAAGGCTTACATCTGTTGCAGGCTTTCAGCTGAGGTGTTACACATAGCATACATATAACATCCATCTTTGCTTTATTCTGGTTAATTCAATTTCGCTTCATCATCCTGCATTTTTGACATTTCAAAGTAGTTTGGCCTTAGCCAAATATAAACCTTCAGCTTGACGAACCAGCCAGCAGAAATCCCCAGCCCACTCCTGCGCTGTGACTCAGAGATCCTGAATCACTGCTGGGAGGGCTGACAGCAGCCAGCAGCCGCACCAGAAAACATGAACCACTGCACTGGAAGAGCAAGCTGCCTACTAATAAAAATAGCATTTGTTTTCTTTCTCTTGTGACAACTGCCAGAGTATAAATCTAAGTATTTTACACTTCTTTTTTCAACTAAATTAAGCCAGACAGGTGCCTTGGACACCACGGGAACTGAAGAACAAATCCAGACAAACAGTAGTAGAAGCTAGTCTTTCAAAATTACAATACAAAGGGACAACAGTAAAAAAATAAAAATAAAATAAATAAATAAATAAATAAACTACTGTAACAGTCATTTCTCTAGGGGATTTCCCTACCCTGGTTACATGCTAGGTAGTAGACTCAGTAACTACTGAATTGCAGAATACCATGTCTTTTTCTTAGTCTTCATATTTTATGTGGCAATAGAAGACATCTTTATCACACATTATAAATAATGAAAAATATGTATTTTGGGGGTGACAATGGTCTCCCCAGAGTTTTAGGATAAATTATTTTTCTCCATCTACTATAAAGCTCCATGACATTGACCCAGCTTTGTTAATATGACCTTAAATTCCACTGCCCTTAAGAAAGAAATGCATCTAGCTACTTCCAGCTCATCAATAAATTTCAAATCATCTAGTAAACTATTATGAGTTACAGTAAACTTAAAAATGTCAAGGTAAATATTTCAGGATGGTTCCTGAAGTGCATGACTGCTTTGTCACCTGAAATGCAACCTGTCAGCCAGTGCACAAGGGAAGAGTAAATCTTGAAAGTCTTTTGTAAGTTAGAAATCCATTTACAGAAGGTGCTCAGGATGCTTATGCCTCGTCATCCATGTACCAAACTTCTGAACTTCCTGTTAACATGCTGCCTCTTCTTTGATTTTTCCCTGCTGCTTCACACCTCACATTAGTAATCTGCATCAGAGCAAAGTGAGTGCAAACAATCATTATGGTCCACCACACCTATTTTATTCAAGCATAGTGGCTATACAAAACATTGAGACCTTGAAGAAGTAGCCGCTATGCACATCTCAAGCAGTCAAAGGAATCTAGGCACCTAATTTCAAGGCCCATGTTTATAAACACAAACGTGATTCAACTCCTAAGAATTATGAGTGAATTGGAGAAATTTCTAAGCAAGCATATCTTATGTGTCCCACAAATGAATGCCTAAAGTAAGCTGAAAATTAATAGAAGAACCACATAGTTTACAGCTATGTACTTATAATTAACAAATGTTTTCCGTCTATAAACAGTCATCTAGCCATCTAGTATTACCTATGGAGACACTTCTAATTTTTACCCTTCAGTTGGCTGGCTTACTAAAAAATATATATATTGCAGTCTTAGTTAAGATAACTCCTCTGCTTCTGTTGTGATCCATTAACTACTTAAACTTTAGTTCGTGTTGTGATCACACAGCTTTGCACTGAAGGCACACCGCCTGCCTCTGGAAAACATATCTGCCCAGTAAGAGACAGGGGTGCAAAGGGGCCATCCAAATTTTGGGTGCCAAATTGTGGAGTTCAATAATCTTCAATGCCACTACATTCAGAGAAGTCAGGATATCACTTCTGCCCTGCATGGACTATGCAGGGAGCCTAGTGTGATGAAGCACCTTATTTTGGTTTCTGAAGTTTGGCAGCACGATTTCCTTTCCCCTTCTGCTCTCCTATTATCTCAAGGCAGTTTTAAATTTTCTTTGATTTTTTGTTTTTACAAAATGCATTCTCATATCAAAAAGAGTAAAACATCTCAGCAAAGAGGGATTGCAAGGCAGCTGGGCCAGACTAAAACCTAAACGTTCCTATAAAAACTGTCAGTAGCTGGCCACTTTGATAAATCTCCCATCTTTCTTAAGCTCCTACCTTGAGGTGCTGGGAGCCTAAATAACCCATTTTCTGTTTGAAATAATAAATTACTAAGGGTAATGTAGGCAGCACTTACTCAAATATTAACTGTCATAAAAATCTGTTAACTTTTGCTTAATCTCAGAACTGTCTTTGGAAACTTAGAAAAGATCCAGAATGGATCCTTGACTTTTCCCAATTATGGTGTCTTTATAAATTTTGGCCCCATCATTTGGATGGTAAAAAGGAAAGACAGCTATGAAAAATTTTGGCTTTTGTTCACCAGATTTACCATGAAAAAAAAAAAAAAAAAAAAAAAAACAGCTATGCCAGTTAATTATCGCCCATTTAGCAGCTCCACTTGGAGTCAAGAGGCTGGTTAGGTAAGAGGCAAGCAGAAGGTCAGATGTGCTTCTGTTTCTGCCTGCAGCTGGAAGATATAATAGTGTGACAGGAAAGAGATTTTGCTTACTGCATGTGCTGCCAGCAGGAAGGAGAGCCTGCTCTGGAAAGATGGGCTCAAGAGGAAGTCTGAAGAGACAGAACATGAAAAGGGATCACGGCATCTCTTTAAATGCAGTTCAGTAGGGCTCCAGGCAGCAACAATGATGCCAGGACTTTTTCCAGGATCTGACTATAAATCAGTGCCTGGCAGGCTACCAGCTAAAAATGTTTATCAAAGGGTTCTGTCAACACAGAACCAGGACATTTCCAAGAGGATGGCAGTATCTGGCATTTAGGTAACAGACCTATTGTAAGAGATGGGCTACTTATGCAGTCTTTCCTGACACAGAGCTTTGCAGGGCTTTTCAGGGCTTTTGTTCAGCTGGGAAAAGCTGTTTTTTAATCTTTACCTTCATGCCCTGAAGGTTACTGGAATCAGGTTCTGTTGGACTGCCTAGGAAATCCTCTTTGCAGAAACAGCCTTAGCTCTAAATGAGGAGTGCTCAGATTTAAGGCAAGTGAGTTAAACCCTTCCAACATATTTAACTGCTTCCTGCAGGTCAGGAGGGCAGGGGACCTGCCAGCGAGCTAGGTCACAGGCCACTCTCCTATACAAAGAAAACATTTTTCATAAGAATGAAAAGGAAATACCATGATAACAATACCCAGGAGCCACAGCTGAAGATCCTCATACTCGATACCAGAAAAATGGCTTCCACAAACCTCAGTAAGTCATGAGACAAAACCAGAAATGGTTACCTACTATGCTTGTTTGAACCAAATTTAGCCATTATCTTGAATATTTCTTCAGCCTCCTTTGCTTTAACTCCCATGCCTAAATAGATCTAGAACCTGTCACTATATGGTGATAGTATTCATTTATTTATACATTGCTTCTTCCTTCTACTGACACAGATGCCACTACAATTTGGAGAACTCAAGAGTTTTGGCTTTCTTTCTTTTCCTGCCATACATGAAACTAAAACTGAGAGTTCAGAACTCAGCAATATTGAGCTGTGAATGTTTCTACAATTACACCAATTTCTGTAAATATGAATATATATAAAAATATATATGAATCTCACTGATTGAATTTTCCTTGTATCCAGAATGAATTCCTGTTGTTAAATGCATTCTTGCACACATGAAATCAAATTAGTAGGGAGGAGCACACTGCTGTTTTTCATAAAAGATTATTTAAAACCCCTCCTGCCCTTCTCCCTGCCACAGACATATACATATATTGTCAGTATTTGGGCTCACATTTTGAAAAGTAGTATCAGCCATTACCTTCTTGTTTTAAAAGAGGGCATTAAATACACAGAAATAGATAATGTGACAATAGAAATGTTTTGAGTGTTAATATCCTTTATAAGGTCCTGGTAAAACCTCTTTCCTATACTGTGTACAATCCTCATCTCCAAGGGGCAATGAAAATTAATTCATTCTGGAATCCTCATATGCCCAGAGAAATGAACGCTGAGAGTACATATTAAAGCTCTCTATAAATACATGAAAAGGTAAACAGAAGGGAGGGAAAAGGGACTATTCAAACTTAGGGACAATGTTGACACAAACGCAAATGGTTATAAAGTGACCATGAATAAATTTCAGCTAGGGGTGAGAATAAGGTTTCTAAATATCAAAGGAGCAGAGCTTTGGAAGGCTCTTTCGGTAAAAGTAGTGAGGGAAAACACCTTAATTAGGGGTAAGATGTAGCTCAGTGGAAGCAAGCCAGGTTAAATGACACAGCCGCTTCTGTTCTGTATCCCTTTTTTTCAAGATAGGACCTGAGTCTATTTGGAAGGTGTCCCTGCCCATGGCAGGGGGTTTGGAATTATATGATCTTTAAGGTCCCTTCCAATCCAAACCACTCTGTGATTCTATGATTCTATTTGCACATAAAATATACAGGAATAATTACAAGAATACTCCAATGTATACAACTCTTTCACTTCCACGACAACAATAATTCTCATTGCCTTGAGAAGAAATCATGGTGTAAACTATAAAATCAAACAATTCGTATTATTGGAGGATTCCCAGATTAAGCCATCTGCAATGGATGGCAGTTCTGAGGGACTGCAGAGTTTTGGCTCTTGGAGTTATTTTTTGTAATATCATCTAAGGACATCAGCAAACTCTTCAAACTGAAATGATAAATGATTCCTGTTTGATTCGACCTTACAAGATTAATGTGCAGCTGGTCAATAATCCATTCTTTCATTTGATTTCATGTATTTATTTTTAAATGTAGCACTGCTGAGGTTGGTTGAAATATGTTCCAACATCAGTGAATCACTGATAATCCTTAGGTAACCAGGGGCTATTTATATATCCAGTTAGAAAGCCAGATTTAAAATAAGGCATCTGGAGATAACAGGCATTTAGTGGGAAACATATGTCATAGAAACACAGACTGGTTTGGGTTGGAAGGGACCTTAAAGACCATCTAGTTCCAACCCCCGCCATGGGTAGGAACAGAATGGCACCTACAGAAATCTAGATCAGGTTGCCTAAAGCCCCACCCAGACTGGCCCTGAACACTTCCAAGGATGGGGCATCCACAGCTTCCGTGGGTAACCTGTGCTAGGGCCTCACCATCCTCATAGTGAAGCATTTCTTCCAAATATCTATTCTATAGCTACCTTCTTTTAGTTTAGCTGTTACCCGTTGTCCTGTCACTACACTCCCTGACAAAGAGTTCCTCCCTATCTTTCCTGTAGCTCCCCTTTATATCCTTCACATCGGTTTGGAAATGAATTTTTAAAAATAAATAAATAAATAAATAAATCTTTTCTGAAGGGGCGAGGGATGAACCTACTCTGAAAAAGATAACTTTCAGATTTGTTCTATCATCATTTGGAAAAGAAAAACAAGATCCACTGATTTTGCAAATATACACAGATGGGAAAGAAATTACCAAATGATCTGTCAAGGTTGGAGCACAGGCATGTTTGTTCCAAGACATGAAGCAAATTTTCCTTCAGAAGTTTCAGCAATGAAATATTTCACTGACTTGGTTTGGATGTTTGATTTGTTTTGAAGCAGCTCCATTATCAGTTTTGTAGTTCATCTTCATTGAAAGGATAGTGGATATAGTGAAAATAATATTACAGTTAAACAGTAAGCTGGACATAGATGTAACAGTGGCTGCTACTTCCACAAATAATAATACTAAAAAAATATGTTCAGGTCTTATTGCTAACTTTCAAGAAGTGATGCACTTTCTGTTTAAGGGGAGAGCAGTCTTTTAGAGAGTGAGGTGGGAGGAAAGGAGCTTAAAGGGACAGACCTTAGTCACCTACAAGGTTAAACTTTGCTTGGAAAGGTGAGCAAGAGCATTCCTTCCGGAAAAAAAAAAAAAAAAAAAAAAAAAAAAAAAAAAAAGGAAAGCCAACTTAGCATCAAAGGGTATGTCCTGCTTACTGTGAACAGCTGGAAATTTCACCTTCCAAATTTCTTGATATTAATGCTGAGTATGGCCTTGATTTATCCCTTTGACATCTCCCTGAAACATTGAGTATTTTGCTATCAGTGCCAAGTTTCCAATTTAAGAAGAGAGAGGCATTTAGTAGAGTGAGATATGCAAAGAGAATGTTCCGGGGAGCCTTTTGGAACAAATGCCTGCAGCTGAGGGGGATGCTTAATGACCATAGAAATCCTTTCTGAAGCCTCTGTTCCTTATTAGCCTCTATTGTTATCAACAGTTTGTACAAAAAGCTGACTTCAGTGGAGTTATATTGATTCACATCACTTGGCCCAAAGAGAAGGAGAAAGACTTTTTGCTAATTAAGAAGTTTTTCATCTGTTTTAAGTGTAATTTCCAGAGTTACTGATTCCTCCAGACTTGAAGAAATGAAGAAAACAGGAGGGAAAAAAAATGTACATTTATGTCCCAAGTTTTAACACTCCAAGAACACTAATATACAGCATTTGGTACACCATGTAGTTTTAGTACATTTTACAAAAGTATATTTGATTTTATTATTGAGAAATTATGGACACAAACTGAGGACACAAATCTGATTTTCAAGAAAGGTCCGTAAATTTTCATTATTGCCTAATCATCTCCTCTCCTTCATCTTTCTCAGAACCTTCTTCAGCTTCCAAACAATCTCCACCATCCAAAAAAGCTGGTCCCTTTCATCTTCTGCCTCTAAAGCAGCATTCTACATCTTTCTGCATCATGCATAATCCTTTTATTTTCAAATTTATACTCCTGTAATTTGAAATTTATTTATTTCCTCATTTGCTGTGAACACTGCAAAGAGCAGTTTTGCAATATTTCATGATGCTGAGACTGAACACATTGCCTTTCAGCATCTCCTACTGATGTCATGAAATGTATTAGTAAAATCAACTCCAGGCGTTTAGGCTGCAGCACTTTTTGTGAAAGACAATACATAAACAGATTACATTCAAATATATTTTCTATCAAGAGTTGTGAGATATCACATAAACTTTTCTCAGTAAAGAGTTTTTGTCTTGCACTTCCCTTAAAGCTTGACTCAATAAATTGACCATCTCTAGAACAATTGGCACTTCCTACAGAGAATTTAGTGTTCAAAACTGACACTTTTTTTGGTTAGATGGCATCAGTTATTCATTAAGTAACCAAAATTCAAACTCCTCAAAGATGGTTGCTTTCTGTGTAGTTTCCCATAGGCTCTTTCTATCTTCCTTTTTTACATCCTTGTTGATCTCTGGTTGTCTTGAGGGCAGTGCAGTACATGGTTGCATCAATACTAGCAAGCCAAGCATTGCCAGGACTCAGTCTCTGGCCCGGAGGACCAACAGCCCAGACTGCCAAGGTCAATATAATTAAATTTGCAGTTTCCAAATGTGTAACAGCATTGAAAGTGCTGACTTAGAACTCAGCCCTGGAGCTGCTGTGGCCAGTAGTGGTCAAACAGGGCCAAAACCATAGAAGGACCCATCTATCAGTTTCACAGGTAAGTCCCAGGGCCCAATATGTACCCTGGTACTTTTCAATTTCCTAGCAGGGACATGGCCAGTGAATGAAAGGAATTTTAATACCGTTGATCAAAGATTTGCCATTCATGTTTTATCCTTCCATATTGGGCTAACTCTTAAAGACCCTTAAAGCATAGACTGCCAGAGAATGGGGCTGAACCAATTTGAGAACAGCAGTTTTCAACAGCTTAAATAAATGGTGCATGGGATGCAATTTCACAAGAGAGGAGGTGAGAACAGAATCCAGACATAAAATTCCTCCAGTGCTATTCCATTTTATGGTGATGTGTACTTTTTTGTTTCCATTAATTATTTCCCCTGGGAGTTTTTAATCTCTCCTAGTGAAATATTTCAATAAAAGTTAAATTAAAAAAGGATTTGAGGGAGAGCTATTAAAAAATGGAATTTTCACTGTCTCAGTGTAAGGATTTAGTTGCTTTCTTGGTTTGCTTCTCATTTTTCTTGGTTATAGAAACTTAAATGCCTACCCAGTAAGCCATATTACATTATAAACTGCCTGAGTATGGAAAATGCAGTTTCGCTCAAATGATGCATGCCAGCCAACTGCCCAAAAAAGCCACCTCATCAGTTACTTACAAAGGGATTAGGAAACTGAGAGCAAGACTATGGTCCAGTGAATAAAGGGGTAAACAAGAAATAATCAAACCTAGACAATTTCAGTCTCTGCCTCTGACTCACTCTGAGATTTTAGACAAGGTCACTTAACCTCTTTACACTTCAGTTCCTTCATCTGTAAAGTGGAAATAATGCTGTCTTTGTAAAGTATGTGGAAACGCATGGGTAAAAACATGTCAGCACAATCACCATAGCAGTTACTGATTGAATACAATGCCACTGGATCCTAGTACTGCAACATTTACATTCTTCCACGAACACTACAACAAAACCAAAGTTCACAAGCCAGTTTGGACAAGAAAAAGGAACAACAGAGGAATTGCATACAGTTGGTTTTCTTCCAACATACAGGATGCTGATATAAACTGATAAATTTTCAGGATATAGTCATTAGTTTGTGTTCCAAAACTAAACTTCCTCTTTTCAGTGTATTTCTCACCACCTTTACAAATGAACATGTAAAAGTAGATAATATTGAGCATACAAAAACCATACAAATAAGAATCATAGAATCACAGAATCATAGAATCACAGAATGGCTTGGGTTGGAAGGGACCTCACTTTTTTTTTCTTTTTTCTTTTTAATAAAAGACATCAAGAGCCCAAAAGAATCTAGACATCTTGGCAGTGAAGACACTGCATTTTGGCAAAGGAGGCTCCATTCCCATCCCCACTACCTGTCCATTTTATTTATTTACTTACTTACTTACTTATTTATTAAGTTTGAGATGACATTTGAATTTAGGCCACGCATGTTCTAGATCTGCCCTTGGGCCATGAGGCTGCTAATAATTCAGAGGCTGGTCAGTCCCTCCAGTGGAAGTAGAAAGTCTAACCCAAATATAACAGTATTGTCAAACATGGGAGGCACTTGCAACTAAAATCATTCGTGAATTAAACAGTCTTTTCTGACAATAAAAGTATAGCTTTGCTTGGGGGGGGGGGGGGGGAGGGGGGGAATGTCTCTAACTAATCAGTGTGGTCAATTAAAAGATCAATGGAGCAATCATCAAAGGAGCAATGTATTCATTGACAAATGTAAGTCTATGTGAATGTTTTCACACATGTACCTACTAGTATATAGAAGAAATTAGCCAATTTACAATGCCAGTACCACAGCTTCATCTTCCTTGTTGCCACAGAATCATGCACTGTATTGGTTTCCTAATATAACCTTGTTTTCCTTGATTTGCCTTCAATTAGAGTAGGGAAAATATTTGCAGGTTTGTATAAAGTTATTTTTGGCTGATGCTTTCTGGAAAGTGTCAACATTATCTATAACAATAATTTCAACATGAAACTGTTGATCTTTTGTACTTTCTTTCTAGTGATCTTTTCATACCGTTTCCATTTGTAATGTATTCATTTTTGAAAATTTCAAAAATTCATCTGAAGAAGATATTATTTTGGATCACAAGGAGCAAACACAATATAAAGTGTAACAAGTCAATTCTATTTCACTAACAAAACTGAAAACTGTTCTTTTTAAACTCACAAGAAGTGATATTTCTTTTTTATTGAGTAAGAAAAACAAAAAGTCATTTATTCATGCAGCTTCCTGTCCCACATATTCATTATCTCCTTTAGCATATCTGATCTCTCTTCCAGATTTTGGGGATTCTCTTCCATTTCACCTTTCACCTTGGAGGACTGTAGATGACTAATCTCATCTACAATTGTAACTGTAACTATCATCCCCCTGCAGACTATTAGAAGACTGTTCTACTTTAATTCTGTAGACCTGTCTTATTCATTTCTAAAGACAATCTTGTCTGTCTGACCTATTAGCTGATTTAAAATCAAGTTTAACAGGTCTATAAAGACCCATCAACATTTTTCTGCAGACCTTCATTGTTACATCCTTTTCTCTGAACTGTCATGGGTACTTTCATCCTATGTTATCATATGCTGATCATAAACAGAGCATCATCTTCAAAGTGAACTTCTCTAGTACTCACATTTGTATCACTGCTACATGTTGCAGCTTCTTTCTGCATACATATTTAACTCTTTTGTATCCAAGCTCCCACCATAGTTCAAATACTGCAGACCATTCCTATAACCTTGGAATAAAGATATCTTCTACACCTTATTTAATAATGCTTGGTGATAATTTCTACTAGTTCTCACATCTCTCTCTGAATCACTTTCTCAGCTCTGCCATCTTCTACATTGCACATCAGGTATTTACCATCTCTCTACAGGCTCTTTACAACTTAGTTCAATCTTTACAATTATCTCTTATTCAGTTTCAAGAAGCTGACTACAATCAGCCGTCAGCCATTTTCAAACTTTTTTTTTTCTGTATTATGCATTACACTCTTAGGAAAACTCTGAATCATCCAAGAAACTCCTTCATTATTCTCCTCCAGGTTGCTCCTAAAGTCTTTCCTTTGATGTGTTATTAGGCTTATGATACACTAAAGCCACAGCTTATCACACTGAATAACTCTCATATGTGGTGATTAATTCTAGCTTTATTTTGCATCCCTGGTATTCTGCAAAGACAATAAGTAGCAAATATAAGCAGTATATTCATAATTAATAAACCAACAATTCCACACCCATCTTTGTATACCTCTAGTGATTTAACATGCAGAAAGCTAGCAGGAGGCAGACGTAGTCTTTTGCATTCAGTTGCAAATTGCATTCCAAATTTGACAGAGGTCTGTTGAGGTGTACATGCACACGTGGTTAGCTTCTGTCCCCAGCCTTGTAAAACAACACCCAGATGTCGCCAGGCTATAGATGTTACATAACTTAGTCTCTGGTATACTCCCAGGTTAAAAGTGGTGTCACAATTGGTTTTAGCTCTTCTTGACACTTTGCATGCTCATGCTTTTATAGAGATGTATTTGAGAAAAAAACTATTAGAGCATGCAGCAAATTCTAAAACTGTCCAGAAAATATGGATTTATTTTCTATGCACTGCTTGTACAGCAGAGACCTGTGACAGTGGCCAGAAAAGGCAGTGCGATGCAGCTCCTGCACATGGATGTGACTAATTTGTGACAGTTTTGTAGTGCTTTCCCTTCCTGTGAGCAGTACATATTCTTTATTGTTCCCTTTGAGTCTTTATATCAGAGTTAGCCTTCAACAACAGAGCAACAGAGTCTACTTTAAAGAAAGAAAAGGCTGAAATAACAACTACAAAAAATGTTTCCTGTTCATCTGAAAAAAAAGCTGGTAGAAAGGTGGCATTGCTTCAGAAGACAAGGCCTCCTAGAGTGGTCGAGATAGCTGGCAAAAACTGTAGATAAGAGTCTCCAAAAGAAATGTAACAGTGGATGATAAATTTTGAAGCATCAACTGGACCAAAGAAGAGCCAACAGAAATTGGAGAATTAAATATTAATCAATCTAACAGGAGGCTAGGTGCTTACCTTCTATGTGAGAAGGACAAAAAATGGAAGGTGCTTTGCTAGCACTGTGGTAATCTTGAGATGCAAAGTCAAAGTAATGACAACAAGAAGTGTTGGATTTTATTGATGCAAAAAGTTACCTTAAAAGGGTTATTATAGCACTATTTGACAAAGCCTAAGGTATGTTTAACATGGTTTAAAACATATGTTTTCTGTAAGATAGATCCATCAACACTGTCTCTGTAATTTTCCATCAACTTTCTCCAGAAATATAGAAATTTTTTCCGTAGTTATTCATAAAAAAAGAGGCCAACTAATGACAAAATTGGGAAAACAATGGTATATTCCAAACAATTAGTAAATCCTTTAAAGGTGACAGTACAATCAAAAAAAAAAAAAAAAAAAAAAAAAAAAAAAAAAAAAAAAAAAAGAACCATACCACACCCAAAAGTTAAATCCATCTTGTAGAAATTTACTTGGAAAAAGCCAGAAAAAAAAAAAAAAAAAAATCTGTGGCAAAACAAGAAGGCAGTTAAATTTTGTATTGGAAAATGCAAAGACATATTCTTTCAAAATAGCAATAATCCAGAAATCTGCCCTAAAATCCTGACGATTTCATTTTGAGAAATCAGTGTTTTAACTCTCATCTATATCATTATTTTCATAACTAACATCACAGCATCACATTCATCTACCCGTTCAACCTTACCCTACCCACAGCCAATGTAGATATTTGACTGACATCAAAATAGTAATAATCACTTTGAACTCAGATGGCTGAGGGCAACGATTGTGGGATATCTGCAACCATACCTCAGAGGAGGAGGAAGGCAAGGCAATTTAAATAAATTAGAATCCATGGAGAAGAGGAATGCTGTCACCATAGCAAAAAGTCCTTTTTTGTCCCCTAAGATCTCATGCCATGGCTTCAGTTTGTGCAAACAGTAACACATATCTGTACTTACCTGAAACAACGTTGCATTATGAAAAGTCCACAAATCCATTACAATTGGTCCTTGTGCCTGTTGCTGCTGAAGGGTGAAAATCACATTTATCACTCATAGGCCACAACAAAATGACCACCCGGGCAATGCTCCAGTTAAAACTAATCTCCATAAACATAATGATTCAGTTCTGCTTCCCTGCTTTACAGGTAGCAATATAATATTCTTCAAGGATAGGAGAGAAAAGAAGAAAATGAAAGGGAGGGGAGAGGGAAAAGGGGAAAAGAAAAGGGAAAAGGGGGAAAAGGGAAAAGGGAGAAAAGGGAAAAAAAGAAAAAGGGAAAGGAAAAGGGAAAAGGGAAAGGGAAAAGAAAGGAAAAGGGAAAGGAAAAGGGAAAAGGGAAAAGGGAAAAGGAAAAGGGAAAAGGGAATGATTTCACCAACAGAAGAACATGCAAAATTTCCTCAGCCTAAAACAAAATCTTTGGATTTCAGCTCTCTTTTTTTTTTGCTGGATGGTGTGATGAGCTGTATTGCAGTCCACAAGCATATCACAGTGGACTTTTCCCAGAGACATGCCTCTGGGCTATACAGCAGGATCATTCTTTAAATATGGACATCCAAAATGAAGCCTATTTCATATCCTCCCTTGTGGACCAATGCAGAAGAAAAACTCCTGCCAACAACAAATTAGTGACTTTTAATGACAAACAAGTAACTGTGAGTTCCATTGCATTTGTTCCAATTTTTGCTGTCTACATGTAGGCTTTTAATATGCCAGTCCAAGAAGCAAGAAAAATACAAACAGATTCTTATAACCTGACAACTAACAGGTAAAGATGGGTCCTTCCAGACGTCTCAAATATAGCATGAGTTTCAAGTAACTTCAGGCACTGATGCAACTTGCCATGCAACCGTCATCCATTCTGATAGCACTGGCAAGGACTACAATTTGATCTTTACTTCATTGGTGAAAAATATTATGTTTTCTCCAATTCTATTTTTAACATACCTGGGGGCTATTTTGCCAGATTCCCATGCCTAAAGTTAAATTCACCTACCTGAAACCAGTATCATCCCTGGTATTGATATCACATGGCATAAAGAAGATATTAAACAATGTGATTTCCAACAACATGGCTCACTTCTGCTAGTGTTACTTATGTCAGCTGGCAGAAGCATGTAACAGCTAAAGAACAGGGGGGCTTTGGTGGGATGTGGGAGAGATGTTTACTTGCGTTAACGTGTCCAAAACTACCTGTGAATTTTGACAACTGAAGATTTGGCAGCCTAGATTCAGATGCCTCTGAAATGTCTGTTTTTTTTTGTGTAGCTTTTGTCTTCCTAGAAACAGTCACTAAAGACGGCTCCGTTTAGATTCCACATTGTCATCAAGCTAAACAGAGCTTAGTGCATATCTCTAAGGTAAGTAAGGTAAGTAGAGGAAAAAAGGGAAGAAAAAGGAGAAGGGAACAGAGAGAAAAAAATAGCCCCTACATTTCCACTTTCATCTCCTGAGCCAGTTGTTTTGGAAAAAAATAAATAAATAATGATGATGATGATGATGATGATGATGATGATGATAGTGAGGTGTGAAATCCTGTAGAGGAAACTGGGAAAAACAACACAAACAACATCAGTTCAGTAAGATGTGGCATGGTTCTCAACAGCACCAGAAGTGAAGGGATGAAATATTTTTTAAAATTTTTAAAGAGTGATGAAGAGTCTGTCCATTCCCAAGAAGTATAAAGAGAGATTTACAACTACAGCTCATCTGAGGAAATCAGAGAAGCCAAATAAATTTGTATAGGAGTCACTACATTGTAAATAGCCTATCTTGTATATTTGGCACATTAATACATGAATGTATGTGCATTTCTAACCTTTAAATTTGACAGGGGCTTTTTCCAAGGAATAAGAAACTGGTTTGCTCATCAGTGGGTGTACAGGTATTTGTCTCTGTGCCTAGAGAGACACTCACCAAGCATCTGTGGATTCGTCTTTTCTATGCTGATCTGCCATGCTTCTTACTGGCAAAAACAGTGCTACAGATTATTCAGCAAGCTACAATCCATGCCTGTGAGCAACAGAATTTATTTAGTCATTCATTCTGGAGATATAATTTAAAAGGACAAATTAAAATATATTCTGGAATTTATTTACAAGTAACTGTTGTTGTTAGTGTTTCTTCTTATCCCAAAGGAGTTTTAAGCTAAAGTCTTCATTCATTCAGCTGTCCCTTTTCTCAGTCTTTAGAAGGCAAAAGAAACTCTTCCTTCAGTCTCCTTACAGACTGGTGTCCAAATGACCCAGGGTCTACATGGTGACTCAGGGAGCTTTAAGTTATGTCTCTGCCTTGTGGTTTCTTCCCTCCACAAGAAAAGTTCTGAGACAACTAAGGAGTTGACCACATATACTCTGTATTGCCACTGTAACATGGCAAGAGGCACCCTCTAACTTTTAAATCATCTCAGTATGTCCCAGCAAGTGCATATACATGACTCTCCGTGTCTGCCTGCATTCACCAGTTAGATCAGTCTCCTTTAAAGAAGCTTGTAAAAAGAGTTGATCAGCTTCATTTGGACTTGTGATTAACAGGGACGCTTAAGAGTGAAAAACACTGCAAGCATATTCTATCAAAGCAGGAGATCAAGATCTGGATAACAAAGTCAGAAACAAGATAAGAACTAGCATAATGCAGTTCTTGGGTTACGTTTAACCAATGCAGTTCTTCCTTAGCTAGCCAGGTGACTCTTCATGAGGAAATCTAAGATGTCTCTCTACCACAAATGCCAATGGACACCTTACCTAATCACTTTCTGTCTTTCAAGTGTTATCACACATAGCTGAACCCATTTCATACACACAGAAATACATATTCAAGACTTTCTCTTGAAAATTTTGAATCTTTTCTTGAAAGAGTAGCTGTTCCTCACATCCAGCCTTCTGTGAGAGAAAAACTATATTACAGCTCCTTGATCTAGGATCTATTACAGCCCCTTGGTCTAGGCTCACTGGGGACAGTCACCTCTTTTGTGATCATAGTTCATTAGCCTTTCAATTTCTCATTTTTTCCCCTCCCTTTCTGACTAAGAAGGAAGATGACTATAAGACTGACTAGACAGACAAGGTAATATTCCTTACAGTAAAACTCCTTTGCATTAGGAAAAAAAATTACATAAAAGGTACAGACAGCCACCCAAAGTGTTCAGGAGTTTGTGAAAGCACGGCCTTCTTATTACACTCCATTGGCTTCTAGCAGTGACTAAATGCAATATACCCATAATACAGATTCTGTACTTAATGAGGATGTAAGGCAGTAGTGCACACTCCTCCCTCAAAGGTGCTGTCAACTCTGTCAGAATTCATCAGTTCATCTGAGCAGGTTGCTAGTTTTGTTATAGAAATCAGAGGCCTTAATGGGATCTCCATTGCCCTCTATTCACGCTAGTTGGACAGGTAGTAAGCCTGGAGGCAGTCCAGCTCTACAGTTAAGACCACAGTTGTTAGTTCCAGCCAGAGGCGCTTAGGAACAAATGCTGGATTTAGCATTTCTGCAGCTATAGCTATTTCTGTTGGTATAGAAAATTAGCTCCTGGCTGCTTATCTCTGCCTGTTTCCAGCTTTTCCGGGCCTGTCTTCAAGGTGACAAAGTGCAGGGCAATGATGAAATCACCACACCATTCCAGAATGTGCCCTCAAAGTTGTTTATGAATATTGCAGATTAGCAGTACCTCACTTTTCCCTTTTGGCTGTGACCCCATTTCTCGCCATTCCTCTTGGGTCAGGCAGTGAATCCCATGAACTTCAACAATGGAAAGTGCAGCCTGGTAATCCCACTTATCCAGGCTCATCTCGACGTGGGGTCGTGACTCTTCTCTGGAAACTGCTGAAAATCAGTAAAAAAGGCATATGGTCACTCATTGATTGGTGACAGCAGAACAGAGCACTAAGGGAGTACACTGTGTCTGTGCACTGAAAATACCATGTTCAGGGTGTGGGGGAGAAAATATCTAGGTAAATATTACTGCACAGTGTAGTACCCAAATAGAATGACACAGGGTTGTAATCTTACCTCTGGCACTCCCAGAGTTTTCAATGATTAGCCTTTCAACATTAATTCTTTCTTTTCTACAGCCATGTTGTGTGGGAGAAATAGTAGAAAAATAACTGCTATAAATATAGAAATTGAGAAAGATTTTAATGTCAGTCTGCACACACAGGTGCAAGATTCCAGATTCCAAAAGGATACGTCTTGAGAAGAAATTTCACAAAATAGGTGCATTTTCTCAATGTGATTCTGTGCCATTCTCCCTCTTGGAGATGGTATCAATCTTTCAGATTAACTGCTACTCATTCAGCCGTATCCTCAAAAGGACTGTGGTTCTCTTCATAAAAGATTCAGGCAGCAACAGTATACAAAGCTAAATCCTTGATGGGGAAGGAGCAGCTACTTGATCATTTACATTAAATGGATGCCTCTTGCTCCCTGTTACTCAGCAGCGCTTGTGGCGTCCATACAGGGGACTGGAAGACAAGTCTCTCAAGTGAGTGTTGCAGCTCACCTGCTGGTTTTGATCACAATAGGCTGAGAACCACCAAATTTTAACGAGGAGAAAGGTTTGACCTAGGGGGAAAAATCAGCAGTTGGTGGTGAAAGTGATGTGAGATTAGATAATTTTTGCCCATCTACCTTTAAAACTTGAGACTAAGAAGAGTGCAAAGTGAAACTGTTTATATCCCCTTTGGTCCCAAATCCACATTGCACACATGAGAAAGAGAAACTGGGATATGTTACACAGAAAAGCACTAATAAAATACAGAAGTGACAAGGAAAAAAAGCAGGGTGAAGACTGAAACAGCAGGGGACTATAACCTAAGAGGTATAGGGATCACTTGCTGCTGGGCTCTGAAGGAGAACAGGATGATCTGCTGACAGCAGAAAGAAAAACTAAAATTTACACCAGAACCAGGAAAGGTGGTGACTACAGGCTTCATTGTAAGAATTGACAGGTCTGTCACCCAAAGTGTTGCAGCCAAAGAAGATGTATGATATCTGCCACGAGCAAAAGGTATGAGATATGTGCTTGAGGCAAGAACAAAGACTGATAGGAAGTGAGGTGAGGAAGGCACAGGAAAAACTAACCTAGTTGCCCTTCACATTGGAACAAATGATTCTGCCAGATTCCTGTTGAAACAAAAGCAAGAATAGCTACTCCCACTAGAAATAAGACTCAAAGCAAGATGATCTGTATGGCAACCTTCCCTGTCCCTAACAGGGAGAGTGCATGGGATCAACAAGAAAGAGAGGATTAACAGGTGAATTAATGGAATGTTCTTTGCATCTGAGAAATTTTCAGGTGTGTAGTCCTTGGGGGGTATTAATGAAAAACTGGCTCTTGACACAATGATTTCAATCACAATATCTGACTAACATAGATACCAGGGTAAAGTTTCACGTAATTTAAAGTAAATAAAGTGGGGACAAAAACTTTTAAGAGAGAGTTGTGAAATTCATGCCATCTGTCAATACACAAAAAGAGGAAAGTGTAACAGATACAGAAACACTATGGATTAGTTAAAGCCTGTGAGCAGGAGGGGAAAAACAAGAGAAGAGAAAAATACACACGTTGAAGAAAGTGGCAGCGTCATTAAGGCAAAATAGTTAGTATGATATAATTATAAAAGAAAGGTATAAAGTCAGGAGGAAATGCAAGTGCCTTGAGTCTACACATAAAACCAAATGGAGGCACTAGAATCTGGTAAAAGACATGCAAGCAAATACCGTAAGACTCACAGAAACACAAGTATTAGTCATAATTTACATTAAATATTAAAGTGCTTCTGTTATCACAGAAGAGCAGAAGTAAAAGCAAAGATAGACAGATAATGCAAATGTGTTGCAGTAGTTAGTAGAGTAACAAGAAGAGTTAATCAGAATGAAGCATAATCTATGAGTCACAGAGGTTTAAAAAAAATGAAGGGGTGGGGGAGAAGACATAACTGTATCATTAGTCAATCAGGTAAAGGCTCTGGCTGAAATACAGATCTGGCCATTTCTATACAAAGCCAAGGGGGGAACAAAGAAAAAGACTCTTACCTGTGTGAGTAAAGTTTCAGATGCAAAAGGGGATTTTGGCTATGGTGGAAATATGATTTAGCAGTATCAGAGTGGAACCATAAGTTGTTTAAGAAGATGCAACAGTGGTTTCATGCTCCTGGGATTCTGAACAAGAATCTAACTTCTAAGTTAGCTTCTTTTAGGACCTGAGCAAACTTCAGTTAAAGATTTTCATGAGGAAAGGGCTTTAGCTACACTGAAACGCAAAAGGTTAGGAGGACTTTTCAACTAGTGAACTGCAGAAAACACAGTTTGTGGAGATGCATCTTCTCAGATAGAGCCATAAGACCTCTATATAAGGAAAGAGTGTAAGAAAAGCTGGGAAAACTCCAATAGGAAATGATGGTGAATAGTTAGATCATTCAGCCAAAAATCTGCAACAAACTAATATGTTTCTAGACACATAAAGCAAGCAACAGATAGGGCAGAAACAGCACATCCTACTTAAAATAAAGATTATTAGTCACACTGGAAACTTAGAGGAATAAAAACTGGTGGATCACTATTCCATAGGGATGTGAAATACAAAGAAAAACTGCTGGATAAGTAAGCGTAGCTGTACATTATAAAGCCTTAATCTGAAGACCAGGTTAACAGATTGGTACCTACGATACAGCAAAACCCCTATGGAATGACATTTTAGACCCAACCAGGAGCCAACTCTCTGCAACAAAATGAGCAGGCAAAGCGGAGAGGGAGGTGCTGGCCTCTGCTCCCTGGTCACCAATGGCAGGACATGAGGGAACGGCACAAAGTTGCACCAGGGAAGGGTCAGACTGGGTGCTAGGGAAAATTTCTGTACCTTGAGGGTGGTCAGACACTGCAACAGGCTTTCTGGAGAGGTGGTTGATGCCCCATGCCTGTCAGTGTTCAGGAGGGGTTTGGACAATGCCCTCAATCGCATGCTGTAACTTTTGGTTAGCCCTGAAGTGGTCAGGCAGTTGGACTCAATGATCTTTGAGGTCCCTTCCAACAGAACTATTCTATTCTATTCTAAGAGGAACTCAGTAATGGGGCTGTGTGTGCTGGCTGGTAAGGATAGCAATAGTAACCAACAAACTGAAAGGTATTTCTGTGGCTGTGAAGACCAAGAGACACGGTAATAAAAGGCATCTATCCAGTCTTCCTAAAGAAATTGTTAGCACAAATGTCATGTTAGGTTTGATGACATACTATATTTATTTATTTTTAATGCTTAATCATTCAGATATTCAGGAAACCCCTAACAAGAAAGGCATTGTTTACTTATCTGACCGACACAGACACAGAAGTTCAAAATGCAGCACAGCCCTTCTGACCTGTACAGGATCTGAGTCAGAGTCTGGGTTGAAATAGCGAAACCACAGCTACATGCTACACTTGTGCTTAACTTGACTTTGTTGACTTTCTTAGACTGGTGGTATTTTCTAGCTCACAAGCCCAGGACAAAGTCATTTTGACTCTCAAAACAGTTTGTATTATTCCTAAAATTAAGAATTGAAACTTTTATGAAGCACATATTAGCTGGCAGCATACAGGAAACACAACCCAAGCCATTCTATGATTCTATGATTCTGTGAGTTCCCAGCTATATTTTGCATAGGAATAAAAGAAAGAGCATGAATGCTAAAAATCCTACATCAGAATTATTTGAACAACTCAACCATGAATAAATCACAGTAACAAAGAGCAACACTGTAAAGAGTTGTGCCATATTATGCCAAATAGAAATCTGACAACTAAAAAGGTACAATTAGTTGTTAAATTGAAAGTGTGTAAGGCTCATTCTGACCTGCTAATATCATAAACTAGATATCTTACACCTAGCAGGTTTTGTACTCCAAGTAAAATGACATTTATGGTTTTAAACTTTTAGGACAGTGCCCAATCCCATTTTAAACCTGCAGAACAAACAATCCAACATTTCCCAAGACCATATTTCCCAGTTTAGTCATCCTTACTCTTAATAATTTGTACTTTATTTTCAGCTGGAATGTGTCTGGTTTTGGCTTCCAGCTGTTGATTCTTGTTATAGTTCCCAGCTAGATTACAGAGCTCTGTGGTGTGCGGTAACTTATTCCCATGAAAACCCTTATCCATATTAATCAAGGTATATGTCAATCATCTTTGGGATAAAAACAAACCATATTGAGCTCTCTCTCTTTTGTTCTGACATTGTCTTCAGTCCTCATACTGTTTCTGTGGATCTCTACTGTGTTCTCAATCTTTCAGCATGCTTCTTTAAATATTAATTCATATCATTTTAGCTGTCTAAAAGCTGGGCTTCTAGCCTAGGCAAGTCTGCAAGGTCCCTCTATGGTCTACACAGTACAGAAAGCAACTCAAGAGAGCAGTCAATTCATGCTAATCTATTAGACACCTCTCTCAGGATCAGATAATGATGGTTTGGATGCAAGCCTCTCTCTCCATGGACTACAGCAGGAATCTGGGCCAATCCTCTGGACCACACACCCAGCTCTCAGAAAGCTGAATTCAAAGTAGTGTTCTAACTCTGGTATCAGTTGTTTTCAGCATTTTCGTATGTATCTCATCAGGACTGTGTATGGTAGTCCAGCCATCTTGCTGCTCTTGTCTATACACACTTGCACAACTGCCCCTCTAAACTCATTTTTATTTCCTTCATACCCCATGACCTCTAGATCCGTTTTAGAATCCTGTTTCCAGATTGCAATTTCTCCATTTGTAACCCATATTTGAACCAAATACTCCTGGGAAAATAGAGATCATTCTGCAAGCTGTACCATGATTCCCATGACAATTATCATGATCAAAATACTCTCATGTCTCAGCTGCACCTATTTATTTGAACTTCCCGTTTTGGAGCTCGAATGAAATAATACCAAGCTTAACAGGTAAGTGACATTTTTGATACAAATGGAAAACTTGTTTTTAAAGATGTAATAACTCAGCACAGTCCTTCATAACCAGGACCTAAAAACTCAGAAAGCTGTATTGATTTTACCCTTCAAAACAACCATAAATTCTGGTAGACCTAACTTTGTTTTGTAATAACACCATTTTGTGATACAAAATCAGCTTGTTTCAGAAGGGAACTTGTGAAGATGTCTCAGGTCTAAAATTGATGAGTTTATAGAGGAAGAAATAACAGATATTGTAGATACATTTATCCCTAATTCTTTGAATTTTCATCTCAACATTATTAAGCAGTGGTGTTATGAAAAACTGACTATTGTGATATGAATCAAGGGAAACTTACCATAAAAGCTTAGAGATGATACAGAAACACTGACTATGAAATAAAGCAGTCAAACTAGATCTTTGAATTAGTGGCCTAATGAACAGTCCATTCTAAGCCACCTTCAAACACATTTCCATCATTCTAAGGCTGTAAAGGAAGCTTGTTTTAATTGTTTTTATGTGTTACATCAGAGAACACAAAGAATTGTTCTGAAATCAGAAAGAAAAAAAAAAGTCCAAACAAATATGGACCTTATATGTTGTGCATTAGATGAAAATAAATGTGTATGTTAATTATGTTCTATACAAGAAAAATGAAATGTAAAAACAAAAAGCAATACCTGGCTGCACCTAGAAGCACACTTCTTTGTACACAGCAGGAAGTATCAATGCTGCACATGCTCAGCTTTGCTAGTCCTTGGTTACAACGAGTGTTTTCAAGAGAAGAAGGTTGCTGTACCTCCTCTGGGGAAGCTACTGAGCATGGAAAGTGAGCAAGGTTCCCAACAGACAGGAGGTAGAACAGGGGAAAACCACAGCTTGAGCAAAACTGGGCTACAGCGAGGAGCTGGGAGCAGCCAGCCAGGCTGGAAGGGATGTGCAGGGCCTGGGTAGTGGTGCTGCAACACACAGTTGCTGAACAGATGAAGCCAAGCAGAGAAGAAAATATTCACATGCAAAGAGAAAGTGGACAGGAGGAGAGCTGTATATACATTCTGCTTCCTCCTGTTCTGCTTTCACTAGCTGTTTTGCATTTTCTGAGTTTTAAAAAAATGCTGAAGTTTATAGCTCTTAAATCAGATTAAATGGGACTGGGAGAAGCCGAGTTTTAAATCTGATGGTCTTTTGGGAGATGTCCACTTTAGTAGATGTTCTGAGAATCTGCACTGGGCACCTCATGGCTTAATCATGCTGCAGAGCATCATGCAGTGCTTTAACAAGCTCTGGAAATGAGCCCAAGTCTTGTATCTAGACACTCTGGGCACAAAGACAAAAGAGAGCTGACACATATTCCTACTTCCTCCTTGCACATTAAGATTAATTGGGTACTCACCTGCATCCACCCCATTCCCCACCCATATCACTCGAAATAACTACTGTCTTTGGTGAAGGAAGGCATCTCTGCTCATAACATGGTTTAGGTCACAGCCCTTAGAAGAGCAGCACTAGCACCACCAAGGAACAGAAATGAGAAAACAGGGAATGAGAAATGAGGAATGAGAAAACAAGTGGCAGCAGGTACTTCAGAAACCATCCTCATTGGTAATGAAAAGATTGCAAAACCATGCCATGAAATAGAACAGTCTAGAGCATTTTGACAACTCTGGACTAAATCTAAGGAGTGGGAGAAAACCCTTTCTTCCCAAAGTTCACAGATAGTCACACCACTACTGAGCCTAAGCAAGGGTATTGATGTGCATGCAGTTCATATAACAAGTTCTTTCCCGTGATGAGACAATCAGAAAAAATACATACAAAACTGAAAGAGAATAGCAAGTTTTAAAAGACACAGTATTTAATCTAGAACTATAAATGCAAATGAGTAACCCTCATGAGTAGGTTACAGAGCCCTGCAAGAACTCATACAGTTCCATAGTAGTTTTGATGAGGCATCACCCCATTAGTCTCTCATGTCAGTCTCTCATTAGTCTCTAAAGTCACCTTGCCCCCAGCATTAGAAAAAAGACATCTATGTTCACAAGCCTCTCCAATGAAACAATAATCTGTAAGTATTCTCCAACATCCATCTTGCAAGATATACATATTCAGCAAAGAGCTGAAAATGTAGACAACTAGATGCAATTTCTTTTGCATATGACAGAATATTTTTTAATTTATCTATCGCTTATATGATGGAAAAACAATGGCTTCATGGTGCAAATGTATTAAATTATAGCTCATTTTTTTGTTGTTTTTTAAAGGAAAACAACAATTTCAATTAAAAAAAATCTTAAAATCCAAATACAAAATGAACAGAATGATAGAAAATTAGAAAATTAGATATGTATTTGTTTCTCCATGGGCCAACAATCATGGGCAAGATAGTCTCCTTAGGGGAAGAAGCATAAAGCTGCAGTGACTCTGAGAGGCCCAGGAAATGCATTAATGTCCTTGCAAATAAATTCATGTCAACCTCTGCAGCAGATATTGTTGCAATGTTGAGTGAGGAGTGGGAAGAGAAATAGACTCTCACTGTGGAGTCGTAAAGGTGGATATGATAAATCCTCCAATGAGACAGTGATTACAGGTTTACTGTTTTAATATTAAAACAAAGCAAGCTGAAACATGTTTACTGTGCTGTGGCAGTGCAGCTCCTGGCAAGGTGCCTTTCTGGGACAGAAGACCTGGAATCACCTGGTTCAGTAAAATGAAAACAAGTTAAGTCTTGTATTTGGCAAAAAGGTTGTTAATCCCCTTCAGAAAACACTTTTTCTTCTCTCCTTTCATCCACAAAGCCTTACTGGAAAGTGAATGAAAAATGCCAGATTTAAATCTGTCTAAAATCTATTATCCACTACATTAACTTTTATCAAGTTATTAAAATAAACTTTTCATAAAGGTGCTGTATTTCAACTAAGGCTGTAAAGAGAGACAAAGTGAAATCCTCTAACCCCCTTTCAGTACAAAACATTCATCAAATTAAGCATCAACAAAGCATTTCATAGTACACAGGTATGCCTGTGCTTACTTTAGCAGCAGTTTCCCTCTTGTCCATAATTGTCTTCCTTAAACTGAAATAATAATGTTCCAGCTGCACAGAGTAAAGACTTGCTAAGGTTTCTTTGTTTATTTTTAAGCTGCAATCTTTGCTATCTGCTTTGCATTTCATTGTAGGTTATTATGGCATGGGAGTGAAACTTGTCAGTTGTCAACCTCACAGTGTCAGCAACCTGGAAATGATTGTGCTCCTAACTAGCAATTACTCACACGGCACTGTGAGATCTGAGCAAGCACAGGCATCTTCATGAAGACTTGAGAACTTCAGTTGCAGCTCCTGGTACATGCTATTAATGACAAACTGCAAATCATGGAAAAATGCTTTTTCAAATGCAGGCATTCAGCCCAGGAGATTACCATTTGCCTTACTATAGTTCCAATCAAGGAACTTGGGGATGTGCTGATTTACATGGGACTCGTCTGGCATTGCTGAGGCACCAGGTGGTACTTGGCCAATCAATAAATCAAAATGTGATTTTCAGAGAAGCGTGGCACTTTACCAGTGATATCTGTATGCAAATGTATCAGATTTCTGCCACTAGTGACTAATTGCCAAGTCACTCAACTGTAACTCAAACTGTCACTTTTTTCGCTTAAGGTGAAGGTTTTATTCCTCACATATAGGTGGGTTTTTTTTTATTATTTTGTTTTGTTGGGGGGTGGGTGTTTTTTTCCAAATGTATTGACAGAAAGAGATACTAGCTTATCTTCTGTTGACAGAAAACTTGCAAGAGATTTGCTGTTGTGTACGATATTTTTACACTTTTCTCACTCAGTGGCTTTACAGCCTGTAACAAATCTTGTTATATTGGCCTGATTTTACACCTTTTTTCTGTTAGTAGTTAGGCAATAGAAGCACTAAGAACCTCGACATTGATAATTTGACTGAAAATACTAACATTAACAAAACAGAAATTCACTTTCCTATATTTTTTCTTATTGTCATAAGTTACTATGGCAGCAGGCAAAATTATGTGCAGTTAAATAAACTTTTTTTTTTGAGATGGGCATAAATTTCAATTCATGCAACTTTAAAAGAATAATATCTGCTATTAACCTAAACCATATTATTCCTCCTAAAATTTGAGAAACATTTCCTCAAAAACCTTACTTACTGTTTCATTACTTTGTTATCATATCCACAATGTTTTAGAGATTACTGTTATCTATCCCCCAGTGGAACCATTAAAAATATATACATAACTTTCAGAGATCATATTTTGTAAAGATTTTTTTTCTACTTCTTGTTCCTTTGATTACAGATTATACAGTCAAGCATAGTTAAATTTGTCACCCATAATCAGGTTACAATAATTATGAATATTAACTGTCTCCAAGCATTCAAACATCTATTTTAAGTTAATGAATTATACCAGGTCCTTAGACTGGTTATTTTAATCTGTGTTTTGTCGTGAGCATCATTCATGCAACAGAAAATAAGTTTTGAGATATTTTTTGACCTAACTTCTGCAGTCATATCCTTTCTCTTCTGTGGGAAAAAAAAAAAAAAAAAAAAAAAAAAAAAAAAAAAAGTGAAGAACAATTATTTTTACTTTCCTGACTATTCATAAGCAGAGGCTAGACTTGAAAGTATTGTGAAAAATCCACAATAGTCTCAAATCAAGATTCAAGTCTGAGGGCACCTGATGGTTGTCCCAGGAGAAAAGGCTGCCCATTTCCAGCCAGAAGTTCACTGCACAATACTGCACATGCACCATTACAAAACTTAATTCCAAAGAGTGAGATCCTTTTGGCAGTTCTGTCTCTTCTCATTGACAGTCACACAAAGCTTGGACAGTCATCTGCACATTCTTGGCTAAGAATCCCCTCCTCAATATTCACAATTTAGGAACATATGGGCTCCCTTGTCAGCTTACACTCATGCTCATCTGTTCAGATGGCATGGAGTCTGCTCACAAGTCAGTCAGATGGTTCCTCTAGGGTACACGTGGCATGCAATAACAGGTTTAGATGAGCAGCCTGCACAATACTGAAAATGTCTTTTCTGCTGCAGGATACCTCTCATCTGTACCAGTAGTCAAGCATTGGCACTGCATGCCTCCTTACACTTGACCAAAGCTGTTTGAATGCATTTGCCGGAAAAGGAAAAAAGCTATCAGCTGACCGTTCTCATTGATTGTAGGAAACAGGGCTGTCTGAATAACAGAAACACAAAAAGCACACTTACTCAATAAGTACAGCAGTCTGGGCTAATCATGCAAACTCAGTGAACAAAGTAATCCAGGGGAATATAGAACTACATCTGAATAACATAGTGAAGATTATGGTGCAGATCTAATGTATACCTAGAAACATCACTTAATGTTTGCTTTTGTCTTTCATCATTGCTGGGAAAATGTGGGGAACAGGTATAAATGACAGCAAAAAAAACATCATCTTACAGGCACAACCAGCCCCCCCCCAAAAAAAAGTATGTCAGTCTCACAGCACTGTAGCATTCAAGCTGCAGAAATCTGCATTTCTGGTAACATGTTGTGATTTGTTTTCAGATTTTGCAGTTTTTCCTCCCCAGAAATACCCTTCAGGTGCGTTAGTAATTGACAGGCTCACATGCTGAGTTTAACTTGGGTGGCCCAGGGCATCTAAGAAAGAGCTTCATATCTTCCAGGCTATTGGACATGAAGTTAGTTTTCAACATCTGTGTAGTAGCATCCCCTGGAAGAAAAGCCATACTACCTCCAATGAGAAGATTTGGCAAACAGATAGCAAAACTGAATGAAGAAACAATCTGTATTCCTATATATAGCAACTCAACACCCCATCAGATTGTTCAAGAAAGGATTTATAGAACAGGATACCATATACATACATCAGGATTGCACTTCTGGGAAATAAACTGTATATTTCTATCTTAACAAAGATTGGTCCTGAAAGGCATAGGAGAAATTTGTCAGCCTTTGCTATAGCTGTTGTTCTTTTCTTTAATGTAAATAGGTAGCTGACTAGGAACACCTTTCTACACCTTTCCATATAATAATAACAATAATAACAATAACAATAATAATAATATGCTAAATTTTTCTACTAGTATTTTCACAAATTAAAGCAGCTTTTTCTGGTGTTATTTTTCTGAATCATATTAAAATTTTTCTTCAAGAACATAAAAAATCATGACAAATGTTTCTTAATCCCACAGGCTAGCATGTTCTAGCAAAGGTCAGCATGCAGGCTGGAGTCTGAGCTGCAGATGACAAACTCTTCTTAAATCATTCCCATTCTGAAGAGTGTTTATCTGAACTACCTAAGGGATGCCTTGTAGTAATTAATTTACTCTCTCTCTCTCACACACACCGAAAAAAAAAAAAAAAAAAAGTTGAGCTTGCACAGTTCAGTCACCAAAAAATAGATTAAACTGGTAGTTAAAATGTTTGAAATGTCTAATCAGAAATCCTCTAAAATGCAGCCTATCAGTTCTATTTCTGCAGTGATTAAATTAGAAGACAGACGAACCGCTTAATGAAAGTAAATCCACAATAAGAACAAATACAAAGAAAATAATTCTTCAGTAAGCACTGATGATATATCCAAGCCTAATACAGTTAACACTACTCAAACAGCACAAAGCACTTCAATCAAATATTTGTTTAAATTCTTTAGGTAATTCACACTACTACCTGTGCTTCCTTTCTATGAACTCCTGAGCAGCAAAGCTTTATCTGCGAGTTTAGTAGGAAGTGAATTGCAAAATCTGTTCTACAATCATAAATGAAAACAAATTTAAATCTGTTCATAAAGTATTATATATAAAGAATGTCTTTAAAGAAATTATTAAATGTTGCTGAAAAGTACTCATGCACAACATGGTATTTATTAACTTCTCTGTCTGTATGCTATTTTGAGCTAATTTTCCTGTGTGATCACTGTTTTTTGTGATGCAAATAGGAAAAGCAACAAGTGATTGCCATATTACTTGTGATCAAAAACAGGGGTCAACATGATATTTTCTCAATAGCAAATTGGAAATAAATCCTATAGATTTATGTTGTTTTGCTCCTCAGGTTTAGAAAGGCGTATCAGACAAGGAGAATTCTTCAGTGAAAAAGGTGTTCGTTTTACCTTGCACCTCCTTTCTGCCACTTGAAGTTCTCCTCTTCAAGAGTAGATGAAATTATAGCACTATAAAATGCATGAAAAATACAGATCACTAAATTTGTCCTTGGACCTTAGGTGCAAATGCTTTTACTTATATAATTTATATCCTGTTAGCGGAAAAAAAGAAAAGGAAGAGGAAGAGGAAGAGGAAGAGGAAGAGGAAGAGGAAGAGGAAGAGGAAGAGAGGAAAGGAAGGGAAGGGAAGGGAAGGAAGGGAAGGGAAGGGAAGGGAAAAGAAAAGAAAAAGAAAGAAAAGAAAAGAAAAAAAGAAAAGAAAAGAAAAGAAAAGAAAGAAAAGAAAAGAAAAAAAGAAAGAAAAGAAAAGAAAAGAAAAGAAAAGAAAAGAAAGAAAAAAGGAAGAAGTCTACTTTTCATAGTAAAAGAAAAAAAAAAGAAAAGAAAAGTAAAGAAGAAAACAAAAAAGATAGAACCCTTACTGTTCAAACATATACCCAACATGAAAATCTCTCAAACAGTGTTTACCTCCTAGAGCCTATTGTAACCTAGAAGAAGACATAAAGACACCAAGTCTGAATGGGGTGTCATACAATTGACTATGATCCATACATCTCCAGGACAAAAGCCATAATTTAAAATGGGAATACAGAGCTGTACATAAGTGAAACTGACATCAATAAGGTAAAACTTCTCCAAAGAACAGACAAAATTGTGGTGACAGGCTGCCTACTGAATGCTCAACTTTAAAAATTCTAAGTGCACTTTTCTGCATTACTACATTATGAAAAAAAAAAAAAAAGTACTTCCACATTCTAAAGAGATTCCATTAGGTGAATTGCTCTTTTGAACATTCAAGAATGAATGCCATTGGTCTAATATAGACAGATTCTCTAATACTTCTTTTTTCCTGCCTGCTTAAATAATTATTGTGTAAAGCTTAGGTTTTCCTCCTGCAAACAAGCAATCCAGTGACAAATAAGATTATATGCAATTTTTCTAGCAGAATAGCACTGACAACTGTTTTTTGAGCAAAATCCTCAAAATGTGTTGACCATTAAGTTTAGCCATTCTTCTTTTGACCCTTGATGAAGGAAACATAAAAGGGTTACAATTAAATCTCTATTTACCAGTCTATGATGCAGTTAGTCTGCTCACTTGTGACAAATGCAACATCCTGTCCTATGGTTCTTGTACTGTTCTGTTGTTGTATTACCTGATCATTAAGTCTGCCTAGTCATTGACTTTTAGGAATAGCAGCAAGTTATACTGAAGAAAAGAGCTGAGAAATTGGAAAAGAAAGTTGGCTGGTTGCAGTATTCCAGTGATAAAATGTACCAGACAAATTAGTCTGGATTTGATTAAAGAATATCTGAGTGATTTTAGTAAGGAGAAGAGATTCTGTTGCTGTTCAAGATGAGTAAAAAGTTCTATGTGTTTGATCAAAGGTCTGTGTGAAAGAAAGTATCAAGACTACTACAGAAAGAAGCTACTCTGAAGGAAGCTACTCAGAAAGAAACAATGTGGAAAGGGGAAAATGTCTTTGGAAAGGATCTCCAGTTTAATTTCTGGAATCCAGGTTGGTGAAATCCAGCCCCAATCTGCAGTCCCACATCAGCATACCTCAAACTGTGCAGTAGCAGAAGAAAGCATCTCTGTGTTTTCCAAAAATAGCCTCTTTGGTTTATTTCTCTCATAGGTTCAAGTTTCTTTTCTGATGCAAAAATCTTTTTAAGAACTTTGCATGGTATGCAAAGCAGGAGCAAAGGAAATTGAAATCAAAGTACTCAGAACATTATGCTCATTATAACAAGTACAGTAACTCTGCTGGGTCAGTTTTTCATATGCAAACCTACTGACTTCTTTTAAATCACAGGAGCATAGTACTAGTCTAACAGGAGAGAGAAACAAGTACTGAGAAACAGTGTGAATACCACAGCTGGATTTCAAGTTACAGACCTTATTAGATTATTAGTTTACTATGTTGTGGGTTTTTTGTTGTTGTTGTTGTTTGTTTGTTTGCTTTTAGGGAGGACTACATATATGTAATATAATACACATGCTCATTGTGTGTATATATATATATAAGTGCTTAAGCATTTGGTACATGTGGCATAGAAAATCCACACAGGTTGTTTGAAACATCAAATGATGAACTTCATCAAATTTGGTGCAATGTTTAGTGTTGATAACTGTTCTTTTACAGTCCCAGATAAAGTCTAAAGGAGTAATGTTTACTTCAGCTAAGAAGGAAGATCTCTGTGATATGCATGGTGACTCCCTGATCATTCAACAGATCATACTTTCAAGGATGCGGAGCAGAGAATGAGAGATTTGTAGTAAAATTATTTTTAATGATGAAAACTATTCAAAATATTTTAGCCACTGTTCTAACTCAGAGCATTTAAAGATGCCAGCTCTCCCAGATGCAATCTGTGAGAAAAACAGATGGGCGATAGAGACGTAATAGACAACTTTACTGAAGTTGGATCAGTAGGGCTTACCCAACCTAAAAAGCAGAGAGGACCTACCTCCTCCCCCATCTGTAAAGAAGAAAAGCAATGTATGAAGAATGTTATTTTTAGATAGCACTTGATTTGGGATAATCTAACATTTCCATCTAAATACATGTTACCAGTATGGTACAAAGATGAATATTGGGATGCAGTGCAGGGACGGAGAAATTAGGTATGCAGGTGTGCTTCTAAGCAGAACTCCAGATAAGCTGTGAAATAGTCTTTGAGAAAAAATGGTGGAAGCTCTATTGGTCAGCTCAAGTAGAAGTGGACGGTGGAGAACTCTAGACATACACTATGGATTGGTTCTACATTCACAGGAACAGAAACTAGAACAAATGACCTCGTAAAATGTCTATACAAAAAGCTGTCTTCTAATCAGTGTGTATAGTTTTCTGTTTCCTGGTTGTTTAATTCTGGACATAAAAACCTGATGTTTTCACTGTAAGGCCACAGTCCTCCAGGACTCTGTCTTTTCTTTGAAAAATGAAGAAATGGAGTCAAAATTTCAAGTGAAAGTACTAGATACATAACACCAACCTACAGGAATATGAGTGACTGATGAAGGACTCAGAAAAGCATGCAAAAATAATCCTCCAACGCTATCTGGCTGATGGAGTCTGTCCCATCACTAGTAAGAAAATGGAGCAGAGCAGCAGGACTACGGATGTAAACCCACCCAGAGTCTGCACAGCAGATACTGAAAAGTTAAATTACTGTAATGGAGGGCAGCCTGAGACTGCCATGTAGTGAGTCCTCATGGAACAAAAGAAATCATTCAATTTCCATACAATTAGGATTGCTGCAGACTGGCATTGATTATGCAGGCCTGATCAGCAGTTACTCAGCCCAGAAACTGCGCATCCCACAGAATAATATCTTGTCAAGGTTTATGATTAGCATTCTGTTAGGGATTGATTTGATTATTCCAATTATGAGAATTAACTCACACATGAACTTTGAAAAATGAAACCATGTGGGAAATCCCTTGCACTGCCATAGTAATTCTGTCTTAACACATTCAATAGTGACATTAATTTATTTAAAATTAGATTATTTATCCTCATGTACGTAAGTAGAAAGGAAGTCTTCTGCAAAAACATAGCTGGTAGGCTAGGGAAAACCTTTCTATCACACTCAAAGTTTAAAAACATTTGTTCTTGAATGCAACAGGGGATGGTGATGCTTTAAGTTGAACAGAGGTATGTGCAAATGCCCATATCAATAAAGAGAGTTTGTACACTGTTAAACAGAGTCCTTGGAGGTAAGCTAATTAGTAAACTAGAGAGTTTTAAAACTCTCAAGTGCAATCTTTGAATTGGAAAAAAAAAAAAAAAAATCTATCTACTAATGAAGTCCCCTGTGGGTTAACAGTCTCGATTTGGCAGCATGTATACTGCTATAGCTGAATTTCAACTACTCTAATACACAGACAGCAATAAAAAATGTTGTATTTAAGGACAGGAAAAAAAGAAAAAAAAAAGTGCATTTATAACACACCCAGTGACCAATATCTCTCTACACAATTATTAGTGCTTAAGCTCTAAGGCAAAAAGAGCAATATAAAAGTCTTGCCACTGAAAGGGAAATGGAAAGCAAGATACACATTTATGGGTGATTGGTTTCAAGTAATATCTGAGAAGTCTCTCACCCATACAAAATGTAACAAAATTTATCTTATGAAAGTAGTATAAGCATACACTTTCAGCGTATTGCACTGAAACAGATATGACCTCTCCTTTTTGGACCTAATAATTTCTGTAAAAAGGCTGGTTTTGCTGAGCTGTTTAGCATGAGGTATTCAGGTTTAAATTAAACCTGGATTAGAATTTTGAATGTCATAAGAAAATTAAACATAGTAAATCCAACTTGTAGCTCTGTATAAGTTTCATAATTGGTTTAATCCTGACAATAAGGGGAGGGTTGCACCTGAAACAGTGTTACTCATTAAGAAACATGATTTATCACATTGCAACCAAGAAGCTGGCTATATGAGCCACGTTATTTAATAACACAATACTTTCATATAGCGTTATGATTTCTCCTTTCTCTTTCTCTGTAAAGCCTGAAAATTACACCAAAGTGGCTTTAGGGAATAATTGAAACAAATCAAGGTTTAAAGTTATCAGCTTCCTGAACTTTCCACAAGTAAGAAACAGGGAAAAAAAAAAAAGAGAGAGAGTCACATAAATCTGGATTGAAAGCAGCAGAAGTTGTTACTTATTCTCCATGAATAACATCAGGACTTCCTAAAGCTGCCATCAGAAAGGCCGGGTCAGTCAGGAGAAAAGAAAAAGGAATGCAGAGTGCAGCACCCCAAAAGTGGCTGTCTAATAAACAGCAGGATTAATATGACTGGGAATGTGTATGAGGAAAGAATTACATTCCTCTTCTCTTACTTACAAAGAATGTTCAAAACACACATACTTCACACTACTTATGTCTTCCGAATTAAAGGTTGTCAGCTTTTTGACCTGCAACTTTGTAGGAGAAGAGGGAAAAAAAACAGGCTACATTAGAGAGCATCACGAAGCTATAACAGAAAAGCTAGCAGGGAAAACTTGGCTTCCAAGTTCTGTGGGCAGTTTTATTTTTATGTCATTATTCCTCATTTAAATCGAGCATGAAGTTTCTGGTTTTGTTCGGCTTTGGTAGTAACACAATTTTTCTTTTTGAAGTAAGTTAAACTTGTCTTGCTGACACATCTGTTCTTTTATTTGCCAGATGGGAGTAGCTTCAAAGGAGCATTTATGTTTATTCAATCTCCATCTTTCGGCAGTTTTCCTGGTATTTAGTGAATACTTTAATCTAAGGATGCAGAAAACACATTTTGGGATGTGTTTAAGTCATCTATGAAGAGAGGAAAGTGGCTGATATTAAATTTCTCACAGAACAGAAGGGCTTCATAGCAACTATTCAAAAAATGTATATTGCTGATATAAACCAAAAGTAGAGATGTCACAGGGTCACTACAATATTCTCATCCCTGAGAAAAGACATTTTTAGTTGGACTTTTTGAGCTCCCCGTAGCTTGGTTAATTGTTTTTGTGATGCCTTTAGAGGACATAAGACTCATTCTTATCAAGCTTTTCTGTGAGTCAAACATGCTTACACTTCTCAGAGAGATCAGAGAGCTAATTATTTATTAGCTGTTTACTGGACACTGGCTCAGACCAGACATTTTGCTAGGTGGCTTCTGAATTATTTGCTGCCTATAGTGGTTACAACTAATCCTATTAGTTTCCTTCCAGAACATTTGAAAAAAAAATGCAGCTGCAAAAGTGTTAAGCTGTATGCCAGATGCACAGTAGCATTGAAGAGTTGCATAGAGTACTCTTGTTTGTACTAATGCAATCAAGAGAAAAAAAAAAGGTAAAAATCAAGTTGTCACATGAAAAAAAAGGTTGCAAAACTTATCTGCTGTGTTAGAGAAGAAAACTTGTCCCTGAAGTAGGTAAACTGAAAGGACCTCCTTATTCATACCATCTTCTCATAGCCTTGTTTTAAATTGCCTCAGCATTGTTATTTCTGATGCAGAGTAGTGTAAAGAGATGACTGTTGGGTTACAAACACCTACAGGTTGTGAAAGGAGAGGGCAGGAAGACAGACATTTTTTATATTACTGTCCTACATACAAAAAAAAAAAAAAGCAAGAATGACTGCATTGCTCAGAAGTCAACTTTATCCGGCATCTTGTCTGACAGTGGACAGTGACCAATGTGTCAGAAACAAGAGGGCAATAAACATTATGCACTCAGCTTCCATAAGTCTATGGCTTGAGGTCTTAGTAAGCCATTGTTTACATGTTTGAGTTTAACAATAAGTGATAGATTTTTAGTTATTATTCTATGAATATATTCAGTGATTTTTAACCTGTTTCAAAAAGGGTGGTTTTTATTTGCTGTAAACTAGCTGACATTTGATTTCCTGTGATTCTTTAAAAGTGAAAAAGACTGAGTTCCCATTCAGCCATAGGTGTATCCTGGACCCATTCACCAACATATCAGTGACTTTTATCTGATCTCCATTCCTTTTGCACCTATTCCCTGCTGTTGGACAGCTGGGCACCAAGCTGACAGACGATGGACCTACATATGGTGATTCCAGGATCTATTTTCTGAGGAGAAATAGCTAATTTTGAAACAATATTATTTTTTTTCTAATTAAGGTTGTCTCTCTCCCAACCTTACTAATAATGATCTGCCATTGCCTATGAACAGTATCCTAAGCAAGCAAATATTATGAATATCATTACCAATCATCATTACAAGTCTGTTATTTAGTAAGAAAGGTCATAAAACTTGCTGCTGACTGGCTGGAAATATACACCTACTATATTTTCACACATGTAAACTGTATTTCAGATAGCTGACATCCACGCAGAAGAGGAGGTGTTTGAAAAGCAATGGTGTGCTAAAGCACACCCTCATAGTGACTGCAGGAAACCTGAGGAGCACAGTGGGGGTCAGACTTGCAAAAATTCATGATTTAGAAAGGAGGGGCAGGGGCTGAGCCAGAGGAGGGAGAAGAGAACAAAGGCTGCAAATGTGATAGAAGGTGGCTGCAAGAAAGACAGACAGGTCTTCCTCATGGATTATTTGCTCTTATCTCACACTTTCATTGCCACTCTGCACATGGCCTGGGAGATTCTAGTCATTTGTTTCATCAGTGAGGATATTTTAGAATGAAAAAGGGCGATCCTGGTAATTTAATGTAGGCATTTATGTCTCTTTAAGTACAGCTATTTCTCTGTCCCTCCAAAGATATACACTTAACATCATATTAGAGAGAAGGAAACGTGCAGCAATATTGACAGAGCAATAGAAATGTAAACACTTTTCTAGATTCCTTTTGCATTCACAAGTGTGGGGACCAAAATAAACTGGAGAAATTATCTAGAGAACTCAGGCATAATGTATCTGTAGTCATTAGCAAACAAGGAATATATCTGTTGCCCTCCTGTTGTTAATCCTCTTAAATGCCTCGCCAACTGGATGTTTTTATTGAATCCAATATCTGTTAAAAAAAAAAAAAAAACTCAGTGTTAGTTTTAAGAGGTTCACAGAATAGAAATGTCAAATGTAAGCATCTATAGAATCTCCAGGCCTTATTTTATTGTGGAAACTTTTGGATAGCACTCATGGATTACATCCAATAAAAGGAATTTTGAACTTTGTTATCATGTTTTTCATCTCCTGCCAAGGACTTCTTCAAAATTCACAGCTCATTAGAACCTTCTGACTACTTAATAACAAAGCTTTGTATTATCATTATTATTATTTAATTAAAATATATCTTATTTCAGACCTTTTTGTATACCATAAAGCTTGTGTTGCAAGGTTATAAAAAAGCTACTATTCAGACTTCAGCTAATTGTCTCTCTTAAAACCATAGTTCTGCTATAAACTGACAGAAGCCAAACTACATATAATAATATCAATTAATTAATATTAATTACTTCTCCAGAGACAGAGAGAGAGAGAGAGATCTTATAATTTTTAAGTTCAGCTTTACAGCAAGCATATTGCAATATTCACTTTTACACAACCCCAACAAACTGATAATTCTGCTTTTAATACTTCGTGATATTGGAAAGGCTTTCTTGTGCAACTGGGGGTCACTTTTGTGATGTGAGTTTTCCTTACTGTTATACTTTCAAGAAAAACATGACGTCACAATTTGAAACTAAACCCAATGAAAGTTTTTTCTAATTACATCACCTCAAAATCCACCAGCACAATGCAAGCAGTGTACTCTGTGTGTACATTTACCCAAAATCCACCTACACTGTGGGGGCAGAAGAAGAATTTTGTGGTATGTCAAACTTGCTTATAATTCCAGTAGGTGTGTCAAAAAAGACAACATAAACAAGACAAAAGATACCCAGCATATTCCTTATGCTCTCATGCTCAATATATATGTCTGCCTCTCTCTTCAGAGTCTCTGGCAGGAGTAAGAGGGAAGGGAACCAGCAGTCAGCAGCTGAAGAGTGAGGTGAAAGATGGACACCTGTCAATTGCATGGAAGACAAAAAAAAGGGTAGAAGTAGTGAGCTCTTCTTCATTAAAGGGAAAGCCCAAGCCAGTTTGGCGGGAGGGGATTTGGAGAGAGATGTGACCAGCTAACCTATATTCACAGTGTGTTTATCTGAATATTGCCGACTTTCATTTTGCACTGCTACTAGGGCTTGAACTAGCTTCCATCATGTCACAAGGATAAATTCATAGCTATGAGATGTAGCAGCAAAACTGTCTCTCTTAATGCAGGGGAGCATGGATTCAACGCAGTACTCACCACATTGCAACAGCAGACAGTCCTGTGCTGGACTGAATATGTACATGACAAAGAAGACATGGGGAAAGATCTACAAACAGATGCAGTCACAGCTGTTCTCAGCAGTAAATCCGCACACTCCAGTCAGCGAGGAGGAGAAGGAGAGGAGATGATGAGAGGAGAGGAGAGGAGAGGAGAGGAGGGAGAGGAGAGGATAGAGGAGATAGAGGGAATAGGAGAGGAGAGGGAAAGGGAAAGGGAAAGGGAAAGGGAAGGGAAAGGGAAAGGGAAAGGGAAAGGAAGGGAAAGGGAAAGGGAAAAAGGGAAAAAGAAGGAAAGGGAAAGGGAAAGGAAAGGGAAAAAGGGAAAGGGAAGGGAAGGGAAGGGAAAGGGAAAGGGAAAGGGAAAAAGGGAAAGGGAAAGGGAAAGGGAAAGGGAAAGGGAAAGGGAAGGGAAAGGAAAGGGAAAAGGAAAGGGAAAGGGAAAGGAAGGGAAAGGAAAGGAAAGGGAAAAAAGGGAAAGGGAAAGGGAAAGGGAAAGGGAAATGGAAGGGAAAGGAAAGGAAAGGAAAGGAAAGGGAAAGGGAAGGAAAGGGAGGGAAAGGGAAGGAAAGGGAGGGAAAGGGAAGGAAAGGGAAGGAAAGGGAAGGAAAGGGAAGAAAGGGAAGGAAAGGGAAGGAAAGGAAAGGAAAGGAAAGGAAAGGAAAAAGAAAGGAAGAATGAAAGAAAAAAGAAAAGAAGAAAGAAGAAACGAAAGAAAAGAAAGAAAAAAAAAAAGAAAAAAAAAAGAAAAAAGAAAGAAAAGAAAAAAAAAAAGAAAGAAAGAAAAAACATCAGAGAAGCATCATTACATCAGAGAAGCAAAGGCAACAACACCTGCACATGAGAGCATTAATACCACCAGGATAACAAATCTCTTACTCAAAGACAGTGGAACTTTTGGTCTCAAGAATAATTACATTTGCACAATATGTCTAAGAGGTTTTTTTCTACTGTATTTATATCCATCTTTGGTAAATTAGACCTCAGAAATAAGGTCCTTATTGTGCTTAACTATCTCTTCCTCTTTTTCCCTTGAGCTCATATATTACTTATGGTTTTCTTTTTACTCCGCTCTCTGATTATACTTTATCCAGTAAGGATGTCTTGCTGAATAGGTTCAGGTTGATAAATTTCTACATTCCTCCAATCTCTGGAGGAATTTCATTCCCAGATTGTAGCTTGGTCAGTTTACAAGCATTTTACTGGCCAAAAAGGCCATAATTACTTTCCACAGGAAAATATATAGCAAAACATATATCAACCGGCACTGTTGGTTCTAACTGAGAAATTTAAAGATCAAGACTTAGCACCTGAAATACTGAAGTACTTGAATAAATTCTTCTGGAAGTTTACCAGCAAGATTAAGTTTATTACAAGATCTCATACGCCTGTTCTCAAGGAGATAAAAATTGTTAAAAATGTTATTTAGCATTAGATCAATTCCAAATTCCTTGACATTTAACTTGGAAATGTCTTCATACAGGATTTGGCCAGCTATTGGTTTTGCCCTGAGAAAGGGCAAAACCTTGTCTGTTTTTTCACGTATACATTTAGATATTTTGTGATGTCAAACAGTAGACTGTCTTTGAGTGTTTTTTCTTTAAACATTTCCCTGAACATCATTTTTATACTTTCTCATTTATTCTATTAATTCATCTCCTTTACTTTGGCTTCATTTCTGCAGCTTTTATCATTAGTATTTGTAAAAGCTTACATGCATGATTACTGGATTATGCAAAAGGAAAATGAAGCAGTGCATACAATTAAAATCCTCACTTGTTATTATGAAATAACTATAAGAAGTTTTCAAGAGCTGCTCACCACTTCATTACTTTGACAATTGTTGTGCTAGACTAATTTTAAGAGAGACAAATCAAAATATGGGAAATAAAGGCAGCGCTTTGACAAAAGAGGCATGTTTAGCTACCATTGCAATTCCCAAGGATGGCAGTAGCGTAGTACTGCATCATCCTGTGATAGCAGCAATATTTCAGAAGGAATGACCTGGAGTACCTTTCCTCAGCCCATGTAAAACTGCAGACTAAAGGTCCTTTGGATGTTACATTATAGGCAGCAGTAAATAAGGGTAATTAAAGAAAATCTCATGTTCACATTGCCCAGCCTTTTAGGAATGACATGGACTAAAACTGCCATGCTATATAAGTCATGGGTTCTACAACTCTTAATTTTAAAATTATGTATGATGTCAAAACATGTTCCCCTACAACCTAGGTTATTATTGTTAGCTCAGGGAAAAACATGACGTTTAACTCATAGGAAGAAAGCAAATGGGAAATTTAGACTTCCTTTTAGGAGTAAATAACATTAAAAGAAGTGGCATAGAGCACATTTCAACAGTCAGCCACAGGCTAAGTAAGTGGGAAACAAAGCTCAATGAAGCAACACAGTGGATTGATTCATTAGGTTTGCATTGCCATCAGAGCTTGGTTTACACCATATCCTTACTTGGAAGTAAAAATAAAACCAGCCACCTCAACCTTAGCCTTCTTATAATACCAAAAAACTTCATTTTTGTTCTTATATGGAGACAGCGGCAAAGATCACAGGCAGCTATATTAAGATGACAACAGGAAAACAAGGTAGCAAGGCTTTCCCGTGCAAGTTTAACAATGGAAAGTTAAAGCAGAAATGTTCAAGGGAACAGACACATACAGCTGGAAACAACTGGAAAAGGTAATCCCCACACCTGTCGCATGGAGAATATACTTACACTTTTTTGTAGTATACCATAACGAGGTATACTTTCCAGAGACCACTATTCTATCCAGTACAGCTGAACTGGGGACATTCATATGTTTGTTTGTTTTTAATAAATATCTGCCTGGCTGCAGCTCTACATTTTGTCAAATTTACACTTTAAAGAATATAGCATTTACAGTAAAACCATTTATAAAATCTAGGAATCTGCTGAAACAGAGTTTTGCTAAGTCTAACTGAAGATGTAACTCCATTCATACACAACTGTTTCCTAACAGCCTCTACTCACATAGAATGGGAAATCCAGTTGCTTTATATCAAAGTATGAGAGTGGTTTCTAGATTCTACCTTTCCTTTTCCATTTCTAACAATAAAGCATAGCAAAGACAATATACCTACAATTTTATTATATTAATATCTTATTCTGTATTATTTCTTTGCTTCACTCCAGTATTTTTGTTCTGCATGGTTCCCAGAGAAATCTCTGTTAAAACCAGTACTCACTGTTTGATTATTATTTCAGCTTTTTTTTTTCCCGTGCTCTCACTATATTACAAGTTTACAATTAACTATCTTATTGCCAATGATAAACAATTCCTTAAATGATATGTGATTCAGTAAGTTCGAACACATTTCATATGCTAAGCTCACTGAACTACGTTGGGTAAATATATATTATATATATATATATATATATATATATAGCTTCTATTTGGAACCTGCTGTTCACCAGGATTTTTTTTGACGGGAAGACCTAATTAAGGCAGCAATGAAGGCCTCTTTCTATTACTAGTGTTAAACATTCTCACCTCAAGAACAGTAAAAAGAACAGATGTATTTGAGAACTTCAGTCAGCACAAATTACAGTCCTTTCAGCTGCTGGGCTTGAATGGGGAACACTTATCACCTAGAAACTGAAAAGAAACAGGAAACTAGCAATGTTGGTTTGGACAGAAAAGTGGTGTTTGTTTGATTTTAAGTCATTTTCCCCAAAGATATGGGGGAATCTGCATTTTTTTATTTTTTTTTTTCCACAGCTTCCTTCACTTGGGGAAGTGAAAGAAACAGAGCTGGGAAGAGAAATAAGCATGCTTATTTTAAAAGGCTTGCAATGTTGGAGAATATAATACCAGAGCCAAATCCTAGTTGCCAGCAGCAAGAATCAAGTGAAAAGCCTGCTTGTACCTGCCAATTAAAATTTGTGGTTTTCTTTTGTAACCCTAACAGAGACACTTCCATAGATGTTTTATAATGTCTTGCTTCCTCTGGGTCTCCAAGGAAAAGGAAGCTAAACACCTCACCTCCTTTAGGTACGACATTTAGTGCAACCATTCCACATATTTAAAATGTATCTGGGTCCCTTAAGAGCACTTTAATAGGCAAGAGAAAAGAAAAAAAAAAAAACCTATACAAGCCAACAAAATCCCAGGACAACAATTTAAAAGGTTTATTAAATGCACATGAAACAATGTCTTGGATGCACTGCCTAAGTATACATTAATTCCTGAACGATCCTCCAGGAGGTTCCCGAGACCTTGTATGAGAAGGAGCATACACTCCTTTGGTTTCTTTTTAATGCAATTTCCTACTGATTTCCTACATGTGCAGTGTAGGGGAGTGATACTAGCAAGACTCCTCCTCCTTTTCTTTCTGGGATTCCACTGTTACTGTGTTTGTATGACTACCCTTCCCACCTAAAAACAGAAAGAAAAGAGAAAAAGCATATAACAAAAATAAAACAAGTTTTAAGACATGTACATCTGCAGTATTTTTAAATGTTTTGCAGCATCTCAAAATGGTATAACTCAAGAAAAAAAAAAATCACTCAGTTGGAAGAAACATTTAGATAAACAGCAAGCCAAGAATAGCCAGTTGAACTATAAAGTCATGATATTTTCTGTAAAGTGAATTAGGGAACAGCGATATATTTTTTTATGTTTGTTGGCAACACATGCAATATTTCTGGTTAGAGCTGCAAAATACACTTACAAGCACCAACCTCATATATATTAAGAAAATGAATATTAAGAACAGAACATCACCTCCATTCAGCTATAAATTGCTACCAGCAGGACCGTGGGATATGAATAAGAATGAATGTTATATTTAAATGGATATATTCTTCCAGAAATATTTTGAAAGTATGCTGCACATGTCCAATCACACCACAAGTATAACTTTCATTTGTTTTTACATCTTAAAATGTTCCAGATCACTTCTTGTAGGCATATTTACAATGTAGATTCCCAGACAAACAATATTGATTCAGTTATAGCACACGTTACAATCTGTCCAGGTCTCTTTCCTTCTCTTCTGTGTTGGCTGGGATCCATATATAGATTTGCAGAATGGTAAAAAATGTGTTTAATTTTTCACTTATGGATGAATAAAAATTTTGGAAAGTATAAAATGAAGTGTAACAATCAAAGGAATTATCAAGAAAAATCAACATTATAATTGAGACCAAACTCTATTCACAAGTTTTGCCACCCACACAACAGCTAAAAAAGACTGTGCCTCCTTGAGATCAGCGCCCTTTGGGTTTCTGCTAGCATGCAATCAAAATTCTCATTTACTTCTAACACTTAATTTAAAAATACAGGTATGAATACTATCATTTAATAATTTTCTTCTGATTACTAAAAAATCTTTATATTCTTTATTGTTAATCAGCTTCATAAGTTATAACATTTTATATGCAACTGTCTTTCTTACTTCGATGAAGAAGAATCAATATCTATCTCTATTCTCTTTCTCCTATTTGATACTCCATCTAGTCTGTCCCCTCATCTGTTTTTATTAAGCTTTGCTTTATTTTCTGAGGTTGAATTGACAAGCTTAGCAAGGATGAGGCTGTCTCTCACTTCCATTCCTTAACTGTCCTCATTTAGCTGCTGGGGTGGATCACAGTCTTTTTCCTGTTGTTGTTAGGCTGCTCTTCCATTTCTTTAAATTAAACAGTAGTACTGTTGCTCACTACACATGTTGTTTTCTCAGTGACATCAAAATCTCAGTATTTCCCTGGTGACTACCACATTTAAATAAAAACTATGAACAGATTTTTAAGATTTCAATACAGGTCAAACACTTATATTCTTTTGAACCTTGAAGTTTTACCAGATACTTTTGATACTGCATCGAGTCACATAAAACTAGGCTGTCTGTAGAAAGACATAGGATTCTACCTCCAAGTGACCACCATTTTCTGGGACACACTACGTCCATGTTGCCCCAAAAACATTTGAATTCCAACAACTAATACAACCTTTGTCCATCTTCCACAGTACAAAGGGCTACAGTTTGGTGTAATATGACTACTGCATGGTCTTGTGGCTTGGAGAACATGTAGTAGATAGCACAAGTTCAAACACAAATCAAAGCCACATATCTACTCTCTCAGATTCCAGCAGGAGCCTGGAGGTCTGGAGCCTTCAGGGTATCATTTTCATGCCGACTGGAATGCTTCTGTGCTCCCCCTACTGCCTGAAAGTGATTCTCACCTCTACTGATCTCCTCTGGTAGAGGATGGTAGAAGACCACAATAAAGATTATCTACAGGCTTATTCACCCAAGCAAGAAAGTCTGCCTGAAAAGCTGAATTTGCATCCATCTGTACCAGTCAGGAACACACTGGAGGAATAATCCCTAAAATTTCTCCAAAATGAACATGTATAGAATAGATTGAGAATGGAAAGAGAAAGAAGAGTAAGGTCCTGAAATTTTCTTAGCCAAGATATTTAACAAGAGAGAAAGAGCAAAAAAGTCACCAGCTTTTATATTTCAAAGTCACACAAACACTTATCAGCCTTATTTTTCAATTATCCTTGTGGTTGCTTGCCATTGTTTTCTCTTACTATACTCTTCAGAGCTAAGAAATTACTGGGCTAAATTGCTTTAGTCAGAAGTCAGTTGCAATGTCCTTATCAATCTGCCATTCATTTCCTTCATTTTTCTGTTGTTGGTTCAACTTTTCTCCCCTGAAGCAAGTCAATAAATCTTGCCTCATACCTAATCTTTTTATGAAGTTGCAGTCATTTATTTTCCAGATATTTCATGATCCATGCTTATTTTGCATGTATAGGGATTTTCCCAATTCATGCTCATATTGCATGCAGACCGTTTGGAAGATGTGACTGAAAAGAAAAAAAAATGAATTGGAACAATGTTTCAGAGGCAGATGAATGTCTGTGGGGACTGGATTTCCAATCTTATCAGGTAAAAAGACCATCCGAAATGTATTAATACATTTTGGTCTAGAGCAGTGCAGGAAAAAGCAGATAACTGTTTTTCGGTGTTTTTTGTTGTTGTTGTTTTGTTTTGTTTGTTTTGTTTTGTTTTTGTTTTTGTTTGTTGTTTTGTTTTGTTTTTTAAATTGTGTTGCATAAAGAAAAAAATTACTCTAAAAGAAAGATATGAAGAAGAGAAGAAGCTCGTTAGATTACAGTTCAAATGTACTCTTACCTACAGAACAGGCAAACCCATGTCTCTATGAGTATAAGCAGGGCTTCTCCATCCGCTGTTCACTACAGCACCAAGAGATATGACATGCAATGTAAGCAAAACCTTTGCAACGTAAAGATCCCATTTTCTAATTTAGCTTGCTTTTTTTCACTGAAACTTCAAATCAGGCTACAGCTGGCTACAGTTTATATTCTGCTTTTGAAGCAGTGCAAACAAATGTGGTACCATCCTTTTTACTTGCCCATAAGGACCTAATGTTCTGACATGTCAGTCTGAATTCTTCCATCTTATGAGCATGGAGACGTCTTTCTTCCAGCTCTTCCCACTGTACTATATTCATATTCTTGACTGCCTCTTCAAATTCTCAGACAACTGCTGCATCAGTGAAGACAAACTAGATTTCTAACTAATGGATACAGTGACTAATTATCTCATGGCAGGAAACCGTATTTATTTGTTATCAAAACAAGTATAAAGTTACAGAAAAGCAAAATCCTACTGAGGGTAAACCTGAGATGTTGCCTTGTGCAAAAAGGTTTTGGAGGACAGGAGAAACATCATTTCTCCAGTGCTATGTAGCCTTAACTATCTCAACAGAATAGGAGACTATTCTTCAGCTTTGGGTGTGGACAGTTCTAGTCATGCAGGAGAAATCGCTGATGTTCCTTAAACTGCCTATGTCCCTGAAGCCAGTCCAGATAGCCAACTCTCTTGTATCTCCTGTCTGTATGCACCTGAAGTCTGTATGCTAGCTAAATATAAGTCCCAACCTATGACTGGGACAGATCTGATGATTGCAGTCCAGCAACTGAGCCTGCTCTAGAAAGTACATTTTGAGCATTGGTAAGATTTGCTGACTGCTTGGGATTTATTCAGACATAATGTCAAAAGAGAAGGTTTTTACTACCTTTTGCATGGTAGCCTAATGGTTAAAATACCAAACAAATCTACTACAGATCTACTCCCACAGCAGCACTTCCCAGACTGAAAGGATACTGAAGAAGGAGGTTTTGAAACACAAGTGTTGAGTAGCCAGGAAGTCAAGATTCACAGTACTAGATAACAAAAAAATGAAAAGAAGTATAAGTCTACCCTAGCTGAAGAGGACAGTCTCCTGGCTCTCTCTGAATATTCTGGAGAATATTTCTTGGTTTTATCCAGTGCATGTGTAATTTAAAATGCATAATCTTTCCTAAGAAAATGAACAGAATAATTACTAAACACATAATTTCTTTCATAACTTCTAATGCGTTAGATAATGAAGAAAGAAGTAAAAGTAACAGTTCTAAATGCTCATCTACTGTGAATTCAAAATACTTTTTTTCTGAGAAGACAAAACAAACAACAGTGTACATATTTTGTTGAGAAAGTAATAAAATAAAACTAAGTCAGAAGAGAAAAGATGGATAATATTAAGACAAATAATTTTCAGAAACTTTCTTTAACCAAATTTATAAAAATCCTTTAAAATGACAGTAATGACAGTAATAAAAAATTGAACACTACACATTTTTGAGAAGTTCTTAAGAATGTTATTCAGCTACTACAAATGCTGAATGGAACACATGATTTTGTAATATTTCAAGTTGAAAGCTCAAGAATAAAGGAATGCAAATCTCTTTCAAATTTCCTTATTTTATTCCTGTATCTTCAATTTGATAAACAAATTAATAAACATTTTATGCATAAGTTATTCTTTATTGGGCAAACAGAAATTGTAATCATCTGTAAAAGTAAGACACAGTACTAATACAGCAATGACAGAATGCATTATATTAAAGGGTTGCAAAGTGACCGACTTGAAACAGCTCTCTGGGGAACAGAATAGGCTAGTGTACATTCACAGATGAAAAGTTAGGAAAACATCAGAGTCAGATGCATCAGAGGCAGGAAATTTCAACAGCAAAGCTGTGCCCTCCAAGGTATACTGGAACTCTCAGCTATGCTGTATGCTCTTTTCTGGGATTTAAAATTTAAGTCATATCACTGAAGTTTCTCACAAGTAAGACTAAAACAAATACATGTGGCCCACAGATCTCATCAAAGCAAAGAGTTTTGCTGCACACCTGGAAAAACAAAAAAGTTTATATGTGCTACTTAAAAGACAGAAACAGTCCTTGTTATTTCTTCTTGTTGAACTCTAAATGCATGTTTTGAATTGCTAAGGAACATATCTTCAGCTACTAATGATTGTAAACTGCTAGTCAGAAGCCAGAATTTAGAAAGCTTAGACAGATATTGCTAATTGACCAAGTAAACAATGAGTCCTGTAGAAAAAGAGACCTGTAGAGACCTGTAGAAAAATAAGAGTTAAATTTTCAAATCTAACAAGTGTGCTAGAAAGGTACGTATTTCTCATATTTCATAATATTCAGGTTATATTGAAGAATAACAAAATCCAAAGCAGGACATTTTTGAAACAATTTACATAGTACTCCCATGATAACTGAAAATCAAGTAGAATTTTTAATCATCCTTTCTGAGCCAAAAGAGATAGGACCAGCCACAAAGACACACAGGAATAATAAAGAACTTAGTCTAGCTGGTTTTATCAGGAAATTCACAGTCTACTTAGAGAAAATGTTTTCTTTAATCAGAAAAATGCATGAATAATAATGAGAACTAAAACAATAAATAATCACTCTCATTGGCATAAAGGAAGACACAGTTATTATCAAGCATTATGGGGGAATTACTTAGTATGGGATTATTTAGATAGTCTCACCTCCCCATTCAGGTAGCTGGTATGCCCAAGGAAACCTATAGAGACAATGGCTAAGGGGGACCGTGGAGGGACGCAGCTCATCAGCCCCTGGGCCACCCCATATGCAGCTCCTATCTCATGTCAAGTACATGCAAGGTTTTCAAGGAACTGGGCAAAAGAAAGACAAGTTTTCCATGATTCTTAAACTGAACTTCTGAGAATACTTTGAAGGGCCTGAAGATGGTGAGGAGTCATAAACCTAGAGAGACAGCAGTGGGGACTCCACCTCCGCTGGTAATTTGCTGTGGTGGGTCATTTTGACCAAGGTCTTCATGAGTCTTTGAGCATACAATTCACAGATTCTTTGCATGCCCAATTCCAATAGAAAACAATAACACTTAAGAATCTAAAATATTTGCTGGGATTTTAATGCATTTTCAATCATCTGCATATTGCATCTGGAACTGAAAAGCCTGTATGAGAAAGGGAAGAATTTCTCAAGAAGCAGGCTGATACATGCCCCTCATTGTGCTAAAAATATCCTGAGGCCTATTGCTTGTATAACACTAGGTTCCCTCAAAAGAAGAGGTGCTAAGTAAACAGAAGATATATTTCTATAGACAAGAAGTTACTTGCAAACACACTTTGAAGAGAACAAGATACAACAAAGCTGTACACATGGAATACCATCAAGCAAAAGCCAAGGCTATCCACAAGTAAAGATGTAAGCCATTTTTCCTGAAAAATGCATGGAATACAGAACAAATGTATGGAAAGGAGAAGATTATCTATAAAAACTTAGATGGTATATTAGGCCTTCAACAGACTACAAATTCCCCAGGAATAAAAAGAAAATCAAATTTTTTATGAACCAACATAACATTCTTTCCAAAAATAAGAATGACTTAACATCCACCAGTAGACTTCAAAATAACAGCATACACTTTCAAATATATTTATTTTCCTTAGTGCTCCATATTGCTTTTTAAAGCTCCTTATCTGTCCTACATTCTGGCACCAGAAATCTTTGCTTAAAGTCCTTCCCCTATACCAAGACTTGTTACCTTTCCCACATCTGACTTACTTTGCTCCTCAGATCTGTAAGACATGTTCTAATAAATGAATATCAGGATGAAGCAGCCATATGGACTGCAAGTCCCTCCAAAGTCTTTCCAGTACCCCTTTCTCCTAAAGGTACGGCAATCCATAATTAATACCAATGATTCACAATGAGCAGGGTACAAAATGCTATAGTTTCAGTTGGCTTCCTTTTCCAGAAGAGGATCACAGGCTAGGTCTGGCTACCTTTTGGGAATCTGTGCTTGATGGATAACCCAAAAGCCCTGCCTAAACTGCTTTTGTACCCCAGATTTTTCAGGGTTTGGTCAGCACCTTGGTCACAGCTCCAAGTGTTGTCCTATTCAGACAATGCTCAAGATTAACAATTGTGCTCTCCTGCTTTAACTGTGAAAAGTGGGTTGTGATTAAAAGGCAAAAAACTCATGCTGTTTGTAAAAAGGAAATCATGCTTGACAAATCTACTGGAGTTCTTCCTCTGCTTACAGGGGATGTTATAGAAAAGGTGGAGCCAAATATATAATAGCAAGTCAGAATCACATATAATAATTAACCTGCAAAAAGCAAAGCCCTTCACAAAGATCTATAAATTGTGCCTTCCTATGCATTCTTTTTAATTCGCTGTAACATCTTCTGTGTAAACCTAAGACCTGTGGTTTGCTACTTATTAAAGTCCAGTCTTCTCTCATACCCTCTGAAACAGAAGGTCCACCATGAGACCAGGAAAAAAAAACATTTAACTGCACAGCTGTCATCTGTCCATTTAGTTTGAAACTTTCTTGTACCCTACAGTGCCCCAGTATTTTGACATTTTCTGTTTTGTAGCTTTGACCACAGACATTTTATTGGTTGTCTCTCAAAAAAAAAAAAAAAAAAAAAAAAAAAAAAAAAGCTTCACTTAAAAAATGAATTAAATGCAGGTAGCCTAAAGAAAGACTTAGAGGTTTTATTTAACCATGATTTTCTATCACTAGTTTTCTTTAATTTATTTCTATCTCTTGGCACTGACAGAAGGACTATCTTCTATGCTTCAGCTGAAATTTGAAGGATAAGAAAAACACTTCAGATGATTTGCTGCAGTGAATTCTCACCAAAATAAATGGCAGAGGTTTTAACCCATATAGCCCCTTGAAACAGCATACCTTCTTTGTCTCTAACCAATTTATGAGTGGCTACATGGCAAATGATAGGGACAAAGGATCCCTATTCTAAATCCAGAATACGTTAGCTTGTCAGGAGTCCATTGTGAGAGATGAATGATGCTTTAGTTGTTTTTCTTGCAAGTGAATCTGTGTAACAGCATAGATACCAACAGACACAGAGAATATTAAACTAAAATAATCCAGAAAGAGGATAAGCATTACATTTTTTTCTATTTCTGGTACTTTAATTGCTACTTCATTTAGTTTATTGAACCATCAAATTAGTTTAATTGAAGGTGACGAATACATATACTCTTCCAAGAATCAATTTGGACTCCCAAATATATTTAAAATAAACCATCCCCTATACTAGCAGTTCTACTTCGCTTAATTATTCAGTGCACAATTAGGATAACAATGTATTTTATGTTAGTTATGTATATTTTTGGAGTTTATTTTAAACTTACCACAAGAACAAAACCATTTCTACAATTCTAAATTTTTAATCATATGATGATAGAAATTTCTTCCAACAGCAGACAAATTTGCAAAAACCAAAACTATTATTTGCCCACCGGTTATTATAAAGTTGATTATTTCATTCCTTGATTAATAAATGGGAAGATAGAAGGTGATATTAAATAAAATCTGGACTTATGGATAACTCTATATAAAACTACTGTGAAATAGAATAACTGTCACTATCAACTCCAGTTTTGTTTCTGAATGAGAATAAGTCTGATATAGATCTTGATTTTTTTCTATAAGAACAGTCGCTAATTCAATATTTTTATCAGCATATATAATGTGATCATGCTTCACTAAATCAAAAGCTTTGGCAAGGCCTAAAGCTATTACAGCCAATTTATCATTACCACTTTATTAATAATAATGGAAGATATTGCCTCTCTTGAAACCTGTGACTGCTATGAAATATTTTGATCACCACATGCAAGTAGGGTAGTCAAAATCTTAATGTACAATCCTTTCCTAAAATAATAGATATTAAAAATATTTGCAATTGTAAAACCTAGGACTTTCAGTCTTAGGGATAAGAATAACCTGTTTTTCTTTAAAATACTCAAGAAATCATTAAAAACTTAAATTATTTTTTTTCTCAGCTTTTTCTGTCGGCATCATTTAAAAGTGCCCCAGGAATCTTTAACTTTCATTAATTCACATACTACTTTTTTGAGCAAAATTAGAGCACATTCATTACCAAGAGTTATCTAAGAAAGTAACACATTTTCCCTTTCCACTGCACACTGGCATTTCCAAAATGCTTAGAGGCCAAAATCTTTCACAGGTAGGGGACATATTGGGTTCTCAGCTGCATTTCATCTTTTTGAGAACTTCCTGGTAAAAAATTATAATGCACAAACTGGGTAAAGGTTGTGCTATGTCTATTTTAGTATCATCTGTCTACTTCTTAGCAATGGACCTTCTTTTGTATGATGAATATTGTTTAAATTGCTATTTTGATACAGATATAGTGTAAGCTAAAGGTAAAGATACTAATGCTTCCCATCACTTTTCTAGCACCCATAAGTAAGGGTTCAAGCATTCAGCTACCACTCACCTTTATTTATGGTGAATTTGGAATGAACAAAAGAAATTGCTTTTCAGAGTTAACCATGGAAAAGGTCCTTCTAAATAAACACTGAGAACAGCAAATTATGTGATGGCAACTCTGCTCAGACTTTTCAAGACAGGACACATTCATCAGAGGTTTGTTCATCAGGGTTGTGTGTTTAATTCCAGCTCAGTTTGTAGACCATCTTTTCCCTTTGTTTCTTCTATTCTAACTAGGTGAATAGAGGGCATATCTAGAGGATGCACATTTACAAGTCAAATGTGTCAGCAGGGTATCTTTGCAGTAAAGGTTTGCTGCATACTGGGTTGCATTAGCCTGTAGGTCCAGGGAAGTGGTCCTTCCCCTCTATTCCATACCTATGCAAACACTTCTGCATATAGTTTGGAGTTCTCCACTACAAGACAGACATAAGCATACCAGAGAGAGCAAGTCCAGCAAAGGCCACTGCTCTGGTCAGGGGGTTGAAGCACAGGAAACCAAGGGGAGGCTGAAGGAGTTGGGTTTGTTCATCATTAAGAGGAGAATGCATCAGGGGCATCTTATTGCTGTCTACAGTTATCTAATGGGAAAATATAGAGAAGACAAAGTCAGATTCTTCAGGAAGGTACACAGCAATAAGATATGAATCAACAAACACAAGCTGGAAGAAGGAAATTCCAGACAGATAGAAGGATTTCTTCTGTCATTGACAGTCAGTGAAGTAGATCAAATATTGGAGCTTGCTGCTCAGAAAAAAAATAAGGAATCTCCATCCTTGAATATACTCAGAACTTGACTGGACACACTGCTCAGCAACCTGATTTAGCTGGCCCTGCTTTACACGGGGCTTTGACTAGATGATCTCCTGAGGATCCTTTCAACCTACACTTCTTTGTGACTCTATGAAGTGCAGACAGTTGCACACTATATATGCACCAAAGAGGAAGAGGTCATACAGTCACAGTTGTGTAAATGTGCTTAAATTACTTCCGGATTGGAGCTGACACACATCTCATCAGTCCATCAGAGACTCACAGATGCCCAGAAAATGGGCAAAGCTACCAAGCAGTTGTCTGCACCTGCCTGTATAGACAGGTTTTGGAAGGAACAAAGTATCAGTTATGTTCTTGATAAAGAGATACAAGCCATCACTTTTACTTTCATAATTATTGTGATGAAAAAGACATCATCCCCTTGCCAGTTGACTGGTTTCATACTCCTGTGAAATGTTACCTGTGCATCTCCATGCAGGCTCTTAGTCTCTATCTCTGTACTTCTCATGGTATCTGTACACATTTCACTTTCCCATTACTCTGTGTTTCAGTACCAGATTGATCTCTCATTCAGAAGACTTTTCTTTTTTGGGTCAGATTAATGGTATCCTTAACTGTAGCTGTCTGACATTGAGCTAAACTTCCTCTATAGTCAGTGGAGAGAAAAAAAGATCCTCTGGGGGATGATTCATCCCCACTTATCTTGGGAACGAGACTGGTAGGTTTCTGAACATATGCAAATCTCAGATTTGAGCTTTTTAGCCACTACATGTTTCTTTACCTGTCTTCCTTGGTAAAGCTTTCAGTGAGGCACAGAACAGAAAAACCTGGAGATCTTTGGAACAATTTAGAGTAATATAGCTGTAATATAGCTATTGTGGCCTGCAGAAGAAAGCACCAAGAGAAAGAAAGGGGAAAAAAGAAAAGAAAAAAAAAAAAAAAAAGGAGCTTTACAGATTTTACAGAGATGGTGAGCTGGTTTAATTTGTGAAAAGGGAAGGGAAAATGGAAATATGAATTATTTTTATCTCTTAAGGAAGTTCCAGTGTTTTAGATGAGGACACTTTACCCAAGTATGCCCTTACAAAAGGTACAATATTTATGTAATACTCCAATTACAAAATCTCCTTCAAAAAATCGCACCCAGGAACCTAACTCAAAAAAAAAAAAAAATCTTTCCTTTTGCTCCTTCTCCAAATACCTGCACCGGTATAGGTAGTTTTCACAATTGTGACAAAGCAGTTTTGCCAGTTCTAACAGCCAAGGCTGCACTGCAGCACAAAGAGCTTTCATCATCGCATCAGTGCTGAACCTCTCATGGCTAAAGAAACCCACAGAGCTGTTGAGACAGCACCAAGTCTCAAAAGCTGTAAATGGGAACTTGTATGGCTGCAAGGTGAAGCAACGAAGCTGCAAAAGAAAAATCAAACCTCTCCATTTGAAGAATGCCAGCAGAAAATTTTACATCATATTTGCTCTTTGCTATCTCACTGGTCTTCTGTTCTTCCCTGTGGCATCTTCCCAAAGCTTCAAGTTGTGTCAATTAACTTCAGATCAAGACCAGGAGTGTGCCAACAGCCTGTAGCTCCTGCTGAGCCCTTGCTGCATGACGAGGAGCCCACTGATCCAGGAGGTGCTCCAGCTGCAGCGCTCTGGGCAGCTGACAGGCGTCAGCCCATATGGCAGGCGTGCAGGGCAGACTGGAAAGAGAAACACTTACATCAATGTCAGCCGAGTCATCAGGGCGCCCGGGCATAACAAAAGAGGCATGTTAGAAACTGTCCTGGCTAGACAAGTGTAAAGGAGTTTCTTCTAGGGATGACAGCTCCTTTGGAGCTGGAGGAGGAAAGGAGAATGTGCCTCTCATCTTATTCTCCTCCTGTGAGAAAGACAGAAAATAAACTCATTACCTCACATATTTCTCAACACATCTGTAAATAAAAGACTACCATTAGCACTTTTCACCACACATTATCTCTGTGTCAAAACTGTTTAGGGTGTGATCTGATATCTTCTCCTTCAGAGTGCATGCAAGCAAGAAAGAGCTGCCTTTGATTTATTAAAGATGAACTATCAGTACTGTAAAAGGCAGAATGGGAATACACATGCATACCTTAAGAGCAGAGCAGGATAAATACCAGCTTCACATTTATATATGAAGCTCCATCCACAGCCTTTCCTGTTTATTAGCCCTGTCAACATTCATGCAGCCATAGTACATCTACAGTGATATGTTCTGAGAAGTTTACCTGTGTGTTATTCACCCGTGATTGCACCAGTTTAGATACAGAATGCTTCCCTGTCTGCATCAAGTGTATTGACTTGGGAAATAGATTTTGGGGAGAAACAGCATATGGAAAAGAGCATATGAAAATAAAAGGAATTTTTATTGGTTTTGTTTTGTTTTGTTAAATAAAAGACAGGGTGAGATTAATTGGAATTCAAGTACAGGAAGCAAGGGAAGAGTAAAACAGTGAAAGGCATGAGGATACAAGCCCAGTGCCAGGCACTGTGGCATGCATTTCCAGATCAAGACCAGTACAGAATTCAGCTCTGATCACTGAGAGTACCAGGGGGCTGAGCAAACAGAGCTTTGCCAGGGCTGTACAGGAGCTGATGGAGATACTGCCTTCAAATTACTGAATGTAGTTGTCAGTGAACAGGACAACGCACCGTCACCTTCCACAACATACACTGCAGCTATTGAGCAGATAAGGCCTACAAGTAGTACCCTGTTCCTTCTTTTAGTTGTCACATGTATGATGTCCTCAGTACCCCCTGACAGCTGATACTGGGCAGCTGCTGTAAGTCAGTGTTGTGCTAAAGATGTCATCGGTATCCCAGAAAACAGAAGTCCTGCCCAGGCCGAGGAACATCAGAGCCCTGTGGTGCTCCGCCAGCTCTCACTTCCCACCATAATCTAAACACCTGCAGAAATATTCTGCAGAACAGAGCAGTCCTCAAAACACCAGAAGATAACTATGGGTTACAACTGTATTGGGTTTCCGTGGCAAGGTTTTGGTAGCAGGGGGCTGCAGGGTTGGCCTCTGTGAGGAGAATCCAGAAGCTGCCCCATGTTAGGTAAGGGCCAGTTTCAGCTGGCTCCAAAAGGACCCGCTGCTGGCCAGAGACAAGCCAATAAGCGATGTCGTTTGTGTCTCTGTGAGAGCAGATTTAAGAAAGGGAGGAAAAAAACTGCTGCACAACAGCAGCTGGGAGAGACAGCCCTGCAGCCCCCCAGGTCAGTGCAGCAGGAGGACAGGAGGTGCTCCAGGCACGCAGCAGCAGTTCCCCTGCAGCCTGTGGAGAGGCCCCTGGTGGAGCAGGCTGTCCCCCTGCAGCCCATGGGTCCCACATGGAGCAGATCTCCATGCTGCAGCCCATGGAGAGCCCCCGCAGGAGCAGGCCCTGGGCTGGAGCTGCAGCCCGTGGAGAGGAGCACACGCAGGAGCCGGGGGTCTGGGGGGAGCTGCCACCCGCTCGTGGAGGACCCGTGCTGGAGCAGTTTGCTTCTGACAGAGGGACCCCGTGGTACGGAGCCATGTGGGAGCAGTTCTTGAAGAGCTGCTGCCTGTGGGCAGCCCCCGCAGGCTCAGTTCAGGAAGGACGGCATCCCGTGGGAGGGACCGCATGTGGAGCAGGGGCAGAGAGTGACTGTGAAGGAGCAGCAGAGACAAAGCCTTAAGGAATGACCACAGCCCCCATTCCCTGTTCCCCTGCGCCACTCAGGGGGAGGACATTGAAGAGGGTTGATGGTGTTTTTAGTTTGTGTTTAGTTTCTCAATGCTCTAGCTTGTAATTAATAGGTAATAAATTAATCTTCCTATGCTGAGTCTGTTTTGCCCACGATGATAATTGTCGAGTGATCTTCCTGTCCTTATCTCAACCCTTGAGACCTTTTCAACATATTTTTTTCCCCCTTTCCCTGTGAAGAGGGGGAGTGAGAGAGTGGCTGTGGTAGAATTCAGCTGCCCAGCTGGGTAAAACCACCACAACAACATGCAAACATCATGGGCAATGCAAACAGTCAGACTTAGCTCTTTGCATAAAGAAATACTTAAAACTCTATTGTTGCATATTCAGTGCAAACAAAACAGGAGAAAAGAAAAAGAAAAAGCTGGTGCAAGATTGTCTTTTATGCTGCTTACTCCCAACCACAAGGCTGTTCTCTTCTTTCACGCAGTTGTCAGTGGCCCCCAGTCACTTACTCAACCAAGATGAAATAATCTTCAGAAGCAAAGTGAGAAGCAGCTCAGCATGGAAGACCATCATTTGAGGGTTTTGTTGTCACTGCCGGCTCAGTTTTGTTTTCTATGGAGCACATTACGAAGTGCATGCTATTACTGCTCAGCGTCCCCTGTGTCCTGTTCTGCCCTGCTGCCACGTGCTCTCACTGGCAGTAGCTGCGCAGAAGCGTTTGCTCATCTTGGTGGCTGCCAGCCTCCGCGCATTTCCCCATGGGAAGCAAATATGCTTGTCAGGGGTAGCAGCACCTGCCAAGCTAAAAAGCAATTCACAGAGAGCATTTGAGGGGAAATAGTTGAGCACGAGGAAGGCAGTTCGTCTCTGTGAAACATGCCCCTCAGCAGATCTCCACAGCTGCCCATATCACCCACAGGCATGTTTCTGGCAGGCACAGCCACATCCTGCCCTGCTGCATGAACATTTCATGAAGGTCAAGTTTTAGCCTAACCCTCATGGAGCTTAGGGATTGTGCTGGAAGAGCCAGACTCCACCACAGCTCCAAGAGGCTTTCCCTTTCTAAATAACCACCATCGGGCTGCTACCGCATTTCGTGCCAAATGGCACCGTGCTGCAGCAGAACAGATCATGGCCCTGGCCAAAAGCACAGCAGCCTCTGCAAGCGTTAGCCTTCAGTTCCAGGGGTTTGTGTCTGCCGTTCCCTCAGGCAGGCAGAAGGAAAATGTACTTTGAAATCTGGTACTCAGCTATGTGGTTCTGTATATTTTCTCTATATATTTTGTGGTGCCTGGCATTTTTAGCAGCACTGCTTGAGCTAGCCAGGTTTACCTCCTATGTTACTGCCCACAACACTCAGCCTTCCACCTCACCTCATTGTTCAACAGGCAGAAAAACAATCAAGCACAACACAAAACACAGTAGAGGACCAAAGGGCGACAGGAAAACTTACACACATCTCTATCAAGTAGGCAGTTTAGCCTGTGCAAAGTTCAATATCTGAAATCTCCTGGTGATGGGGAAGGCTCAGCTGCAGAAGCTAGTCTATGATATGTGATAGAATCATCCTTGCCTCAGAACAGATAATTAGCTCTAGCAATAGAAATCTGCTGAAACAGGAACACAGTTCTCAAGCCACCTTCAATCTGTTTCCTTCGTGGGGATGTCAGACTGGTACACAACAGCCTTGGAGCAAGAGAAACCAAGACAGCCATTTCCAAGCTGTCTCACCTATGGTCTCCTGTGAAACCCCACAGAAATTTGAAAACTTCTACCAAGCAGTAACAAATTGGCTTTCCTTGCAGGCACCAGAAGTATCATATCAGACAGCTCCAGCCCAAAGCTTGGAAATTTGCTATGTCAGCACATCTGGGTTTGTGTTTTGGCAGGAAAGGGTAGGTTCTGAGAGAAATTAGCAGTAACAGTGCTCAGCTTTAGACCATTTGAACTGAACACAGCCATTCAGTCTAAATTAACAGCACAACCCAAACTCAAAATTGATAAAACAATCTTTCCCCAAGCTATCCTTACTATTTCTTTTTTTTTCTATGCAGAGTACAGTGTGTCCTGCCTGTTATAAAACCTTGCAGCTCAAGACCTCTTTCTACCCTGGTATCCTGTAAGGTCTTCATCTCTAACAATGTCTGAATGTCTCTGTCTCAAGCTCCCAGCTATCCGTAAATGCCATTGTTTTCTGCATAATGTATCTGACTTTTGGTTTTTGATCCTCCCTGCTTTTCTGGCACACTGAGCATAGTCCAATTACCTTTATTTTTCAAAGCCCTGTTCTCTGCCACCACCCTCCATATACTGTGCCTCAATCAGAACAGAAATACAGATTCCTTTTCTACTTATAGCTTGAACAGGCATCACAAAGTCACTGCTAAATCTGCCAGGTATGGGCATCTTCTTGCCTCCTCACAGACTGACCCTCCCGTTTGGAAGCAGCAACATGCATAAGGCCTTAGAAAAGGAAAATACTGAAAACCTGAACTGCCTGTCCCTTGCTAAGCCCCAGTGACTCACCGTGTGCTCAAGGCCACTTGCAGAACAGCTCACTATCCACAGCTACACAGGGTAATTCTAGCTCACAGTTTGTACTGCTGCTTTTACTGAAGCCTTACACCATTGAATAAGGATGGGCCAGCTTGAGCACGCACCCCAGCAAAAAGCTGGCTGTGCAGAGCTGAGCAGCTGGGGCTGAATTAACTGAATTAGAGAGCACCGCCAATCAGGCAGCAAGCACCCTGGCCCTTTGCCTCTACCTGGGCTCCCTCCAGTACAGTGCCAGTCCTACTACCCACCCTGGAGCCCTTCTAGCTCACAGCACGAAATTGGTCCAGCACCCTGATGAGGTGATTGCCTGACCTCTTCCAACAGGCATATGTTAGGCTGCCCACTGTTTCGTATTTTGCTCAGGTAGGCTGTCTGCTACAAGTTGTACATGACATTTGAGCATGTAAGAGACAGTGGGACTGAAAGTGTAAGGGGAGTAAAAGTTTTGAAGCTACTACAGAGAAAAAAAGCTTCCAGAAATACGAAAAATAGAATATAGACAAATAAACCTGGTACTGAGTATTTAACTCAAATAATGATACAATTGCAAAAAATAGTATTAAAGGAAGATCTGAATGCAAATGGTTCTCAGAGCTGTGATCAGAACCTCCATATTAAAAGGCCAGATGCAGTCGCTAAATAGACATTTAGAGCATGTATGGTGACTCTCAGGGGCATCTTTAGTTGAAGCAAAAACAAATATCACGTACTGAACTGTGAAACAGACAGCTACTGAAGGCTGCCTACCAGAATAAGGGAAAATAGGAAAAATAAAGAAAGAAGAAAAAAAGAAAAGAAAAGAAAAGAAAAGAAAAGAAAAGAAAAGAAAAGAAAAGAAAAGAAAAGAAAAGAAAAGAAAAGAAAAGAAAAGAATAATGTAAAGTTAAATTTCTTAGAATAAAATATAATGACATCACCCCTGCTTTATTTTCCTTTCCTTGAAGCCAAGTTTCCCTGTATTAGGTCTCCTTGGTTTTCTCTCTAACTCATCCAAATATCTCAAGGAGGATTTGGGCAGAACTTGAAGACACTAACATTTCTGAGAGAAAAATCTTCGTTCATAATTTTTTCATGCCTGGAAACAACAATCCAGATGACACCAAGAGTACAGTGTGTGCAGAAAGCATGCATTTTTAATGTTTGCTACTTTTCTCTCTTATTGATATGCCAAATTATCTTTTTAAAAATATATTTTATGTTCTTGATACTTTTAAGTTTTCCTGGCAGGACAGATAGCCTGATCATGCTGAGCATTTCTATGCAATCACTGTTTGTTCTGCTGTTTCTCAGTACTTTTATTCAAGTCCCTTCACCATCACAGAAGGTAGCTAATGAGTGGCATTACAGTTTATAGCTCACAGACATAATTGAGAGCCTTTTTTCTAGATTTTCACTACCAGTCATTTCAAATAATCCACATAATTCTCCAATGATCAACATGGTTGCAAAGTTTTCTAAAGGCAAACAAAAACTGACCTCTTCATGCCTACTCCTCAGGTTGTGTTTGTGTCCTCAGGAACCATCTGCAGCTTTCTGTTTGAATTTCCCCACGTGTGAACAGCATGCACCTTGTACCACACTGAGAGTCTCCTAAGAACATGGGTTTTGATTATGTAGACCAGGAATACCCACTAAACAGCAGACTACATTTTAGGAAGGCTTTGATCTTCTATTTGTCTGCAAGGACTACAAACAATACTTTAACATCCCTACATTCATGTCCTAACCTGAGCAGGAATATTTTCAATATTTCAATGAAATACTCACATTAGACTTTAGGTCTCACTTGTTTTCTTTGTATAGCCGGCAGAACGAGGAGTGCTTTGTAGGCTAATAATAACAGAATCTAAATTAACAAGTGTTTTGCAGAGGCTTATTTCAATTTTTATTGGCTTTTAGCAATAAAAAAACAAAAAAGGCACAACAGAAGTTGCATTACAGCAATCTAAATATGCATCCTGCCTGAGAAATCCAAAACAAAAGATGACTTTTCAAACTCCTATACTTTATTACATATTTTTAGACATAGCTCTGCTGCAGTACAAAATCAGTCTCCTATACATACTGAAATTTTCTGAGTTTTGGAATGGCCACTCTTTTTCGGCTACTGGCACGAGAGTCCCAAAATTAATAATTTTCATTATAATTATTATGTGAGATAATACTCCTTTTACTAACCACCAGCAATTACATGATGACATGTTTTTAAACAGTGCACCTCTAGATATAGCATTGCACAGGGCTGAGAATTGCAGATTTACATCATAAAATCATAGAATCATAGAATGGTTTGGATTGGAAGGGATCTTAAAGACCATCCAGTTCCACCACCCCACCCCCACTTCCATGGGCAGGGACACCTCCCACCAGACCAGGTTGCCCAAAGCCCCATCCAGCCTGGCCTTGAACACCTCCAGGGATGGGGCATCCACAGCTTCTCTGAGCAACCTGTGCCAGTGCCTCACCACCCCCATAATAAGCAATTTCTTCCTTATATCTAATCTAAATCTCCCCTCTTTTAGTTTAAAGCCATCACTCATTGTCCTGCCACCACACTCCCTGATAAAGAGTCCCTACCCAGCTTTCCTGTAGGCTCCCTTTAGGCACTGTAAGGCCTCTATAAGGTCTCCCCAGAGCCCTCTCTTCTCCAGGCTGAAGAACCCCAACTCCCTCCACCGCTCTTCATAGGAGAGGTGCTCCAGTCCCTTGATTATCTTTGTGGCCCTCCTCTGGACTCATTCTAATACTTCCATATCCTTCCTGTGCTGGGGGCCCCGGAGCTGAACACAGTGCTCCAGGTGGGGTCTCACAAGAGCAGATGGGGAGAATCACCTCCCTCGGCCTGTTGGCTACACTTCAGTTGATGCATCCCAGGATACGGTTGGCTTTCTGGGCTGCAGGCGCACACTGCTGGCTCACGTTGATCTTCTCATCAACCAACACCACCAGGTCCTTCTCCTCAGGGCTGTTCCTAATCCATTCTCCACCCAGCCTGTATCTGTGCTTGGGATTGCCCCAACTCAGGTGCAGGACCTTGCACTTGGCCTTGTTGAACTTTATGAGGAACTTCATCCTTACGTTGTAGCTCAGAGAGATTTTAACCCCATCTAAGTGTCAGGCAAAATTTCTATTTTCACTATCCTCTGCTTATGAAGCTAAACACTGACAAGTCTTCCTGATGGTCTTGAAAGAACAGAAGAAACATTGATGTTGTAGTAAAATATTGTGCCTTAGAGAGAAAAAAAAAAAGGGGGGGGGGGGGGGAAGGAGGGGACTAAAAGCAGAAAAGCAGTGTTATAGAATATGGGTTTAATTGGTGTGGAATTGTGGTGTATGCAGAAGACTTAGGGAAGCCAGAGGTTTCCCTAGGGACAAAAGATATGTTGGGGGTTTATTTTTTTTTATTCAAGGGAGTTTAACACATCCTACAGTCACAACCAAAGGTATTCAAGAAGTGTCTGCTGAGGTCTCTACTAAGGGTAGTTGAAAGTTTTCCAGAAAAACTCATTTTCAACTGAAAATTAAGTTTTCATCTAAAGATTAAGTTACTCATTTGCTAAGGGTGTCCCTATTCCCAAAATCGTTAAGAAAACCTCACTTTCAGAAATGAACAAGCAGCTTTCTTCAGTGTTTCATTAATGCTCAGTTCAACATTAAAAGTACCCTGGTGAGCAGCTGTGGGGCTGGATATGCCCACCCTGCAGACAGATCCAACTTCTAACTGGTGTTTGTCCATCAATAACCTCCAGCAGCTTTGCGACTCCTCCAGTGCATGGTGAAGGCCATTAAAGGAGAACAGTCATAATAAACACAGTCTTGGGAGGGAACGTGGTTCAGAGAAGGAAACAAAAGCTTGAAGCTCCCAAAATACAACTTTTATAACATTGAACCAAACATAAGTCAATGATGATCTTGCCTCTGAGGAGGTTCTGAGGAAGCTCTAAGGAAGGAACTGCCCAAATGCAATCTGTTAAGTCAGGTAGCTGAAATAATTCATTACCGTTTCTCAAAACAGAAATGGTTACAAAATAAAAGTAATTTCCAACAACATCTTGTCCTGAATCGTATGCAGTCATTACATCTGTGCTAACTGTAAATGAGGTATTACGTTCGGCTCTTTCATTAGGTATCAGAATATGTCATTGCTAGTGATATCCCTCACCCATTCCTCCCCCCCTTCCCCCCTGCCCCCCCCCAAATGGAGATATTATTACTGTTGGTCTTCACTCCAGTAAGACTAGGAGATCAAAGATCTTAGTGTGCCAAGCTAAGGCAGTATTTCTACACAAGTTCTGCAATGATAACTTTGCAGAACACATAGCTTTGAAGAGTTAAAATCACACATCTTTATAAGACTGATTTTGCAGGAAGCAGCTTTACAATGAAAATTTCGTAACAACAATTATCTACTAGTCCAGACACAAACTGAAGAGAGACACATGGGCACGATCACACTGAGAACAAAGGAATCACTGTCACTGCTTCAACTTGACTGGGTTGAGTCATGGACCTCCGAAATTATGGATGCAATTGTAAGTATTTCTACTGTATCCTTATACTAAGCCCTGAATAGTGCTCTTTTCACAGCTAATATAGCTTTTTTGCTGTTTACTCTGTAGCCAAAACAAACTAGTAGATCAATTAGAATGTTTTGATATGAATCTGAGGTTGAGAATATATTTGGCTGGAGTACATGGGATTCTTTTTAGTGTCAGGTGATTAAGGACAAATCCTCAGGTACGTCAGAAACAGTCGAATATTATGAAGTATTTCTTTAAAGACATAATTGCAGTATCCACTATTCTTCCACTGAATCCACATTTAAAAAATGAAAAAATAAAAAAAATCCAGGCTGCTGCTGCTGTGTAATTGCTGGATTGTTTTTCCTGCTGGCTTCAGTAGGTTTTCATCATTTAAAGTATTTGTTAATAGTTTAAGAAATGCAGTGATTCTTTTCCATGGCATGATCCAAGTAAAAACTTCATGAGCTCTTTGGAAAGAAAAATATACATTGGTACAAAAGCGCTCAAACAACAGAATACTTAGGAACAGCAAAGAAATGTTGAATTAGTATTCTTTCTTAGTGAGTGTCCAAGGAAAAAAATTAACAGAATAGATTAATGAGGATATACTAAGCTATAAATACTAGTCATCAGCCCACATTTCACTTGGGGGATCGAATATTTCCCTTTGTTTACAATTTTGTCTTCTCATTTACCTGAAATAATGTTGGTACCAAACCAGCAATCCCAGTTGTTAACAGCTGACAGAAGGCTGTTTACGACCAATGTCTCCAAGATTCAAGGAACTTCTGTATAAGTTGAAGAATAATAAATAAATAAATAAATAAATAAATAAAACACCAGTTTAATTCTATGGCTTTCTCTGCTAAGATTTCTTTTCCTCAAAAAAAGATAGAAAAATGGCTTGCAGATACTCTGTTATTGCTTTATTTTCTAATGCATCATATCACACTGGATTATAGTCTGTATCATTCAAATTAAATTTACTCCTGAGAGGTGCAATAACTTTCAATCAAACCACAGGTACTCAGCTTTCTCCAGGAGCAGCCTCATAATGCAGAATGAATGAATGAGTGTGAACACAAGCTCTGTAAGACTACAGAGTCAATCAACTGGGGAAGAACAAATTACCATTGCTGAATACAGACAGTTACAGCCTTAGAAACTCTATTTTGATTAGCTGAATAACTCGCAAATTACGTGTGATCCTAGGAAAAACATTTCTGAGAATGCAGTTCCTCAGAAATGGTCCTGGAGTGAAATGATGTCTGCTTTCCAAATCCAGATTCAAATGGCTCGCATTCAGAAATACATGAATACTGGTTTAATTTTATTGCAGAAGGTATCAAGAATAATAAATAATTAGAAAATAATACTCAGCAAAAAATGGATGTAACTTTCCTACTAGACAGTTTCAAATCTTATTCTGTCTGGCTGCCTCTCAACCATTACATCTAGACCCAGGGAAAGCTGGTAAGAAGGAAAAGTGGAGAGGTGTGAAAAGCCAGAGCACAGAACCCATATGAGGAGAGAGAGACCGTTTTTGACTAGGTGAATCTGCACATGGGCAAACCTCTTTCTACTGACCACTCCAGTCATCTGTGTCTATGGTGCTTCAAAGAGAAGGATGTAGTTCTGAGCCATTCCCACCAATATGAGCAACTAACCCAAAGCTACTCATGAGGAAAGAAATCCCTGGATAGTAAAATTTTCTGATTGCACTGTTTCAGAGTCCACCCCAAGTGAAGAGCCTGCCTAACTCCTAAACTGAAAGGGCCTCTGTTGTGGTTTAGCCCGGCTGGCAGCCAAACACCACACAGCCGTTCGCTCACCCTCCCCCCTCCCTCTCCGGGATGGGGGAGAGAAACGGGAAAGTGAAGTCTGTGAGTTGAGATAAAGACAGTTTATTAAGACAGGGAAAAGAATAACAATAATAATAATAATAATAATAATAATAATAGTATTAATAGTAATAATGTGTATGAAATAAGTGATGCACAATGCAATTGCTCACCACCCCTTGACCGATGCCCAGCCTATCCCCGAGCAGCCGGCTCCTCCTCCACCCCGGCTAGCCACCCCTATATATTGTTCAGCATGACGTCAGATGGTATGGAATACCCCTTTTGCCAGTTTGGGTCAGCTGTCCTGGGTCTGTCCCCTCCCAGCTCCTGCTGCATCCCTAGCCTGCTCGCTAGCAGGACAGAGCGAGAAGCTGAAAAGTCCTTGGCTTGGTGTAAGCACTGCTCTACAACAATTAAAACATCAGCATGTTATCAGCGCTCTTCTCATTCTAATCCAAAACATAGCACCCTGCCAGCTACTAGGAGGAAAATTAACTCTGTCCTACCTGAAACCAGGACAGCCTCTTACTTTTTAACAACATTGAGATGTTCACTATCCATTAGATTCTCTTTCTCTGACATATACATATAGGACAAATTAAAGCAACTGCAAAGGTTTCAGCTACAGGAGTTATGGAGAAATAGCATGCTTTGCAGTAGTTCCTTTCTAAAGTTGAGACAAGGTAATTCTGAGGACCTTTCTGCTTTGAGGAATTTAAGGTGTTTTCAGAAAACTTTTCATCCCCACCTACTACTTAATTGCTCTTAAAAATGTGTACACAGTGATCTCCTATTAGACACTTTACAGTTATGCTCATACTGTGGTTTTGGTTTTACTGCTTGTGAAAATTGACATTTTTATAGGGACTGGACCACTACTGACCTTCCTACTTGTCCTCTGAAAAGAAGAAGAGATCTTCACATCTTGCATATAAAATGCAATTGTTCAAAGAAACCATCATATCCTGATACAAATCTCAATGTCCAAAAAACAGAGAATTTTAAGGCAATACAGATAGTTTACACAATCTACTGAGGCCCATCCTTCTAGCATTTTGTCACGCAGGAAAATATCTAATGCTCATTTGGATGATCCCACTATTTTTCACATGAGCCCAGTGCCTCTTGGGATGTTTCAGACATTTATTATTCTCAGCTTGAAAAATTGCTTCCTAAATTATTATTTTTATCTGTTGATACTCACTTTGTATCATCAATGCTGGACTGGAAAAGAAACAGTTCTGACTGGTGTTCTGTGTCAATTTTTTTTTATTGTCTTGTATTACATATTTGACTACTGTTTTTCTAAGCTCTATTACTTTAGGTCCTTTTAGCCCAAAACTCAATTTATTTCCCCTAAAAAACAACAATAAAAAAGCCTATATTCTGTGTAGCAGCAAGTGTATAAATCTAAATACAAGTAAGCAAAAGAAGAAATTAAGAAATATTAATTAATATTTAGACTGTATGTGACCCAAAAATTCTACTAAGAATTGATTCTCCTGTTTTTAGAAGGGCTGTGATCCATATTCCTGGTGGTACAAACATGAGGAGCTTGGCAGTATATATGAATAATTCTACACGCAAGAATGGTGCCATAGAATTTGCTGGAAATACACACTCTTGTGTAAAGTTAATAGAGCTACTCCAGAATGTAAATTTACTTACATGCATCACTGGTTGCAGGATAGGAAGCTGATGTTACGTATTCCAGTCCATATAGTAACAACTCGCTCATCTCGCACAAACTGTATACTTCCATACAGTGTATCTGGGTTACTTTTGAGAAAAATAAGAATTTTAATCGTAATTAGTCAGCACAAAATTAACAAGTGTTACAAGAAGGCACTAGTTTCTGTTGCTCTAAATCTGATAGTTGATCATACTAAAAAACGATTGCTGCCTCAGCAGAGGCTTAGATTTTTGTCAACCTAGTTTCACTTAAAACAAACACAGCTCACCTCCCTACCTTAAATCCTGGAGAATTCGGCAGGATGCAAGCATATTAAGCTTCTGAAAGACAGAAATGGTCTCTTACTATACATCTGAGAACCTACCAGTGCAAGAAACCTACCTATTAAAGTAGCCTACGGTACAAATAACAGGCATTAAATGGGGGAGAAAAATGATAGCTATATAAGTTGCTCATGAAACAAAACAGAATGTAAATGAGAATTATTTCTCATATACACAGTCATATAATTTTTTCTCTACATCTATAGAGTTATATAAAGACAGATACGTACATATTCTCTCCTTAAAGTATCGTCTTTATTAAATTCTGTGTGTAAAATCCAAGGCAATTCCCTTTCTGCAAGGTTAACATTTTATGCCTCAATTCATGGTAGCCATCTCCACATTTAATGAGCAAAGCTCACACAGCTAAAAATATCTCCTCTCATTGCTTATTAACTCAATTTAGCTAAAAATTGAGCGCCCTCAGATTTCATTGCAGGGAAAGGGTGTGGGTATTCAGCACCTCTGGGATGAGGGCATGGAGTCTGATTCCTTCTCTATGTATGCATATATATGTTTAATATGCACCATACACATAAAATACATATTATATTGACCTAAAGAAAAGTTGTTGATAGATACTCAGTATGAAGAAATATGATCATGCTACACACAATTCAGTGTAAGCAAACACATTTGTGCCTGCAAACCTATTAGCTCAAATAGGTTTTGTGCGTGCCTCTTCTATCTAAGAATGAAACCTTTAATGAACAGATTTTTTTTTCTAAGCTAGTTGAATCCCAAGTTATTTATGTCACAGGAGGACACTAACAATTTAGCTGAGTATTGTTTTAAAGTTAAAGCAATGAGGGAAATCCAGTAGCCATAACCTTTATTGTAACCCTCTCTTAATTTCAACTGCCTGGGGTGAGATGAAAGTAGAGATTATAAAATGTTGCAATGATCTTATAGACTCTAAAGTAACATGACTTTTATAATTAAAATTATATTACTGCACAGTGATCCAACTTTATTTTAAATTCCAGATAGTCCATACGTTCACAAGTCCTGCTGCATTTGTTGGGAGTCTTGGTACACAGGACAGGCACAAAGATTTCTGCAGTTTGCCAGGTTTATCAGGTGAGACTGAGCAACATCTGCAATACACTGGGTTTGTAGCCTTAGCAAACAGTTGTCTTTGGTAAGATGTACAACATATGCCTGTTTAAAGATTCATTCTTCAGTTTCAGGTTTCTGGAATTGCTGTAAATTTCACTCACCAGCCCACAGACCAAATCCTGCCTCGTGAGCAATAGACACAGAGTCGAGCAGCATGAATCTGCCAGAGGCTCAAAGAATGAGTCAGCTTTTTTGGAGCCAATCCATAACAGTGGAGTCCACAACTTAGGTTATGCTACACCATGCCATATTTTCCCTGATTTAATCCACTGTCATAACATTTGCCCACATATGCAATGCTTCCAATACATTCATCACTCAGCCCATCATTCAGCACATTTCCCTGATGAACAGCCTCCTCTCCTAGTAATATTTCATTATTCACATTGTAAGCATACCCACTGCTAATCACATAGAAACTACTACTGCTTGCCCATTTCATTCCTCCTTGCTTAAGAAATGTCAGGAGCAAACCTCGAGTACAATCAACTAGAAAACAGTTCTTACAAGAAGCACAAAGACTCTGGGAATCTCCAGTCAGCTGTAAAGGTTAAAACATGATTTGCTCTACAGGATAGCATTTCTGGCAGAGTTGGGTATGCTACAGTCAAACATCCACAGCTCCAATAATAAAAGTTTTATTTTAATTAAATGAATTAGATAAATGTAGTAAAAGGTCTTGAAGGCTAACCTTTTCCACTGCTTCAGTGGAACTGTGCAGACTGGTGCAGGAAAGACATTACCAAAGTGTAATCACATTAATTAGTGTGAACCCATTAAAAAAAAATGTAAAAACAGGAAACACAGGTCAATGCTAATTTAAACACTTTCCATTCAAGGACTCGAGAGGTTGTGGACATCTATGCTAGGGAGCTTCACAGAGCCATAACCACTGGAAACATTTACTGGCACCACTGGAAACAGCCCTACATACACAAGACATGTAAGCCACTTTCAAAAACAATAGTCCTACTGTTGGGATGCAAGCCAAAGGCACATCAGAGCTGAGTGTGTTTCTTCCTATAGATCATTGCACTCAGCTGCATGCTCATACCTTGTGTGGCCCCATAACATATGAATGGAGTGCAAGCCTCCATACAATGTGTAGAGTGCCTTCACGCTTTTTCTGTAGCCCAGTAAGAATGGGGATGCAGCTCTTCTCCTTGCAGGTAACTGCTTGTGTGTTCCTTGCAGAAAACTGCAGCCATTTTTTATTGCCTTTTTTACCAAGCTTTGACTGATAGAGCATCCTGAATTTCATGTACCAGGAATGGTACTATATACACAAGAAAGTCCCCATTCAACCTCACATCCATAAAATTTTCATGGTCATTTCTGTATGCCCTGTATCATGTCCTACTAAAGGTCTACTTTACATAAGTGCACTGCTATGAGAAATTGAATTTAGTAAGTGACTGCAGCCCCCCATCCCCCTCAAAGATTTTACTTAAGACAAAATCATTAGCTTACTGAAAGTGTTAGAGGTGACCTCTGGAATAAAATGTAATGTGGTAGTAAAGGGGTTAGTATCTAAAGATACATTCACATCCAAAACATAGTAATAACTCAGAAAATGGCAATCATTTTCTAAATCTCCTGTGCAGAATACGGCTAGTGTTTCCGTTGACTATATCTTTAAGGAGCTGAGTTACAAAAGTAAAAGTTCTCTTGAGAAATGTTATAATAAATCCTTACTGACTTGTCTTTTAAGCAGGGAAAAAAAAATCCATTTATGAAAAGGCTTCAAGGCAAAATGTTACCTGACTTTAGATTCGAACTTTTTATTTATTAGAAGAGATATAAAGTTGTCCCTAGGTTCTTGATGTTACTTGTTCTGAGCAGTGGAAGTAGTAAGTTACTCCAGGGGAAACATCCTCCATTTTCACACTGTTGATCTTAAAATATCGTATAGTATATATACACAAAGTCGTGTCAATCAGACAAGTACTAATCCAAGATACAAATCACACACGCGTAGTAGTGCTGTGTAGGCATTGCAAAGAGAATCTGATTAGCAGTATCTGATTTGCAATAGATAAGTTCAACTCATTATGACCCCTATTTGGGGACTGAGATGTCAGCATATCTGTCCAACCCCTGAAAGGGAGCAAGGTTTTCCTGTTTTGATTTGCTTTATGTTGTTATACTAAACTCTTTTGTTGTTACAGTAAGCTTTTTTGTTGTTACAGTAAGCTCTTTTGGGTTTTGTTTTATAACCAGTGCCTTCAAGCTTCAAAAAGAAAGACATTTTTTCTACTGAAACATTTGATCAACTTACATAGCAAAATAGAAAGTTCAAGATTTACTGCCTTTGTTTCCAAACCAGTCCCAGCAAATATTCTCTAGAACTTTGATATCTGAAATGGCAGGCCAGGTTGGATGGGACTTCGAGCAACCTGGTTTAGCAGAAGGTGTCCCTGTCAATGGCAGGGGTGTTGGAGCTAGATGGTCTTTAAGGTCCCTTCCAACCCAAACCATTCTATGATTCTATGATTCTATGTCTGTTGTTTTCACTAATAAAAAAGCTAAATTGTGGAAGCAAAATGACAGTGGAAATTTCAAGATTTTCAAGTGTTTTAATATACCCATCACTTAAAATGATCTAAAAATTCTGTAGGTAGTCCTATAGGAAATAATAGAAGCTTTGTGTCCAAAACAAGTGTTGAAATATCAATGGAAAATCCTCCAGTACAAAGGAAACGGGATAAAACCTGTTTTCGAGCTACATCTAAAATCTACAGCCAAATAATAAAATACTTTCCCACTGATGAAATGGAAACTAAGCCTTCTATATCATTGACAGCCCCAAGTTGGATTTTTCCACTTCATAACAGTAGGACTAAACAAGAGCTGACACAAAATGGTCATAGAAATCAAAAAGGAAGCTGTGTCTTTCCAGTAAGCAGAGATAAAGGCCAGACTCTACAGACTAATCTTAGGTGGGGATGCTGGCATGCACAGCAGTGGGTTTTTGAAAATCACAGTAACATCTGCTGAGTAGTACAGGGTGACTTGTAGCAAAATGGCCAATGGCACCTAAGGTCCCTAGTGAACCACCTACCAGAAACTGTACTTATATTTCCATTTTCCTTTAAGGTGTTACCTCACTGTCATTTAGGAGCAAAAGAGGCCAAGGATGCAGAAAGGGAGCTCTGCTTCCTTAGAGGCAAAAGTTGATGAATTTAAGGACAGACCTGAGAGATAACTTTCTGTGAAATTAACAAACTCATCTCATGCAGCAAATCAGGATTTATTCCATCCCTGACTAATGGCCAGTTGCCTTAGTGTACTAAGATTTTGCTCTGCACCTAGTTGAATGCTTGCCCAAGCCAAATTTTTTTCCAATAACAAGCATAAGTCATCCAAAGGAAATTATGACTACATTGGTAATTTGATTGACTCATCTCATATGTAACTGAAAATCTTTTAAGCCTCTTGCTCAATTCATTCCACGTTTTTGAGTCCACAGACTTGAGCAGAAAAATAATTGCTTGGGTTGGCGAGTAGGGAACTGTAAATGCTTTCAAATTTAAAGTCATTAATTGGAGCATATATAAACATATATAAATATATAAAGCATGCAGTTCAATAAAGGTATGTGCAAACTGCTACTCTTACATAGGAACAATCAAGTGCATGATTATGAAACAGAGAAAGACTAAATAAACAGAAATACTGCAAAAAAGGACCCACAATTAAAAGCTTCAGGAACTGCCCAGAGTCAACAGTATCATTTCACTACCTGCTTAGCCCACTTACCTGTAAAATGGAGCTTCTTTCACCCAAGCCTTACATATACCTCAGAAAGGCTAAAGATCTGTCAACACATTATTTCCTTTAGGGTGCAAATCTTCAAAAAAGAAACTAACCAGAAATTGTCCAAAAAGACAGAAAGAATCAAAGGTAGAAAAAATAGAATACACACACAAAAAAAAAAAAAAAAAAAAGAGAGAGAGAGAGAGAGAAGAAAAAAGGAAGAGCTGAAGTTCAGATTACTGAATTGAAGATTGAAAAAAAAATGGGGTAACAATTTCCAGATATGTTAAATGGAAAAGAAAAATTGTGTTTTGTGTTCTCTGATGAATGAAAATAAGTAATGAGTTTAAATTAAGGAAAGAAGATGTAAGGTAAACATGAAGGGAAAAAATCTGTTTAATTAGAAGAATAATTAGGCAGTAGAATAGAGGATGATTTCAGAAGCTGATAGACCCACTTGGCTGTTTAAAAGAATAATGCATGTAAACACTTACAAGAGAGGTTCTCAGTATAACTGAATCTGTCAAAAGAATAGACCACAGAACCTTGCAAGGTCCTTTCTAGCCATATTTACCATGATTATATAATTTTACAGTTTGGGTACAAAGCTTTGACATTTGTAACATACATATAATATATGTAATTACTCTACTTAGGGATAGATTTTATGTCTCCATTCTTGGAAATATTAGCCATTATTTGGGGGAAATGTGAGAGGCAATTAAGCTTATCTCAGAATGAGAGGAAGCAATGGTTGCTACTGCCCCAAATGCATCCTACACATCATGCCAGTCAGAAACTGAGCTATGTGGAGGAAGAGACCGACATATTCACTGTGGACATACTGCATTTTCAGAGATCTGCCCGCTGTTTGCAGAAGCTCTCATTTCACAACCAAAGGCTAAAATGCCAGATGCATAAACACAGAGGGTAGCAGGAGGTCTGACAGGCCAAGAAGCATTTCTGAGTTCCAGAGAGGAAGCTAAGAGGATTTTTTAGCAAAAAGCAGGCTGTAAGAGAGAGAGAGAGAGAGAGAGAGAGAAGAAGGGGAGAAGGGAAGAGAAGAGAGAGAGAAAGAGGGAGAGAGAGAAAGAGAGAAAGAGGGAGAGAGAGAAAGAGAGAGAGAGAGAGAGAAGAAGGGGAGAAGGGACGAGAAGAGAGAGAGAAAGAGGGAGAGAGAGAAAGAGAGAAAGAGAGAGAGAGAAAGAGAGAGAGAGAGAGAGAAAGAAAGAAAGAAAGAAAGAAAGAAAGAAAGAAAGAAAGAAAGAAAGAAAGAAAGAAAGAAAGAAAGAAAGAAAGAAAGAAAAAGAAAGAATTAGATTATTAAGCGAGGAAACTTTAGTGTTATACAGTTAAAACTGCATTAGGATGAACAAGGTCTTGTAAATTATGATTCTATCAAGAAACAGTCTGACTTTCCCTTGCTCTTGTAAACAATGTTCAACAGGACAAATACAGCCAAAGCATTTTAATCAAAATAAGTTAAGCAATAAACATGTGAATGGGCATGTGGCTGTAAAGCTGACTTTGGTGCAAAGCTTTTCATTTGTCTTTGAAGTTAAACACATAATTTTAAGGAAAATATGAGCTCTGTATTTTAACTCCAATTCACCCATGTTATTAAGGTCATGATTAGTCTAACTGACTGTGAGCACACATTTAAAACTAGAACTATATTTATATGTTTTACTGAGTCACCCTTGTAATGGGTGAAAATGGACTTGGAAATATACCTTAGCCACACAAGAGTTCTGTTTATCTGTCAGCAATCTGGTTTGGAAGGTTTCAGATGATGCAGCAGGCCCATATTTAAATTCACTGCTTAAACAATACATAAATAGTTGTTTTCTTTACAACCAAGTTCTGTTTGTGTGTTGGCAATTCGCTTCTGAAGGTTTCAGTCAGCGTATAAAACTGTGAAGTCTTCATTGTATTATTCTAAAACAAAAGAGAGTCTGACAACAGAAAAAACTGAGCTGCAGGAGGAGAACATCTGTACAGAGTGTTCAGCAATATTTTTTAAATATCGTTTTCTGATATTTGAGACAGTTTGAACAAATGATTTCCTTTCCTATGACCCAGCTTCTTCTCCTGTTAATCCTCCTCTAAAAATATTGTGCTTTCTTGTGGCAGTTCAACTCCTTGCCATACAAATGAACATAAACGTTACTAACTCATCATTAAAACCACACTGAAAGAGCAACAACAGCAGTAAAAATGAGCTATGAAGACAAGAAAATTCCTATCTAAAAAAAAAAAAAAAAAAAGTATGACAGCTGCAAGCCCTGGGTATCTGTTTTTTCTCTTCAGCAAATAAAGATTATAACTCATTTATTCCAATGCAGTATAGAATCAATTAGTTTGAATCAATAGGGCTATTCTCAATTTATATTGATATAAGAAAGAGCAGGATTTAGCTTTTACGTTTCCATTCATTTTCCCCAGGAGTTATCAGTGACCCCTTTTGCACATACTTAGGTAGCTCATCCATTCTGATGAATTTAGAATTTAGGGAGAAGTAAAGGTTTGGGGGAAAAAAATACTTTTTTTTAATGTTGAACCTTTTGTGTTCAAAACAAAGCAGGATTTTTTTTTTCCTTTTTGTGATTCCTAAAGATGACTTTTACTACTAGGCTGTGTACCTGTCTTTCTCCAAAAAAAAAAAAAAAAGTAATTCTCTTGAGAGCAAAGACATGGTCCCCTCATCATTTCCCACGTTCCCTCATCATAATTCCAGAAAGACTCTTTTCAAATTACCCAACCACAGCAGTACAATGGACAACATGTACTGCTTCTGAAGGTATTGTTTCAAGAAAAAAAGCACCTCCATCATAGTAACCAGGCTTTATTTCAGGTTACAGTAATAATAAGTCTAAACACCTTCGCAAGGCAGACCCAATACTGTAAAATAAAATAATAAAGGAAAAAAAGAAAAAAAGAAAAAAAAGGAAAAAAAAAACATTTAGTATTATGTCCAAAATGTTAGAAATACAACTACCACTGACCAGATCTTCAACTTACCATATGCAGGGTTTTTAGAATCTTACTCTCCACTTATTTTTGTGAAGCTTCAGCCTGCAAGTTATTATGCAGGCAAATAATGAAAGTAGTCCTTATATGTATTATGCATTGTTTCTGAAGACTTAATGGAGAAGGAGAGGTCAAAAATTGAAGCTAGGATACAAAACTGATTAGGAGGAGCTGGATGAACTGTTCACCACAGTGATGCCACAATGTGGTGCCACAAGGACAACATGTTCTCCCACAGGCCAGCAAAAACTGAAAAACTCCTGCAGAATAAGTGCTTTCAAAGCAAATCTTGCAATTCGTACAGTTAGGCTGATCTTGATTTTAACATTTCCATAGTGCTCAGCATATTAAAATCACAGGGCAACACTGCTCCCTGTGCAACACGCAGCATAAGGCAAGCAGGGTCTGCTGTGGAGAGCATAGAGTACTGACTGTCCTACAGTGTGGCTCTGGAATGGAAACGCATTATGTGGTCCCAGCTCAGCAATTTAAATGCAAGTCCAACCATCACCTCTTTGATGGATGGATAAACCTTATATTTTGCATAATCGACATGCCCATTTAATTTGGTTTAAGCACCTCTAACGATAAAAGAGCATCTCTCACTGAAAACAGTTGCCTTTCCCACCATACCATTTTGTACTCAGAACAAGCATCAAGCATTTTTGGCAGTCGTATGAGGCCTCCACTTGTTTCTGTCTGATACTACTACCTAACTTTTCTTATTGGACAAAGTTGTCTTCATAAAGCTAATATCCCACAACATGTCACTCTAGTCATTTCAGTGTCCTTTATCTTTTTTATTACTTACCGATTTTTCTGCCAAGACCTTTTCATGATTGATCTGGTACAACTTTATTAGAAACTGTTCACTTACAGAAGGCTTGGGGGGGGGTCACATTTACTCCCAATAAAATTAAACTGACAGCAGTAAGTTTATCCGAGCAAAAAATTGACTCTGTACATTTAGAATAAATAATGAATGCCAAAATTACTCAGTTGTTTCTGTATCTCTTGTTTCTCCTCCAGAGAGTTAAGGTCTATATTGAGCCATGCATCTTGGTCTTGTACACATCCTTTAGTATCAGGAGATATCAGCAGTAATTACATTAGAACCTGTGAGGTAGTTAATTGGACTTAAAATATTCTGATTGTGAATCTGGATCAGACCTAGTTTTGAATCACAGGTAGGCTGAATTGCTGGCATAGTAGTTATGCAAGAAATATTTGCCAGCTAAATTCCCCGTCTGCATTTCATTCATTATCTATTGTTACAAAGGCAATACAAATCATAAGGTAGAGTCTGAAGTCGCTTATAATTACAGTCTTTCTTCCTATGCCTGTCTTATCACACATTTCACTCTTTCTTTTTCTTTTGTACTGCATGCACTCTAACCACCTCCTCCTACCTCCAACCCATGAGAGGTTAGATTATTACACCATTTCAGAATTAAGTAATAGGATTTCCTTTAACTCATATGTTGTGTTCACCTCCTCACCTTTTCATTCTCTCCTGTCTGCTCTTCATAATTACTATTCTCATTTACTTTCTGGAAACTAGCCATGAATCTGCCCAGCTTGGAGTCTTCAAACTGGTTTCCACCTGAAAGTTTAACGTAGCCAATTCCTCTTCTTTGTATTACTTAATGCTAGGACTGGCCCCTGGGATTTTCATGAGATATGAGAAAAGTCTGTGACTAAGTTTTTTGACAAATGTGAGCTGTGAGAAGACAAATCAGAAAGGACAAAGGGAACTCTATCCTTCACAGCAGCAAAAAAAGACCAGGCAGTTGTACACTCTGCCTGGTTGCCAATGTTTAAAAAATATTTTATGCATTTAATAGGTAGATCTACGTACAGATAGGCACTTGGAGATAGTATAGAATCACAGAATGGCCAAGGTTGGAAGGACCTCTGAAGACCACCTAGTCCAATCCCCCTGCCGAGCAGGATCACCTAGAGCACATTGTGCAGGATGGCATCCAGGCAGGTTTTGAATATCTCCAGGGAAGGAGACTCCACAACCTCCCTGGGCAACCTGTGCCAGGGCTCTGTCACCCTCACAGTAAAGAAGTTCTCCCTCTCCCTTCCTTCCTTCCTTCCTTCCTTCCTTCCTTCCTTCCTTCTTTAGGCAGTCCCCATATAAATGAAAGGGGGGTAGCACCATGTGATCATCAATAGCCGTCTTGTGGAAATACTTATCAAAGAGCAAAAACATCAAACTTTGTTTAAGTATGCCTCTTGTATAGCAAGCCCAGTCCTCAGGTAAACAGTGGGGGTGAATCACTGCAGGCAGACCAGAGGTTGAACTTCCTTGTATAAGCCACCTGCCAACAAATTTTGAGGAACACCAGTAAAATAAAACATCTGTTTGTAAATAATTTGCCTAGGGGAGAGAAAAATGCTGTTTAGGGAATAAATAAGTACTCTGATGCAAATACTGTGCCTAGTTATTTCTTTGCCTCATGACTTACTTTTGTCACACATGCTGAAAATGCTTTGTTTTTAATATCTCTAGCCCCTGGGGAAAGACACTTATTATTTTCCATTTCCTTTCCTTTCTCTCAATCATGCATACATATTTAGGGTTTCACTTCTGCTTCTTCTTCATCTTCCAGCAAGTTCAGTCACTATTCTTTAAAATTAGGAAGTGTGGGGGTCAGAGAAGGTGTGCCAGGATATATATTCTATGAACACAGGTTCAGTAAACTTGTAGGTATATAACAGCAAAATGTTAACATCTTCACCACACCATTCCAACAGCAAAAATGAATTCATTTCTTTATCCCCTAGAAACCAACTGCAGAGCATTGCAATCTGCAGTCTTTTCTTCCACACTAGGGATCTTTTCCTCCCTGCTTGGATGAGGGAAAGATACGACATACCCATCTGTTTAAACGTGCTCCTGATTAACATGCTGTCAGCCATCCTGAAAACATTTGAATATTAACTAACTAATATGAAACTTGAGCTAATTAATGAGTGCATGCACACACTTGCGCAAGCATGTCTGTATGCAGCAGTTGATATGCATGTACGTGCACATGTGCCAAGGAGGGATTTTCACCTGTGCCAAAGCAGAGGAGCCACCCCCAGGGCAGCCAGGAGCCCCATGTGTCACACGCCATGCTTTGTTCCTCCGCTGGATCCAGCACAGCAGCAGCAATACTCCTCTGTGATAAGTTTTTAGATTTGTCATGTCTGCACCCACTGATGTAGAAATTATGAAAGTGGCACCAGGAGCAATGATGGAAGGATAATTAAGAAATAATTAACAAGAATAATTTGCAAGGGGCCAAGGGACAAGAGCTTTTATTTCATCAGCTGGTGTAAGTGACTAAATAGGTACACAACACTGTTGTAAAAGTTTTGTTTTTTTTTTTTTAATTGAGAGGAGGGAATGCGTAGAGGGAGTAATTACCAATTTCTTTCGTTCTTCTGTTCTTTTGTCAGACTAACTTGCATGACCAAGTAGTTTACCCCAAGACAAGCAGTTAACAAATCACCTACCTCTACTCAGTAGAGTATCTCTGGCAACATGATGATATTTGATGAAGAACACAGCTGCACAGATACAAGGCAAGAGCAGAATAAGAAGAATAGGCTCTCTGCACTACCCCAGGTAGGGGGTATGATGGGAGGAGGGGACGAAGTCTCACTGCATCGCCTGTCAGCTATCTTGCTGCTCCTCTTTCATTTGAAAGCATTTATTGCTTCTGAAACAGGAGAAGAAAAAAGAGAATGAGTTTTCTCATGATATCTGTGGTTCTGTGATTTTGTGATTTGTTTTGGTTTCAGGAACTGAGAAAGATTACAGCCTCTCTGTAAGAGATACATGCCGTAAGACTTGCCTTCAGCCAGTCACATCTTCCTACCAGCTGACTACCCCCTCACCCCCCATGGCAGAGGCAGCTTGCCTCTTGCAGTTCCCTGCTGCTGGTGAAAGTTGTTGTCCTGTGCCTACTACTGCATGACTGTACGGCTGAAAATTAATCTCACGGTAAGAAAGTAAGTCCCATTGATCTTGTGCTCTCCCCTGAAAATGAGCTAACATCTTTCAGGTATTGTACCTGGTGTATCTTCTTACTTGCAAGTCTTGTGGTCACCACTGGAGTTCCTGCACGTGGATGGCAGCCTACTGTCAATCTTACCATGGCCAGGACCTGCTTCTCCTGCCCTAGATTAAGAAACAAGACAGTAGCTTTTTTCTAGGGTAGTTTCAAGCCCTAAATCTGCTGCTTTTCCTTCAGGATACATTGATATCTGGTTCCCAGCAACTTCCTGTTCTTCTGACATTGCCTTTGTATTTGGCCTCTGTTAGAAATGTGATTAAAAAGATACCAACAGCAAAATGATTCAGAGGCATAAAACTAGCCCAAAACGTACAATAAGCCCAAGAAAAAAAACCTTCTGTTATTAAAATACCTCACAAAGAAAGAATCAAAATCGCAGGTCAGCATCCGAACTGTAGATTTCATGCCAGATTTCCAGGCCAGTACAGCATGAGCACATTTCTGGGAAGTATCCAAGGCTTTGAATACTTTTCTAGACCTTTCAAGTTCATCAAGCATTAATGACTGTATGAAAAATGCAAATTAAGTACTATATGTGAATTCAGAATTAAAGCCTTATAGAGAACAATGTGGAAATATACATTCCAGATGCATTCCTGCTTGGAGGCTAAAAGAAGAGCAGCTTTCAGGATCTTGCCAGGTTCCCCTGTTGTAATTTTATCCTCTCTTTGAACAGCTCTCTATGTAAATGATGACAGGGCAGTTAAGCACAGTGATTGTTAAACACTTCCTACTGTTCAGTGCATTTTTTATCAGTTTTTCAAATTCAGCATCTTTATCTGTACTGCCTTTCAGTCAGTGCAAAGTGGCTGCTTCTCACCAGCTCCAACAAATATCTCTTCTGTAACTTTGATCTTTTTGCTGTCACAAGTATTATGCAATATAAAAGTCAGGCTTCTAACAGCTGAGAAGTGGATCCAGTCATGTGCTAGATGCATATTCATATCTTGTACCCAGTACTATTTTCTTCAGCTCAGGGAGCAGGAGCAAGTCACCTGACCATGCACCAGGGGCCAAGGTCTGGCCCTCAGTGGGCTGGAGAGTCTTATAATCACAGCCAGGTTTCCCCAGTGCCCCTACAATACAGCACATACCAATGAAACCAATTGTCAGCAAGCATTTGGGAGTGATCACATCACTTGTGCAGATTGCACTTGACCCAAGCAAAGTTAATTGTCATGATAGTCTCTATACACATAGGTCTCACAGTAATAAGCATTTCCAAAGGAAGACATGAAACTCCCTAAGTTCTTATTTTCCAAATAGGCTGTGTTATTTTCAAGACATTTAATTGCTTTTTCTTTTTTAATTTTTGAAAACACTACGTAAAGGAAATTCTCACACTATTCACTGTTATGTATGATAACATATAATCCAAAAGCAGATGTTACAAGAGCTGCCATGACAGATAATGCCATTGAAATTGGTTGCCCAGAGCAAATCTATTCTGTGTCCTACTTACAAACACGCAAAACTCTTCACACTAGGACTCTGCCAGAATAAATTGGAGAACACAGATGTTACAAAAAAAAGTGACATTATAAAAATTAAAAAAAAGTGATATTATAGCAAGCACTACAATGCTATTTTGTGAAGCACGGCTCCAAACTCATCCCTTTGTTCGTATATATAAATAAAATTCAGTGAAGTGAACGGTACATTGACAGAGGGTTGCACAAAATGGTCTCCTCTCGCACAAGACACTCCTGCCTTGCCTCAGGACCTGCTAACTGGGGCAGGCTACAGTACACTTAGCTGTTTTACCACCTTTCAGCCCTTCAGCCTGGAAGCCTGTGTATGTACCAGAAAAATACCAAGAGTGCTTACACAAACTCAAGAAAACTTTCAAGACTTCATGTTTTCTGTAGTTCTTTCTCTAGTGAAATCTACCAAAACATATCTCAAATAGCCTATGGAGTTGGCTGGGGCATATGGAATTTCTCAGTTGCTATTGTAGCATTTGCAGATAGTGAAATATCTACAAACGTCTTGTGAAACATCAGTCAGTGAATATTAAGACTTACTGGCACTACACAGAGAAGAGGCAGTTTCTGGCTATAGTAGACTTCTAAACACATAGGTGGACATTACATAGCTTATACTAAATTAGCTACTGATGTAGTTGACCTCAAAAAAAAAAAAAAAAAAAAAAAAGAGAGAGAGAGAGACTTTTTAAATGAATTCTTCCTGAAAAGTTGGAAAAAATATTTTCAGAACCACCACCACCACCATTCTGGGATTTTGCTTTAAAATGTTATACTGTTATACTTAATCAAAAATAAACAAATAAACAAATAAATAAATAAATAAATAAAAGAGTTTTTTTTTGTTAAAATAGTTTTAACTGAAACAATTTAAAAAAAAAAAAAAAAACACAAATGTTTAATTCTGGTGCCATGTAAGAAATAACAGAAAATACTTTCCATGGGTTTGATTCAGTTTCTCAAAAACTGTATTCTACAAAATCTCAGAGCTATCATAAGGGGATAAGTGCAAAATGGCTGCATAAGATAAGGGCCATCAACTAATAAAGAATATGAGTTAGCCAGGTATAGGCTTAAGTTGGAAGTTAGGTGAAGGTTTCTCATTCATTAAAGAGCTGAAGTTCAGGCTCAGGAACAGTTTTCCCATAGGAACTAAGGAGAATTAAACCTAACAACTTTAACATGGATTTTACCGCACATATGAAAAAGATTAGGAGATCTGATATTTCACAAAGCAATAGACTGGTTTGTATAACACAGTAACCCCCATTCTTTCTAAATCTCCCACGACAGTCACCATTTAGAAGAATAATTTCAGGAGCTATGGAACAAAAAACTCATAAAGAGTTATATATATAGCTTATAACTAGATCTCTGTGCATGCATGCAGAAAACAACTGAAGGTAAAATTAGTTGCTGTATTGGACAGAGTAGAGGTGCTCTCAACAGAGGAATAACCTTTGTAGTGCTGTTATAATTTCCTGCAGAAAAAGATAGCAAAGTAGTCCTGCACTGTCCTGTAGAAGCATTGCTTATTGATTATATCATAAATGGCTTGAACTCTGCCATGATAGGGCTTCATGAGAGAACAAGAATTGTTAGGTATTGTGTAAAAGTCTCCACTCTGCTCAAGGATTCTAAGAGATCTGCAGCAAAATAAGAACAAAGGGAATAAAATTGGGGCTAGAGGTTATTGTGAAAACTTTAACTTTACTAATAAAATGCTTGAGGCTCTCAGCCACCCTATTGACAAAGAGCAATCTACATGAAAATTCACACTGTGGCAATGATCCCAGAACACAAGGCAAAATTTCTGAAAGCAAGATTTTTTGGTTATTCTTTAAGAAAAAATGAAGAAATTCAGGGCTATACTAGCTGTGCCAAAATGAACTTTATTCTTCCAGTGTCACTGAGTCTTGTCCCCTGCTAATGCAGACATAAAAACCACTCATAAGCCCACCCCAGACACCAGCAGGTTTTGGCTCTCAAGAGCTCCTTTCCCTTTCTGCCCTGCCAGAAGAGCCCCATCCTGGTGAGCACAAATGGGTCCCACAAGTTCTGCTGGCACCTGCCAAGAGGATGAGGTGCTGAGAAATGGGGATACTTCCTCTCCTCTCACAAGCATTGGGCAAAGCTTTTGATTAATGTTAACAAATGGAAACAAGCAAATCTCTCTGACTTTTACCCTTCAAGGTTTTCCTTAGTTTTCCTCTAGCTCAGACCCTCTAGTCTCACCAGGCCAGTGCTGTAGCATATTTTTCTGATATCATCTAGAGTGACTCCTTTATTTCCTTGCAAAGAGCCAACTGAAATTTCTGAAGTGGGAACATTGTTCTCCTAGGAACAGGGCTATATCTCCCATCTGTTTTGAGAGAGGCAGACAGATTCATCAGATGATAACCTACCGTGACTATCCAGATGAAACATACTCAGCCCAATAACCTAAAGTGAAACCCTCTGTTTTTCATTACTTTGCTCTCTAGCGCATCTGTTCCTCTAAGAGAATTTCTTATAGTTCTGAATACTTGAGAAAACTGCAAAAGCTGGATATAAGGAGAAGGTAGCCACTACTGGCAGGTTTATAGGTGTTCTTATTTTTTATTCCACACAACATGAGTGGCCACCTCAGCAGTTTAGAAGTTGTACTTCACTTTTCTTTGGTTCTTTTATCTTGAAACTTGACAGTGATAATCGTAGCAAAATTACTATCATGTTCAGATCATATTGATACTTGTTTGTCCAACTCTGTGAAGCTCACCACATGGTGCTTTTTAGCACCCTTAACAGCACAACTGCAAGACAACAAAACATACATATTACCTGAGCAGCTGGTACAGACCAACCAATGTAAACAAGAGAGAAAACTAACAGAGAGCAGGACTTTATATACACAGTGTAGGTTACAATACCTTAGAGAATTGTGGTTAAAAGATTGCACAGATAGATGCTCAATGATATACAGTGGCCTTTCATTGATAATGTATGACATCATATACAATAACAAAGGGAAAAACAGGTTGAAATTGTATTTAGAATTACATTTTTCTTTGTACTGACACCCTTGAGAAAGCAGCCTATGGTAATATAAAAAGGACCATATTGACCGCTTCTTGCTTTTGGCATTTGGACCAGCAATAACTGTCCCTTTTTATTAATATTGTTTTTATCTAGAGCTGTAATGACCATCCTACATAGGTGAAATGAAAGACATTTATTTCATGCTTAACACCTCACTGGAAAAAAAAAAAATCAATGTATTGCACTAATTTGCTGAATAACTTTTTGCTGTCCAGGAGAAACAGCCCTCAAGGGCCAGCCACCTCACCTGGCATGCTCAGAAACTAACTGCAAATTACTGTGCTGGAGAGGTGGAACCTTACCATTGAGCATGCTGCAGCCTGCAGCTCTCTGCACTAACATAATCAGCAACAATGACATAAGTTATGGAGAAGTTCCTTGAGGACAGCCTAAGCCTTTCTTACAGCATTAATCAGCATTTTCATAGAAAGAAATAAAACTATGAGACAGCATTTAGTGGCCCAAGCAGGTTGGCAGATATTAGTCCTGCCTAGGTAAGCTCACTCTGTTGAGATGTCAACTAAGATGTTATCATCTCCAGGCACCAGCACCAAAGAATTTAACAGAGCTTAAAAACAGTTCCTCAACACTCACTCCTTCATGGAGGAACAGGGAGATTTACTGGCTATTTTCAAACCAAGGTTCCTATCTAAGACATATAAAGAAAAAAGAGATACTTCTGCCCATAGCTAGAGACGTATAGTAGAAGACTTCGCTTTCCTATTGGAACTGAGGATATGTCTATACTGCAGGTACCATACAGTGTAACCAGAATATCCTACATCACTTGATCAGACAACTACCAGCAGCAGAAATACAGCACTGTGTTTCTCAATGCTGGTTATAAAACCTGTCTGGGAAACCTAGCATATATTTGAAGAGGTTTAGCAGCCTGCTCTAGGTTGTACACTGCCAGAATGATGCTGCTAATGCTAGTTTAAAGATAACCCAAGTCTTGTCTGAAGGACAGCTGCCCAAACATCACCCGAGGGAGTAATCTGGAACAGCAGCAGTCAAAATCTAACTTTGGCATTTCGTCTTTATCAGTGTCTATGTGGCTACAGACTGCTCTGAGCATCCATGTTCTTTTTCAGAGAGAAATGCCAAGTCAATGCCTGTCTTACAGCTGGACTGGTCTATCTCAGAAGCACTGAAGCTTGTGAGTTAAAGAGGGAACTAAGTGAGCCTCATGAAACAGCAGCTCCCTAAGCCTGCTGAGAGAAGAATAACTTGCAAAACAGAAAACCTACAAAACAAATGATCACACACAGTAAGAAATGCTACTGGTACATTTGAATGTGCTATTAATTTCTCACGGCTCAAAGCTATGCTCATGAACAGGGTGAGGATTTGGGAGAGACAGACCTGAAGAACAGTGCCCTGATTGCTTGCTTGGCCTGGACTCATTATACCCTGAGCATGGCTCACACGGCCCCTTGGTACAAAGCACAGGTGTCACCACAGCAGCCCATCTAATAGCTAAGTTTGCAGCCTGTGGGAAAACAACAGAAAGTTTTCATTACTCAACCAGTTCAGTCTGAGTAAAATTTTATTAACACTTGGATTTGGGCTTCTGATACATCATCAGGTGTCACTTGCACATAGGTCTCTTTTTCAGCTGCAGGAAGGAGCCATTTCCATCCAGAAAAGTCACTTGTGAATCTCCATTTAGAAATGCATATGTTTTTCCTTCTCTGCTTGGACCCAGACTGCCCACACACCTAGCTCTGGATCTCAGAAAGCTGTGCTTCAGTTGTGGCACTCCAGAGAGTTCGTGCTCTCTGTATAAATGGTACTATTGCTATCTTCTCTAACTTTTTTTTTTTTAGCCTTAATAATTTTGAATCACAGATCAAAAATGAGCCAACAACATCATGTTACTGTGAAAGAAACAAATACCATACTAGAATGAAATAATATAAACATAGCTTGGAAGACTAACTACTAAAGTAGTTGTGTTCCCGTTTAATGTTGATAAAGCCCTGACTTGAACACTGTATCCAGTTTCAGGGGTAATACCAGAGGAAAGATTTTAAGTAACTGTAAAATATAAAGAATAGTCTTGAAAGTGACCAGAAGGCTAGAAAGCATGAAAGAACTAGAGTTGCCTAAGCTACAGAAAAATAAATAAATAAATAAATAAATCTCAGTGGCCTGAAATATTTGTGCAAAGTTGCTGAAAAGAAGAAGTGAATAATCTATTCTGCATGTTTATAGTAGGTAGAGCAAGCAATAAAAGCAATAATGGTATGCAAATTGCAGCAAGAAGGATTCAGATTAGACCTTAGAAAAACTTGCAAAATTTCTTGGCATACTGGTGATCCTGCCTTATGGTAGGCAGAAGGGCTATTAACCTTCTGAATCTCCTCTAAAACAATTACTTCTACATTACCCAAGTAGAATCTTTCTGCTCCACAAAAAGAGACTTCAGACCATTTTCTTCAGAGAGTTAAGGATCTTGAGCTACAGGTGGTAGTGGGGATGCTGAGTGCCTCTTCCAAGGAATTCAGCCAATGGAGAAGGAGATTTCAAGGTCAGATATAGCACATCCCCATTGCTAACATGCATATACACACAACTCATGACAAGGAAATCAAGAAATGAAATATCAGGTAGGTTATTTAGAAGCGAAACTAAACAAAACCAAAACAGCATTTTTCAGAACTATTTGTGCTTAACATAGTGTGTCACTCATATCATCGTATATCAAAAAATATAGAGAGGTATTCTTTCATCTGTCCTCAGTCATTCACTCATCTCTGACTTTTCATGTAAAGTAAATTCTTCCAATTACTACAGGCAGCTGCAGAGAAATTTTGGCTGAGATAGAAACACTTTCAATAAGTTGTGCCATCTTTCATCTACATTTTACAATCTATACATACAAAAAGAGAAATCTATAGTAAAACTCATCCAAGATGATTACAAACAAAAACAGACTTAAAAAGAATTTACTACTACTATCATGCCTTCATCTGTATAGCAAACAGTCACTGAAAGCTAAACAAACACAAGCGAAAAAGTCCCAGTGTTGTGGAACTGTGGAAACCCAAAAAGAATTCTTCTTTTGAAAATACCACGTGGAAAAATATTTGGCTTTGCAATCTCTCTTCTTAAACCTGTATTCAGTCCACAACTACTCAGTGAAACCAGGACTTAAGCCTTACTGACCTGTGTATTAGCCTTGCAAGAGCATGAATTAGGGTGATACACAGCAAATCTAAAAACATTTTACTTTAGCCATGTGTTATTAATGTTAAGTAGGAAATTCTACTGTGAAGGTTCCTCTCTTCCCATTACATCTCAACAATAACATCATTTCTCCTTAATACCATCATTTCCCCTTAAAAAAAATATGTAGATGTAGAACTTAGTACCATGGTTTAGTGGTGGACTTGTCAGTACTAGGTTAAAGGTTGGACTACATGATCTTAGAGGTTTTTCCAACCTGAATAATTATATGATTCTATGATTCTCTGAAATTAGGCTGAAAATAAAGTCTCTTCAGAACTAGCTGTATGGTAGGACCAAAACCAGCAAAGCAGCAGTTGATAAGGGTGTTGGAAAGTTTAGCAAGAAAAGCCATATATTAAAAGCCATAGGGAAGATGACTGTACTGGGGCTGAAAAAGAAGGGCCAGTATGCAGTTCACAAGTGACTGAGAATCAATGTGGGAATTAAGTACAAATGCTGGTAAAGAATAATAATACAAGATAGAAATTGGCATGTCATGAGGAATTTTATTAATATATTAATAAATTATTTCACGCAGATGGCAGAAAAAATTATACCATGAAATGACAATATATATATATTTTTTAATTAAATTATAGGTGCTTGGCTCCAATTGTTTCTTAGAACACTATACAAATATCCATCTTTTCTTCTGATGCATATCTGTGCAAAAAAACATATTGCTACAAGAGCATGGAAAATTCACACCAACATGTTGCTTTTTGTTCTTTAATAGACTGTAAATTTTCTTTAACAGACTGTAAATTTCTGTTGTGTAAATTGTTTGTGTGCATGAAAAGGCTTCAAGGTAGGTGCAGGTGAAACAAATCTCAGCTGGATAGAGAAGGAATCAGGACAGCTTAATAAAATTAAGTTCCTCTTATTTGGCTCTTCTTTAACTTCCGTGTTAACTCACTAACTGAGTCACCCCATAACAACACCAACCAGGTATTACCCACATGCTGCAGGTAAGGTGGGTGCCTAACATAGAAAAGGTGAAGTGGGCTGTCTGTATCTGCAGAGAAAATGCCAGAGACTGAATTCACAGGCAGGACTTGTTTGGCTCCATGCCCAGTTCTTAAAAACCTAGACTGTCATGCCATCAATACATGCATTTCCCTACCAAACTGTGTAAATTAAAACCTCCTGAGCTTTGCTGCCTTAGCAAGTCCAGTCTCCTAAACATCACACTTGTGGCCTGAGCCCTCTTAATTAAGATTCAAGAGGAACAAAGTGGCTGATGCATGGGGTCATCAGGCAGCCCCATGCCAAACCTTCATGGGCTAAAGTGGAGAGAACTTTGGTCATGCAATCTGCTCATTAGGGAGTTTGGAGGGGCTGTGTGCCCTACCAGGTTGTGGGTCAAGGTTTTTCACGACCTTTCTCTGCACAGGGGCAAGAAAATCTGGGAGGCAAGCTGCTGGTGTTTTCTCTCATTTTATACGTGCATTGTACCAGACTTGAATGCTCACACCCCGCAGGGACAATTTCTGTCCTTGTCAATTACTTCAGTAAACACGGTTAATGGTGTTTCAACTGGTTACAACCTGATATTTTTCAGGCATATACACAGGCAAAGCAGGATCTTCCTAATACCAGCTCTCTCTGTGTTTACACAGCAGGGAGGGTAAATATGGAATGCCTGTGCCAAAATAAATATGATTATTACCCTTGCCATTGTGAAAGAAATTACTCAAAAGTGAGATCAATAGAAATGTGTTGTAAATGCATGATCAGATGATTTTACAATCAGGATAAGGATTTATAGAGAGCTAAAGCAGTGAACAACAAATACATAATCAGAAATATTAAATTATCTTTGTTATGTGGGAGGAAGGTTTGACATTAAGGATTTTCCTTTTCTAAATATTTGTGAGCTGTGTAGTGACTAACATTAAAACATCAAAATGACAGCTAAACTCATATATTAGCACATCAGCAAGAAGAGGCAGTGGTATAAGTATGATTGCTAGAATGTATGAGGATGTTTAGAGGCTGACTGAGGTAGCAACACAGTTTTAATGAATGTACTCAGTAAGACATTTTGGCATTCAAAATGGCACATTTTAAGTAATAACAAAATTTATGTCCAGACCAGTTCAAAACAGGGCTTGCCCCCTTCCCTTAAACATTGCATCTTTGGGGCCAGTCCAGTTATGAAATGACTGTGCTTTAGCTTCCAAATCACTTAGCTATTTCAAAGGTAATATTGTACCTACTTTGCTTATCAAAAGATAATGCTCTGCTTGGTGACCTTATGTGCTGAGGATTAAGACAAACTGGATACAGTCTCCTGTGGCAATAGCAAAAATCAGCTTCCCTTCTCCTCTCTCACGTTCCATGTGTAACCAGTAATCAGTCTTGCGGCATATAACAATTTAGAACAGTATTTTACAGAAACTTGATTAAAATGACACAGTTTGGGAGGAGGGGGAAGAGGAGAACAAAATGAATTTGCAATTGCTGGAAGAAAATGCATTAACCTTGGTGGGCTTTATAGCAAGTTGCTTTTTCATGCATCCAGACACTTCTTTTGAAGTCTGGCACATCCAGCCGCTCTGTTTTCCCAGTTGCTATGACTGAAGACCACCTTGAGAATACAAGACCTCCCATCCAGGGCACGCACTGAGTTTTCTGCATGTGAAGCCAAGAAGCAAGAAAGGAGAGAAGATAAGGAAAAGGAGGAATATAGAGAGGAAGCATGTTAGACAAACACCCTCATCTTAATAAAATTTAAGATATGCCTGGGGTTTGCAGGCAGATGAGGAATTTGAGAAATTCTCCAGTGTGGACTAATACAGACTGTTTTTTTTCAACTGAACATCAAATCCTCAGCTGAGTCTCTTCAGTGACATTCACCATATTAACACCTGAGCATTTCAAAAAAATGTAATGCATTTTAATTTTCCTCCATACTCTTCGTTAGTCAAAGATTGGGTTGAATAAAACAATTTAAATTACTGATAACAGTACACAGTAACAAAAGTGATGCCTAAGGAGGGATGGGACAGGAAGGAGATGGCATGGTACATGTGCAGTGATGAATACAGAGCCAGAAGCTCTCTTCCCACCAGCTTGCCTAGTGCTTTGGTACGCATCATCTCCTGCCACCCTCCAAACCATCTTTGCGATTCTGGCTGAGGGCAGAGGCATAAATTCAGGTAAGATGCACAAGCATCTTGGGGAGGGTAGATTAGGGTGCCGAAGGGGAGATGGACACCTATGCAGGGAGAAAGGAAAAGCAGGAAAAAAGGGTAAAGGCCAAAAATTAGTAGTGCAAGAGCTGGACAAGTTGTCAGCACCAGGAGGAGCACCAGGTTGCCCTCAGGAAGTGTATCAGCCATGCTCGAGTCTGTCCCTGTCCCCCCTGCTTTTCAGCAAATGAATTGGGAAAGAGAATAATTTTTTCTTCCAAGGAAAATACCAGATGACAAAGAAGTCAGAAGCTACTCATTGTTTTTACTTTTTCACATTTTCTCACTGCTTTTCTTGGCCAACAGTTCATTTTTGTATTCATTTGCTCCACAAAATGGCTTCACACTTTTTGAAGTATGTTGGAGGGCTCTCACTCTTCAGAGAAACTAGACCATCCTAGAGACATTTTAAGAAGAGGAAGTTTCGAAGCACGTATTTGTCTCTCTATCATTTTGTTTTTCCAAAAGGTAGCTACTATCTCTAGTCACCATGAAGCAACAGTAATGGGTAGTGCTGGAGACTGCTGCAGAGGCAGCACGGGAACCCAGATAAATTAAAGCACTGATGTTCTGCCTAGTTCTTAGGGCACTGAGAACTAGAGAATGCTACAAGAAATAGCTTTCTAGAAGGCACTTCTGATCTCAATAATATATATATATATAAAATAATAATTTTTAAAAGGCAGTCTAACCAAATTATTTACATATCATATCTAGGTTAGAGACTTTTAGCCAAAATTTTAAAAATGGAGAATGAAAGTCTCTTTTTTTTATTATTTTTTCCTTTTTTCTTTTTTTCTTTTTTTTCTTTTATTTATTTTTTTTTAATGCTCTGAACTTTAAAGCTTTAATTTGATGGAAATAAAATATACTTCAAAAATTCAGAAATAATGGGATACTTATCTACTTTATTCACAAAGCATATTTAAAGTAATTATAAAAAGTCATGGAAGATCCACTACAGGTTGTTATACACAAAGATACAATCCCTGGCTCAATAAAATGAGAAGAATACTAGAGAAAATAATTTTTCTCTGTTCTCATACACTTCCCCACAGATTTTCTTCCAGACAGTGCTGGAGTCAGGCTACCAGGCTAGGTGGATGCTTGCTCATACCCAGTACCACTCCTCTTACCTTCCTAAGGCACAGCAAACACCTCATAAGACCTGACAGTAGGAAGACTTACGTGGGCCATAGTTAACTATTTACCAAGCATCAGCTCTTACTGGATGAGCTTGGTTTTGATTGTTGTATTATTTGCACTACAGCCAGGTTGCCCAAATACATTCCAGTTATTGGTACAACAAAAAAGCTTTATAAAAAAAAAAAAAAAAAAAAAAAAAAAAAAAAAAAAAACATTGTAAAGCAGAAGGGGATGCCTGGAAGGTCACCAGAAAGCCAAGCAAAAAAAGAGAGACTGCAACTCTCTATTTACTAAACTCATCTGTAACAAGGCAGGCTCTGCATCACATTACAGAGGGTCATCATATCACTGGGGAGCTGTGTGGATATAAAGCTTTGTGGTTTCAAACAGACTGAAAGTTTGGTTTGTCTGCCATTCTGCTGCCTCCTGTAGAGAAATACCATACAACGTGGCTGTCTCCAGCTTCCAATTTACTTCTCATGAAACAGCCATGTATATCTGCCACAAATGCACTTATTCCCCATATGGAACTTTGTCACGTATGGCTGGCATAGACACAGTAATGTGACACAAAGATAGACGAGCTTTCTCCTCCTGCTAAGATATCAACCTTTTTTAATGCAAATGCCTAGGCTTCACCTGCAAATGCAACTTACTAGGAGAAAACAAATATCCCAAATATCCCATATAGTCCCTTCCCTTTGTTCTTCTTCTCCTAGATGCCTTTTCAGCAGCACTTGAAAGAGGCTTAAACTTTTGTGTTCCTCTGAGTTGCTGGGAGAGAAGAAAAAAAAAAAAAGAAAGAAAAAAAAAACACTTCTTTGGGAGTTAAGCCGTTACGTGACTGAACTTATGCATTTTGTTTGTAGAATTATGTCCTTAGTTTTGATGCTAAAGCAGCTACTGGACTCACATCTGCTGCTGGAAGGCTAGCCAGACTCTGGAGAAATTTCAGTAGATATCAAAAAGTTCAGAGGATCCAAAAAGTGCAAAGAATAAAAGCACAGAGGAGGAAATATGCTTGTATATGCTTGTAAACTTGCGTTTGGATATCTGAGAAGTATTTCTGTTAAAAAAAAAAAAAAAAAAAAAAAAAAAAAACTTTTCTAATAATCTGCACTGGGATAGAACCTACACTTTGCCTTTACTAGACTATCACAGAAGCCTTTAGGCTAGTGCCAACACAAGGAGATGCACAGTTTCCTGTGTCTCTCAACACAGAAATGTGAACAAAAAAGTGTCAAAACTTAAAGTTCTTTATTAGGGTTTAATGGAAAAGTAGAAATGATTGGATTCACCTTTTTTATACCATGCCTCATTTTCTATTAGTCACATTGTTATACCAGCACTACTCCTTTTCCATCTGAAGATGCCTTGCTATACTGGATCACAGTCTGCTTTGGTACAGCACACTAAAAAATCCATATCTCATTATGCCATAACACTACAGGGGAAATACAGTAAGAGAAGTATAATATACCTTTTAAAAAATAGATGCTGAAGAGGTGTTAAATAACAAAAGTCAAAGGGTTAATTTCATCTTAAGAGTTCTTATTTCAAATCATAGTCACACACGCTTTAGTTTTTCAGTGTGTAGTTCACTTCCATTCCCATCCCTGTCTTGACTTCAGAAACTTTCTTGACAATACAAGCAAGAATTCATATAACTAATACTGGCTTTACAGGCTATATGTCTCATTGGCTTGTCCTGGATGCATCGTGCACACCCATGTAGATAAATATTTCTGCCTCATATGTTAGATATTTCTGAAAAAAAAAAAAAAGTTATAGACATGTATGTGAATCCTCTACCACAGGTATTTGCATGCATGTAGGTGCACAGACACAATTGCTTGTTGGCTTATCAGTATTCAAAAACAGTTCTATGTGTAAAAAGAAGCTGATATTCTGATATTTTCATCTTTATGACCACACTGATATTTTTAAGAGCAAGAGTCTTTTTGACATGGGAGTCCTTCTACCTCCTATGTCCTACTTCCCCATGACCCTGCCCTCCACCTCCACCTCATACTACTTTTGGAACTTTAGTCGTCACGTATTCGGAATAGAGTCATGGCATAGAAAAGCATGTAGTTCACCTTATAAGATACAATATAAATAGGATATTCCACAATATAAAGATGAGGTACTTGAAAGCTTCCAGAGGAGGGCAGCAAAACTGGTAACAATGCGTGAAGGCATGTACTGTGAGGAGAGGCTGAGGACACTTGGGTTGTCTGCTCTGGAGAAGAGGAGGCCAAGAGGCAACCTTGTTGCTCTCTGCAACTCCCTGAGCAGGGGAAGCGGGGAGGGGGGTGCCAGCCTCTGCTCCCTGGTCACCGATGGCAGGACATGAGGGAACGGCAAAAAGCTGCACCGGGGGAGGGTCAGACTGGGCATTAAGGAAAAACTCTGTACCATGAGGGTAGTCAAACACTGCAACAGGCTTCCTGGAGGGGTGGTTGATGCTCCATGCCTGTCAGTGTTCAAGACAGGTTTGGACAATGCCCTTAATAGTATGCTGTAACTTTTGGTTAGCCCTGAAGTGGTCAGGCTGTTGGACTGCATGATCTTTGAAGGCCCCTTCCAACTGAACTATTCTATTCTAAAAACATCAGTGTTACTTTCACAGGCAGAGTGAAGCTTTACAATGAAATCTGGGCAGTCTGAGTTGATTTCATCTCAGCTATTTCTCATTACTTAAACTAGGCAAACCACAGCATTTCTCAGGTCCCTGCAGAACCAACAGACTTTAGGGCAACTCACTCTTTACTTCAAAATATATATTCCTCTTTGCTTTACCATTTTTCAGTCACACAGTGGACACTGATGCATTCTGAATACAGTTCCTGTTATTCAATACATCTGGCCAGTGTAGTGGGGCTGGTCCTCTTTCCTGCGTCATGTCTGCATTCAGCATCCTGCTGACAAAATGGACTAATTTCTCACAATCCTTTAACTTCTCCCTGGTTTGGAGCACCGACTTGAGCAGCCAAGTCTTCAGATCTACTACAGCTCCTGAAGCTATGAAAGCAGTTTGCTGACTTCTCCCAAAATGTTTTAATGTGTCTGGGGCTGTTCATCATTAGAAAGGAGTGCTACAGAGAGGTTGGGCCCCTATGCAAGGGCTCTCATTCTTCAGAGAGTGCTGACAGATGCTGCCAGCAGGACAGCACCTCTGAAGGTTGGACTCTTCAAATGAGAGACCTAACTATATCAGCAAGCTAGTAATCTTAGGAAAGAGATCTGACAGGCCATTTAGGAATGTCAATAGAATGTCCAAGAAAACAAATATTATTTTGGTTGATTTTATTAATCTTAGACCAAATTTTGCTTCCTAAGAACCAGTACAGCTCAGAATGGCAAGTACTTTATCCATATGACAACAAAATAAGAAAATTGCCACTCAGGTTTAGAAATTGAGTCTTTTCTATTTTCTGACATTCATTTATCCAGAAGAAATCATGCAATATCTGAAATTACACAGGCCTTATCTTAAGGAAAAAAAAAAGAAAAAAAAAAGCATTGAATCATAGAAGCTGTCAATACAGTTTTAACCTTTGAAGAAACACTTTCTTTTCAAAAGGAGTCGCATTACCTTTTCCATGGAAAATTCTAATAATGACCCATAAAAATATTCCAAATACTTTTTTCTTGTTAAGGGGTCTAATATTCTTTAAAATGATTTTACCACTTCCTGTAGTAACTCATTAGTTCAAAGAATGGCATTTCACCTAAGTGCTATGACAGCAAACAATTAGTGATAAAATGTAATAAGTTATCACCTACTTCTAAGAAAAAAAAAATTGAAGAACTATTCCTATACAACATCATAATAACAGATAACCTCTTTGAACTGTTCTAGCATCTAGATTCTTGTTTTTGCCTTCTTACAATATATAGCATTTCTAACCTTCACCTTTTATTAATTTACACAAAGAAGAAAACAATGTCAATAACAGAAAAGTTTCTTCAAAACCAGAAAATGCATTTGATGTTTGGTCCAGTAATTTATGGTTAAGATTGCCCAAAATAAAGATGAGAATGGTCTATCTTGCCTATTCTTCTCATATTACAGTTTTGCTTTTCGGGAATTACTTGTTCAGTCTAACTGAAGTTGTAGGTAGTGCTGCTAGTGCTACTTCTCTTGGTGCTATCTATTCAAAAATTACTGTTAAGAACTACTTGAACATTCATCTTTGGTTTTCTTTTGCCTAGTTTTAGCCTATGTAAGCTCCTCACTCTACTCTTTTAAGTTGTTCCTGCAAAGCATAAATCTAATTTACAGTTACATAGACAGTATTCTTTCACACAGATTTCAGCAGGCAAAAAGTCATTCAAACCAGTGAGAACTTCTTACACACTACAAGAGTAGTACACAGTATTAGAACTCATTGGCTTATTTGCTATGAGTAAGATATTTGATGAAGTAAGCTCAGTTTTTGCTCACAAACCATTTGCAAATTGGTCGTGAATTTTGTAGATCTATTGGTGAGTCCTCTGACAAATTCAAATACGGATTTCAACCTAATGACCAGTGAGAAAACTATTCACTGTAGCGTATAGTTTGTTTAAAGCTGTGATTGGTGGCCTATATTTCATATCATTTCTGCTGCCAGGAGAAACAATAACTAAATGAATACTACTCAATAGTCAACAGAAAACATTCTTTCAGGTACAAAACTCACTCAGGTGAAAAGACACAAAACTCCTGAGTAAACTGTTGGTCACCCAAACACTCAGAACTGATGAGGACACATGAGCAGACTGCACTTTGTCAGAGTTTGTTGATGAAAACGTTTTCTAGACATTCTTTTGGCTAACTTTCCAGAAATACTGAAGATTCCCTAAACATTTCACGCCTTTTATTATGACGTAAAATAATGCAAAGCTATTCTTTGTTAATAAAACAGTGAAAAGGGTACATTTTAATATATCAAAAGATAAGTATCAATATACAATTTAGAGTTTATGAGGAAAATATTTGAATTAGTTCATTAAGCCACAAAAAGACAATACTACAAAATGAGGTTGATCATTTGGAAGGACAACATCAATGTGAAAGGAATGATTTTCAAGAGCAATTATGTGATTTAGATGTCTTCTTGGTAAACTAGATGGTCTACCCTACAATCAGAACTATGATTACAGCACATAATCCACACTAGCTTTAAAATTGAGCTAGCACTGAGAGGGCAATGAACGAACAGTTTGTGAGCTGCAGATGCAACAAGGGACGTGCTGCACTTAATGAGGCAGACACTATATATCCTTCTCTGTTCCTTCTCATGTAGGGATAGCAGCTTGTGCTATCATCCCATTCCAAGTGCAAGAGTCAGCATATGTACCTCACAGATTTGCTTGCATTTTTATGGGTTTTATACCATTGCAATCACTTTTTCTGTTTTTTTGTTTGGTTGGTTGGTTGGTTTGGTTTTTTGTTTTTTTGTAAAACAAAGACCCAATCAAAGAAATGAAAACCTTGCTCAGGTAATTGAGGATTACAAAGTTTAATGTAAATGGAAAAAGTTTCCAGTCTCTCTCAAATTTAATACCCTTCTATGTTTCTGCAAGTGTAAACTATTATTTTGTGATGATGTCCTAGTGGGTTCTTGTTCTACATTTCGCTTACAGGAAGGTAAGGCATTATGCTGAAGAAGTGGAAAGAAGACACTGAGCAGCTATTCACCTATCATCACTTCACTTCAGCTATTTAGAAAGTCTGTTCTTTGTCCTACTACTTCCCCTTGGCTACGGATTTTCCTATGCAAATATGCCTACAAACCAAGGCTGAAAATATGTCAACAACTATATCTTAAGTGCTCGCAGGCACCAAGCTAGTCAGGAAGCATTCTCTCAAAATTATGACTGACTTGTCAATATGAGAAACAGAATGAGCATTACAGTCTAATTGCTCCCTATGCCATCCATATGTATTAAATACTGCTGCTGCTATCTTCCTTGCCAACTGAGAAGGTGTGTGTGATGCAGCAATCTGAAGGTCAATTGCCAGCCCTGCATAATGAATAATATTGAAAGATGCACTTCTCAGAGACAGTATATACCAGTTCAGCCATTCACTTGATTCAATCACACCTACAAGATAAACGAATGTCTGAAATCCCACCATGCGGGTGAGCAAATAAGACATTTCTACATCATTTCATAACAGGCATATGACCCTGAGGACTCTTCAGAAAAACTGGGACTTAGTTGCTCTTGAGAAATAGACAAAATACCACACAACAGTTCATGGACTGATCTCAGGAACAGTCCATTTGAAATTTAGACATTGTTACTGAACTAAGCATGAGCCACAAGCTATTGATCAATCAATTAAGACCCAGCTGACTGAGTGCTTTAAACATTTTTAAAATATAACTGAACAGAAGCTTAGGTCATGTTTCATCTCCTTACCTTACACAAACATATGTTTAAAGCACTCAGCCAGTGAGTCCCAGGAAATCGGAGAGTTTGGGCGAACAAGGGGTTCATTGAAATGAATTGACACTATGAGAGTGGCCGATGTTCTGCTTGCTTGGCCTCCTCCCTTTCTGCACTGCTTCCCTCAGGATTGCTTATTTTCTCTGTTCTCTGGTTCTCTTTATACTTTCTGCAAAACTTGTCCCCCTACATCTTACTCCATCCACTCCTTTTTCTCTGACCCTCCCTCCTCACCGTGAATGCTTTTCTTCAGCTCTCTGCTTGAATCCTTGTATTTTATCCCTCTATAAAACTAGGTCAGCCCTGCGGCTCACGTCCACAAGTGCTTGGCATATATTTTTCAGTTGCTCGCTACTGTGCACACATGCAGTCAGTCACTGCAGCTGGTCCTGTATCCTGGAGGAGCTGAACTGCTGCCAAGCGAGGGACAGTTGACTTCTTGCTGACTATTGACATCTAAGGTACCACAAGTTCTCCTCTTCAGCAGTCCTTTGAGCTCAAAAGCATCACAGCCAAGTCTGAGAAACATTGATCTTACCTCCAACTGTGGCCAATACCAGATGCTTCAGAAAAACAAGACACCCTGTATGGATAAATATGCCAGAATTTGCTCTGATCAGATGGACAAAACCTACAGATGAAAGATGAAATGGCTCTGCTGGAAACAAGGTCCAAAATCTGACCTTAGCCTGAGATATATTTCAACAACATCAGGGTTTGGAAAGAGCTCCTTCTTTGTGGAGAAAATAAAAGAAAAAGGCTTCCAGACATATCCTGGAAGAGAAGGATTTTGTTCATTTTTTTCGGTGCTGATTTACAGCAGTGAATCCCACCCAGATTTTCATTTTGAGCTACAAGGTTATCTTCCCTGTAGCATCAATTACTGGATATGCTTCCACCATGCTATTTCTACCACACTATTTGTTTCCTTTTTAAACTAAAATAAGAGAAGAACATCTCTTATTCATTTTAGATGTCTTACTTAGAAGAAGAAAATACTATCTTATCCACTCATAAAACTTTTCACATACCACTAGATCTCCTTACCTACTCACGTTCCTATTTCTCTATAAAAATGAGGCTACCACAACCAAACACAGTATTATCAGCTATGAAAGATAACACATCACCATAATTTGTATTCTCTGTACTATTCCTTTCACAAAATTATGGTTTTGTTTCGTTTTGTTTTGTTTGTTTGTTTGTTTGGCCACTTCTGTTTTGTCCTTTGAGACACCCAAGGCAACAAGTGAAAACATTTTGTCATGTTGAAAATCAATCTTTTAATCCTCCTTTGTCTTTAACTTGAAGTCCATGATGGCACTTCAGGTGAGTAGTTTTTTAATAACTTTATGACAGACTGTGTCAAAGGCCTTTGAAATTCCAGATAAATCCTTTATATTAACCTCCAGGGCTCAGGAGGAGTTAAATCTTATCAACATTTTAAAAAGTGAAGGCAATTCTTTATGAGTCTAATTTTCATGAGAAAATTTCAGATAACGCTTCAAATAATGTCTTAAAAATATAAAAAATCATTGTATTTTCAAGACCATTCCCAAACATGGAGTTCCAAAAAGTGTCTTGTATCAGAACTGACACTGATAGAGTACTACACTTGTACCTTTTTCATTATTAATATTTCAAGCATACTGTTGTCTCTTCACAAATTGTCACTCTGAGAGAAATGTTCTTTACTTCCTCATCTAAAATAACAGCAGATGACATTCCTAGTATTTTCTAGGAAAAGTTATTATTTCTGTGCAGAACACCAATTATCTACTCTGCCAGGTGCCACAGATCAGATAAAGGAAGAATTAGTAGTTTAATCATAGCAGAACTCTTGTGTCACCTGCGGCTCTCTGCATCTCTATTTCCAGTCTCGTTTTTCAGCAATATTATGGATTTTACGGGGAAAAAAAATCTTCTTCTCAGTCTTATGCACCCTTATTAACTGTTAAAATGCATGGAAGAGTGTCTTCTCTTATAAGTTCTATCTGACGGCTGTATTTCTTTAGTTGTAGTAGTAGTTAGTTCTTGACAAGTAACAGAGACTGACAGATCTCTGTCCTTGTATCTCGGCCTCACCCTCCACATTTCCAGAAAGGCAATTCACAGATTTCTGTTTCAAAGAGCTGAGTTTTGTTTTCTCCCCTAATTTATGTTCCTGTCTCTGAGACAAATGAACAAATGAGTCACAAAAACAAATTTGTTAAATTAAATTAATAGACAAATGGAAAAGAAAAACCATCCATAAGTAAGAAATCACTGATCAACACCATGATCATTTAAACTTTGGCAGTCCCTCTGAGATGCATTTGTAGCCAAGAGGAAAGATGGGACAAAATAAAAAATTAAGTATCCTCTATTGCTTGATTAAAACAGAGAAATTAAATTGTGGGGTGTGTTAGCACTGAAAATCAAGTCACACTGACAAAATATCCACTGTCTTTTTCTGATAGTACAGTTACAGCAGTGACAGTCTTGCAAATTTTTTCCAAATTCTGTACTCAGATGTTTAGCCCCTCTCTGAGTTGATATGAGCCTGCAAGTACTTTCATACCCAGAATCTAACCAAATAAAGCATTTAAAAGTTTTGAAGTCAAGGAACATAATAACCTTGCAAATTTAATGAGGTTGCCTCCACTTGGGGTATTAGAAAGAGAAACAGAATTCTTCCTAAATTATATCAATAATCTTGTGTTTTTGTCTGCAGTTCAGCTGTCAGCACCTTTTGTTATTCTTTTCAACAATATCAGCTGTTCAGTACTGGCATGGCTGTGTTTCTGCCTATCTCCATTCCCTGCCATTTTGCATCTACCTACCTACTCTATAATTTCCCTTGAATGACTCAACATCAACTCCAAACAGCCAGTGCAGAAACCTCAGTGCTCCACGCATTACCCAGCACTGCTACAAATTCAAAGCAACACTCCCTGCCACTCTCACTACTGCTTCTACTGGCCACATCACTGCGTCTTTGCTCCATACAGATACACACTGGGTAATATAGCTGGTAGAAGACTTGAGCATTTCTCTCTTATCCACTCCTCTGGAAAATATCTGCATGTGTTTTGCTCTCTGACCAAGGGAAAATACCATCTTTCAAAGTCATTTTTGCAACTCATGGTACCAATTCCAACACATTGGAATTTATCCCTGAAATATTCCACTGGCTCCTAGTATTTCATTACATAAAAATCAGTATTTCCACTGGATGCCTGACTCCTGTGTCTTGCCATGTTTCTCCCTTGCTTTCCTGCTCTGCCAGAAGTGGCACACCATGCTCCCAGATGCTCCAGAAGTCTCTGAAATTCCCATCCAGAATCTGCCTCAACATTGAATTCCCTAATCAAGACAAACCCTTATATCCCTTTTTAATCCAAATCACTGCTCAAAAGCCATCTTTGCTGTTTTGTCTATAATAAGAAGAGGCAGATAATTAATGATGCCTTGAGGTATAAATGAGGACATCTACCAACTTCTGACAACAGTTAGATAGAGCAAATGTGTATGATTTCAAAATAGATTTATTTTGTTGCATCTCTCCTTTGTCTCTCTTTTCAGGTCACATCTTTCCCTAAACTGTGCATGTTAATACAGCACTTAGCACAGTGGGGGTCCCAATCTTTAGTGGGGCCCCTGGGCAACAAACATTACAAGCATTAAGTAATAATGTTACACATGCTTAATGTTGATGCAGATAATAAGTTTCTTAGAACAGGAAATTTCATTACCTAACGTGACAAATGTGATCAGCCTAAACAATGTTCACATTGCTTGCATATGTGATATTATTAACTGTATTCTTAAAAGCTATGCTCATTAAATTTAAGGACTAGAATTCTAAATCCTGGACTGTTTCTTATTCTTTCTGTTTTTTATAGGCACACAAGTATGTGAGTATAGATGGCATGAATCATCACTCTTTTCCTCCTAACGTTTGTTTTCCTTCTAAGCAATTATCATAACTATCACAAAAATATGTAAATACAAAAGGGGCATGAACAATGTGGTTGGGCAGAGAAGAATATGTAGACCAAGAGACAGTTGCCTTAATAAAATATTATCCTCACCACAGTGAGGTTCAGAAACTCTCATAGTATCAAAAATCAGTTGGCAGACTTATGCTCAGGATGCATCTCATCACCAGCATCCTTCTGGCTGCTGTGGCTGTTCACCTTGCTCATGTCCCTGCTGAGTTTTTCATGCCCTGGCACTGGAGGGATGTACCCCCAGGGGCTCAGGGTACATCTGCCCAGAAACCAGGTGCACAAGGTAAGCTGATAAATTTTGAGAAATCCTGCCTTATCAAGGACATCTGAACAGTACAGACCATACATTCACCATGTTCCTGAATCCTGAAATATTTACACATCAGGCTGTTACGGCAGAGGTTGTTTTAATCACATGCATGCCTTTTACCACTCTCCAATTTCTAGTTGATTTTCATTCTCCTTTTACCACTGACTAATGTACCTGATTAATAACAAAAATAAATAAGTAAATAAATAATTGTAAGTTAAGAAAGTATGAGTTACTAAAAAAAATAAAGTAAAAAATTTCAGACTTTGTTTTTCTTTATGCAACTGCTTAAGTAGCTTAGTCATTTTACTCTGTCATTTGAAAATATACAGCCATGGGTTTTGTTTTTGAGGTTAGACAGGGACATTATTATTGCTAAGTCTTTTAAGGCTAATATTTATAAAGAATAATCAGGGACATCATCATCTTCTTCTGTCACTGAGGCTCTACCTGTCAAAGCTTAGTTTTGCACAGCTGGGCTTTACACAAAAGCCAAACTGCTGACACACAACTCTGTGATCATCTTCCTCAAACAATGAAAACAAGACTTTCCAAAGGAGATGAGAGACACTTTCTTTTTGAGAGCTGACACTAATGTTTATATTATAACTCAGCTACAGATGAGCAAGTTTGCTGAAGTACTGCGGGCAGAGGGGCACCTGCCTGCTGCACGTGTTATAGTTAGTAGCTATTGTTGGTACACACAGGAACATTTCAATTGCTAAGTCGTAAACATCAGCCAACCCCCTCCCCAGAATTAAAACTGGGAAAAATAACCATAGTTACCAGTAAAGTTTCTTCTCCTGTTTGCTGACTAATTGCTTAACTTTTATTGTTGCATAAAAGAGAAATTAGTTTATTTCACCTTTGCAGTATATGTGCTTTACTGGATCTCCCTTTTGCCTCAGGCATTTCAGTTCAGACAAATTATTCTCAGGAAAGCTGTGGAAAACAGTACCCATGCTATGAAAAAAAAAAAAAAAAAAAAAGAGGGGGGCAGGGAGGAGGAGAAAGGGAGGCACTCAAAAAGTGTTCCAAGCCTTGCATTACCCATCCACAGAGTTGCTCACCACCTCACTGACATATACTGGTCGTTCCAGCCAGCCCTCGCTGCTGCTGTTAGTAATGCTGCTCTCGTTCACATGGCACTGATGATCACTCCAATCATTAAAAGATTGTTCTGTGTTCTTTATTTTATGCACCAGCCTTCCAGCCATTTCACATTTCCACCAAGAAGCCTTTCTAATTTGAAGTGAGATGAGATGATGCTGCTAAGACAACCTGGCAGAAACATTCAAAGGACAGTAAATATCTGAGTTATACTTGGGAAAGAAATTCAATACTCCAGCTACAGAAATAGACTATACTTTCTATACTTCAGGAAAAAAAAAAAAAAAGTAGATTTTGATACTATGTTTTTCATAAAATTTTGTCAACTTAGAATGAGCACAGACAACAAAGACCCATTTTTATTATAAATGCTTACTTTCATTTCTCTTATAAATGGTTGTTCAACGAGCAGCATCAAAACCATTCTAGGAGAAGAAGAGGTCAATTGCTCATTGAGATGATGGAAGATAAGCATAAAAAATAAAGACCCATGCTGCATTTAAAAGAATTGTTAGGTTTGGTTTCAAAATGGTTTACATTACTCATGAGTGACAAAACTTCAAGAAAACTTTACAGGTCACCCTTGTGTCAATTAGACAGCCCTGCCCAAAGACACCAATACTTTTTGCATCTCTCCACCTGTATTGCTGCATTTTCTTAGTGCTACAGGTCAAACAGAGACTCAGAAGCCTCTAAAACAAAACCTAGCTCAAACCAAACACCATTAAGTTCTGGAAGTAACCCCTTTGGGAATCTCACCTACCTAACAATATTCTGACCCAGATAAGTTCAGAGAACTTGGTAAAAGTGTGTTTATGTCACTCTTAAAATCATCCCTTCTGGTGACACGTGTTACTGCCCATTTTAAGCAATTTTTTTGCAGTTCAGTTCATTCTTCCAGTGCAGGATTGCCAACTCAGAGACAAAGATCCCAGAGCATTTTTATTGGTCTTGTCATACCATGGGTGCTGAAAGCTGTCCGAGGAATGTGTAAACAAATCTGTCAGAAAAGCATTTGTGGCCAGACAAGCACATGTCAGATACAGTAAGAGAATTAAGGTTTAACATATAAATATTACTATCCCATTTATATATTGTAGGTACAACAGAATGCCATTGAGACAATAAGGTCATCTCCTTAGGCCATACTTTGTCTACAATTTGAGCAGTCCCAGAAAGAATTGTAACCAATAATGAAAATAAGAACATAAATTAGGGTACTCCAGATAGGAAAAGAACAACCTGTGCCCATGTCTGGAACAGATTCGTGCACAAAAGGCAATCAGGGAAAGCCAGAAAGCTTTTATGAGAGCTATAAGTTTCCTCCTCCTACAGACAGCTAAAGATTGCTCAGTGCCCCCCTAGAAGAAAAGTGTACCAGTTTGTGAGTTAGTCTATCAGGAAGCAACCCTGTCCTTGCACGGTCGGTCCCCTAAGGTAAGAAAACTGTACCCTACTGACTGTCATACAAACTCTATATAAGATGTTGCTTCATCACTTGGTGAAAAGCCAAGGCACTTTGCAAATACACAGCCTTTGTCCCTTGCATTTTTGTTTAAGTAAAAAAAAAAAAAATCTACCTACCAGTTATAACTCTCACATGTGCCTAATCAGTGTAGTCAGGCTGGAAACTGTTGATAACTGTCTTACAGAATATATTTATTGCCACATTCAAACACTTTGTTTCATAAGCTAAATAACTTGAATAAATTACTTGTGCAGATGAAGCACTGCATTACAAAGCACAACATTTTAATGTGAATATATTATTTATTGAATTATTATTATTATATGAAAAGGCCATTGTTTTAATAACATTTTTACCTGTGCAGTGGAAATAATGTGAATGAACCATCATTGACCTAAAGTTTGATCATTCCTACACATAAAAACAGGAATTAAAATAAATTTAATGTACTACACATAGTCATCTTATATTTCATTTTGCCACTTTCCTTGAGTCCTATGACCATAGTTTTCAATTAATTTTTTTCTCTTTCACTGATCACTGTAGAAAAAGACAATGGGAGGAAACTGATTAAGGCTCTGTCAGGTCTTGTCACGTTTAATAACAGTGATTTCAGGCATTACCCTCTAAATCAAACAGAACCCAGCAGTCTGAACTCTAAACTTCCTATCTTGCAAATAGATCTTCACACAGGCAAACCCTTAGGCCTTCAGGGAGCTCACCAGAGATTTGGGATATAAATGACTGTGATAACAGGCATGATGCAGGCAACAGAAATATGGACTTAAGAACAAAACAAATGGAGGGGGTGCCATGAAACAGGGAAGGATCCTTTCCCTCATGTCACGGCAGAAGTGTTAAATATTATATGTAGCAACATGAAGAATAAAATAGTGTAGACAAAAGAAAGATTTTTTGGTTGGTGGTCACTCTCTACAGTCACTGTCAAAAAAGGTACTTGCACACAATATAAAGTTTTTTTCAAAAAGACATTACTACACAGGGCATAAAAGCAAGATGTCTAAGTTAGATATTGAGATGAAACACTGGGATCTGCATTAATTTATGTTGCCTGTAATTCTCATATATTTCTACTGAAAATAGGTTATACCTAAACAGAATGATTTTAACTGCTTTCACTTTGCTTTTTGTCAATCCAAAACCCTGGTTTAAAATTGCTGCCTTGAAGTAGTCTTAACCCTGGGCTAAATAAGTCTTCCTAGTCAGCATGCCTACTGAATGCCTTAGGAAGTACATAGACTGTGTGGATGAGATTCCCCTCAGCTAGCTTTTGCAATCTAAAATGTGGGTTTCTGGTTGACACTAATAGTCCCTTTACAATTTAGAAAGGGTCGAGGTGGTCTGTTCCCAAGGGTGATTCAATTTATCAGAAAATAAGTGGGATAAATATCCCTTTAAAAGTGCCAGTCTTTCTCCACTGCCTACAAAGAAAAGCTCAAGACAACCTTAAAGAAGACACACCCAACCTCTGCACAATGAATATTAAAAAAGTGTCATTCTGTGACAACATTTAAATGGCTAATGACAGAGAAGGAAAAAAACATACCCTCATTGTCTGTGGCATCCACAGAGTTACAGTTTAATTCTGAAATATGATGCTATATGATTTAAAGATTTCCCAGAAGCCAAAAGTTTCCAATATTTTTCTTATTTTGGCAAGCTTGTTCATAACCAGAAGAACTAAGAGGTGAATTTGAGCCAAGCAGTTATAGCAGTATGACACCTTATAGACAGTTTTTCAAAATAGAACCAATTTATTTTATTCACAACTAATACAACTTGGAAAGTGGTTTAAATGAAACAGAGAGAGAGAGAGAATAATCTTATAAAAAAGCGTGAACATCCACACAAGGAATCAAAAGATATTGGCATAACTTTTTGGGGAAAAAAAAAAAAAAAGGAAAAAGAAAAGAAAGAAAAAGTCTGAAGAAAAGATTGGAGGAATTACAGAGCAACTTAGAGGAGATAAATGACAGTTTATCATATTTGCATTCATTTTCTAAGATAACTTTAAGCTCTCAAAGACTAAAACTCCTGGTAGATGCCTCAAGAGGCTTCTTCATTATAGGTAATCTATCCCCTCAAGGGAGGCAGTCTTTTACACACTCTTATGCAGCGCTTTAACTAAAGGATATAGATGATGCCTCCAAAGTTTTATTGCTAGGTGAGAAAAAAGACCTTCATGTCTTCATTTTCCCAGTTCTGAGTGGAATTTAAATTAAAATTTGACACTCTCATATTTTATAAATGGAAATAGAGTCTGGTGTCCTGTTTAACACAGGCTGCAGTACTTCACTTAGAAATATCTTCATTACCTGCTTATCCCTTCTCTACCACAGAAGGTAATGGCAATGTAACAGTAAAAAATAAATAAATAAATAAATAAATTTAATCACTACATTAAAAACTGAATTAGAATATGGTCTAGTATTATTTCCAGTCATTTACTACACAGTATTTGGGTTTTGGTAGAGAATGCCGATTTTTTTTTTAATCTTTTTCTATTTTAATCTAAAATAAACATAAACCCTTATAACTATCTATTAGGAAGGCTATTTCAAAAACAATATTTGTAAATCCATGGCTTTCATATGCAGTGAAGAGTATGCATTCCCTAACCAAGAGGACACAAAGACTGCCTTCATGCAACATCATCATAATAAATGTGTCCTCTTAAATAGGGTTCATATGAAAACATAAACACAGCAGAACTAAACTGTTGCTTCCAGCATTGGCCATTGCTGTTTCCAAGGAAAAATGAATAAATAAATAAACTTCCTAAAGTAAAACTAATTACGAATCAATATGGCTCATATTTTTTCCCACAAGTGATTAGTCCATGCCCTACTGTGCTGGGTTTTGTGTCCTTGGTTTGTGTTAAACCACAACACCTGCAGCACACACACACACACACACACACACAAAAAAAAAAAAAAGCAATTTTTTCTAACATGAACTTAGTTGTTTTAGTTGTTTACTCACAGAAGCAAGGATTCTAGGATTCTAGGATTCTTCTAGGAATCTTCTAGGATTACAATAACTGTTTCAATATTCAATATTCAGCAACAATTAGATTAGATCCCCAGACTGGGCTACATTTTGGATGTAAAATGTGTTTCCTTTCTGAAAAGCTCTCAGGGAAGTGAACTGTCACTCAGCATGCTAGAATACATCATTTTGGTCATAGAGCATCCTTTATGAACAAAAGCAATATAAGAAACACTCTGCAGAACTACTCTAAAAATACTTTTTTTAATAAGAACCCTCTTCTTTTGTCAAGGACTCTAGGCAAGCGTGATACTAAAACATCTTGAAATGTGAGTAACAGCATAAACTAAATCTCACACACTTAACACATACACAGTCATTTTATTTGCAGGCTAAAGAAGAAAAAAACATGAGGGAGAAATTATATGTTACTGAGGAAAAAAGAAAAAAAAAAAGGATATGTATATTTATGTATATTTATGGAAGCAACATCAAGACCACTAGCACCATATGTAAATGATACCACAGGAGGACAGGATTTCTTTTCCCCGGTATATCTCTGAAAATGTCACCCCCAAATATTTAATTAGATAAATTGCCGGCAATTGTACTCTTTCAGATGATCTTTTACATCTAATTGTAATCCTAACAGGTCTATGTCACCATAGCCTTTGCTGCTATAAATCTTACTAATGACAAGATCTCTAAAGCCTTTTTGTTTCATACCCCAAGCACAGCAAAATTGTCAAATCAGTTCATGAAGAAGTGACAGGCTATTGTTCTTCCTTGCATCTGTGAACACCTCATTAACACAAATTTAGTTCCCATAACATTTTAGAGGTTTCGATTAGGTACCCAAGTATTGCTGTACTGTGTAAGGGACAAAGTATACCATAACTTCACAGAATGTAAGTGAATGTGCACGAAATTCAATCATTATTTTCTTAATTAGAAACTTGAAAAAAAAATGCAGCTTCATTAAAAGCAATCCTTTCCAGCCCTTCTTTAAGGATAAATATTTCTGTTTCGAAGCAGAATAAGTAAATTATTTATGTCAGTCAAAACAGAGTGGTACATTGCTCCATGGTTCTGTAGCTTCTGCCCAGATTCAGCTGACTGTAGGCTATAAAAATACTCAAGGGAAGTTAGTTTCATTTGGATTAGCACACATATTTAGTGTATAATAACTCACAATACAGAAGGATATCACACTGGGACTGAAAGAATGCCTTTTAATAAAAGAGATCTGGATTGCAATGAAGCCATGAGAATTCCTAGTCAATGGTGTATGAAATACAATTTAAAAGTTGGTTATTCCATAAACTATGTTTCAATATCAGTTAGGAAAAAATAGACTTCATTTTTTTTGCAGTCCATGTCATCTGGGAGAAGTGAGAAGAAGGCCACTGGAGCAATAGGCCCCTATAGGGCCAGAAGCAAGGAAATATTAATATACTCCTACTTAAAACATGGTAAAACAATGGGGTATGAGCAGAAATTATAGTTAAGTTTTCAGTAAAGTGTTTCCTGAGGGCCCTGGTAAGGCAGTATCACTAATAATTTTTCAATAATCACTTCATCTTTAAGGCCCAATACTTTCTCCTATCCAGAACTCTAAGAGGGAGGTACCACAAGCACAGTTCTTGATATGAAAATGTTTCGGGGTAATAGGACTGCTAAGGTCTGCAGGAAGTGACAGGGTTATAGTAAGGATGGTATTGGCACAGAAAAATGAATAAATAAGAAGTGAAAAGGCAGAAAAGAAGGATTTTCCCAATAAATACCTTTGCCCGAGATTTGTTTTTGGAATTTATTCCCACATTCCGACTTGATCACCCTTAACCTTTGCCTGTTTGATCCAGTTCCTTCCCCACCTGCCATGTCACCACAGACAACTCAGAAAACACAGTTTTCAGAATGGACATGTCTCTCCAGTGCTCTAAGTGAATGCAAATTAATAAAGTTACAGAAATTCAGTATGGTCAGCTTGTAGCATACTGACCACATACACCTTCAACCTGCTTCATTTGTTAAAGATTTCAGTTTATAAAACCCGTGAGCTTTTCTCACAAGCCTCTCAAGCTAGGAAGGCACTCATGACTGTTCTGCAGGCAGCTTCTGTGGCCATAAGGCCAAACATATTTTTAGGTCCTGAAATGCTGGTCTAATACAATTAGGTAGTAGTACTCCATGCCCACACAGATTTCCTTAGCCTTCAACAAGGCTCCTACCAGTGCCTGTAGGAATACGTCTTCACTCATCAAAATGCTGAGGCAGCCGCTTAGTATTTCCTCGCAAATCAAACCCAAGAGGAGAGCCTGCAGGGTTTCCAAGGCACAACTGAAGCCTCCTCTGTTAAGAGGCTCTGGAGGAGTCAGCATTTACAGCATCTTGTTTGCATGAATAATGCAGACCATGAGGGTGATGTTTGTGCCCACTGAAAAGTAACTGCATCGTGCTCCTGTGTAGTCAAAGTGTCCAGAGGGCTTCCAGATAAGAATTTTCTCAGTTTACAAGCACAAAATGTTTTTTTCTCCTAGCTGCTAGCTCTGAAAACTTCAACTGAAAGTTGGTCTGAAAGTCAGGCAAGGCTCCCTTTTATTGCACATTGCAAAGATTTTGCGAGCCAAACTGCACTCTAAATTAAAGGTGTGAAACTGCACTTGTCCTCAAGGCCTTCATTTCTGCCTTGGCAATTTGTCCTTGTAACCGAAGCTCCGTTAACAATTGTTGTTAATGTATGAGCCAGATGGAATCCATTTTGCCTTCCTATAACTACAGGTTCTGTGATTTGAACAGAAGTAAAGCCGTAATAAAACCTCTTTATCTGTTAGAGCAATAACCATCACTGCTGAGTCAGAAAGTGTTATTTCCACTCTTATTTTTCAAATACAGCTACAACTTCAGGGACTACCATGAATTAATTGCATAATGAAGGTGGTCTTCCTGAACAATTTCAAATAAACTTTTGAAAAGATAGTGAAATGAACACATTAGAAAAATGCTGCCTGTTACATGTGGTATCCTGTACTAGTGTCACACTAAGAATGAACATAAAAATCATAGAATCATAGGATCACAGAATGGTTTGGGTTGGAAAAGACCTTAAAGACCATCCAGTTCCAACCCCCCTGCCTTGGACAGGGACACCTCCCACCAGACCAGGTTGCCCAAAGCCCCATCTAGCCTGGCCTTGAACACCTCCAAGGATGAGGCATCCACAGCTTCTTTGGGCAGGAAATCTCAGGCAAAATCAGGGCAAAATCCTGGCATTGCCTTCAGTGCAGTCATGCAGTGGGTGCATATGCAGCTGAGACATAATGCACCTCAGGTGTGCAGAGAGGCATAGGGAGCTGCCTCGAGTTCACCACAAAACCACAGCCATGCTCGCTCCTTTGAAGTCTCTGCAAAGAGGATTGAAGTGTTTCTCGTAACTTGTTCCTGGGGGTTGTTGCAAATCTATATGTCTCATGAAAATCTGTTGTTACTTTGGGTAAATCCTTGGCACTCTTTAGCCTACATGACCTTTCTGATACTGAGACACGTAACTGATAGCCAGATTATTTCGATTTCTTCTCCATCAACGACTACAATATTCTTTAGCGTTACGCTCTATTAGGCAACACAAGCAGAGATCAATACTTGGATCTTTATCTGTTTCAAACTTTATTTGCTTATTCCCCACTGTGGGAGAACGATATCTAGTACTTTCTGGTTTACAGGATTTTGAACAGCACCAAGATAATATAGGTCATCAGAACTGTTCACTTGAATACTAAACTCATATATGTAGGACTGAAATTAAGATAAAACTTTGTTTTATTGGTGGATAAAAAAGGAAATTCTGAGCCTTTTCCTCAGCTTTAATGTGATTGCATCATTTTCTGCCTGGTTTATGCATGGTAAGTAGATTCATGCCTTGCTGTAAAGCCTCTGTGGTGGCACTGGGGATGTGGCCCCTGCTCTTCCCTCCTCCCCCAGCCTCTGGGTGCCCGTCCCTCTGCCAGAAGCTGCTGTCCCTAACATTTCCCAGCAGAAGGGATGGTATGGGAACAGCAGGCAAAATCAGCAAGTTATCTTAAGCAGCTAATAAAAATGTCTTGTCCTCTCCATGAGCAGCATCCCCCACCCGCTCTGTCCTTTAGGAACTGAGCACAACTGAGAGAGGGCCAGTTGTAGGCATTTAGGTATTTGTTTAGACTTTCAGATCTCCACAGGCAGGTGCAGAGAGTCCAGAGCTCCACTACCAATGGCTGAAACTAGGAGTGCCTGAGCTCACGGGCTGCAGAAGGATACAGGAGCTCAGGCACAGAACTGTGCTAATGCAACTCAGAGCATAGCCCCTCTGCAAACATCTGTGTAATTACAACCCAAACACATTCAAATCTTTTTTTTAGTTTTCACAGGAACAGAGAGACACACCTGTGGCAAAGGTACCAGAATAAAAACAGTTGAGCCATATTCCCAGCATTTTCATGCCTTTCTGTGTGCCCTGGGAGTTTACGATAGGGCTCCTTGCCTCGTTCACCTGTTTTCCATGAGCAAGGAGTTCTTTATCCTCCTCAGGGTTATTACAAGCCTTAGTTCATTTGAAGAACAAATATACAGAGAATTTCCATGGGAGGACCTGCAGTAAGATTCATTCTTCCAACACGCCTACCAGGTCATGCATGATATAGCAATGCACTTATACACTTCAGAGGGATGTTCATGCTTTAGAGATAAGCACACATGCAAAAGCAATGTCGGATCAGGATCAGAGTATTCACCACCAGATGGCACCCACAGGTGGCCAGTTTTACTCTTTTTAATATATAATCACAATTTTATGATTTTTCTTTTGCCACTAGTCACTAGTGGGCTAGACATGAGAATATTACACTCTCCTGGTAGCTGTAACTGTTTATTCCTCTGACAGTTTAAGGCAGTCTAAGGCATTTTAAAACCAAATGATTTAACATTTTTAACTGTATAGTTATGTGAAAGCAGGCATGTCTGCAGCACTGCACACAAGCCAGACACATGCCCCATCACCATGTTCCCCCTTTTGTTCAGACTCGCTGCTCTAAATGTATACTGTTGTGCTTGAAGAACCACCACAGCACTACAGATTTCATTTCATCTGCATGCACTCCCAAACCACAGCACTGTGGACTGAGATGGAAAGACAGCATAGTATCAGAGGCGCCAAGAAGAGACGCTGTAACTGCTTACTGTGTATCATGTCACCGAGAGACACAGGTTAATAAGAAGGTCTGAGCACAATGTCTGCAGCAGCTCCTTCTGAGAACTTACCAACAAATCATGTCAGTCTGTATAGTGTCAAGCTGTTACCACGTCAGTAACACAAACTTCGATTTATTGTGCATGTTTCCAGGGCCAAATGCCACTCTGCTATGATCAGAGATATTCTCAGGCATACTGGAAAGCTGAACCACACAGCCACGGCTTTAAGATTAGCTTATTTTAGTTTAGTTTAATAGGAGCTATTGTCCAACAAAGTGGGATGCCATTAAATCCCTAGGTGCACACAGTTCTTCATTAGACTTAACTACCAGAGCCTAAAAATGTGCCTGAATGCATTCACGTGTGCTAGTCGCAGAACCTCAACATTATATGGCAGTAGTTCCCATCTACTGGCACCGAGACACCCTCGTGTCTTACATTGAGTCACAGAGTGAAGGAGTATGAACAGACAGGATTTAATAAGACAGAAAAACAACACAAAACCAGTGCTACATTTTCTTCTAGTAAAGTAGAAGCCATCCAAACCTCCAGAGTATTGTACTGCCATATTCTCCATACTCCTATGGCACATCCGTATTCATAGCATCACACTTCTCCTACTCTGACTCTTGTACCTATATTCTACTCTTCCACATATTCTCCTGCCTTAATCTCACATGCTATTAGGATATTAGGAAGAGTTTATTCATGGAAAGGGTGGTTAGGCAGAATTATGAGAAAAGTAATAAACAACCAAAGCAAAACACTGTTACATCACTGTAACATGTCTTACGGAAAACTGCTGGTCCTGCTTCCCTCCCAAAACAAAGAGGAGTTGGGAAATGATACCAGAGAAGGAAAATAGCGATGAAGTCAATTACAGAAGTTGCCCAAAGACAGTTTCACAATGGCTCCCATTATAAAGAACAAGTGAAATTACTGGTCTTATTTCCAGAGTCCAGTTGAGGAAGGATTGCAACAGAGATCTATGAAACTGTGAAAAAGTGAACAAGGAATAAATGTTTAGAGGTCACCAGCTGAAAATAGCCAGTAGCAGGTTAAAAGTGAGCATGTCAGACATACTCCCCCTGAAAGAGGAGGAAAGCTGTAAACTCCTCACAGCAGAATCACAAAAGCAAATAGTTCATGTTGGTTCAAAGAAGGATTGGACAAAGAAGAAAATACCAAAGACACAAAGTGGCTCAAGAAGTTTGTGACCTGGAACCTGTTTGAGTGTAATCTAGGGAATTATCAGTTTTTGCTTGCTCTCCATTCTTATACACTTCCTTTCGGCTTGCTGCTCAAACTAAGGCTGTTCTTGCATTCATTTCCATTCTTTAATGGTTACACAAAGCAGTTTCTTGGTTTGTCACCTGTGTAGTAAGCTCAGAGCAGTTTCCAATGGAAAGACTCATTTGCAGTATGCTCAACTATTCAAGTATAATACGTTTCTACTTAATGCAAGAACTTCACAAAACCAAATGGTTTCAGTTAGGACAGAGTTAATTTTCCTCCTAGTAGCTGGCAGGGTGCTATGTTTTGGATTAGAATGAGAAGAGCGCTGATAACATGCTGATGTTTTAATTGTTGTAGAGCAGTGCTTACACCAAGCCAAGGACTTTTCAGCCTCTCTCTGTCCTGCTAGCGAGCAGGCTAGGGATGCAGCAGGAGCTGGGAGGGGACAGACCCAGGACAGCTGACCCAAACTGGCCAAAGGGGTATTCCATACCATCTGACGTCATGCTGAACAATATATAGGGGTGGCTAGCCGGGGTGGAGGGGGGGGCCGGCTGCTCGGGGATAGGCTGGGCATCGGTCAACGGGTGGTGAGCAATTGCATTGTGCATCACTTATTTCGTACACATTATTACTATTAATACTATTATTATTATTATTATTATTATTATTATTATTATTATTATTATTATTATTTTCCCTGTCTTAATAAACTGTCTTTATCTCAACTCACAGGCTTCACTTTCCCATTTCTCTCCCCCATCCCGGAGAGGGAGGGGGGAGGGTGAGCGAACGGCTGTGTGGTGTTTGACTGCCAGCCGGGCTAAACCACAACAGTCCATTTGGTGCCCAACGTGGGGCTCGAAGGGTTGAGATATCGACAGATTTGACCAGAGTGTGTTAAACTAAAATTGGTATAAGTATTCGACCTGCTTAATAGTTGCTAGTCACAATGTTGATTGCCTTAATCTCAAGTCTGCTGTGCCTGTTTCCCAAATTGAGTTTTATAGCAAGTTACTTTCTGTATGTGCTCCCTGTCGTGCTGTTTATCCTTTCCGGGCCCTGGTTTAAGATTGTTATGGTACTGTGTGGTGTAACGATGGCTTATGAAATGATGAGGTATCTGGTCATGACTCTAACCTGGTATTTGTACTCAGCACTGTCGACGACTCTATACTTCGGAAACCATATCTCAGAAACTATTAGCAATTACACCTATTGCCTTTTTTCATCAGGGAGTCAGTCTCTGGAGGGGACAGGGGAAGATATTTTTTCCTACCTGTTCACTCTCCCTTCCTCCTTCACCACCCTCTTATCCCCTGAGCTAGTTACGGTAGCTCTCCAAGATGTTGAATATCCTTGGGATACTCAGACCAGCATGTTCTTGTTGTTATGTCTCCTGAATGCGCTTCAGGTTTTGTTTAAGGTTAAACAACTACTTAGGAATCTCATCCGGAGATCTGTCTTGAGGCGGGATATTTGCGAGTGGCAGGGAGTGTGGGAGGATATGGGCAGGTTTCTAGGGCAGTGGGCACCTCCAGTGTTTTGGACATTCACCCCTGAACAACTGCAAAATCCTAAAAAACTGGTAGAATGCTTGAAAAAAAGGTGTCATGACTCTGGCAGTTCCAAAGTGACACAAATCACTGTGGTGTGCTGGGGTCTGGCTTGTGCCTATCGAGCTGCAATTGATGCTACTATCAACCTAGTGACAGACCCTGCGGCCGTTCCAGTCCCGGCTCCTGCAGCCACTCCAGCTCCAGCTCCCGCAGCCGTTCCGGCTCCAGCTCCCGCAGCCGTTCCAGCTCCAGCTCCCGCAGCTGTCCCGGCTCCAGCTCCCGCAGCCGTTCCAGCTCCCGCAGCCGTCCCGGCTCCAGCTCCCGCAGCCGTTCCAGCTCCAGCTCCCGCAGCTGTCCCGGCTCCAGCTCCTGCAGCCGTTCCAGCTCCCGCAGCCGTCCCGGCTCCAGCTCCCGCAGCCATTCCGGCTCCAGCTCCCGCAGCCGTCCCGGCTCCAGCTCCCGCAGCCGTTCCCACTCCTGTGGCTGGGTCAGAGAAACGAACTGTAGCAGTGCAAGTTGCCCCTGCAGAGGGTACTCCAACCCCTGTGGCAGACCCTGTGGCTGGGTCGGAGAAATGAACTGTAGCAGTGCAAGTTGCCCCTGCAGAGGGTATTCCAACCCCTGTGGCAGACCCTGTGGCTGGGTCGGAGAGGCGAGCTGTAGCAGTGCAAGTTGCCCCTGTAGAAAAGGTGAAAAAATGGTATAGAGACTCAGGTCGTTTAGAACGCAGAAAGTCTTCTGCTAAGTCTGGGTCTGGAGAAGACAAGGCTGGGCCATCAAGTGTGCAGGAGGATGAAGATGAGGATGAGGATGTCAGTAAGTCAACAGTAACTACCCGAACCCTATACCAGCGTGAGCTACGAGATGTGCGAAAAGATTTTGGTCGCTGTATAGGTGAACAGCTTGTCACCTGGCTGCTCCGGTGCTGGGACACTGGAGCCAATGGTGTGAAATTAGAGGGCAGGGAAGCCAAGCGGTTGGGATCCCTTGCTAGAGATGCAAGCATTGACAAAGCAATTGGAGATGGAGCACGATCTCACAGCCTCTGGAGGCGTCTCCTGTTAGCTGTGAAGGGAAGGTATCCCTACAAGGAAGAACTTGTATGTCTGCCAGTCAAGTGGACCACCATGGAGAAGGGAATTCAGTACCTGAGGGAATTAGCCGTACGGGAAGTAATTTATAAGGACTTAGACGATGCACAAACATCTACAGATCCAGATGAAGTCCAGTGTACTCGACCCATATGGCGGAAGTTTGTACGGAATGCACCATCAACATGGGCCAGCACATTGGCAATAATAACCTGGAAAAACGGTGAAGATCCCACAGTGGGTGACATGGCTAAACAACTCCAGGAGTACGAAGGAAATCTCTCCTCTTCCCTACAGGCCTGCGTCTCGGCTGTGGAGAAACTCTCTGAAGAGTTCCACCAACTTAAAGAGGATTTATCTTCCCCCCCCACCTGAACAAACCAGTGGCCACCAACTAAAAGAGAATACTTTGGAGAAACTTTTGAAGAGGTCCACCAACTAAAAGAGAATACTTTGGAGAAACTTTTTGAAGAGGTCCAGCAACTTAAAGAGAGTGTATTTTCTTCCCCACCTGTACAAACCAGCGTCTCGGCTATTAGGGGTAAACGTGCATCCGTGCAAAGAAGACAATATGGTGGGTACACACCCCGCACCACCCTGTGGTTTTACCTACGTGACCATGGAGAGGACATGAGAAAATGGGATGGAAAATCTACTGAGACCCTAGAGGCACGGGTACGTGAGTTGCAAAAGAAAACAATTGGGAGAAAGGGGTTCTCTGAAAAGTTTGCTGCTCCAACTTCTAGCAGGCAGTCTTTTAAACACAGAAATGAAGATTCTGACCAGGACTAGAGGGGCCCTGCCTCCAGCCAGGGGGAGGAAAGGGACAACCGAGTTTATTGGACTGTGTGGATTCGATGGCCTGGCACGTCTGACGCACAGAAGTATAAGGCTCTAGTAGACACCGGTGCACAATGTACTCTAATGCCATCAAGCTGTAAAGGGCCAGAGCCCATCTGTATTTATGGCGTGACAGGGGGATCCCAGCAGTTAACTGTATTGGAAGCTGAAGTGAGTCTAACCGGAAATGAGTGGCAAAAGCACCGTATTGTGACTGGCCCGGATGCTCCGTGCATCCTTGGCATAGACTATCTTAGAAGAGGATATTTCAAGGACCCAAAAGGGTTCCGCTGGGCTTTTGGCATAGCTGCCTTAGAGACAGAGGACATTAAACAGTTGTCTACCTTGCCCGGTCTCTCAGAGGACCCTTCTGTTGTGGGGTTGCTGAGGGTTGAAGAACAGCAAGTGCCAATCGCTACCACAACTGTGCACCGGCGGCAATATCGCACCAACCGAGACTCCCTGATTCCCATCCACGAGCTAATTCGTCAACTGGAGAGCCAAGGAGTGATCAGCAAGACCCATTCACCTTTTAATAGTCCCATATGGCCAGTGCGAAAGTCTAATGGTGAGTGGAGACTAACAGTGGACTATCGTGGCCTGAACGAAGTCACGCCACCACTGAGTGCTGCAGTGCCGGACATGCTAGAACTCCAGTACGAACTGGAATCAAAGGCAGCCAAGTGGTATGCCACAATTGATATTGCTAATGCATTTTTCTCCATCCCTCTAGCAGCAGAGTGCAGGCCACAGTTTGCTTTCACTTGGAGGGGAGTCCAATATACTTGGAATTGGCTGCCCCAGGGGTGGAAACATAGCCCTACCATTTGCCATGGACTGATCCAGTCTGCGCTGGAGCAGGGGGAGGCTCCTGAACACCTGCAGTACATCGATGACATCATTGTGTGGGGTGACACTGCAGAGGAAGTTTTCGAGAAAGGGAAGAAAATAGTCCAAATCCTTCTGAAGGCCGGTTTTGCCATAAAACAAAATAAAGTTAAAGGACCTGCACGAGAGATCCAGTTTTTAGGAATAAAATGGCAAGATGGACGTCGTCAAATCCCAATGGATGTGATCAACAAAATAACAGCTATGTCTCCACCAACTAGCAAGAAGGAAACACAAACTTTCCTAGGTGTCGTGGGGTTTTGGAGAATGCATATTCCAAATTACAGTCTGATTGTAAACCCGCTCTACCAAGTAACTCGTAAGAAGAATGCTTTTGAATGGGGCCCTGAGCAACGACAAGCCTTTGAACAAATTAAACAGGAAATAGTTCATGCAGTAGCCCTTGGGCCAGTCCGAACAGGACCAGATGTAAAGAATGTGCTCTACACCGCAGCCGGGGAGAATGGCCCCACCTGGAGCCTCTGGCAGAAAGAACCTGGGGAAACTCGAGGTCGACCCCTGGGGTTTTGGAGTCGGGGATACAGAGGATCTGAGGCCCGCTATACTCCAACCGAAAAGGAGATATTGGCAGCATATGAGAGAGTTCGATCTGCTTCGGAAGTGGTCGGTACTGAAGCGCAGCTCCTCCTGGCACCCCGACTGCCGGTACTGGGTTGGATGTTCAGAGGAAGGGTCCCCTCTACACATCATGCAACTGATGCTACATGGAGCAAGTGGGTTGCACTGATTACTCAGCGGGCTCGAATAGGAAACCCCAGTCGCCCAGGAATCCTGGAAGTGATTATGGACTGGCCAGAAGGCAAGTACTTTGGGATATCGTCAGAGGAGGAGGTGGTCCGTGCTGAAGAAGCCCCACTGTACAACAAGCTACCAGAAAATGAGAAGAAATATGCCCTGTTCACTGATGGGTCCTGTCGTATTGTGGGAAAGCATCGGAGATGGAAAGCTGCTGTATGGAGTCCTACACGACGAGTTGCAGAAGCTGCTGAGGGAGAAGGTGAATCGAGTCAGTTTGCAGAAGTGAAAGCCGTTCAGCTGGCCTTAGATATTGCTGAACGAGAAAAGTGGCCAGTTCTCTATCTCTATACTGATTCATGGATGGTAGCAAATGCCCTGTGGGGGTGGCTACAACAATGGAAGCAGAACAACTGGGAACGCCGGGGCAAACCCATCTGGGCTGCTGCATTGTGGCAAGATATTGCTGCCCGGGTAGAGAACCTGGTTGTAAAGGTACGCCATGTAGATGCTCATGTGCCCAAGAATCGGGCTACTGAAGAACATCAAAACAACCAGCAGGTGGATCAGGCTGCTAAGATTGAAGTGGCTCAGGTGGACCTGGACTGGCAACATAAAGGTGAATTATTTATAGCCCGATGGGCCCATGACACCTCAGGCCATCAAGGTAGAGATGCAACATACAGATGGGCTCGTGACCGAGGGGCGGACCTGACCATGGACACTATAGCACAGGTTATTCATGATTGTGAAACATGTGCTGCAATTAAACAGGCCAAACGGTCAAAGCCTCTCTGGTATGGAGGACGATGGCTTAAATACAAATATGGAGAGGCCTGGCAGATTGATTACATCACACTCCCCCAAACCCGCAACGGCAAGCGCCACGTACTTACAATGGTGGAAGCAACCACCGGATGGCTGGAAACATATCCTGTGCCCCATGCCACCGCCCGGAACACTATCCTGGGCCTTGAAAAGCAAGTCCTATGGCGACATGGCACCCCAGAAAGAATTGAGTCAGACAATGGGACTCATTTCCGAAACAACCTTATAGACACTTGGGCCAAAGAACATGGTATTGAGTGGGTGTATCACATCCCTTATCATGCACCAGCCTCCGGGAAAGTTGAACGATACAATGGACTGTTAAAGACTACACTGAAAGCAATGGGTGCTGGGACATTCAAAAATTGGGAAACACATTTGGCAAAGGCCACCTGGTTAGTCAATACTAGAGGATCTGCCAACCGAGCTGGACCTGCCCAATCAAACCTGTTACGCACTGTAGAAGGGGATAAAGTTCCTGTAGTGCACGTAAGAAACATGCTGGGTAAGACAGTCTGGGCTACTCCCGCCTCAGGAAAAGGCAAGCCCATTCGTGGGATTGCTTTTGCTCAGGGACCTGGATGCACTTGGTGGGTGATGCAAGAGAATGGGGAGGTCCGGTGTGTACCTCAAGGGGACCTAATACTGGGTGAGAATAGCCCATGAGTTGAATTATAGTATGTTAATTATCATATAACACTGTATGTCATCGCTACCATGGTTGCTATATATCATAGATGAAAATGATGATTAATTAGAAGGTATTGGAAAGAGTGTAACCTGAGCATGACATAAATGGTATGGAATAAGGGGTGGATATCTGTCCTGGTTTCAGTTAGGACAGAGTTAATTTTCCTCCTTGTAGCTGGCAGGGTGCTATGTTTTGGATTAGAATGAGAAGAGCGCTGATAACATGCTGATGTTTTAATTGTTGTAGAGCAGTGCTTACACCAAGCCAAGGACTTTTCAGCCTCTCTCTGTCCTGCTCGCGAGCAGGCTAGGGATGCAGCAGGAGCTGGGAGGGGACAGACCCAGGACAGCTGACCCAAACTGGCCAAAGGGGTATTCCATACCATCTGACGTCATGCTGAACAATATATAGGGGTGGCTAGCCGGGGTGGAGGGGGGGCCGGCTGCTCGGGGATAGGCTGGGCATCGGTCAACGGGTGGTGAGCAATTGCATTGTGCATCACTTATTTCGTACACATTATTACTATTAATACTATTATTATTATTATTATTGTTGTTATTCTTTTCCCTGTCTTAATAAACTGTCTTTATCTCAACTCACAGGCTTCACTTTCCCGTTTCTCTCCCCCATCCCGGAGAGGGAGGGGGGAGGGTGAGCGAACGGCTGTGTGGTGTTTGACTGCCAGCCGGGCTAAACCACAACAAGAGGTCACCAGCTGAAAATAGCCAGTAGCAGGTTAAAAGTGAGCATGTCAGACATACTCCCCCTGAAAGAGGAGGAAAGCTGTAAACTCCTCACAGCAGAATCACAAAAGCAAATAGTTCATGTTGGTTCAAAGAAGGATTGGACAAAGAAGAAAATACCAAAGACACAAAGTGGCTCAAGAAGTTTGTGACCTGGAACCTGTTTGAGTGTAATCTAGGGAATTATCAGTTTTTGCTTGCTCTCCATTCTTATACACTTCCTTTCGGCTTGCTGCTCAAACTAAGGCTGTTCTTGCATTCATTTCCATTCTTTAATGGTTACACAAAGCAGTTTCTTGGTTTGTCACCTGTGTAGTAAGCTCAGAGCAGTTTCCAATGGAAAGACTCATTTGCAGTATGCTCAACTATTCAAGTATAATACGTTTCTACTTAATGCAAGAACTTCACAAAACCAAATGGATTAATCAGGCTGGTACTGTTTATTGGGAAGCACTGGTGAGCACAGCACTTTGCAGACAGGCTAGTTCTTCATCCTGCAGATCTTCAAAACAGGACGTAGACAAGGAAGACAGGTTACACAAAGCAGAAAAACCTAGTGCTTAGCATTGCCTTGTGACTTCCCAAAACATTTTTGTTGTATAACCCTAACTGCAGATATAAATGAAATGAACTCTCATGGAAGCTAACTAAAGGATAACAAAAATGGAGAGGATGTGAAAAGGTTAAACAAAAAGAGTCTCCAAGGCTCTCTAAAGCATCCCAAGAAAGTTAACAAAGAGTTTCAAGGAAGAATCATAAGGAGAAATTGTTATAAATAGAGTTGGGTCAAGGAAACAACTGTTAGTGGAAACAGCTTTCATTTGTGGGGAAGAGAGAAAACTGAATAGGAACTTTTAGCTCCTAGTTCTTCTAAAATACTTTGGGGGTTGGGTGCTGAGGGTGGTGGGGTACACAGCTAAACAAGTGCAAATAAAATGTGTACCTGGAGCCCTCTCAGTTCAATAGCTCTCAAGAAAGTGAATTTGCCCATCTAATTTATTAGACTATTATTCCCAAGAAACTAGCTTTTATGGGGACCTGGCAACCAGAAACAACTAAGAGTGGGTGTTTGCTCACATACTGCTTTTGTGCCCAGGGCCTTCCAGACTCTTAAGGAAGGTTTACATCAGACATACTAAAAACAATGAACTGCCTTCCTCTTGCCAAATCACAGCTACAAAGACCAAAGAGAAGAGCCCTCAGTTCTCCAGCACAGTGCAGCAGAGACTCTTACCTGGAAGGAAGACTTCTGAAGCTTGATGAGAGAAGCAAACTGTGACTGCTGCTTGCTAAGCAGACATCACCCTAAATCACATTAATTAGTTTAATTTAGAGTCTCACCATAATGCTGCACAGTGGCAGAAATGGAGCATTGCAGTGCACTGTGAATGGGAAATTACAACTAGCTGCTAGTGGGCATTTTTTTCATTCCTGTTTGCCATAGCTCAGGGTGGATGAAAAATGTTGGTATTTCACTGACTATAACTGAGCAGCAAGGCTAATACCTTAAAAAACAGAAGTAGAACCTATGGTACAGGAAAGATTGTGAATAGAGAAATCACAGAATAGGAATGAGGAAAGTGCTAGACTGGTTTAAACCAGGAGGACTTAGACCCTGCAGCCCACAAGAAGCCTGAAGACTGACCACAGGTCAGTACAAACCAGAGATTCGGATGAGTCTGCAGATGTGGAGATTTATTAATTTATTTATGTATTTATTGTTTTGGTACTGATTTAAACTGTATTTCATATGGAGCCTTCTAAATCAATAAGAACTGCATAAACACTTCAACAGTGGATTTACCTTGTCCTGTCTTCTGTCTGATTAAGCTGAAAAACTGTCAAGGTTCAAAGTTAGAGTGAAATAAGTTTGGGTTTGAATTATAGGCACAACAGCTTCTCTAGGCTACTTCTGAGCTTTTCCTACACTGTGAGCATTGGGGGAGTGACAGTTTAGACTGCTCTAAAACCATACAAATGGGCTCTCAGTGTGAGATGAAGCATCCCTTTGGAGAGCTAATTGAAAGAAGCAATTCCACAATAGCTGTTCAAGGCCAGATCTCTTCTGGAGACAGTTTGGCCAAAACAATTGTTGACAAAGCAACCAATACCCAAATCAGCTGCTTGAGCCAGCCCCTGGCATACCCTGCTTTCTGCCTTGCTGGAGTTCAAATGGAGAAATCCCAGATCCCTCTGCAATGAGGAATCGCTGCATCCCTGTACTCCCAGCACACAAATCAGCCAATACTGGAAACGTAGCATCCTGGGGTTGGTTTTGGTGTATAGGTAAGTCCTAGAGTGAATCTCAGGCCCATAATTGTTACATATAGGTTGACATTTGAATGATTTGAGAGAGAACATTTACTGTTAGACTGAGCTGTATAACTGGAAATTGTTTTAAAACGAGGTGTAAGTGTTCGGGGATTTAGTTGCTCAGCTGGATGCTTGCAAAACCTCCAAATTGGGCGTCGTTTGCACTGATTTAAAGCTCTTTTAACACATTAGAACTAGTGCTCTATGGTCTTCTTCCTTTCAGCAGGTCTAATATGGTTAGCAAAGAAAAAAAAAAGTAGAATGATCAGGTCATTTTGTCTGTGAAATCCGTTATTAAAAGATGTTAATGGATAAGGAAAAAAAAAAAAAAAAAAAAAAGATAGTGTGGAAAGGAAGTGTATTACTCCATATAGGACTGTTTCCTTTCGTGGCTCAGGATTCAGCATCTTTCACTTACAGTGATACATAATGATACGTCCATCTCAAAATAAATAATATAAACCTACATCAGATTATGTGGTCTTCAAATTTTCTGTGTAAAATGGATCAGATTTGATCTGAAATTCACTGACACAAGCAGTAAACTTTTAAAATGCTCTTTACATCCAGACATTGTTCAGAGAAGAACTGCACTCAAATTATTTTCAGTTTGGACCAACATAAATGCCAAGGGAAGGAAGATGTAAAATAGCACATGAGGTCATGTAAATTTATTTTAATTCTCATAATCTAAGATGCTGCAGATATAGGTAGCAGCTATTTCAAGAAGGGAATATACACATTTCCATCTATGTCTTTCCAAAACTACTTTCTTTACTGCACCTGACAGCTTTCGCAGTGCTCTCTACAAACTATAAATGTAATTAATTGATTGTGGGCTGTATTAAACTACTCCAGCAGGAGACATCACATGTGCAGCTGTCAGCTGTGCAAAACTCAGTTCTGTCCCTCAGAGCTTTGTCTTTCACATTTACATTATGCTGCACCTGGAAGACATTTTTCACCATTACTAGACATATAACCAGTAGCTTGAAAGCATAAATAAACCATACAGAGGGGCTACTCATTAAGACCCAAAGTCAAATAGAGAAAGTCCTCAGCACCAGACAGCACTAGATGTAGAGCAAATAATGACTTTTTCATCCATTTTATTAATTCTGTGGAAGTTTGCAAATCTCCTGTCTGCAAGCAGTTAAGTCTCAAATTTTTTCTTCTATAATTTGTTCAACCAAATGTTACTTACTTGATGACTGGATGTAGTCTTCATAAGAAAGTAATGTTCATTTACTATCTCATGCACAAATACATTGCACTCTGCATTCTGCCTGGTGGACTAGACTGACACCATTTCCATATCTAACTCAGCACTGCAGTGTCAAAGTTTTTCCATTCATTCAGCTGCTGAAAACGTATGGCAGAAATTTAGATTCTGCCTGCTGTCAGAAACAGATCACAACAAATGAACGGGTGACAATGAGTGACATTATTTTCCATTCTTTGCATACTGATGATTATCAAGCATAAAATCACAACTTTGGGTTAATCTGGCACTGTAGTGGGTTTACGTGGCAAGGTTTTGGTAGCAGGGGGCTAGAGGGGTGGCTTTTGTGAGAAGAATACAGAAGCTGCTCCATGTTAGATAAGAGCCAATTTTGGCAGGCTCCAAAGGGACCCACTGCTGGCCAGAGACAAGCCAATAAGCGATGTTCTTTGTGTCTCTGTGAGAGCAGATTTAAGAAAGGAAAAAAAAAATGCCTGCTGTTCAACAGCATCTTGGAGAGGGAAGAGTGAGAACCAGCCCTGCAGACCCCAAGGTCAGTGCAGCAGGAGGGCAGGAGGTGCTCCAGGCACGCAGCTGAAGTTCCCCTGCGGCCTGTGGAGAGGCCCCTGGTGGAGCAGGCTGTCCCCCTGCAGCCCATGGGTCCCACATGGAGCAGATCTCCACGCTGCAGCCCGTGGAGGAGCCCCCGGGGGAGCAGGTGGATGTGGCCTGGAGGAGGCTGCGGCCCATGGAGAGCCCCCGCAGGAGCAGGCCCCGGGCCGGAGCTGCAGCCCGTGGAGAGGAGCCCACGCAGGAGCAGGGGGTCTGGGGGGAGCTGCCGCCCGTGGGGGACCCGCGCTGGAGCAGTTTGCTCCTGGGGGAAGGATGGACCCCGTGGTACGGAGCCATGTGGGAGCAGTTCTTGAAGAGCTGCTGCCTGTGGGCAGCCCCCGCAGGCTCAGTTTGGGAAGGACGGCATCCTGTGGGAGGGACCCCACGTGGAGCAGGGGCAGGGAGTGACCGTGAAGGAGCAGCGGAGACGAAGCGTTAGGGACTGACCGCAGCCCCCATTGCCTGTTCCCCTGTGCTGCTCAGGGGTTGGAGGTGGAAGGGGGTGGATAGGGGGAAGGTGGTTTTGGTTTTTTTTCCTTTGTTTCTCACTTCTCTAACTTGTAAGTAATAGGCAATAAATTTTATTAATCTCCCTACTCTGAATCTGTTTTGCCCATGATGATAATTGTTAAGCGGTCTCCTTATCTCAACCCTTGAGCCCTTTTCATAGTATTTTCTCCCTCTTTCCATTTGAGGAGGGGGAGTGAAAGAGTGGTTGTGATGGAGTTCAGCTGCCCAGCTAGGTAAAACCACCACAGGGGCTTGTAAAAGTCTGCCGAATCTGGCTTTAAATGAGATTTCAAGAGGCAAGGAATACCCAACTGGTGGACCCAATTTCCTAATAAAAGGGGACCAAAACTGAGGATAAATAAACAGAAAAATGTGCTGTAAACAAAGATTTAAAATAATAATAATAATAAAAATCTGGATTATAACTTTATTCTACCTTGTCTAAATAATGCATTTTGGCACTAAAGAGCCCCATCAGCTCAGTCATCACTAATATTCTAACCAATATATCTCATGAAACTATAGGTAAAAACTGAGGAATGCTTATTATTTCAGGTGACTGGCCCAAATGTTTTTCATACATAGATTTTTTTGTCCCCTGATATAGCCAACCTTGAATCTGGAAACAGTTTTTTCATCAGTTTTGTTTTAAATGTTCTGGGCCCTCCTCTTTATTTCATCATTATAGCTATTCTTATTCGAGAACTGTATCATTTACTTTAAAAAATACTGAACCTAGTTTACTTTTCAAATCATTTAAAGCTTAAACACAGTGATTTTTTTTAAAGTGCTAATATTTCAAAGTATCATATTTTAACTCAAGCTACCAATTTAAAATTTGTCATGTTCAGCACACCAAGTTCATATTTTTCAAAGTGCTTCAGACACTCTGAAAACTTTTAAGTATACCATGCTTATCCAATTAGGCACATTTCTTTGCATAATCCTTAACCTTTCCTTATATTTTACACTGCCTTGCTGTCCAAAAGCCATGTTTGATCTTAAAATTGTATATGTACCCCTGCATTCAACATACTAAAAAGCCCTTTTGTTACTTGTCTTGACTCAATATTTCCAATGACTCAACAGTGATATTCCTCTTCTATGGATGGTGAAACATGGTCAGAGTGTGCAGTGTTATAACAAAAAGTAAATTCATTATACTCATGAATGGAGGGTTCCTTCATTTCTTCTTTACTCCAGGTTGCATGTTCCTGGGTTTTTCCTCATGTTGAGAGCTCACAGAGTCACAGCAGGACAGAATAGCTAACTCATCTGGCTGAAAACTACCTAAAAAAAGAACTGAGCATAAACAAAGATTGAGACAGGAATCATCTTTTTTAGTATATATTGATGCTTAGCACAATGAAATCTCTTACAGATATAGATTCCCCATGGGGTGAGAGCATACAAACGAGATCCCATGATACACACTCCATGCACATTACTGCTGCGTCTGGGCTTGTATATCAGCCGTACTGTGCAAACATTACCACAGCATAAACGTTTAATAATGGAGTGAGACAATGTGATTGATATAACTTGAAAGCAAATCCAGTCGTGTATTGACTGCACTATTCCACTTCCCCTGCAGCCTAACTCTGGGGCTTAATGAAACAAAAGGAGTACATTAAACTTGTGCTGACAAAAAAAAAAAAAAAAAAAAAAAAAAAAAAAAGGCAAGGACCCTTTAACTATTCCAGGAACTATCTGTAAAGGTTAGTTGGCTTACAGCAGCAGTAAGCCAAAATCTTTATGGGGAAAATATGTGATGATGTAATGTGGCCGTCCCAAATGCATGGCCATAAAGTCTTTATAGTGCCTTGCAAACTATGGTGTACTATAAAGTTTTTATATCCATGCATTTGGGATGAGTGCTTTGCTCATGAGTGGTGAAGCCACAAGTGAGTTATTCAAGTCTTTGCCAGAGAAGTGGCACAGAACATAAACATTTTTATAGCATTACACACCATCTCACAAAACAATTTGGGAATGGACCTTTTCAGTTTCCCTTTTAATGTTTTTGTTTGTTTATTTGTTTGTTTTTCTTTCTGTCCGTGTTGGAAGAGCAATGATTAGAAGCCATGTTGTATGAGGAATGGCAGAACTAATTTCCATCAACAGTGCCCTTCAGCAGCTGTTTACATGATGAAGTTCTGTCAATTCCATTTCTACAGTTGAAATTGGACTTACAGGTGCCTGTGTAATTGCCATCACCACAGATGTGATGGACATGTGCTCAGGAGAAGTACGGAAAATAACAGTGGCAGACAGCACATTGCAAAATGAAGTCTAAACCATCCCTCTGCATTCCTTTTGACAAGCACTGTGCTTTGTGGATTTTCTGTATATCAAGTTACCAGGCAGTATATAGCACAGTCTTTAGGATAAAATTGCCCCTTTACAAATTTGGGCCCCATAGCTATACAGTGACATTAATAGCGGCCAATTAATCTCTATCCCCTTCCCCATCTTACACTGGGCAATGTTATCCAACAGGCACTTCCTCAGAGAACTACTTGAAAGAAGTGTTACTAAATATACCCAGGAATTAATCTCACATGTTCAAAGGGAGTCTGGACCCACCTTCAAAGAACTGCTTGGGAAGCTAGCCAGTCTGGAGGCCACCATGGAGGGGCTGCAGTTGATTATTTGAATCAAGCAAAAGTAAACCATTAGAATTCAAAGCAAGCATGATTTTCTGGAATTACTTCATTTTGTCTTTTATGCTTGTATGTTGTGTTAGCTTTGTATGCAGTCATACTAGTGGGTTTCTCTGGGGCTACAATTCAGGGTGTATTTTGCTGTTTCTTCCATTCATTCTTCCATACGCACAATTTGACAGAGAACTAGTCATCATATTTATCTAGGTGACCATTTTGTAAGTCAGCAGCCAGACAAGGTCTACTGAAGCCTTTTATTAAAACAGGAAATGGGGAGTGGGGAGTGAGGGGGCAGGGTGAGGGCTTATTTCATTTTTAAGAGTTTTTTATTTTCTCTTTCCTACAAACTGGTCAAATTGTTGACCAACATAGAAAGACTATTTTGAATTGCATATAATTCCTGCCCAATCACTCTCTTCGACTGTTGAATCATCATTAACCTAATATTAACAAGTCCACCACTAAGTCATTCTACTAAGTTCTACATCTACATGTCTCCTGAAGACCTCCATGGATAGTGACTCAACCATTTCCCTGGGCAGCCTATTCCAATGCCACACAATACTTTCAGTAAATAAATTTATCCTAATATCCAGCCTAGTCCTGCTGATCACTCTATTTCTGATACAAACCAGGATGCTCTTGGCCTTCTTGGCCACCTAAGCACACTGCTGGCTCATATTCAGACGGAAATTGACCAGTACCCCCAGGTAACTTTCTGCTGGGCAGCTTTCCAGACACTTTTTCCCCAGTCTGTAGCTTTGTATGAGGTTGTTGTGCCCCAAGTGCAAGACCCAGCATTTAGCCTTGTTGAACTTCATACAGTTAGCCTCAGCCAATGGGTCCAGCCTATACAGATCCCTCTGCAGAGCCCTCCTACCCTCGAGCAGATCAACACATGCACCTAACTTGGTGTCGTCTGCAAACTTACTGAGGGTGCACTCAATCCCCTCATCCAGATCATTGGTAAAGATATTGAAGAGAACTGGCCCCAGTACTGAGCCCTTGGTGACACCACTAGTGACCGGCCTCCAGTTGGATTTAACTCATTCACCGTGACTTTTTGTGCCCGGCCATCCAGCCAGTTTTTAACCCAATGAAGCATACACCTGTCCAAGCCCTGATCTCCCTCTTCAGGAGAATGCTGTGGGAAACGGTGTCAAAAGCCTTACTAAAGTCTAGGTAGACCACATCCACAGCCTTTCTTTTGTCCACTGAGCATGCCACCTTGTCGTAGAAGGAGATCAGGTTCATCAAGCAGAACCTGCCTTTGATAAACCCATGCTTACTGGGCCTTATCACCTGGTTGTCCTGTAAGTGCTCCATGATGGCACAAAAGATAATCTGCTCTATGAGCTTCCCTGGCACCGCTCCTCCTTCTGGCCCTTCTCATAGATGGGCATCACATTTGCTAGCCACCAGTTTACTGGGACCTCCCCTGATACGGTAGACATCTACTAAGTTGAAGTCCCCTACAAGAACAAGGACTAGCAATTGTGAGTCTTCTCCCAGCTGCTTGTAGAATATTTTATCTGCCTCTTTGGCCTGGTTAGGCGGTCTATAACAGATGCCCTAATTCCTGCATGACAATTAACGGGCACTTCTGTGATTTCTAACCCCTCAATGTCCCTTGTGCCTTTAAAGTTGTACTGCTAGGATCTGCTGCCAATTTAGCTCTTGATGAATATTGAGACTTTGGTCTGTGAAAACAACTGTCTTCAAAGAGGTGTTGCAACATGCGCACAACATATAACATATGCTGCTCTATGTATATATGTACAAAACATGATTTGATCTATGTTCTATGGTTCTATGATTGTATGAGCCAAAGTGTAGGATAGTTTGAACAGCAAATGTTTTTCAACTGGCAGAGAGATAGGAGGGTGTAGTCATCAAGTGGGATGTATGTTCTGTGGCAAGATTAAAGAAAACTACAAAAGAGTAAAAAAAAAAAGTACAAAAGAACAAGAATAACAGGAAAAACAAGACTGAGTAGCTCCTGCTGGGCAAGAATGACATATGCAAAACATGAAAGAAAGCAAAGCAAATTAGTTAAGACTGTGTCATATGGGAAGTAGGCTTTTTCTTTAGAGTATAATTTTGATCTGAAAAATACTATGTAAAAAAATATAACATTTCTCCACAAAGACCTTTAGCACATGCATTCTTCTTTAGAGATTAAAAAAATAAATAAAATTAAAATATCTGCTTTCCACCCCTGTTCATATACCAAAAGCAGCAAAGACAGAGGGATTTGATTTATACTTTCAGGTGTCATGCATCAACAGAACCATTTAATAGGTTCCAGTCACCTGAGCAAAACTGGAGAAAATACACCTTTACAGGTGGCAGTGCAGGTCCAGTTCAAAGACAGTAGACTTGCTGTGGTGTAACTGAAGGCTTAATTTGGTCTTTGGTGTGCTCCATTGCTAGCAATTACATGGGAGAAGAAAGAAATCTAGTGTGAACTTCAAGTCCAGGTTGAGTTCATAGGGGATGACATGCAGGAAAAAAATTAAGCACCTTTTTCACTGCGCACAGGAGGCACTTGATATGGAAATGATTTAGGGAGGACAGGCACGGAACCCCACTGTGCCATTTTTAGGATCATTTTTCAGTGTAGAGCTGCACTTTTAAGCTTCTGCCAGATAATCAAAGGCTTTGGGAGCATCAAATGATACTACTGCTACCTGATGCTATTACCTTTCTGCCAGAGACCATCAATCTTTGTCACTGAAGAGAATAGGAAGCAAAGCAAACAAACAAAAGAGGACAGATGAAAGGAAGAACAAATTGCTCTCTCTTTTCACCCAGTGGCATGACCTAGGAGAGACTGTCAGCATCTGACTTCACATAATAAGGTTAGTGAAGTCCAGAGCCACCTGCCATGGCAAAGTATGTCTTACCAAATGCTTTGGGAGGCTTTTTGAAAACTATACGTGTATCTTGCACAAGACTGAAACCAGTGTTTTGTGCCTCACTTTGAACACTTTCCTAAATATCTAACCCCACTCCATAGACACCCAAAAGCTTCAGCACTGGGAGACAGCTCAATCAGAGATGAAGAATTAATATTTTGAGAAGGGGTACATTAATCACTAGCCATACAGCATTCAGAGCTGTCAGTCTCACAACATTAGACACCTGAGCTGTGCAGAGGTCTTGTTTAGGCATCAGAGCCTACTGCAAAAAGAGGGAGCCCATTTTGTACAGTTCATTATGGCATTAGTGTCACTTAAGCCAGTTTAACACAGGGAGACAGCACATAAACTGAGCAAGACAATATCTAGAAACAGTGGGAGGACAAAAGATGAAAGGACAGGGAGCCTTTCAAAGAAGCCAGGAGGGTCCGTCTGGCAGTGGCACCTATGGCGGACACCCTCAGCTGGTGCTGCTCTGATGCTTCGAGGGAAGCTCACCCAGCTTCACTCACTGTGAAGCATGAGATTAGATTAGACAAAATATTCACATGGCTGTTTCAAAGACCCTTTCTGTACTGCTTTTCCCTATTGTTAGATCACATTGGCTTTGTATGAGAGAGGATGTTGGTCAAAAATCACAAGTTTCCAGAAGTGAGGAAAGTGCCTGAAACCTAGTTGGGGACACAGGGTGTGAGGAACTAACCAAGGCACAGCATTAACCTCACGTGCTTTCCCTGGAGAGGAAAGCAAATTCTGGTTTGGATTGGATTTTTACCTTAACGTAACTTGAGTGCATTAGTCCCCCCAGGCTAAAAAAAAAAACCACAAGCAAACACCTTTTCATCTGTCAGACAAGCCCACAAAAGAACAACAGAGGTATAACTAACACTGAAATCACAACCATGTCTAAGAGATCATTCACAGCAATGAGAACAGTGGTAAATCAGTCATCTCTTGGTACACAAATATAAGACAGGCAGTGAGAGCCACATATGCCAAACTCTAGAGACTTGGTGCCCACTGTAACCACTGTCTTTTTTTAATTTTAATGTGAATTTAACATTTAATACAAGATTGCTTTACAACACCTGTTAGATATAAAAAATAAAAATAAAAATAAAAAATACCCTTAGCTCATTGCATACACAGCTAATACACAGCTCAACATGGGGCAGTCCTGGCTTGCTACTGCATAGTTAATAGTTAAAAACTTGCACTGGGAGACTGCAAATACTGTAAAACAGACTGAACAAATTAAGCATGACTCTTGCAGAGAATGACTTTTTCTCATAAAAGACATATTAAGAGCTTTGATTGTTCCAGCCCCATCCTCTGTCATCATAGCACAGTTGAAAACTGAAGCTTTGAGCTCTGCAGTGGTATTGGTGGTGCTCCGTGCAAGGCTGCCTTGATACCAACGTGGATGACTGGCTAACCTGCAGTGCAGACCTCTCTTCTCACTATATCCTTGCATATTAGATTAAAATGATCATTTCTCTGACAATATCCTGCTTACCTGGCCAGCTGAGGAGGGATTTATTTATTATTATCTTTGCTATTCAGAATTAGGCATTACAAAGAAAAAAGAAAATGTGGCACAACAAAGAAAGGGAGAATGTGTGCAATCCAAATTTGAAAATGTGTATATCTATTCCCATTAATCTCATGATTCAAACCAGTATGTTTACTTCCCCCATAAACAAAGGTGAATTAAAATACCACTAAACTTGCTTGAGCAGGTCTAACATCCCGTGTGTTCTACCTTCTTGTACATAACAGAGAACTGAAAAAGATTATGAAGATGAGAAAGAGATAACTATCTGTTGTCAAGCTATGTGATTACATAATTAGAATGCAAGTGCATCCCAGCATTTCAAACTAACCTGTGAAATCAGATTTTTTATTGTGACTGGTTTGGGATCCATTGTCTCTCTTTTGGAGGGTGTGGAGCACAAACGGTTACAGAGGATAACAGGAGGATAAATAAGTTTAAAAAAACAGGTTAATATTAAAAAAAAAAAAGTTACCAGGAAAATTCTTCTGACAATGGAAAATCCTCCAAAGGGGAGGGGTAGAAGACCTATTACGTAAACCAGTTAATCTGCTCAAGGCTGATATTCCAGAGTTATAATCTTACATTGGCAGAACAATGGGCTACACGACACAAAGATTTTCTGTTTGCTATAGGCCATTTTTTTCCCCTCCAAACTCTAGTACATATGTCCTGAAATTTCACATTGACACTGTTGCAACTGAGAATAAGAAGGCCCTGTAATCTGATCAGATGAGATTTCCCCAGACAGGAGTTGCACCTTGGGCTCTCTAGGGCAGCTTGGTTACCTCTAGGCAGAATGAGCTACGCCGAAGCATCAACCCCCTGGCATATCCTTCACCAACTTCAAGTAGTAGGGACAAATCCCTCCAGTGCCTCCAGGCCCTGTACTCCCCACAGACCAGTGAGACTGATGTAACACTCCAAATATCCACACACCATTACATAAAATAGTCCCAATTTGCAGTTAAATAGCAAAGACGAATTTCAATTGGCCACCCCACTTCAGCATCATACATACTGTAAATTTCTACTTGGCCCTGTGATTCCTTCAAGGTACAAATACGGATATCACTTCCAGTAAGTCACCAATATCTCTTTATGAGAGAGAAATAATCTTCATCTCTAGATTAACATAAGAGGGTAATGGGCATTAAGAAGAGTTCTTTTGCGATATCATTCAGAAAAACTGTTATATTCATTTTGGAGTTAAATTTCCTGTAAAAACACCAAATAGTTAGCACAAAATTGAACAAAAGAGAATCAAGTAGATTTTTATTCATTGGTCTTCCATTCTTCTAATGGGACAAATCACCCCGAAATGTATAGAAAGAAACAAATAATAACGGCACTATGATTAAAGAAAAATAGTTCACATTTCAAATACTACCAACCATGGCAGAAGGCATAACATGGGACACATGGGCTGTTCCTGGTTTTTCTACTGAAAAGGATCATGAGATCTTTAGCATCTACCTAGTTCCAAGTTATAAATGAACAAATAGAATGATTCATCTTTTTGTCTCATCTGAAGGAAAATGTTTCCTAACGAATCACAAAGCCAAAGACAAAAAACCTGAAGGCTATATTTATGCTAGTAAAGGAAACATGCCAGGACCTGTTTTCTGTCTCTGAGACCAGTTGGCACAACATGGCCATGTCTCTACTGAGTTCCCTTAGCTTCCAAAACAAGGTCATCCAAACTGCCACAGCAAGTATGGTTCCTGGCTTGTGCTAAGCCCCTCATTGTGCCTGGACACTGTTTCAGAAAATACTAGCTGTTCTGGATGAAAAGAGTGCCAAGGACTATTCCAGCAAATGCCTGGAAATGTTTTGCCATTGCTTAATTCAGCAGCATAGGTGCTGCCTAAATCTCAGTTATCAGAGCTAGATTTTAAATCTGGAGACGCAGCAGCAAGGCAGGGAGATAGATCTCGGACTATTATATGGAGGAGTATCTTTAAAATGAGTGTCTGACTCATTATGCAAAAGAGAATCGTTGTGAAAGTCACAGTAGGATTAAAAATCCTGACATTTGAGAGCTATTCAGATCAAGGTTATCTGGGTCTGAGACTGTACTAAAGTACATCTCTAACTGAAACACTCTGCTGGCATCAGTCTTGGCTAATGAGTATAAGGTACTCTCTCCCTGTAACCACAACTGTAAATATTAATGCTAAAACATTATTTTTGCAGTGTTGTTTTGGTAAAATGAACTGATACAGAATTTATTGTACCTTAAGAACTGCCTCTGAAAATCTTAAAAGAAGCATGAAACTGATCTTATACAGCCTCTTGTTTATGAATGATAACACGATCAAGCCCTTGTATCCTGGTTTGCACGATTACAGAGGTAGACTAAACATATAACACATAGCACCAATACAGAGTTATTGCAAACTGTCTCTGATTAGGTAGTCCAGTCTACATCCAAACATTTAATCAAATGCTGAGCAAATGATCAAAGGGAATTAGAGATGTATAGCTCTGAAAGGAAAACTGGATTTCTCTCCTCTTTGCATCCTGTGATCCCCCAGTCATTTTATATCAGTAGGAATTGCAGAAGACTCTTGCCAGCAACAGGAGCTGATTCTGCCTGTGCTCCCAAGCTTCAAAAAGAAAGCTCAAAGTTCAAATTCTACAAACTCCTCAGAAATCTATATATTCACCATGTTCTTAAAGTTAAACCTACTCAATGGGCAAAGTACTTTTCTCAGCTGCTCAAGAGAAAAGCCACTCGCACAAGGTAAGTAACCAGGAGTGAAGTGAACAGTGAAGCATAACAGCTGCTAAACAAAGTCCTAGTCAGGATGCCGGATTGCTTTTGCCTCTCCCAAGCCCTGTGACTCCCCTTACTTCCAGAGATGCAGCTACAGCTCGTATTGCTCCTGCAGCTGTTGCAATCATGGGCATCATCCCTGCAGCATCTGTGTGATGCATCCCAAGCCAGCACTGTATGAGGTAAAAGTAGTGTCTGTGTGATAAAAAGCCCAGAGGCAGAACACTATCGGAAGAACAGACCAAGCTCTCAAGAGCACAGTGGCTGGAAAGCTTGAGAGAAGTCTCACGAAAGTTCTTCTCATTCGCTGTGATATCTGAATTAGGGGCACATTGCCTTGCTTGTTTCTTCCTCTGTGACTATTTGCACTGCAAATCCAAGATCTGAAATTTAAATGGCTACTTGACATGCCTGTATTAATCGATTGCACCTCAATGAGCTTCCTTCAACTTTGGGTGTTTACCAAAGCTCTGACCACTGAACTTTATTTCCTTACTAATCTTATCTTTTACAGAACTCTAGGAGGCTGACATGGATCAGTGTCACCAGAGTGACTGCACAAGGTAAACCTAATAATCCACTCTGTTTTTACATATTTACATAGAGGGTAGAAGCAAATGCAGGAGACTAATCTGTTTGATCTTAAAGGACAGGCGAACTTGCTGTCCTGATTTTGCTAGATGGAGTCCTACTTTCTCTAGGTGTCCTTATTGTGAAGTCCTAGAAGTGGTATAATAAACATTATTTGAAAGTTAAATGAACAGTACGTTTCAAGGCATTAGCTGTACCCTGGGCTAAATATAAACTTGGTAACAAAAGGCTGAACAGTTATTTACTCTAATAAAAGTTAGTGAGGTTAAAGCAAGTAACCTTTATGTTTCTTTTTCTTTATTCTGAAATATTTCCACCTCTAAATATGCCTCCTCTGCTCCTGCCTCTCAGACATTAAAGTAATTTTGTTCCTGCTCCTGATCATAACTGATATAAGCAGCAGGAAAAAAAAAAAAAAAGAAAAAAAAAGAGAGAAAAGGAGAGGGAGAGAGAGAATGTCAGGACTGGTAATACAGAGGAATAAGGCAAGGCAACATGATGCCTTCTTCCAGCTCTCGCTCCTATAGAGCTAACTTCTGTTCTCTTCACATTTGCTGAAAGTTAAAATGAGAAAAGTCAACACCCATCACTAAAATGAAAAAAAAAAAAAACAAGTGTGTCAAGAAAACAGTGGAAGCTCTCTGCATTTGCATGAAATTCAGATTAAGAAGTCAAGGTAGGAGGGCAAGGAGGTACTTTCCTCCAAGGCAAAGTTTAAATGTCAGTATAGATTCTCAGTTAAAGCTGTGTCATTTTGTGCTCATTTCTATGCCAAAAAATAAATAAATAAATAAATAAATAAATAAATAAAATCCCAGCACAAGCTTAATTATAGTAACAAAAACATGGATAGAGGATATGTTGCCAGTGTTATTTTCTTCAGGGAATTCGTATAAGTAGTATAAGCAATCTCTCTTTGCTGATAAAGCTGTGCCTACATTCGAACATTTTGCCAGTGCAGTTACAACGAACCTTTCCAAGCATTGAGTAAGACCTAGTTTAGAAATCAGAGGACAGAGAAATCCCTATTTATTTGCCAAAGAAAGGACAGATACAACAATTATGTCGATTCCTTTCATTTAAGAAATGTTCAGCCCTTACACAAACTATACATGCGATCATTATTTATGTATGTTAGCACACACCCTCTGCCTTTTTGCCCATAGCTCCAGTCTCTAAATTCAAGGACAGTCCAGTGCTCAGGCAGACACCAAGGGCCAGGCTGTGCAGCTCAGAATTTTATCTGCTGCTCTGTAGGCTTATAGTGAGATAGAATCTGATAATTGTATAGGTGTCCCTAGGCTGTGATGGACAAAATCATGGCTACAACTTATTAACTGGCCAGCAAAGCCAAGACAAATGAGCTGGCCACGTTGGTGCCCATCTGCTCTGGACATGAGGCTGTAGGTACAACAATGTCAATGTCACAAAATTGCAAACAGGAATGTCCTTATGCTACCAAGACCTTGATTGACTGACATTTCCTGAGCAAGGCATGGAAGGATGAGATACCATGCCTAAATCAAAACTAGGCGCTTATTTTTGTAAATCATGTCATTCCCCATAATCTCACTGAGAGGTATTATCAAAACAGAAATAAATGATTTGCATAATCACTACTGTTTATTTCCAAATAAGCATATAATTATTATGCAAATCGTTACCATACATTGTTTTTTTTATCATTTCTTTCCTAGCGAATTTCCCCATGTCCACTAATATCTCTTTCTAATTGCTAGCAGAAGCAGCATTTCTTTTCATGATCCACTTCTTCAGTTCTCCATTTTTCTCCTTATGTGAGAAAATGTCTCCCAGCCCCAAAACCCACAAACCACTTCCTTGTAAATCTTCCCTAATTTTGTAATTAGAGCAATACAGTGTGACAGCATAGGAAAGGGAGCTAGAAAGGGAGAATGAAAAATGCCAAACTTAATTCATCACCCAAAACTAAGTCAGCTTTGGTTTTGGGTTCTATTCTCCACAAAGCTCCCACCTTCAACTTTTAATTTCCATTTGATTTCTGGTGTTTTCTGGTGTTGGAAAAATACCCAAGATCAGAGCCAAAATAAAGCAAGTCTGTCTGAATGGTATGCTCGGTGCTTTTGGAAACAGGAAGTCCCAAGAATTAGGGTTTGCAGTCATCTTAGGTGGTTGGAAAATATATTCTTATTCTGTAGGTGTTTTTCCAAACTGAACTTTCAATGTTTTTGACATTCATGCTTTACCAAAATAGATCCCTCTACGTTTAACTGATCCCTAATCAACTCACATGCAGCTTTTTTCATCATTACCTGGTATTGTGGTATTCACACCAGCTTTTGTCTTTAGAGACACACAGTCCTTCTACACATCTGTAATGGAGATTAATGCAAGTGTAAAACTAAATGTCCTGTTCTACCCATATACCTATCTAACTTATACCCTAAATGATTAACTGTTGGACTTTAATCCCACAAACTTTCATATATCTAAGAAAACCAGTTTTCTTTGATTATATGGAGAACTCAGGTACTTAGAAACTTTCACCTGCAGGTTTTCAGAACCAGGTTGTTAACCAAATGCTAGCATATGCTCCTCTTTGATGTTATAGGTAAGGAGATGGTCATTTATCATTACCTTTTGCAGCACCAGGATGTCACCCATACAGTTTCATTTTCAATAATAACCCCTTTTGTTACCCGCTGTTCTCAGGGACACTAGTTTCGAATCCTTTAGTTTTAAACAAAAGATTCACCAGCACATGCTGTCCTTGTGCTAACCCAGCTCATTTCTGTTGGGGGCACAGAATCACATGCTCTGAAGAAGCTGGTGGCACTGGAAACCATTGGGGCACTCCTTCCACTGCACTGCCTTCCCCTCCTCGGTGTGCCCCTGCCTGTGGCCAGGCGTGCAGAAGCCCTGAGCCAGCCCTGCTGGCTGCAGCTGAGCCTGGCCTGCCAGTGCCAGCTTGAGCTCTCAGTTTGACAGAGTACCACTGTTTTGAAGAGTAATATAAAAGAAAGTCACACAAACCAAGAAATTACAGCTAAAGTTTTCAAATCTGCGTGAATCTCATCTTGATGCAACATCTATCCAGGATTATCAGCGCCACAGTGAAGAATTAAAAGCCTTCCTGCTAAGACTTCTCAATAACTGCTGTCCTACTTCCTTCCTACCCATTGCCCTGTCCTAATATTTTAGCTTTACAGTTATAAAGCCTTGCCTCGTTAACCACAGGTTAAATGATTTGATAGGTGGGAACCTATCAAATCATTTTACTTTCCCAGTACAGTATTTCATCGTCCTAATTCTATTGTCCTATGCTATATGGTTTACCTTTTTCCATCAGATTTTATCCTAGTTCCTTGCCTTTAGTTTCTATTATGTCACACTGTTTATGCACTGTGAATGTATTTGCATTGTCCTCTATAGAGTATCTTGCATACATAGAACGTTTAAATGAGAAAATATTCAAGGACAATTATGCACAGTTACTCTACAGATTCAGTCATTTTTGCTGAGGCAACTAAGCAGTTATTAATACTTCACAGTAACAATTTACTTCCCATACAAAGCACAAAGGAAGATGTGTCCCTTGACCTGGAAAGTTGCTTTTTTAAATTATTAATCGACAATGTAGTTAGGATATACTGATATATTATAATGACATATAGTAAAAAAACTTGCACTCAAATCTGAAGGTTTCTTAGGTGTCTCTTGCTTAGTTGTGCCACTCATATTTCATTCTTCAACTTTTCTTTTATAAATTTCTTGATGATTAGAAAAAGAATGATTCTTTCTGAAAACATGTAAAATGTTTCCATACTACAATAACATTACCTATTTTAAAATTATTATCTAAACAAAGTTATTGATGTGGTTCAGACCACCAGATCAGGAAGAAAAATTAGATGAGACCTTCTTCAGAAAACTAGGTTGCACACTCACAGGTTCTTGTCCTCATGGGGGACTTGAATCGCACCAATATCTGCTGGAGGCAGATTACAGGAGGGCACAAACAACCCAGAAGGTTTCTGGGGTTCTTCAGTGATAACTTCCTAACACAGAAGAGAGATTTCTTGTACTTCACACACTGAAGTGCAAGAAAGTTTATTTAAACTTAAGAAAAAACTTTGTAAAGGTGATTGAACAATGGAACAGGTTACACAGAGAAGTTGTAGAGTCATCATCGCTGGGGATATTGAAAACCCGACATAGCAGAGCCATGACCTTCTCTAGGTGACCCTGCCCTCAGCAGCAATTTTGGACTAAGTGACCTCCAGAGGAACCTTCCAAACTCAACATTTTAATTTTTTTTTCTTCTGTGAACTACCTTTATTTGAATGCTCAATGAGTAGAATCCAATCACCCGGCCTTAGGCACCCAATTTGCACTTCCTTCAGTCCTCCAGATGTAAAGGTCAAAGTTCCTTCTCTAATCAATAGGATAGAGGCTAATGTCTCCAGTGACAAATTTTATCTGCTTAAGCATTAGGGGCATCTAAGTTAAAGCACAAGGTTGTTAACTGAATTACATAGACTGGAATTTATCCATTGATTTTTCTGCTAACCAAAGGCTACAAATCCAAATAACCTCTTGAATGAACAAAATCTGATCAAAGTTCAAGTGTTGCACTTGCCAGAGAGTTATTATTCAAATAACTGGAGCCAGTACAAAGGTCTCATCCATGGCTGAGTTTATTGTATCTTACTGCCACTCAGCTGATCCACTGTAATGTCTTACCCTTGAGTAAAGTGTCTGTGTGTCTGAATCAGCTCCAAGTATGGGGTTACATCATATAGATGAGCCCATTTAATATTTGCTGTGATCAGAAAGGAAGCCCAAGTCCCCACATAAACATATATTTTCCTGCCTAAGTCATCGTTCCTGTCCCTACTATGCTACCTCTAGAGCACAAACAGTAACCAACTCACTAACACAATAGAAAAAAAAATGCTTTTTTTCTGTTTCACTATATTGATTTTCTAATAGTTGAGCAAGTTTGCATTGGCTTGGAGCAAGATCAGAGGAAGCACAGAGCCAGCTCAACAGAGAGGTCAGGATTGCAATGCCAGGAGCAGGAGGGAAAAAGGAGAAAAATGGGACAGAGTGAGGGAGTGGAACTGCTCTGGAGGCATCACTAAACCTCTAGACTGGTTCAAGCCCTGTCTCATAGCTTTACTCTTAGCAACCATCATAATTCATAACACCCCTAGGCATGAACAGGTGGCAAAAATGAGATACCCAGTCATGGGCAAAAGAGAATATGGCATTGGAAAAACAAAGTCACAATGAGAGGTTTGTTCTTTAAGTGCAAGGACAGTGCAGTACAACATACCCAGGTATTCACATGCAGGGAGATGCAGGAGAGCAGATGACCAAGGCTGACAACACTAGCAGAACAGGACAGGTCTCCACATCATGTTCACAAGAGGAAAGGGCCGAGCAGGACCAAACTGGGCAGATTTTTTTGATCTATACAAATAAGTTGGCTTGATATACCACAAAAGAAAGAGTCAAAGCAGGGGAAGAAGTTGTGCTAACTGCTGTGCGTCGTTATAGGCTTCCACTTATTTCCACCAATACTGTTAAGCTTTAGACAAGTCCCACAGAATCAAAACTGCTGAGAACAGCAGGCTGCACCAGGCAGTGTGTAGCTCTGGTCTGTATCTCCCAAGCTCCCTTGCCACAAAAATTTGTCATTCTCAATGGTAACATGGCAAAAACATAAATTTGTTGAAGCTAAAAATATGAAATACCATTTTTTTTAATGACCCATAAAAATATCTGATCTGTTCACTTAATTCTACACATAGGCTTTTTTTTTTTTAATCCAAACTCTCAGAGTAGAATCACTCATATTAAAGAGATAGAGATGCCAAATCTAAAGGTTATTTTTTTTCACTGCCCTGCATAAACAGCACAACATATATTTTTGTCCGTTTTAATCTAAAACACAGCCTAGGGAGAAGCTGAGAGAACTTTCAGTTTTCTCCTGACATTCAGTTGTTGACATTGTTCTTTGAACACTTATGTGTGTGCTGTGATGAAATCCACAGTTGTTACTGTTGAATTTTACTGAAAAAATAGCAACTTGTCATTAATTTTTTTCACTCTGGTAGGAAAATCATTGTCTTCCAATTATGTGTTGGGTAAAACTTTTGGAAAACCTGAGATTTAAAAGTTTAATTTGTAACAAGTAAAGCAGCTTTCCCAAGATATCACTGCATAGCTAACGGCAACTCGATGAGATATTTTCTTTGGAAAAAAAAAAAAAAAAAAAAAAAAAAGCAGTGAGGATGGAATTTGTTTCCTTTTCAATGAATGTCTGTTTTTTTTTTTTATAACTATTTGAATGCCTCAGCATCGTTTTGTTCCATGGCTGCTATTAGTCTCACAGTTAATATACAGGATGGTACATGCTTGGAACTAGTCCACACAGGTACTTTGAACACAACTAACCCATTCTGGAGATGAAGTGAGGTTAGATACGGAGAAAGGAACCACACCATGACAGACATAAAACAATCCTTGAGTTATTTTATTAAAGTGTTCAGAAGTGACCATATGTATATTTATATATATATTTTAACTGCCAGTCTGCTAAGTGGAAACTGTTTGAAACCTACATAAATAACTTCACTCTGGTGGCCCTGCCAAATTAGTCAGTGCCTGTGCCTTGTGACAGATAGTGCAGACATATAATATGAAGATGATCTCCATCCAAAAATGATGCTTTTTGGTCTTGATCTTGTTATAATTTTTTTGTTTCAAGCATTTATTCTAGTAACTGTTGCAGGGGAAGGGGGGTCTAACTAAAGTTCACTCTCCTGAATTTATGATTAACAAACAAGAAAACAATCAAGGCAAAGATAGATAAGACAGCTGCAAGTAAGAAAACACCAGATAGCTATAATTATAATTGTTTGCTTGATTAGATTGCAAATAGGTGTTTTTCTCTCACCCAGTAATTCTGTGAAGTGAGTGAAACAATAAAAATAAATAAATGATGATGTGGCAGAGAGGCATTATCTGTAGCATGAGCATGGGAGAGGTGAAATAAGCTTATTTAGATCACCTGAAACAAGTCTAACAAAACATTTAATACCTCTCCTACCTCTTTAAATATTAGTAATTATGTGCTGGTATACAAGAGAATCCCAGTATCTAAAAAATATATTCATGATTTTTAGTATCCTTCGACAATCTCTTTCTTGGTTTTCTATACCTGTAGACCTAGGTACTTTCATTACGCCTTAGAAGGCCACTGAAGCTGTGAAATCCATGAGTTCAATGCAGTTCTCACAAGGGTATCAGGTTTCTTAGAGCCTTGGCCATGTCCTTGCATGGAAACCTCAACTTGCATTAGGAAAAAGGCTCTAGGATTTATGTTTGTAAAGAGCATAGAAATAACGTACCATGCCCCTTTCCAAAGAAAAGTAAGCGAAGGGAAAAGACTTCATAGCTGCAACAAAGTTTAAGAACAGATACCTCATAAGGTTATCCTGGGAAGGGCTCATAATTTAGGGAGCATATTTACTTATAATGAAGCTATGAGGAGTGAGTTTTGATGTCCATACAGTAATACAAGAAATGTAGTGAATAACCAGGAGAAGGAAGACATAAAATGATTGCACTTCTGATTTAATTACTGCACAAGACCTGGTGAGTAAGTTCACTTGGCTAGAAGATAAGCATTTTAAAGGGGAGGTACACAGGAAGAAAGAGCAGTAGATGTTACCTGGCATGTGAAATGTAAGTTGGGTGACAGCATATGTAAAATAACAGACAAGCAGAACTGTCCAGCCAGTTAAGGACATCAGATCTGAAGAAGGCAAAATTTAAGAAATCCTGAGAACTGATGACTAAGATCCAATAAATCTAAAGCTCCTTAAAGAAGAGGAAACAACCTCAGTGTGGTGGTCAGAATAAACTGAACAAGGGTAGGTGGTTGAACAATCAGTCCTTCAGTGTTCTTAACATCAAATCACATAGAAATTGTAAATCAGGCAGAAAGGACACAAATGAGTTTGAGAAAAGAGCATACACAGATAAAAGAAAAACTTCAAAGACCGAGGCCTAAAAATGTGATATCACTAGCAAGATAAAACAAGCAGATTGAAATGGAAGCCCAGGGAAAGGTTTCCTGCCCTGTTGAAAGTAGTCATTCATGGTCCAGTGTTGCCAAGAAAGGAAAAATGGCATTCTCATGTCAGGCAGTTAATATAACTAGCATCTAGAGAAAGGAATAAGACATCAGATGCAGCAGAGGAAGAACAGACTAGACAACACTTTGATAAATTATCTGTTTTCACATCAGTTGGGCCTAATGAATTCTACTCTTGTGTGAAAAAGAATCATCTGAACAACCTCAGAAGTGTTAGCAGTTGTCACTGAGAGCTCATGGAGGATGGAGGGAGATTCCAGAAAATAAGGCAAATGTGGTGCTGACATTCAAAGAGGGAGAGAGAGAAGGCAGAAGAGAAGAAACATCTTTTTCTTAAAAAAAAAAAAAAAAAAAAAAAAGGAAATAATCAGTGTGCAAGCCCCTAGAAAATAACACCGAGATAAATAGCAGTCAAGAACAAATCAAGTCAGGCTAATCTGCTCTCTTCCTCTGACACAGTAATGGTTCTCATAGGCAGGGGAGAAGCACTACCTTTGAAGTACCTTGATTTCAGCAAGGCTTTTGACATTGCTTCGCATGACTCTCCTAAGCAAGCATGGATTAGATGGTGCATCTAACGGATTCCCTAGGGGTCTGCCCTGGGTCTTATGGTTGCACAACTTAATGCTTATGCCGATCGTTTGGATGAAGGGACACTTGGTAGATGTGCAGCAGGAAGGGTTGCAAACACACCAGAGGACAGGATTAGGATTCTAAAGCCTCTTACCAAATATGAAAAATAGTCAGGGAGGAAAAAGAGGCACTGCAGTCAGGACAAATAAATAAAGGTCTGTGCTTAAGTAGGAAAAATCCACTACATAAATACAGTGTACCACTTCAGCAATCACCATGGAGAAGAGGATTTGGCATTATGAATTACCATCTGAACTTGAGTCAACGATGTCATGAAGTTGCAAAAAAGGCAAATAGCATGTACAATCTAAAGGCAAATAGTATCTATAAATATGAGCATTAGCCATCAGCATAAAGGAATTCTTCTGTTAAGCCATGGTAGGACAGTAAAGCTGCATGAGTGAGGGCTTTGACGAATCTTCCCATTGGAGGCTCCAAGACCAAGTCAGAGAAATACGTGTAGGGTGCTGTATACCTCTGGCTGATTCTGCCTTCAGGCAGGCAATGAGGCTCCAAGGCCTTTCAAGGTTCCCTCAACCTTGCTGCCTATGAGTTCTGTGATGAACGAAACCCTCCAGTACAGCATCATATTACAGCATAGCTCTGATCTCACCAGTGCTTTCCTGGAGTTAGGAGGGCAGCACTAAGAACTCAGTGCTGTCCTCCAAGCGGCACACACGATGCAGCAATCTTTTCTTCCCTCTCTCTGCAGGCTCTGGTCCTAAAAGGAAACCATTCAAATATTGAACCTGTGGTGTGGTGCTTTGACACTGAAACTGAGAGAGAGGACTATGTATCCTGATTTCCCTAAAAACATTATTCTCCTGTGTTCTCTCTCAGGATTTGGGAGGGAAGAGGGAGCAAAGCAGAGCAACGTGACTTCCATTCAGAAGCACCAATGAAATACTTGCACAGACGAAGTGGTTAAAGCAAGAGTCAAATCAGGACTTGTAGGCTGTATGGACAAACTTCACTTCCAACCACTAAAGAAAACAAAATAAATTCAAAATTTGATTCAATGAACATGGCAGAGTGAGTCAGGTGATTCTCTGAGATTTTAGGAACCCTGGACCATGATCCTCTTTTGGTCATGGGAACTGTGGGATGTCCCAGGGCGCAGTGAGTAAAGGTTTTTTCTCTTTCTGTCTTCGCTTTCCGACTTCTGACCCCACCCCAGCTGACCCCTCCCTTCCTTCCTTCAGAAGAGGCCGAACCCCAGCACAATCTACATGTCAGCCACCTTCCAACATGCAGTCATCCCCAAACAATTAACTCACCATCACCCTCCTCCCCCAGGAGCACCCCTGCTGCTCCAGCCCCAGCTTTTCAGATAGGTCCACTCACAGCATTCTGGGGGTAGAGGAAGGGTTGGGGGCTGCAATGCAGTCTGCTCCTGCCCCAGGAGCAGACTTGCTGGACTTGACTTCCCTTGCTGGAAATAGGAGGCAAGGAAGGGAGTGGGGTGCAGGACAACCCCTGCTGTCCACGGGCCTCTACCACCAGCAGCAACAATGGCAGCAGCGGAGGTCTCTTTAGGTAAAGAAAAGAAATGAGGAAAGAAGCTGTTATCTCCAGCATTCTGCTCCTGCAGGCCTATGATGCATTTATAGACAGCCTGCCCTGGCTCATCCCTGGGGGCAACTCACAATAGTGTCTGCTGCCTACATAACTTGTGTTGTAATAGCTTTGCACCCTTCCCTTTGCTCTCAAGGAGCATCTCATCCCACTCTCAGAGAGATGTCATTTCCCAAAATGGCCATTTTGGTTTGGGCTGGCTTGATTTTTTTAACTAGAAAACAGTTTCTGTCTGTAGCAAAGCCTGCATAATGGACCTCCCAATACTGTAGATATCTTCATCATACAAAGCAAAACAAACATAAAGAGTCTGGACAAAGTCATCAAGAAGAAGATGACAATGCTTTGAAATTGTTACTGAAGATAATGCCAATGAAAATAAATTAAAACTTCCCAAACTGCTGTTTAATGAAATTACATAAATACTACCTGAAGCGACAGGTACCAGAACAGAGTTGCTGCAGCTAAAATAAACAGTTTACATGCTTTATATAGAAAGAAATCAAAATTCCTTCCATTGTTGCATTCTTGAATCTTACACACTAATTTATCTACAATGCAGCAGAGCTCACACTGCAGTAATAGAATATTGATTGTACAATGTTCAGAGACAAAGAACTCATGTTGCTGAACCTTATACACATGCATGTTGTTACAGTAAGAAATCCACATCGATATCCCTTGCCAAATATATCCAACCACCATTGTGCCTGCTGGTTATTTAATTATAAAATATAGAATTTTTGGTGGGACGCAGTCAATTTTACAATAAACTAAAATGTCAGTAATGGAAATGACCTTGAGAAAAGAAAAAGAAAAAAAAAAAAAGGTTCAAATCCAGGGAAGTGTGATGTTTATTTAGTTCTACTTCTTTGCTACCTTCTTAATGTATAGGAATTATACTTCAGACTTACCAGAAACTTCTGTAAAGATAAGTAGTATCACTGTAGTGCAGATTTCACATTCTAATTCAAAATAGTTTGCATTTTTCTAGGTCTTCATTGGTTTGAAGCCCACTGTTAAATGAGGGATAATGAACCAATGGTCACTATGCATGCACTATTCCTCAGAACAGCTTCCAGGTACACCAGAACAAAACAAATCAAGCATAATACAGGAGTAACTTGGGATTAATGCAGACTCTTGCCTCACACTACTTGATCCTACCTCTCCTTCTGAAGACAGGCCACACAACCCATCCCACAGCTGCAGGCAACTCCACTATCCACAGCTGCTCAACTCCTTGCTTCTGCTTCACTACTGAAGCTAATGAGTCTCCAAAAGATCTTCTCTTAACATCTCTACAGGATTTCATGACAGGGTCATGTATATAATACCAATTTTACAATTTTACTTGTACTACAAAGCAATTTCTATGTAATATTAGTTATGCATATGTATATATGTATAGTCAAGTTGTTGTTTGTTTGTTTGCTTAGGGGGTTGTTGGTGGTGGTTGGTTGGTTGTTTTTTTGAGGTTTTGTTCCATTGCTGTTGGCGGAGAGATGATTAGGCATTTAATCAGCAAATACTGACAACTCATAGACAAAATACTGGACTGATGGTCTGATCCCCTAAGGCAATTTCCTAATTTCTGTTTTCTTATTTGGAAAAGAATGATGTTATTCTATTTTGTCCACTGAGCAATATCCTATCAACAATGTATTATGAACATACATATCCATTGAGCATACTCTTGAGATTATAAGTTCTTTAAAAAGTCTTTACATTGTTAAAATCACTGTAAACAACCTCAAGACACTCAGAATACGTGCAGTAATTTGTTAACTGCACAATGCACAGAAATTTATAAGCAAATAACTTTCATACTCCCACGCTTTTGTCTCTAGATATCTTTCAGTACCCGATGGAAAACTGTCTACTGATAAAATAATAGTATAGAAATACAGAGTGAGATCCTGCCCCCATCCATTTGCTTCTCCTCTCCCATTACGCTTTTTATGCCCTTTCATCCTGTAGAGACAAATGTTGATTTCTAGGTCATGTGTGCTGCTCCCCACCAATTACCATTTCCCACTACAATATACAGCAGGGGAGCAAAAAATATTACAACCAATGTATTTGTAATCTGTACTGTGTTCCTATTAGCTGTTAACTACAAAATTTGACTTATGATTAAGTTTAATCCTTTAGAGGGGAAAAGCTCAATACCATTAGTTGTTCAGCTTTAACCTTCTACCAATAAAAAATATTTCCTTTAAAATATTTATGGTTATTTAGAACCTAAACATGTCCTAGTCTTACCTAAGAGGAGAAACAGTATCTGTCTTTCTGATTGGTATTCATTATGGATTACCACATAATTACCTTAAAAATGTTTACAGAAGATACTGCTTACAACCAGCTTTGTACCTCTCTGTATTATCCCTTCAAGGCATTAATTTCATATACTATAAAGCACAAGAAAGATGCCTTTATTACCACATTCATTAGAATGGGCTAAACAGTGCCAAATGAAGAAGCATTTTTTCACAGACAATTATCGTTATTACCTAATGCGATTTACATTTTGCTGAATAGGAAAAAAAAAAAAAAAAAAAACAACAACAAAAAACACTTTTAAAATTAAACTTTTGGGAGAAATAAGTTTGATTCTAAACCACAGTGTAGAAAAAGCCTGAAGGCTATTTAGATTTGCAACTTTATATTTGAAGTCTACTAACCTGCACCAGGTCCAACTTAACTAATCTTGAACAATTTTGAAAGAAAAGCACAGCAGCATTATCTACCATCTAAGACACCTGTATACAAAAATAAAAGGATTTCCTATGCTAAAGAAGCTGATTTCCAAAAACAATCTTCCCACACTTTGAACTTCATTTTTTTAGTGGGTGGACAAAGGACACTGTTTAATAGAGTTTTCATCTTGCTTGCCACATTTTAATAGCTGTCAGGATTCAAAAGACAAATGAATGAACTCCCTCCTAAACTGCTGCTGAGCTCCTTCTGAGGGAACAAAAAGCTGTAGAAGGGCCTAATTGGAGTAGTCCCCTTAGGATTTTGGCTCGTAGAGAAGGAAGTCCTGCTCCAGCAAATAGAAGTGAAGAAGCTTCATGCAGCGTAATGTTCTTTAACCCACTGAACCACCTTACACCCCACTTGGCAAAATGAGGGGATACCTTCTTTCACTAGCCCAACCCTTTGTAACCAAGGAAATTAACTTCTGGTAAACAATTGCTTATCCCTTTTTTTTTTAATCTCCCTGGGGAGAGTACAGAAGAGGGCTGTAGGACAGGAGATTTAGTCCCAATTACACAACAAGAGCAGCTTTCTGAGCTATTTTTCCTACGTGTACACTGGTCCACTGAGCCCAGCCTCTTCTCCAGCATATATTCCTGTCTGAAGGACTCTGCACTTACACAGACAGAGTTCTAGGTTGAGAGCTGAGCATCATAAGATTTCCATAAAAGAGAGCAAATTCCCCACCCTTGTATATCACATGTAAAATCAATGAACTTTGACCTAATAGGAATAACAAAAGCTGGAGAAGGCTCTGAGGAAACCAAAGGTCTCAGGAAGTTTAAAATAAAAAATTAAAAAAATGGAAAGAACTTTCTATGTCTTGGAAACAATGGCCGCTGTACAGGTGATTGAAGAGCCAGATGGATCAAATTTCAGAATTCTTTAGGTTCAGTGAAAAACGTCAACAGATCACAGATAAAAATAGCCTGTATCCAAGGAAGTGAGATGCTGTGACATGATATTTGGACTTCCAAAGCAGAGACATGTTATTCATACTGGGAAACAATCAGTTGCTCTTAGCTATGTTTCAAACACACAAAAAAAAATGAAAATGATGAATCTACGGTATTAAATATCAGCAGTCAGTTATGACAGCATCATCAAAACTGAAAGTTTGCGGTAAACTGTTACTGACAATATTCTTCAACATATGCTCAGTAGTGAGGGTATTTTATGGAAAGTCTGAGATCAAAACCAATGGGGCATGGAAATCAGCGTGTTCAGAGAGCACCGGTTCATCCTTGCAGAGGCACTAAGGTATCCAAGAAGTTGCTTACTGTTTCCAGTGTTGTTTTCCCCAGATCCACATTGATCTTTTGTGCATTGTATGGACATGTATCATCTCCAGAAGGTCAGAGAAAAGAGAAAATCCGACATAGAGGAGAGAGCAATTTATGTGAGGGAAGATGGAAAAGGAAGGCCAAAGAAACATGAGTTAAGAGATGCCTAAGTCCAGTGAGGTATTACTCTCTTTTCAGTGATAAAGCCTTCTACAGTTAGTTCATGAACAGAACAAGTGTCTGAGGAAGATCAAGGGGAGGAGCACACTGATTTCAGACCCAAATGATTAAATGTCAGTCACATTTTTGCTCTAAAAATAAATACAGGAGAGAATGTCCAATAGCAAAAACCCCATGCCACAAATGTCAAAGATTTTAAGAAATATTTGGCAACCTGTGCTGTGATTGACTCTGGACCACCTTAAAGTAAAAGAGTAAGCATGCCAATAAAAACAATTGCCATCATCAGGGTTTTACATTGAGGTTGTGTTTATGTAGTCAAAGCAAATGCAGGCAAACATTTTTTTAAATGGTGTCAAATGAGGGTGTGTTCCTGTTTGGTGATGACACTACCTGCACTGTTAGAACAAGCATAGACATACTGTAGGCAGATACAGCACTGACAGTGCCTATCTTAACTATACATTATAAGAACTAGATTTTAAATACCAACATTACTCTTCCCTGCAACAGAGGAACTGATTTGCAAGCTACAACCAAAACCAGTAAGGTTAAAGCTATGATATAATTTAATTTAAAAAGTCCACAAAGATTCATAAGGACACATTTTCCACTCTCCTCTTCCTGAATGGAAATTTTGCTGTAGTCCTAGTAGTTTAACCTAAATAAGCATCCTCCTTCCTCCTAGCCTGGAAGAGAGCAGATTGCCCTTGCTTTCTGAGGTCCAGTCACGTGGAAGAGAGGTGCTCATCCTTGCCCAGCTCTTCCAATCTGGCATCTTCTCCCAAGGTAAAGTTCTCCATTAAGAAAAGCCCATGTAACAGAAGAAATCAGATTACATACTTTGAAAGTGACAGGATTTTTTCTCCACACAGGGAAGGCCAAACTGCTAGCCCTCTGTCCTAGTTTCATGTTAACATACTGATGTGAAGCTGGAAATCTACCCATACACAAGAAGTCATCAAAATGCCTTCAGAAGCGCATAAATCAGGAGCATACCAGGCAAGTAGGAAATGAATTTTTAATGAATGTTATAGCTGGCCACAGAGTTCAACAGCACTCTATTTCCAAAGGTATTTATCTAGAAGGAAAACACCTGAAACATGTTAAAAATGAAAGTAGAGTCTGTCAGTGTCAGTGTATCATTGAGCAGATAAAGGGATGTTAAGGAGGTTGATGGTCAGTTGTCTGTTAAACAGCACACTGGGAAGAAACACGTGCAACTGTTTTAATAGCAGATAACAGCAAAAGGATGTAAAAGAGTGAACCAGCCTAGGCAACACTGGCAGAACTCTGCCTGTGCTTAAAACAATGTTTGGCCATGCAGGAGATTCAGAACTACCTATTGGCATTTAGGATTAGTGAAGATTTAATTCATCACGCTGCAGTAATTGATGCAATACACTGACTTGTAGTCAATTCTAGGAAGCTTCTGGGTGTAGTTTGTAATGAAACCACTAAAAATGGAATTCAGAAGTAGTCAGAGGGAGAATGCTTGAGCAGACAATCTGCTCTTGTATCTGAGGAGGTTGGAGTAGACAAATTCCAGCCTCATGAGATGTAATAGAAATTGCATTAATTTTGAAAGCATCCGATTGTCTTACAGTTGCAAAAAGGTCCCACAGGGACAGAAATAGAAATAAGATTTTGAACAAACAACTTGAGATCATTTTTCCTTTTTTTTAATTTTTTTTTTATTATTTTATTTTATAAACTAACTCTTTCAGTCATGAAAATATTCCACTTGCAACTTACAACTCCTTACTAGAGAAAGTAGTCCTTGTTGTTTAAATATTTACAAAACATAGTATTCTAAAAGACTCAAGATTTGAATCAAATCTTACCATATTTTTGATACGTGCTAACATTAAATTCATGATATTGCAGTTCTTAATTATTTGGAACTATTTCAGTGAAAAGTATTTTCTGTGCAATGCTATGCTTCCCACTTTTGTTTGTGTATTTCTATAGGTCTGAATAAGCAAGGGCTGTAAACAGAACACTGAACTGACATCTTTATTGAACAATTCTTTTTCTTCAGTTCCTGTGAATGTTGTAGATGTGTATTTTTCTTATGGATTTCAGTAGCTGTTGGTCTCCTTTTATTAGCAACCTATCAGAATGGCACATTCTTTAAAAAAAAAAAAAAAAGGCTTTTTTAAAGTATTTTTCTTCTGTTTTTGCAGGTTGTGTAAATTTAAAGATAATGTATTCTGCACCAGCTCCCCAATAAGATAAAACATATAATGGCATTATACAGTAATTTGGATATTTTAGTGACTTTATATTCTGGCAGTATGTTTCATGCCTCATTTGGTAGAAAACTCATTAGACTAGTACAAACCATGTTTCAATGCGATAGGTTCAGACTTCTTTCCCAACTAACTTGAGCTCCTGCCTATTTTCTGTACTTTCATGCTTGAGCTAATAAATTGCAAACTTTTACTATTCTGCTTGCTCTGGTCTCCTTTACATACCATTTTGGTGGCTCTGTATTTTGACACAGACAAAAGATGAAAAGCAAATTATCCCCTTGGGCTTACGGAATAAAGTTTTCCTTCTTATAATCTGCATTCTGATGGAGCATTATATTTTACTGAGCTCCGAATTTGTGACAAGAGCATTCACTAAAACACAGAAATATCAATAGGGAAGAACACTCAAGAGTAAACATCTGAGAATTTCAAACCCAAACAAGAGTTTTAGCCATGATTTCAGATTTGATAGCTCAAATCAATTGGAAGATCTGCCACCTGAATCTAATATGTTCTAACATCAGACATAAGTAGATTGTTAATGTGCTTATAAAATAACATTACCACTCATTAATTATGTGGTACATATACATGCATACACATATACACACGCTAGGTTTCTTGGTTAATCAAGCAGCTTTCTAACTAGCAGAAACCCAGGAGTGGGTTCTTCAGCAATGCCAGGTTACAAGCTCCAATTTACCAAGGATACAGGTGAGCCATGGCCCTGGCTTCAGTGTTTAGACCTGGGTATAAACCTGAAAGTACACATAGTGTCAGGCAGAACAGAGCTGAAATCTTACTCAGTTCATCCAACAAGAATGCAGTCACCAATGTGCTACTTGCAAGAAAGCAAGAGCTGACAAGACTGTAATTGCATCATTCACATAATAAGAGGTGGAAAACACAAGTTCCAGTCTTGCACTGTAATTACTGGGGAACAAATTTTGAAGTTTTGGGGAGAGGATATATTGGATATGTTAGAGGATCTTGAACAGACAGAATAAAAGCCTCTGTACTACATTTTTTCCTAAAGCAACATCCCAAGATAGGATCATAGGATAACAGCATCACAGAATGGCTGAGTGTATCGGGTTTACATAGCAAGGTTTTGGTAGCAGGGGGATGCAGGGCTTGCCTCTGTAACAAGAATCCAGAAGTTGCCCCGTGTTAGATAAGGACCAGTTTCAGACGGCTCCAAAGGGACCCACCTCTGCCCAGAGCCAAGCCAATAAGCAATGTTGTTTATACCTCTGGGAGAGCAGATTTAACAACGGTAAAAAAAAAAAAAAAAAAAAAAAAAAGCACCTGCTGTTCAACAGCATCTGGGAGAGAGGAGTGAGAACCAGCCCTGCAGACCCCAAGGTCAGTGCAGCAGGAGGGCAGGAGGTGCTCCAGGCACGCAGCTGAAGTTCCCCTGCGGCCTGTGGAGAGGCCCCTGGTGGAGCAGGCTGTCCCCCTGCAGCCCATGGGTCCCACATGGAGCAGATCTCCACGCTGCAGCCCGTGGAGGAGCCCCCGGGGGAGCAGGTGGATGTGGCCTGGAGGAGGCTGTCGCCCATGGAGAGCCCCCGCAGGAGCAGGCCCCGGGCCGGAGCTGCAGCCCGTGGAGAGGAGCCCACGCAGGAGCAGGGGGTCTGGGGGGAGCTGCCGCCCGTGGGGGACCCGCGCTGGAGCAGTTTGCTGCTGGGGGATGGACCCCGTGGTACGGAGCCGTGTGGGAGCAGTTCTTGAAGAGCTGCTGCCTGTGGGCAGCCCCCGCAGGATCAGTTTGGGAAGGACGGCATCCTGTGGGAGGGACCCCACGTGGAGCAGGGGCAGAGAGTGACCGTGAAGGAGCAGAGGAGATGAAGCATCAGGGACTGACCATAGCTCCCATTCCCTGTTCCCCTGTGCCACTCAGTTGAAATAGGTAGAAGAACGTGGAAGGAGGGAATGTGGTTTAGTTTGTTTGTTTGTTTTGTTTTTAGTTTCTCACTGCTCTAGCTTGTTAGCAATAGGTAATAAATTCTATTAATCTCCCTATGCTGAGTCTGTTTTGCCCACGTTGATAATTGTTGAGTGATCTCCCTGTCCTTATCTAAACCCTTGAGCCCTTTTCATTGTATTTTCTCCTGCTTTCCCTTTGCAGAGGGGGAGGGTGAGCTGTGGATATGGTGGAGCTCAGCTGCCCACCGAGGTAAAACAACCACACTGAGGTTGGCAGGGACCTCTGGAGGTCATCTAGTCCAACACCCAGCTCAAGCAGAGCCACCTACAGCTGGTTGCCCAGGAACATAACCAGATAGCTTTAGAGTATCTCCAAGGTGGGAGACACCACAACCTCTCTGCTCAGTAAATTGTCATGGGATAACTCAGGCTGGACAGGAACTCAGGAGGTCCCTCAGTCTCTCCTTCCAGGGTGACCCATTGCCAGGGGCTATTGACTATGCATTTGTCTCTGATCAGATTCATAAAGTCCCTGTAGGCCTGTTTCTCCAGCCAAGTCTCTGTGAATGGCAGCCCTGCCCTCAAGCCCATCAACCTCTCCCCACCCTTGCAGTCACTCACAGACCTGATGAGAGAGCAGTCCATCATCTCCAGATCACTGACAAAATTATTACAAAGGACAGGTCCCAGGATAGACTCTTGCAGTATCCAGCTTACTACCAGGCTCCAAGCAGAGTACAGTCTATTAACCACTTACCTTTCAGTTGTGCTAATTGTCCCACCACGTCTCAGATATTCCAATGACATAGTTTTGTGACAGCACGCTGTGCTCATGATCCTCCTGCTTGTTTCCCTGGTTGTGTGCATCTGTGTGCACACAGTTAAAGGGATATCTCCCTGTTTAGAATCTGGAGCAGCCACTAGACCCCCACAGCCATCAGTATGTCTCTTTGTGAAACTCTTTTGCAAGGGTGGAACAAGTAATCCACATCTCAACCCATCCCAAAGAAGTACTGAGAAAGCATTATGAGGAAAAGAGTATGGAATTACCCAATGATTTTTGCCAGAAATTAATATGTCATCACTCCTGATGTAAGTAGTTACTTTTGTCTCTGGTACACATTACTGTCAGATATTAATGAGATTATTGTAACCAAAAGTGATGTCACAACAGCATAACTAGAGAAAAATAAAATAGGAGTAATTTATACATCAATAAATATCATGGTTGAAGGAAAAGGAAAACAAGCTTGTAGTTATTCATGATTGTTTGTAGAATATAAGAATTTGAGCAATAATGTAAGCATGCATAGAAGTTATTTATAAATTATTGCCAGGCAATAATTTTACTTTGTGCCTGTGATATACCACCCACACCCTTTTTGCTAATTGTTTCAAAACAAAAGCTCTGAATATGTTAAAATAGCTATATTTAAATATATATATATATATATATATATAAAATAATAATTAAAAAAATTATCTGATGGTGAAAAACATCTATCTTCTTCTGTTGAAGAATGGATGTCTCCCAGGACAGAATCACTCAGTTCTGGATCAGTTACAAGTTTCTGAGATATACAGATATTTAATGATTCAGAACCACTAGACTTCTAATCTACTGATTCAGAAGTCTAGTGGTTCTGCTAGGTATCGTCTTTCCACCTGACCCCCAGTGAATTCTTCTGACTGCTTTGTCAGAAGACTGGTTTATCAGAACCAAAAGGCTGGTTCTCCCATGTCATGGTATATGGTTTGTTTAGATCTATGTAATTGCTTAGGTGGATTTATAAATACTGACAGGTTGCATCCAGAGACAAACCTTATTATAAATAAAATATCAACCTTTAAGTAGAAGTAGAAACAAAAAGTTTCAATAATGAATATAAACAATTTCTGCATAGCACATGACAAGGGATGGTCTCTGCATAAGGTTTTTGTGGTGTTTGTTGGGAAGACCTACATAATTTAGCTTTGACTTTTGCTTCTCTTAAGTAATGCAGGCATCTCATACTCATTCTGATAAATTCTTTATATTACACCGCCATGTCTTCCCATTACATAATGCGTCGTGTATGACTTTTTTTTTGTCATATGTTTTACACACAGTCCCATGCACTTCTGTTTTCTGATGGAGATGGGTGGAAGAAAATACACAAACAGAAAAGAGAAAGAGTTGGCACAGCACAGCACTTAATTATGCAAGCACACACAGCACATGTTCCCTTTAACTTAAATTGTGCAACAGTTGAATAATTCTGGCCCAGCACATCTGGTTTAAAACATGGGAAACACTTTAAAAATATATACCTAAAACAGGAGGGGGAGAACTGAAGGCAGTATTTACTCAAGGGTCCTCAAACACTGTATGCTTCTTTTTTTCCTTTTTTTTTCCTTTTTTTTTTTTTTGCCTATTCAGCCAACTAGTTTCACCTTAACTTACTCATACTTATTCAAAGTCAGAATTTTCAGGTGAAGGTCACATCTGTAATATTCCATCAGAATATGACAATGTGAAGAGCCAAGATTATTTGCTTTTGACAGTGTCCCTCCTGTACAGTCACTTTGTTTCCCCTATCATGGATGATTTTTTCAATCATCCATGATTTTTAAGGTTGTGTGACCAAGCTGCAGTATTCTGAAACTAATTAATCTGCAGTGCATTTGTAAGAAGTAACTGCATCTCATTATGGTTATATATTGCTGTAGTGAAAAAAAGCAGCTTAATCTTTCTAATATCTAGTGTTACAGGATTTATTACACAGCTTCTGGTATGCTAATTTTTCACTTTTTTGAGTCTTTCTCTAATGATTGATAAATATTCTTACAGAGATGTTCAGGTGAGCTCATTACTCTCTTTTAAGCTATTTAAATTGTGATTATTAATGTCTCTGATGTGTAATCAAGACAAATGTGCACATGTGAAGCCTGGGTCACAATGAGAGCACATGGCACTACCTGTGCCCTGACAAGGTGTCACTACAGGCTTACAGAGCTACCCTGAGGCACTGCATGTTGTAATAACAAAGGAAAAGATGGGGCCCTGGTAATAAGGATTATGTGGCTGAGTTCAATATTAAAACAACATCACAAATTACTCTGATTTAAGTTAAGACAATCTGCCATTTGTGACAGTAGCACAGGCCAGGTGTTAAAGTCCAGGGTTACAGAATACTAAAATGGTACAGAGCTGTACACCATTAATCTCACTAAAGATAAATTCTTCTCCTTCCTATATCCTCTCTTCCATGCCTAAGCATTTTTCCAGTGGTAGACATTAGCAGCTACAGAATAGAGTTCTTTGCAGATGAAGTGGAAATCTTAATTAAAAAAAATGAGAATCTATAGTTAGGTTCTGGAATCTCATTTTTTAAAATGTTGACCTTTCAGTATTAGCGTGAAAACCCAAAACTAATTCTTCAATGCAAGCACTGCCTGGATAACTCAGATTTTACATTTGTCTTAATCTCCTTGTATTTTCAACAGTTTTTATAAGTGACTCATGTTACGTACTGTACCATTTTCACAGAAAAAAAAAAAAAAAAGTAATTCCTGTTAGACCTAAATGTTTGGAAAGTTAGTGCTTTACACACAAACATTCACAGCCGTCTGCATGCATGACTATCAGTATGTGAACAATATTTGCGTTGTATTTCTCATAATTTTGTGATCTTGTTTTTATTCTTTATTTTCCTCTCTACTTACAGTGTTTCAGTTACCCAATTAAAGGCCAAATACAATACCATATGATAGAAAATTTTGCACGTTGTAAATATTCATTGTGAAAAGCTGCAAACAACCCTAACAAATATTCGACCAGTTTGGCAACTATTTATAAGTAACAAGTACTTTCACAGAATGCACAAATCATATGCAGAAAAAGACAGTTTTCACCGTAACATATTTCCAAGGAGTACAATACCCAGCTCCAATCCATACACTTTTTTGCCCAAATATAGTTTCCCGAGATAGTTTTTCCTTTTGTTTCTTAAGCTATTTTTGGTTTGCTATCAGCAATAGCAGTATTCACACTGCATAGCAGAAAATAGATAATTAGGAGAATGAATCACCAAACCTTTTCACAGCCTGTCAATATAATATCAATACTGATAATTGCTACTGTTTATGTCATTAACAACCCATTCAGATGGGGCTGCTTAACAAAGACGTTATCAGGTGTGGTATGTGGCTATGACACACTCATTCTAGAAGGGATGAAGTCTTCAGAGGGAAATCTCTCCTTACTCACTTATCAAGCTGAGCTGTTGAAACCTTGACACTTCCAATTTGCAGAGATCAATGCAAACCTTTCCCTTGGCATGGATTCAAGTATCTTGAACTTCACTGCGAGCTTTAGGTTTGAATTAGTCCAAACCCCACAGTGATACTCAGCCAAAATTGTTAATTTCTGCCAAACTCACAGAGCTTTGAATGGTTTCCATTTCTTGTTAAATCAGTGGTGTACAGCTGGCTTAAAAATTGGTTCAGGTTTGGCAGCAAACTGGCAAATTAAATCTGACTCAGTTCTGTACCCACACTAAATCATGCCTAGTAAGTGCAAACCCACACTGGGAGCGCAGGGAAATTCTGGGAGAAGCAGCCCCATGGATGGTGAGAAGAGTACACAGCCACAGGTACCAAGCACCTCTTTCCAGCTTGCTCTCTATTTAAATGGCTTGCTGGATGCTAGCAGGGGCACTTGTCAGGGGAAGCATACCCTGCTTTCTGCCACTGAGATTCCTCCTCCCCAGGCACTGAAATGCTTTCCTTTCATATACATCAAGTAGCTGATCTGTCCTCATTATGATAGCAATCAGTATGTCTCTATCATCCAGCACTGATGATCCACTGCTTTGACAGCTACTAAGGATTCAGGGATCGAGAAATGAGGACTGTCTGCCTTGGGACAGTGACTGTGGTTCCCACCTCCATCTGTCTGCTCCACCTCCATCCTCTCACTGTATGGGTGAGGAGAGACATTTCATGCTGCAGGCTACAAGCTCTGGGAGCCAAACACACAGCTGAGCCATCCAACAGGAGGGGTGAGAAGCTCCAAGACACGTGGAGCCAGGAGCTACTGTGGCTTTCTCCTTTTGTAAAGCTGTATCAGTTCTGCAGGCATCAAGTCAAGTACCCGAAACATTAAGTCACCTCCGCTGGATCTGTGTTTTTGTTTTTGGTTTTTTCCCCTACAAAATTTAAGACTAGATTTGTTAAAACTAAGACACAATTTTGAAAAATCATGACTTTCCAGTTTTGGAAAGCAAAGTCAGTATTCTCCAATATAAAAGAAAGCACAGCCAACTAACAAATTTAGTTTTCTGATCCCAAATGCAGCCTTTGTCTTCATCTCAATGGGCTGTGATTAATGTATATGTTTATCTCCATACAGGGAAAAGTTGTATTCCAATCTTTGCTTGTCAAGATAACAATGGAGTCCAAAAAGTATGTCAGAAGCACCCTAGCTATAATTTCCATTTCCATTTTAATTACAAAGAGAACAGTGCAATAAATACATCTCCTTTTCTACCCATACTTATTTGTAAAATATTCCTGCATTTGACAACCCTCACAACTCTTGAAACAAAGCATATTTAACTGTATCATAAAGCTGGCTGCTTTAGAACATTCCAGATGATGCTTAGATTAAATCTAGTGTCACTGGCAACAAACTTTAGCACAGTGTGCACTCAAATCTAAGCTACAAAATCATTTGCCTTAAAACAGCAGCTGTTTTAAGCACAGTAATACTAAAGGAAAACAAAAATAAGAATACTTTAATCTTTGAGTTTCCTTTGGGGAATTGCCTGGTTAAAGCATGCAGCCCCTGTTTCCAGATGTGCTTACAGCAAGCAGTGCGCCTGCTGTTTGTTTCAGAGCACTGCAATGCAACACCAGCAACTGGCCTGAAAACAGAGAATCTTAATTTATTTTCTAATTATTTTTTTATAAAACAAAAACCCAGATCTTTTCCTTGCAATCAATGTCTCTGCCAGCAATCTCAGTAGGCAAATCAGTAAGCAAGCAGCCCTGGAAGGAGAACTGCCCTCACTGCCCCAGGAGGGTGCGCTTTGCCTATAGGACTGATATCCCAGGGGGGCTGGTGGGGTCACCTGCAGGACCATCCACGTGTTGTCTCCACACGAGGGTAGTTTCTGAATGGCCACCTGGCAGCTTGCCCTGGCAGCCACGCACTCCCAGGAGAACTTTCTGAAAGGGTCAGGCTTGGAGACTTGAGTTACTGTGGCAAAAAAGGAAAAGACACCTGGTGTTTTCATCTGCTTACCCTATATTAGTCCTCTTTCTCCTTTCCCTGCCCTCTTCTGAATACTCCCACTCCTGCCCTCCTCCTCAGCTGTCTGTCTGCCTCAGACAGATGTCAGAGGACAACTTTTACCATAGGAGACCTCTGCCCATGTACAGCCACTAAGTGCCAGCTTAGTCAAAAAAAGGTATTGCAGATAATGATAACGGTGAGGAGAATGAGATTATAAAAGTTAAAAATTAAACTATGTTTAGAAAAGGGACAAGGAAGGAAGTGCCATGTGGAAAGGAGCTGATAGAAGATAAGGGATCCCTTCAGGGCAGGGTCTGTACCTCTTCCCTTAGGCAGGAAAATGGGGGTCAGTGAGGAACCCTTATTTCCATGCTCCTTTGTCTCTTGCTTTTCGTTCCCCCTTTTCTGTCACTATCTTACCACTCCTCTTCCCCAGCCAGCTCACAGCTTCATTGAAGGGATGGGCAGTGACCCCTGAGGAGCCTCAACTACTGATATTCGCAGATGTTAAAGCAAAACACTATTTCATGTGGCTGTGAAGCTGTTTTGTGAGCTAGTGGAGATAAAGTGGTGGGCCATGAAAACAGAGCAAATTAGCAGTTACTAGAGACATGTGCCCTCCTTTGCAGTGTCTCCACACACATTCCCTTAGGGATAGTACCAAAGGAGCCTCACAGAGAGAGCCCAGCAAGGCAGCACGGATCACACAGGAATTAGCACCAAGAAGGAAAAGCGTGATGGCTTCTGAAGGGACTCTGTGTGACTTTTGCTACTTACTCCTTAACCAAATGTTTTTTTCAAAAACATCCCAATAATTCTAACAGAAAACTCACCTCGAGCACTGTGTTCAGTTTTGGGCCCCTCGCTACAAGAAGGACATGGAGGTGCTCGAGAGAGTCCAGAGGAGGACAACGAGGCTGGTGTGGGGTCTGGAGAACAAGTCTTACGAGGAGCGGCTGAGGGAGCTGGGGTTGTTTAGCCTGGAGAAGAGGAGGCTCAGGGGAGACCTCATCGCTCTCTATAGGTACCTTAAAGGAGGCTGTAGAGAGGTGGGGGTTGGTCTATTCTCCCACGTGCCTGGTGACAGGACGAGGGGGAATGGGCTAAAGTTGCGCCAGGGGAGGTTTAGGTTGGATATTAGGAAGAACTTCTTTACTGAAAGGGTTGTTAGGCATTGGAATGGGCTGCCCAGGGAAGTGGTTGAGTCGCCATCCCTGGAGGTCTTTAAAAGACGTTTAGATGTAGTCCTTAGTGATATGGTTTAGTGGAGGTCTTGTTAGTGTTAGGACAGAGGTTGGACTAGATGATCTTGGAGGTCTCTTCCAACCTAGACGATTCTGTGATTCTGTGAAAATAGTGTGTTTAATATGTTCTTGGTGTGCTAGGACAGCTTCCATTAATCCTTCACGTAGTGTTAAGATTTCAACCAACAGTCATTCCCTGTATTAACACATCTTGGATTTTCTAGTCATTACTCTATCTTCTACTGTTTAACACACCATCAAATGCTTTCCATTTCTGCTCTAGGATCTATTTCCTGCTTTATGCTAAACTTAATCCCTTTTCACATTCATTTTATAAATTCTTATTTGTTTTATTGAATTATTATGCTAATTGCAAGTCAGTTTATGATCATTTAAGGATGCAGTTGTGATAGTATAAAAAATGTTATTGTTTTCATGGAGTTGTAGCAGTTATGATACAGCTATTTTTATGAGAAATTAAACACCTCCAAATTTATGGAGGTTATTATGTTTTTAATGGCAAAATTAAATGATAGCAAGAAGAGATAAGAATCAATACTTTCAGACCAGGAGTAGATAAAATCTGAAATAACTAGGATGATCGTTTTACAGAGAGAAACAGGGAATTAATTCTCTATAGTGTTGCACCAGCTTTACATCAGGATAAGCAATGCTTGTCATCCAGCAGATATATTCTGGGTTTCCCTGTCATTAAGCTGGAGACATATAGAGGAGAACCCAGCCCAAGAATTTTCTTCAGGATTTGAGAAAATAGCTTGTAGCTTTGGAAAAAGGACAATTACTCTGTAGCACTCTGAAAGACCATTCATGCAGGACGTTTTTTGAATAACTTGTTTTATTATTCATGCATGCTGGTCAGTTTGTACGTGTTGACAGTCCCTTACCAACAGGAAAAAAAAAATAGGGGAAAGAAGAAAAGAGCACAAGAGGAGGAGAATATGGATCTGTGAAACTGAGAGTTTTTGAAGGAAAAAAAATAATTTTAACATTTAATAAGTGAACCGTTTAAAAAGATCATCTATCTGATCATGCAGGAGAGGTCACGAGCATCATGCATATGTGCAAAGGGATATATCATTCTATGTATGCTGTAATATGGAAAAATATGGAAAAGGGGAGACTGCAACATCCTCCAGAGAAGACAGCATGATCAAACGGCTTCTGTTGGATGTGGCTGTGATTTGTGGAAGCAACAGACTAGTGCAGTGCTTTTTGCACAGTCACTAACACCAGCTTGCCCACAGTATCTGGGTGTAATTCCTCCCTGAAATGGAGGAAAGAAGAGGAAAGGGAGCAGAGTACACCACCACTCGAGCAAGAGTTTGGTTACATTTTCACAAGTTAGAATGAAAAACCCTTGCACAGAAACTCAGCAGGAGCAGCAAGACCCTGCCACTCGCAGGGGTGATGCCTTGTTCCCAGGAGGGGCAAGTGGGCAGCTGCAAGTGTGGCCGAGGCTGGGGACTGTGCACATGCACAGGTAGGGACAGGCAGTGGGATCCCCATGGGCTTTCTGCCACAAGCTCTGATGCTCATTCCTCCAATAAAGAGCAAAATACTACCCTCAGAGAGCTCTTGGAGGCAGCTCGGGGAGTTTTCTTCCTTCCAATAGGGGAAGTAAGGCCACCCTACAAATACCAAAGGATTTATTGATTTTTCATTCTCCATCAAGAGAGGGTGTTTTACTTTCATCCCAGTGTTAGGGATATGAGCTATTCCAATGGAAATGCCCTTCCATCTCATCTTCTGTTCCTGCTGTTTTTCTTACTCTGGTCACACAAAGGTAAATTAGTATGCAAGGTGGAAGGCAGAGAGGAATGAGGCAGTCATAGGTGATTTATAAAAGAAGGAGACATTGGCATCTAGGATAACATAATGCAAACAAGAATACTGAAGCACAGAAAGTAACTAGAGACCTACCCTGCCCACGAAGAACACAAAGATAAGTCAAAGAGGAAAATGGGTTGCCTCAAAATCAACGAAAAGCAGGGATATAGACAAAAAGAGCTTTACATCTTCTTACAGATGCTGCGGCAAGTATTAAAGTATGAGATATGAAGGTCACTTATCTAAACTTCCATCCAGCCCTAAGCAATGTAGATGTTAATATACATTCATTACTTTGAAAGCTCAGATGACTCATAAAAAATCTTCAATTTCCCAGCATTATTGTAGCATTTTATTAGTTAAGACTATAATACAGAGCAAATTCTCCCCATCATCAACATAACACTTTTTTCATGCTAGTAAGTGAGTTAGTGACAAAAGCTCCATTTCATTACTGTTAATTTTTTTTTTAGCTGCCATGTTTTTAAGCTGCCCCTTCATCATCCTTCACAATTTCCATCAGTTTAGTAACAAAGAACCATGCAACAATAGCTGCTTTCTGTAATATCACCACTGCTTCTTGGAGTTTCTTACTAACACTGATTAATCTTTGACTGCTTCGTTCCAGAGCTGTAGTAGTAGGACATGTTAAAGTTAAGACACTCAGAAGTAGGTATTTACTGACCAAGTTCACAAGTAAATACCTTCAGTTAGAGCTGAATACCACCCTGAACTCTCACCAGTGGCATTGTATGGGACATGTTAATATATCAACAGTATGTATGGCAAATTTCAGCAATTCTTTTCTAAGAGAAGGCAGTTGTACGCAAGTGTGTATAGGGCACATGTTGATTACGTGCAAGTACCTAGGCACCCTAGAGGGTATCAGTTCTGTTCCCTGTACAAGTTGAGCTTGTACAAGTGTTTCTCTTATTTTCAACCATAAGAGCAAATGATAGGAGTAGATACATTTGCTATGGCATTGCAGGTTTTTCTCTTCGGTTCTCTCTGTGCTGTTTTATCCTTGTCATGGATGTCTGTTGCTCTCTCTCTCACAAAAACAAACAAACACAAACACTGGCACTACCAGAAGCAAGGTTGTAACAGGTTGATTTATCACTGTCAGATGTATTTTATTTCATTGTATCTAAAATGACTTATTATTAAAGCACTTTTCTGATTACAGAACTATTTACATGTTCACTATTTGATACTAAGGAGATCATTTGTGGTTTTACAAGAGAAAATTACCAGGGTCATGTAACTTTTTCACATCTTATTTTGTATTGTTAAGGGAAAACATTGCACTCTCTTTCCCAATATAGAGTAAGTGCTGCCTGTAAAAGGGAACATTTGCTGCTCCCACTGCACAGGCCATGGTTTCCATATTATCATTTTCTGAGGGGCAATTACCTCAGTGACTAGTAACTCAATGTGACAAAGCAGATAACCTTCCCACACAAGATGTCCCTTGACTGAAAACCCACCAATGCACCTCCATTTCCCTGCACTGAACACTCAGTCCTCCCACAGGAGAGGTCTATCAAATCACTCTGGATTGCACAGTTGTCCTGGTTTCAGCTAGAATAGAGTTAATTTTCCTCCTAGTAGCTGGTAGGGTGCTGTGTTTGGGATTTAGGATGAGAATAATGTTGATACCACGCCGGTGTTTTAATTGTTGCAGAGCAGTGCTTACACCAAGCCAAGGACTTTTCAGCTTCTCGCTCTGTCCTGCCAGCGGGAAGGCTGGGGGTGCAGCAGGAGCTGGGAGGGGACAGACCCAGGACAGCTGACCCAAACTGGCCAAAGGGGTATCTCATACCATACGAAGTCATGCTGAGCAATCAATATGGGGTAGCTGGCCGGAGTGGGGGGACTGGCTGCTCAGGGATGGGATGGGCATCAGTCAGCGGGTGGCGAGCAATTGCATTGTGCATCACTTGTTTTGTGCACATTATTAGTAGTAGTACTGTTATCATTATTATTATTATTTTCCTTTCTTTTCTGTCCTAATAAGCTGTCTCTATCTCAACCCACAGGTTTCATTTTCCTGATTCTCTCCCCCATCCCAGAGAGGGAGGGGGGGAGGGTGGGCGAACGGCTGTGTGGTGCTTGGCTGCCGGCCGGGTTAAACCACAACAACAGTCCTTTTTCGTACTCACACCTTACTCTCAAGCTTTTATACACTCCAGGGATTCCCATAGTTTCATCTAACTATATAAATAAAACCTTACCGACATGCAGATCTTCACAGAACTCCCTTAATATCTGATTTTATCATCAAGTAGTGAGTGCATGCAGAGAAACATGAAGTCTACCTGAGTTCACTACAGAGACTGGTTTAAATACAACCAAAAACAAATAAGACAATTAAGCAACACTGCAAGATCACAGTTTACCTGATCATCCAATGCAATTGATGTCCAAATGATGCTTGTCTGACTTTGCAAAGTCCTTTGAATGGAAAAGGTCTTGGTGAATGAGTTAGATTATGTCTTGGCAACTAAGAGAGAAGGAATTTCTTCTTTACTACTAAGATTAAAACTGCATAATCCAAACCTCCAGCCCTCTTGGTGAGCAAGCTAAGTAACAGACTTTGTTCCCCAAGGGCTTTCCAACAAACTGACTTGCCCTTGGTATGCTAGGGGCAAGGTTCCCTTGGTCTCCCCCCTTCCTAGAACCCCCGTGCAAGATGAAAGGGATGGGAGCAACCACAAAAGCAAATACTGAAGCAGTCAAAGTTCACAGCCCCTGCCACTCAAGCAGAGGACTACCATGGTCCATAAAATTAAGTCTGACTTGACAGTTTTATTGGGTCAGGACTGTTGCGTTTTGCACTGCACTGGATTCAGCTGCAAGCCTGGCTAATCTCTCTGGGTTGGCTCTCACCTTGAGCAAGGACGCCTCCAGGAAGTTTCAGCTCCAGTTCACACTCTCACCAAGGAAATCAGCTGAGCAACCATGCTGAATTATTTTGCCCCTAACAATTGCTTTCTGACTACAGTACTGCTACAGTTCTGCTTTTTCTGATTTGACCCTCCAACCTCAAATGTAGTTTTCTACTAGTATATAACCTTGTGCCTACTAACAACACAACAAAAAATTAGAGATGGGTTGGTACTGTCATTAAACTGCCATTTAGCATCACCTAATCTGATGGTGCACTCTTTGCAACTACAATATAACAGCTTATCCATACCAGCCAGAGGCTCCTTGTAACACTTAATTCTTCATGTCAAGACTTAGGTAGCAATTCCTCTGTCTGCACTGCCCAACCTGGGCATTCACTGCAAACACATTTTTAACATCTTGTATCATAACGTGGGTTCTTAATTTCCTGTTTATTTTGATTTGTCAAATGAAGCCTAGACAGGCCAATCACAAGAAATTTGCAGTCTAAGAAATTAGAAGCAATATAAGAATTCTGATGAAGCAAGCCTGCAAGTCAAAGTATTTATTTGAGCCATATTACACTTACTTTGCACACATGAGCATGGTGACAGCATCAGTCTCTCAATGCACAGGTGGTCTCTCAAGCCAGTAACTGTACAGCAATATTTACACCATCAAAAAAAATAAACAGCAGTAAGGCACTGAGTAATTGCAAGAAACCAAAAATGAAAGCACTGTGTTCTTCATTCCTGGATGTCTCCTGGAAGTTATTTTCATTAGAAGCAAGACTAAATGACCTACTGGCTTACTGTTGGCCTTAAGATCTAAGACTGCATGTCCGTCTAAAGCCTTGCATAAGAGCAAATTCATACGGAGGTCTTTTCTTGTATGAAGTTGTAAAAAAAAGAAAAAAAAAAAAAAAGGAAACCTCCTTAAGCTGCCCTTGTGCTCTGAAAAAGCAGTGCAATGCACTTTGATGCCTCCCAGTAACTTATTGGCACAGTCTGCAAAACAAAGCGAAAGCACAGAGCAGACGGGTTTCCTGCCTGCCGGCCCAGCACAATTTTGTCCTTTCTGTGATGCACAGCAGTAGCAATGCAAAGGTTAACAGGCCAAAGTGTGCACATGCAGGAAAAAAAAAACAGGATCTGCTCATTTTGCCAGGTGTCCTATCACAGCAGGGGGAACAGATGGCAAAATCAGCAAAATTTGGATGCACAAAACTACTGCTCTATCAGCAGCATGTTACCTATTTAAAAAGATGACCTTCCAGAAGGGCGCTTCCCGCTAAAATCACTATCTTAACATCACTTTACATTGAAAGTAAATGTCAGTAAAAGAATTTGAGGTAAGCAACAGGTCTGATACTTCTAGGTTTGTTCTTCAAAAGGCAAATTTACAAGTGAATCAGTCATTAGAAAGTCAATTTGCAGCTGTGACAAACAAGTGACGAGCTATTCAAGTCACGGTATCACCAATAGTATTAATGATCTTGGTAATGAAAAGCTGACGACTTTTAACAAGTGTTATCTGACACACAAGATAAATACTATTAAATATGAAAAGTCTCTTTAATTACATGTGAAGTTTAGAGGCTTGTAAAAACCAGGCAAATTGGTATGCTGCTGTCTCCCTTACCTGTTACTTGGCGGAATAATGCCATAGCTCAATTACTGCAAGCACCGCTGGTGCGCAAGCCTTGTCTCCAAACAAAATGTGGAATTGCAGGCTCTCTTTCCGTATCTTTCCATCTTTCCATTAGGAAACAGTAGGTTTAAACCAATTACAAAAACAACGCTGAGTAGTTCTGCACAACTGGGTAGTAGAGGTGACACAGGTTCCCAGCTAGCAAAGAAGTTCCCACATTTAAAAGGTTTTAACTGTGTATTTGTTTCTCCTATCCAAGAATCTTGCAGAGTTGTCTATGCCTTTTTTTTTTTTTTTTCTCTAAGACACTGATAGTCACAAAGGCATACTGTATGTCTTTAGGGAGAGTTAAAAGGCACAGTCAGATAGTCGATTTCTGACCAGGTTTGTAATTTAGAATTCAGCAGGCTTTTGTTTCACTGCCTGTGATAAATACTCTGCTTTAAGGCTTTTAAATGCCAGTTCTGCTTTCTCCTAAAATGGTAAATGCCTGCTTAAGAAAAAAAGCCTGTCCAACCTTCACACTTCTTTACATATGTATTTTTATGCCAGCTTTTAAAGCAGCAAATAAAGGTGAGACTTTTGATAGGAAATATGCTATCTCAGTATTTCCAGTGATTTTCACAAGTTTTGGTGACTGAGGCTTAACCTACTCTTGTGAATAACAGTGACACTTCCGACTACTTTCACCCAATAGCAGAGGCACAGGAGAGAAATGTGGCTTTTCCAAAACTCCACCTCATGCTACATATTCAACTCTATCCCATCAATGGATTCATGTAAGATGTCTCATCTTTGACCTTAAAAACCCTAACTCACATTCATACTAGTTTGGAGTATGGGGTGTAAGGCTTCTCTCAAGGGGAATCAGAAGAACCCTCCAACCACAGAAGGATTAAAATCTAAGATGAATAATTTTCTATGCAGCATTTTCTTAAATAAATCAAAGTTCAGTTTTCATTAAATTTGACCTTTGGCCCATTTATGACTGAAAGACATATATAGCAATGATTTCTCAAAAATATGACAAATACAAATTATACTAATAAGAAATATTTCCTATTTGTTCTTTTAAAACTTGATTTTGTCTATACTTGATTGAAAACAAGTTCTTAGAGATAGTTGGAAGTATGGGGAGAAGGGAGGGAATGGCATAGAGAACAAATTTGTGAAATATCTTCACTTCACTTAGCAGTTGTTTGAAAATAGAAATAAAATCAAATTCTCCTCTTTGACTTCTCAAATGGTACATTAGCCATATTTCCTGTCCTGTTCATTTTCACTTCTCTGCCCCAGGCGCTGGAATTATTTTGTGGGAATCATTTAGTAGTGCTTTGAATAGCAATTTGGTGCCTTACAGGTAAGGGTCTAAGCTGACAAGAACTACCCATGCAAACTTCAGTAGGAGCTGAGACTGTTGAACATCACAGGACCTGATGTATTATGTTTGGTGCTGCCACTTGCTGGAGTCACATCTGGTTGCCTTCAATAGGATTATGTGGTACAGTATGAAAGACTCTGCTCCTAATTGGCAAAAGTTACAGGACCTGCTTGTGCGAAATACAGTGGTTTTCCTTTGACATGCTCCTCTCTATCACTACTGGGGGCTGTGGACCCTTAATTCTTCCAGGAATCGCTCCACACACAGCAGGATCCAGTCCATTTGAGTTTTTTACAGTTCCATGTGTATTAATTATCATCACCATAGAAACAGACATAACGTGCATTTGACTTAAGAAGGAAGCATGATTAATATTTTGTAGTTCCAATTTAAAATGTTATTAACCTTTCATAATCAGAACCAGATACTCTCACATTTTGAAATGATACAGTATTTTATTAAGTTTTGAAGCTGCCTCCATTAAAATCATTGGAGGTGTTAAAGACATATTTTCGACTTTTAATGGGAACAATGTAAACTCCTAACTACCTAAACTAACCACAGGATTTGTTTTACAAATTATAGTGTATGATTCCCCATGAGAACATGAGTTTCACAATTTTCTAATACTAAAGAGCCTTGTTGTATTTATTACCTTCTTCTTCCATAAGTATTTGAGAAGCCAAAGTAGGTGTTGAAAGGAGGTTAGGAGTGCGTCAGAAAAAAATAATAATAATAATAATAAAAAGACAACAAAAAAAGAAAACACAGTATGAAAAGGGCATACAGACTGTCAGATGATCAGAAGAAAACCAAAAGTTTAGCTTATTTGATTATGGAATTTTTATGGAATTTGTAATCCAAACCCTTGGCCACCTTTGTCCTGCCAAGCAGAACCAAACACTGTAATTCTTGGTACCTCCGGGACCAACCCCACTGCAGCAACTTGTTGAAGACACAATATGCACCAGTATGCCCAAACTGGCCAGCAGATCAGCAGAGCACAGTCGGCACTTACCTTGATCTTCATGCCTATGCTTTATCAAAGGCAAAACTGCCAACTCTAATGGTACAGTATCAGAAGGAAAGTGTTCACAATGTCATCTGGGGATCTGGCCACCTTTTTTAGGTGTAATGCAACAGATGACACACAGACTCCTGAAACAAAGTTATTTTCTCTCTCAGCAACTTGAACTGCAAAAATAATGTATTAATGGTTCATCTGTAAAAGCTTCACACAGCAGTCAGGAACTTCCTTAGCTTTCTCTCTGCTTGTAGAACAATGTACAGTGTAAAATCTCCACATGCAACAAAACCCCCTGAACAGAGGAATATCTAATGTTCATACATTATCTAATAATATAGGAATATATAGGAATATCTAATGTTCATCTAATGTTCATACAGTTTTATACAGATGCATTGTAATTTACACAGTTTGTTCTATTTTACTTTTTGTACAATCCTGTCTTAGAATTACACTGTAAAGTCACAAGTAGATTCATAACTATTAATAAATAACAAGAATATGTGAAAAAAAAAAATCTTAATACCTAAGAGTTATAAACTGCTGCAAGAAGACTTTACCTGGTAACAGCTTCACATTATGCCATCTGGGAAATAAGCCCAAATGACAGTAAATGATTCTTTTCTCATAGTCTAAAATAACTCATTGCATTTTTTGTGAAAAAGCAGCTACTGAAAACAACCTTGCAAGCAACCATAGTATGCAAGCTTGCATATCAAGCAAGTTTAACATACACACGAACACATATATGAATTTATCTATCTGTATGATATATGATGTATTTTAACATATGTGACATTGTTCTTTGTATTCACTGTCACAAGAGAGGCAAAACCATTTTTATTGCACTATAGAAAGCAAAGCAATGAAAAGTAATAATACATGCTTATTTAAATGGAGTTCCATTCAGCCCAGAACCTCTTGGTGTACCTATATGAATATTATTCTTCATTTGAGTAATATTTAGCATTCTTCCATCTATTTACATGTTAGCATCAAAACTCAGTTATTACAATCATTGGAAAGCATCCCAGGGAAACCTAGGATGTCTCATCCTTGTTTTATAGGCAGCTGAGCAGCAGAGACAGAAGTGTGTCAAATAACAGCCCAAAGGAACGGGAGAAACCAGTGCTGGAGGCAGAAACCAAATTCAGGCATAGACCTAATTGGGGTAGAAAATAAAGCATAAAATCTCAATTAATTAAAACAGCATAATTGTGGTAGTCGCATATCAAGAAAGTTCTCCCCAGTGTAGGCATGGAGCAGGGGGGAGTTGATTTTTTTTATTATTATTATTATTGCTGCAGTTTCTTTGTTCGTTTGTTATCTAGAAGAGGGCTGTACTCCAGAGTGGCCAAGTGGTTCTGTACTCAGGTGTCGGAAGGACGGTGTCTTGGCCCCGTGCTAAAGCAGATTCTCAGGGCTTTCTGTATGTACTGTGAATGTCCCAGATACTCAGCCACTACTCACTGCTACTGCCTTCACTCCAAATGAATAAATAAACAAAATTAACACTGAAAAGCTCCTGTTTTCCTCTCCATATAAACAAGGAAATAAAAAAGAAATCACAAAATATTTCATGGCAGGGAAAAGATCCAGGGAACTATATTCAGAGGAAGTGTGAATTCCCAAACAGGTATTTCTCCTGACAAACCATACTACTTCTACATACTGTTGGTGCTATATCTTTCCATCAGAGAAACATGGAAGTAATAGAACTGGGAGATGCAGCCAAGTGCAGCCACCTGCAGATAGTAGGAAACCGCAAAATATTTCCTGGAGCAGCAGATGCCTGTGTTTATTAGCTTGCTGCAGAGATTGAGGAAAAACAGGAGATGGAAGGCTCAAGGAGGGAAAAAAAATGGGGAAAGATTTTTGTGCTTCACTTATTGAAGGATGGAGGGATTAAATTAAGGGATGGTTAAATAAAAATGAAAGTCTAGGTTCATATGTCTTCTAGAAGGTATAAAATGTGCAGAATAAGCAGAAATGTATGGATTTTTTTTTCCTTGATTCAGGTTCACATTAATATTTCTGGTCTCAGAAATCTTATCTCTTTTTGAAAATGAGGTGCTCCTGACAGAAGGAGTTTCACGTTTTAGAAGTGTTTAGCCTAAGGGTCTGAGCTAAAGTGAATATGAATCAATAATGCCAAGTGAAACAAAGTAAATAATGAAATCAATGGAAAAACTCCCATTGAGTCTAACTCCCAGCAGACTACAGATCAGGCCATAAGGTAGCAGGAACATATCCAGTAGGAGGGAAATCCTGAGAGAAAGTGTATTTAGGAAAAAAATGTTTCTACATTTCTTGGCATGACTAAGATCTATGAAAGTAATTCAGCAATTTATAACCACAATGCCCCTCACGATGTTGTAATGACCTACCTCACCAAGGGCCCAGACAGTGCCAAGGCTGGTAGGAATGTGCTACATTTGGGCAATAGAGCAAATTGTTACTGGAAGAGAAGTTATATGCCTTGATTTCTGTGCATACTGGCAAATAAACCTGTATTTCCTGTCAACGGAGATTTTTAAATTTAGTTTTCAAGGTAAAAGGAAAAGAAAACATATTCAGCATGACAAATACATTAGGAGGAATGGATAGATAGCACTGCAAATGCTAAGAGGTCAGACCAAATAGGTTGATTTCTTCTCAGAGTTTTCCTTAGATCAATGCCTAAAAGAGCTGAACAATTTGTAATGGCCAATTAAAAAGCAAGACAGTCATTTGAGAAAAGGTGGGCTACATGTGTCAACAGAAAAGGAAAGAAAGTGTACTGAAGGTGTAAAACTATTTCTGTCATTTAAAAAATACATACAATTACCTCCTTCTTCCTCCACCATTCACCTTTTTCTGCTTTCCAGATCACTGGAATTAAAGGAGCTTAGTGGGTCCCTTCGACTCCATCATTTTCTGTTTGGCCTCAGCTTTCAGAGGATCCAGAACTGCCAGGAATTTTTCTGGCCAAGAGTTATGAGCTAGAGGCTGCTTACCCTCCAGGTTTCTTACACAAAGCAGTAAAGCACTACTAGGTCAGAGGAAAATCTGGAGCAGAACTGAGAAACAAACCCACATCTCCCCAGCCAGCATTCAGCACCATAACACAGAGACCACACTTTTCTCACTACCTTGCTATTATCACAAAAACATAACAGAAACTAAATTTTGACAAACAATCAGTTACGCCAGCCAGGCAATCTGTTCTAGGAAAGGTATGTTTTAATCACCATTTTTCCTCAGTCTCCAGGCCTGATGGCGGTGGTATTGTGAATCAAGAGCTCAGACCTGGAAGAATAAAATGCAGAAAAATATACAAGTTCTTTAGTGCTATGACTTACCTGCACTTCATGGAGGGTAAAAAGTGCAATAATTGCCCTCTGCATCACTGGAAAGGTTAAGGCTTATTAGGAATGCTAAGGATGATTTCTGATTTCTAAGTGCTTGTTTTTTCCCGGTTCCTGGTATCCTGTTAAGGACCGGACAAACACTGCTGGCTGGTCACTTTTCTGAAATTATAAAGAAAAAGTGAATTCTCTCAGAACTAATCAGACACTACACACAGTACTACAATTATTCTATTGAACAAAGGTCTGGCTACAGCAAAATTTTACATGATGCAGTCAAAACTATTTTCAGTTTTCACAAATGAGATCTAGTCACTCTCTTAGCATCAATTCTGCTGTATGGTTATGTGGAAATAGTTTTCTTCAAAACACCTAAGATCTCTGTGTTCATTTAATTTTATCTCTTCTGAAGAAGGATATTAATTCTTTGGCAAAGATCCAAAATTTGTTGTTGGTAATGAAGAATGCCCAGTGGCTGGACGAGTTCAAAGGATCCCTGTCTTTTTAATTCAGGACTGAAGAGCGTTATATCTTCTTTTGAATGCTGGGCTGTAAAACTATCTGACTGTACAGTTGTTCTAGATTTCTCATTATTTTAGGCTTCATATTATGTGTTTGTTATTTTAAATTACAGTGCTGTAATTCACACGCACTGGCATGAGAGGCAGAAACTGGAAAATCTTAATGCCTACTGCAGGTTGGTGTGCTCAAGGGAGACCAGAAAGAATAAACAAGTTGGCATTAATTCCTTGGTCAGGGATTTTTTTACAGCAGGTTGGTTTAAACTTGTGTTTGCTGATGATAGACACATTAAATCACTGTGACTGGAAGCCTTGACTCAGCACCTCCCAATTTTAGGGCTCTGCTGGCCAATCTACTATGGCGCACAGAGTACTTGTGTCGGGCTGCACCTCACCTAACAATGAAAAAGCTGCTACCAGCACTCTCCCACCAGTGGGCACCAGCATAAGGACTTTGTGAATTGCGCCCCCAGAATTGTCCAGAATGACTAAAAATACAGAACAACTGGAACATACACAAAAAGTGGACTTCCAGCAATGTTTCTGTTAATATTTCTTTAATAAAGTTGCACTATACTCATAAACTAGTATGAAATGTCCTATAAAAGGAAAGGAAACATTAAAAGATAAAAAAACTCCCTGTTGGAAATCCCAGAGATCCACACCTTGTATAGGAATTTCCTCTGAGATTCCCAACACAGATGAAGGTCCACGGCCTTTTTCTTTCTCACCTGCATCTTACTGAGCCCCACCAAAATGTCTGTCTATAACCTTGCCACATGTTGCTAAGAATTTTCCATACGTTTAGAGAATGAAGATATCCTGCAGCAGATACCTAGTGGCCTGCTCCAACTTTCTCCTTCCTAAAAATAGTGCTGCATGTCACAGAATAATCACAGAATGGCTGAGGTTGGAGGGAACCTCTGGAGGTCATCTGCTCCTACCCCCCTGCTCAAGCAGAGACACCTAAAGCAGGTTGTCCAGAAAGCTTTTGAGGATCTCCAAGGTGGGAAACTCCACTACCTCTCTGGGCAACCTATTCCAGTGCTTCGTCACCTGCGCAGTAAGGAAGTGCTTCTTGATGCTCAGACAGAATCTGCGTTCCTGTTTGTGCCCACTGTCTCTTGTTTTGTCACAGGACAACACTGAAAACAGCCTGGCTCTGTCTTCTTTGCACCCTCCCTTCAGGTATTTATGCATATTGATAAGATCCCCCCTGAGTCCACCCAGGGTATCTAGGCAAATGGCTATTACATTATAACAGATGCAGCCTAAATTGTTCCATATGTATTTTCTTATGTGGTCAAGCCCATAATTCAAGAAAGTTTATACAGTCTCCCTAAATAATTGTCTCTCTAAATAACTTAAAAATTACATTTCTGACAAGAAATTTCTTATTTAGAGTTAGCATAAACTTTTTCCTGACAGAATAAACTGAGCGTGACAGAGATATGGAAACTTCCTCAATTAAGCCACAGAATCCCAGCTTTATTTAAACAATGCTGTCTGCAACAAGTTTTCAGTGTTTAAAAACTGGAGAGATTGGTGAGGGGTTCAGTAAACTACTTGTTGCTTCTGTTACTTGACCCTCGAGGGAGAAATCTGAAAAAAAAAATAACACATTTATGCAACACACCACTACACTCATTCAACAGTATGCTCTGCTTTAAAAATGGTATGGAAGAACTCAGCTGTAAATTGAGTGTCAGTGCTCTCCTGCGTTGACCACAGCAACATATTTGTCTTAGTGCTCTGACAGTCGAGCAAGCAGGCATGCATGAATGATGCTTATGGATGGCACTTGTGTATGTACTGTTTCCCGAAACTTGTTCAAGGACATGTCACCCTTGGAACAAACAATTCTTAATTCTGTCAAGTTTGGTGTCTCCATGGGTTATCTGCCAAGTAATTGTCAGTTCTTTAACCTAAAAATGTCTGGGGACAACTTCAAAGATCAATGGGAACACAGCGATATTTTGGCTTTCTCCTCTCTGCATGTTTATCTCCCTTCAGCTGCAGGTTTTTCCCACATCCCATCCTGCTTTCATACATCTACGTCTGTGCCAAACGGTGATCCAGCCATAACTTGAGGCAGTACAAGGCAGACCTGAGCTACCTTATGCTGAGCACTGCAAGCCAAGGTGACCATGGTCAGGAATATGCATGCGGACCCCAGGTGTCAGGAACATGTGTGCAAGCAGACATCCTGCATCCTGTTTTCAATCCAGAAAGGGACAACACTCATCTGAGAGGGACCCGTAGTCCTGAATCACCAACACTTCTCCTTGGACTGACTCAGAATACAGCGGGGTATAGGTGATCCACATGGGGGAACAAAGGGACAATGAAACATATCAGCAGGGCATAGTATTATTATGGAAGATTTGGAATTACCCTCTAATTTTAGCTGTGACTTCCTCAGTGGTCAAATGGTACACTGTCATTTCACTTCAAGTTGGCTGCTTCCCTCACCTCACTACTGTTTTGCAGATGCAGACAGAGGCAAAAGCACCGTGCCACAATTGTAGACTTGCAGTGTTCAGAGTGCCATTTTAGTTATGGTAGAGGAGCAAAAATCACAAGCTTTATGCTTGTTGTAAAAAATAATATACTATCAAACATTATTAAATGCACTGCCACCCAAATATCATTTCATCTAAGTCTCCTTCTCCCAGGGAGAAACTGAGATTAGTTTGAGCCATTACTGGAAAGTGATAAAATAGCATGTGTTTTGCTCAGTTAAAATTATAGGTGATCTCTGAAGTTTCTTGTTAAGACTAGTCTCCCTGTACTATCCATTTAATTTGTCACTTTTACCCTGTCACTAACCCAGCTATGGGCTAAAGACACAGAAAAATTCCCTTTACACAGACAGGAAAGAGCTTCTCTTCTCAGCCTGGGTCCTGCTGGGGTGAGAGCAGAGGGGGAACGCCATCCTGGCAGAGAACATCAGGTTTTCCACAGCCAGCTTCTGCACCAGCCTTTCGAGGAGGAGGCCACAAAGGCAGGAGCAGAGGGCATAGTGCTGTGCCAGCCTCTGTCTGGGTACTATGAGTACTTGGGTGAAGGGGAATCTCCTCCTGTCACACCTTCCCCTTTCTTCCACCAGTGTGCAAGCACACAGGCTAACCACAGGGTAGTTAAACTGTAGCACACAGACAAAAGCATTCACTTCATGTGCTGCTCCTGACTGGTGGGCTGACAGCAAAAAGTCATGGCTTTCTGCCTTGTTTTCTGATCTGTCGCTATAAGAAAAAAAAACATCCTAACTTAATTTAGGAAAGGGGATTCTGTTCTTCCCACGGCTGCTGCTGGAAATAAAGCATTTATTGGAAAGTAGATTTATGGTATATAGATAAAAGCAAATGTTTTGTTTGTTTGTTTTGTATTTTTTTTCTTTTTCAATGCAAGAAAACGTGTCTCTTCAACCTGGAAAAAATAAAATAAAATAAAATAAAATAAAATAAAATAAAATAAAAATTAAAAAAATAAATCACTTGGTAGTCTCAATTATGAAGACCTTCTTATATTCAGACCTTGAGACTCAGCAATAAGCAACACAGCTGTGCTCTTATGGAACATGCCCATACTGGATGTGAGCATTTGCAAGACTCTCCAGATCATGCCCCATCATGCATCAGTGTCAATGTAATCAATGTAACAAGAAAGAAATGTGCTCTAAATGAAAATCTCTCTTAAATTGTACCAAAGTTTCAGTTAAAATGTAGATAAAAAATCCAGAGAGCATTGTAAAATCTGACTCATGTTTGATTAATTAATGTTATATATTCCAATTTGTCTCCTTCAAAAAAAAAAAAAAAAAAAGGTTAGAAAGTCATTCCACCATCTCCCATTGCTCTCTAGGATTTTTTACAGCAAATTGGAAAGGTTGAGAAATTAATCTGGCAGCAGATTTTACTTACATAAAAAAATAAAAAATACATCTATATATATCCATTGTTGGGACTGGAACTGTGGTCTCAGATAAAAGATGTTGACTAATAAAAAGATGAAATCTCATGAGATATTCAGAGAATCACTTTGGCTTATTCCTCTTCTAGAAATATACCCAAGCAGGCCTATACTTCACGTGCATGAAATGCAGAAGACAATTCCATGCTACTGCTTCTTGATCAGCAAGTGCCATCTCATTCCAACTCTCCTCATGCCATTTTGTTTCCCTGGTGTTTTGCTCCTTTGAAGTATCTCTTTTTTAGCCATCTGGCCAAGTATCTTTTTTTCCAATTAAGGAACCTGTGTGAAAAAAATAAGTGCCCACTGATTTTAAACTGTGCTAATGAGGCATCCATCACTTATTTTCTGGCTATTCTATATATGCTGACACGAAGTCGGTTGTTATAGAGTATGAGTGTAAGTTATTCATGAAGACAGTCTCGTGTGCCCTAAACAATGCTCTACTCTTAATTACATTGTCACACAACAGCTGAACAACTCTCAGGAGCCCACTCCAATTTTTTTAAAAAATGACTTGACTCAGACAGGAGTTCTGTTTTCTACAAGGTTGTATTTAAAACTATATCTCTCTATATACTGACAGATATGTAGTCAAAGACAGATAATAGCTCTGCTAGTGGGGCTGCCTCTTGGTAGATGTGGCATCAAAGATGCAGGTGCCTGTGTACTCCTCCCTGAAAAGCAGAAACACAAGAACACAATATTGTAGAAAAAATAAAAAAGGAAAAAAAAAAAAAACAACCTTACACCTTCTTCATTCCTATGCTTAACCCCAAATAATTTAATGACAAATCCTATTCACTGGGACCATACAATCCCCAGTGCTATAAAAGGCGTTCCGATCTCCTGCTTCTGTCCGTGACAGTTTATTTTCTCTCAGATCTTAATTTGGTTATGTAACTGACTACCTTAAAGATACCATGGTATGTCCTGGCTCTACCTACATAGTATGGCAGGATTCTTTGCTATGTGCTCCAGTCCCATTTCCCTAACAATGCTGATGTTTGAGCTGCAGTTTGCTTAGAAACTACAGTACAGTCAAGAGGGGTGCAGCGTGAGTGAGTCTCTTGTCCCTGCAGCATGCGCCTGAACCAGTGAGCTGGGAAGAGCTCCTGGGTGGCACAGGGCTTGCTCTTTCCACTTGTTTCACAGTTATTTAGGATAGCAAGGAAAAATAAACAACAATTCCTTAGGCAAAGGAGTTTTTTAACCTGTCTGAGACTGCAGTATTGTTCAGACTGCGTTTAACCTGACAGAGAAATATTTGTTCCCTGTAATCTTAGATGTCTTAACAGTAGAAGATCTAACTTAAACTGCTTTCTTTAGCTGTGACCTAAGTCTTAGTAGAATACTTGGATAATAAAAAGCTTCCTTAGAATTCATTCAGGGTGGTAATGTAATGAACAACAAATTAAACTGAAGACCAAGCTGTTGGACTTTTAAACTAAAACACTCATTGAAAGCCTTTCCAAAACTATTTTCTTCCCACAAACCTATAATGGAAGAGAAAAACAGTTTGACCAATTAGTCACAAGTCTAAAAACTGATGCTGATACTGTCCTTAGGTTTTGTTCCTGGTGCATTACCCCAGCTTCTGAACCAGCACTGCGAAGCTGCTTTCTGATAAGTACCTTCCAGGATGAAATGAAGAGCTACTTTTCATTAATACAATGACAAGGAACTTCACAAAAGGTCCGATGTTTATTTCTAAAGATTTTCTGAATTTAAGTCTTATTTTTAAATTGTGATTTTAAACACTTTGTTTCACAAGCATTGCATGCATAATAATAATAATAATCAACTAAATATTACTCTGTAAAATATACTTTTAAGGTGTGTAATTGTGCTGAACTTTGTGAATTAAATGTTTACATGGGATTACAATTCAGTCCTCAGAGATTTAGCTCTCAGGTTCTTTCAGTTACTGTAGATACACAGAAGAAAGAATTGCATAGCTCTAGTAATCAACTTTTAACCTTCAAACAGCATTCTCTAATAACTTAGGCCTTAATTTGGATGCCTAAGCTTCCTGGTTATAGTACAGGTGGGGTTATTTGCTCTTAATTCCAGTTTTCTACTCAAAACTGCTTAGTTGTTCCCTGGTTTCCAGTGAAACAGTGTCAGATATTTTATCAATTAGCAGTTTCTTATTGTTTGTTTGAATATCCCATGTATTATAAAAATAACTTCTTCCACTGAAATTCTATGCTTTGTGATTCATATAAAGCCATTATAATTACAAATAAGCAAAGATGTATTTTACTAATATATACTTTACCTTTCCATATCCAATGCAAATACACCATATAGCACTTCTCAAAGGAAAAAGTCTTCCCCTACCTCAGCAAAGCCTTTAGGAACACACTCAAAGTTGTGCCTAACAAGAAGAGCATGACTGAAAGTTTTGATGAATCAGGGCCAAGAAGACAAGTGCTCATCACCGTGAAGTGATGAATAAGCATTCTAAATGTACTCTGCCATAAATGTCAGCTTTCAAATCACAAAAGACGTGAAATTCACCTTTGTAAAATGAAAGGAGAAAATATCTAAGTCCAGGTACTAAATAATACATCCATCAGGGTTCAAATGACTCTGTTAATTAGTAACAGAGTCTGAAATTTTAATCTCTAGGTCACCCATTCAAAAACAGCTAAATTCAGTAATAAAAGGTTATTGCTGTTTAATGACAGCTTCCTGAACAGGCAAAAAGAGTGTGTTTAAAGGTAGCCTTACAGAAAGCCCAAGGACAGAGGGAGTCCTTTGATTGCAAATCCAGTAATTTGAAAGAAAAGACACTTGTGTTAACATCAGTCACAACACATCAATATTTTCCCCCACACTAATGGGAAAGCTGTAACAATATCACAATTGACTAAGTTGGGAAGTTTTTCTCTTTGATTGTGTTAAATTGTCTCAGTTCTTTGCAACGATCCAGGTGGAGGGAGCTTCCCCGCATACAATGCTTCTGTGTGACTGAGTCACTGCACAGGAGTGGCTTTCATGGAGATGGCTTTTACAAGAGGGAAATTATTTTGCCAGGGTAATATAACAAGCAGTGGCTTGAGGGGAAAGGAAAAATCAAAGGTAGCAGGGGGTTGACTCTATTCTTTTCTACATCAGTTAAAAAAACAAACAAAAAAAAAAACAACATAACTGCAGGCGTCCAGTACCTAGTGTAAACGTTTCAGAGCACATGAGCACTACCAGATCAGATGATGGATTTTCTATTACCTTATCACAGAGTAAAAAGTCCTTGCAAAGGTGAAAATCAAAGGATGGTCAGGACTATTGGATTCGTCTCCAGTAAGGGACAGGTGTATATTAGTGGGGAGAAAAATAGGTCACCCATTAGCATTACAGTCGAAAACACTGGTAATGAACTGTGCATCTCACCAGAGCTTTTGAAACGGCTCTGTGATGGGAACCTGTCAGAGAGCAATTCAGCTACTTTTCATTAATGCAGTGACTGGAAGCTGCATACAAGACCAAATGCTTTACTCAGTGCTTGTGAGAGGACTGTGAGAGAAGGAAGCCTGTTTTCACTAATAGTTCACGCTTTATGAACAAGGATGCAGAGCTACTAGAACAGTCACTGCTGTCAGGCAAGAATGGTCTTTCTCTTGGTATTATATATCAGCTCATTCACTTGCCTGTTTCCCCATCGTATTCAGAAAATAAAATCTCCAGGGCTTTCTTACACCTCTGGAAGAAGCCACTGGTGCTTGTCTGCTGCTGCTGTGTGATCATCGCGGGCAGTACTCTGCAAGCTCGCGGGTATTGGCCACTTCAGGCTCGAGAGAGGCTGATACATGTCTGCTGCAGACGGACAGAGATCATCTCTTCCAGAAGTGATTCAGAACAAAAGCCCAAGACAGCTGTTCTTTATCACATCTGAAGGAGCTTATCTTTCTCCAGTGTCTAAAAAGGAGTCAGTAGAAATGGCCCCTACTAGACTAATGTTAGGCTTGCAGGATACTCCCCTTCTTCCCCCAGAGTGCATCTTTTTCCATTCCTTTAATTTTTTTTTTTTTTTTTTACAAACAGCCAGAAAAAGGGGGAAAGAGAAAACTTAGCTATCTACAGTTTATCTTGCTTTGCAGGCCTTTTTGGTAATGTTAAATAACAACAACTTATCTTGACAACGTTTGATTTTTTTAACATATATTTGCTGGACTATTTAATGTCTTGAACTCCTAAATTATAGCCTCAAAAGAACAGATAAAAAAAGAAGAAAAGAAGCATACACTGATTTTAATATCCGTATTAAGAACTAGTAGTATCACCTTAGGGGACAGATTTTCCTAAGGTGCTATGACTCAGGCCATTTAGGAAATCAAGGGTAAATCATAGCTTACATTTCATCTAAGAATAGCTAGAAGCTAATTTAGATCATGGAACACTATAGAATACTTTCTGATACCTAGATTTCTTTGCATCCCACATTAACTGAAGTTTCTCGGTACAATTTTAGTGTATTTTAGTATAAAAAGGATAATAATTATAGTGAGGTAAAAGAAAAGGGTGAGCAGTGTTCTGGCTACCACTACCTGGTCACAAAGAAGAAGCTGGAGATTTAGTGGGATCACAGATCAGAACTCTGTTAAAAACACTCAAAAAAGGGTCAAGCATAAATTTTCCTCATCCTGATATGTGCCTTCACTTATCAGCATTATTTCAACTCTGTATTGCACCACATCAATCTTCATCGAGGCCCAAACACAGTCAGACCCCTCTGACTCAGTTCTTGAGAGTAAGAAACAGAGTCACATTTTGTCAGCCTACAGTACACTACAGCCTGACCTCATGATCCCTTTTGATGACTACAATCAACCCGAGCATAACTGATTGCAGGATTAGATTTATGTTTGAAAATATCTGAGTTCTGCACTTTAAGAAAAACAAACATACAAGCATATTTGCTTGTCCGTTCATTACAGTTTTATGCCTTTGAATAATGTCGACAGCAGAGTTTTTGGTGACAAGTTATAATTAATAATTTCAGTATAGTATAGGATAGTTTACTTAATTCCTTTATTCATTTTTTTCATTAAAAAAAAAAACACAAATGAAAATCAATTTTTTCAGTATATTGTTTTATGAAAAAATAATTTGTTGAACATGTAGAGGGAGAAAGTAGAAAAGCGAGTAAAAAGGACACTTTACGAGAGGCCCATCCCCTTCTTGAAGACAAGGCAATCAGGTGTACTTACAGTCATGCTAGGCTTGCTTATTTAATCCTACAAACCTGTTTTAAGAAAAAGCCTAAAGTGAACCAAAACCCGTTCAAATCACTTTCGAGATTCTTTGCTGAGCAAATAGTTCATTCAGGGAACTGTGTTCTTTCCTGATACTTTTGTTTTGTTCCTGTGGGAAATGCTTAGGTAGGACATATTGTCTGTCAAACTAGTACAGATAGTATGAGAGAGAAATTTTAGTACTGGCCAGTTGCCACCTCATGAGTCTTTCAATACTATCAATCTAACCCAGTCAATGAAAAACACTGACAGTGGAGTGTTAAACATTGGAAATATCGTATGAATGGGTTATTAGTAGCCCTTCAAGTGAAATTTATCTTTGCATATTTTAAGAGTATTTATATATTATTTCATTACTATTATAATAATATCTGGCTTGTATTTTCTTATTTTAACACTGGTTATTTTCTGTATTCCCAAATGCTTGGACTCTTTTTTGTGTCCGTCTAGTTCTCCATCTCAATGATAGGCAGCTCAGATTATATCTCCTCAGTTAAAAATTGAAGAAAAGCAAAGGATAAGGAGTATTAGACAGGCCTGACACAGGACGTAACTCTGCAATTTCTATTTATGGATCCACTTTCCATATCCACCCATCCTGTTTTGGGAAGGACAGTGAAATAATTCATTTTAGGTTAATGTTTTAAACCAAAGCAACTCATTCAGACTTCCTATTTCATAATATTATCCATGTCTGTTTTACTTATGCATTTAGACATTCATCTCAGTATTTAGTTCACTGCATTTACCATTCATGAGCCACTTCACAGACAAGATTGTTAGCAAGACTGCTGCCCTGGTTGGTGGTTTAACCTCCAAGTCATGCTTATAAAAAGATTCAGCTGCAGGGAACAACACTGCTTCTGTGCAGAAAATGCTGGTCAAGGCTGCAGAGCACGTCTGACTCTCCATTACACAGTTTAGTTCCACATCACATTAAGTAACCTAACTGAATTAAACAGTAACTAAGACAGACCACTTGCTCTGTCTTAGCCTAAGAGGGCATCAGGAGAACTTCAGTAGAAAGCCATCAAGGCACCTCATGTCTACCTTGCCTTTATAAACTGGCCACTCAGCAGCACCAGCTCAGGGAGAAGGGTTCCTAATCCCACTTCCTGCTCTACACACATGGACACCAGTTTTCTTCAGGAAGGATTGTCAATAGGTGTTACACTTCCAACCACAGCAAGAGAAGGAAGAGAAGCCTGCTTCACTTCCACAAGAACAGGCAGAAAGTTGCCCAGATGAAGTGACCTGGCTGCTTTGTCTGTACTTTCCCTGGTCACCGGGCACCATCCATGTCAACATCTAGATGGTCCTGGGTCAGTAAAACAAAGAAATGCCAGTGTGTAGAGGAGGTGATGTTTTTAGGCCTCCTTCTTGCCTCTGGCTAGTGCAAAAGATATCCTGGCCAACAAGCATGGGTTGGGAATCAAGCTGGCAATAAATAATATCTAATGATGATGTCTGGTTTCCTGACAGTGCCTCAGAGGCAGACTTTAGTTCACAAGCGTCTGCTTTCTCCTCCCTACTTTTCCTTCCACATACATACAGCCCTAAGAACTGCTCTCTAATTTCATCCTTCCAGCAGACTATATGCCATATGGTCCATATTCCATGGACAAGCAATCCATACTTGTGTTGTCAGTCTTGAACCATTCTGGGTCAGGCCTGTGCTTTCCCCTCGTGGAAGTGAGAAGCTGGGCCGATGACCTCCTGCAGGATGTTCCAGCAAGGCTAGCTCCAGGCTGGGAGTAAAGTCTACATCACCTGTGCAGGCTACAAAAGGCTGGGAAGTTTAGGTTGGAAATTAGGAGACATTTTTTCTCAGAAAGAGTAGTCAGGCATTGGAATGGGTTGCCCATGGAGGTAGTGGTGTCACCGTCCCTGGAGTTGTTTAAGGAAAGGTTGCACCTGGTGCTTAGGGACATGGTTTAGTGGGTGACATCGGTGGTAGGGTGATGGTTGGACTAGATTATCTTGGAGGTCTTTTCCAACCCTAATGATTCTATGATTCTATGGGGGCACGCTGCAAGTAAGTCTGTAGCCTGAAAGCCTACCTCCAGTCCATGTTCCTGATCTCTCACTTTTGCTATGAGGTGCTGATGGGCAATGGCTTAAATGAAGTTATCGTCCTTCCAGATGACAAGGGGATAGCTACATGTGGCACAAACACATCAGTGATGGAGTGAGTAGCCAGACATGCAAAAGGACCTTTGTAGTAAAAGGTGTGGTCCCCAAGTGGACTGGTTGAGGCCTCTTCAGAGCCACAACAGGACTGTGAACAGGACAGGGCTGGTGATGACAAGTCAGCACAAGGCTTCCCCCATGCAACAGCCCTTTTGAGACACCAACAAAACAGCACAGCCTTGGTAACAAAGTCACTTAGCTTTCCTCCACTATTATTCAGATCCCTTTGCAATTACACAAATGTTCTGATACAACTTTGGCAAATAGGGAGTTACTTTTTAGTAGTGTTGTATATAAATTCCATTAAAATTTTGAGGCAAACATTTGCCTCATATTAAATTTTCTGACCACCTGAGTTCTGCACTATCAATTGTCACTAAAAACTGAAACAGAGGAGTAAGCATGAGGCTATAGAACACAGAAAATCTTTCTTTGAAGAGATATGGCGAGGTTGTAGGAAAAGGCAGCATGATACCAAGCCATTTCTGATAAAGATCTTTAAAGACAACACCTTGTGTTTTTTTCGAAAGCGGTATGTTCCAGCTCTCACAGAAAGCATGGCATAGGTCATGCCAGCCCAAACCCTTACAGTAACATGGCTTTTCCCTGCCTGCTAGGTAGGAGGGATTTATTCTTTGTTTCACTCCAAGTAGAGAGAAACAAATTACGTGCAGCTTCTTGAATGCTATGTGGTAAATTTTGTTTTCTATCAGGAAACACTCATTAAAAAAAAAAATCCTAATTTTAAAGATATGTTAAAGGTCAATTTGCAAATCAATGTTTTCCTAATACAGATTGAATACTAAGCTGTGTGCCCATTGAAAGAAACTATCTCTGTGCTAACCTTCTGGGGAAAAAAGTGGAACAACAAGGTAAAAACTTAATTTAATGGGTGATTCTAGGAGCATGATGACCTTACCCAGATGCCTCATTCTGCTCTGTTTGGAATTTGTCCTCTGTGTTCACGTACATAAGTTAACAATTAACTTATTTTGCTGTCTCTCATCTGTTGACTCAAATACATAAGGAGAAAGACATGCCAAGTTGCTTTCATTTGAGCAAAATAGCTGGTGCCAATGATGAATCAAAACCAAGTTTTGATAATAAGGAAGAGACGAATATTTTGCAAAACTAGCCAGTTACTGGTTAACCTGAGAAAATATTAGATATTATCTCTTACAGTAGATTTATTATATAAATATATTGATGTTCAACCACCGTTACAAAAAACAACTATTCACTTTCCACATTTGCGATTACCCTGTAGGTTTATTCAGGACAAAGGCATGTTTCTATCCTGTTGACAGGGATATTAAAGGAAACAGACTGTGTGAAAGAGAACTACAGAAGCATAGAAAGAGGCATGAAACTATGAAATGCTTAGAGAACCTTCCCCCACTTGTACCCCAACTTGGAGACTTGATTTGCATGCAAATATTTACCCTTTTCTCCAGATGATACTCCTATTTAGTTCCTGTTTATACTATAGATACCCCACTTACACAAAGACCTTCATGCCAAAAGTACCAAGCTGAAAGGAAAAAAACTCTCTGGTCTTCACCAGCTTCTTTGAGTCCTGAAGGTTTCCCTAAGAAACGTTTGCTTCTGAATCAATTATCTTCTTTTTTCAGCACTGGATATTTTCCTGCATCTCATCTTAAACAAAAATCTGCCTCTCTGAATGCTGTTTGCTGCTAATTCATTGTTGTCATTCTCAAGTCTGCCTAGGATTACATACTGCCTGGTGTGTTTGGAGTACATAAAGCATTCAGAGATGCCTTGAACTCAGGAAAGCATTAGATGCTGCTAGATCAGGGTTGCAACAATGGCCCACAGCATCAGATGATATTGAGGCAATACATCTGTCAATAAAGCAGAAAGCTCAGGGACAACTGGACATATACAGAGGAGAAAGGAGACCTGTGTTTCAGGAAGACAGCCAAATAAATGAAATGAACCAGAACTGGTCTAGGACAGATTGTCAGTGGTGTACTACAAGTCCTTGGTCTAGTAACTGAGCACTGGAAACTAAGAGAATTTAATTTCTAAGGAAAACAAAAATTTTGCACCCCAAAACAGCATTTCATTTAAGGATTTTAAAGCACACTCCATACATTATGTCTTACTGTGAAATAGGTCAGCTTTTTTTTTTTTTAGCTGAGAAAAATAAGGCCCACCATCATACAGAAAAAAAAATATAAAAAATGGTAACGCCATTTTTCTTGTCTAGGTTTTCAATAAGATCCTGGTTTAGCCAAACAGCAAGAGCAAAGGTCAGATTAGCTGTGATTTTTTCTGCATCATGTAGCCCAAGCAGTAAATCAAACAAGGGAGTTTCAGTAGGATAAAATATCAGATTTGAACTGAGACTGAAAATCCTGGATTTCATTTAAAGAAGACAAATAATTCACAACTGTGGAAGATCTGAGCAGACACGTGTGCGCCATGTATGCACAAGCCAGCTGGCGTTCTGCAGCTAAGAGTCACTACTCTGAGTGATCTGATAAGAAAAAAAAAATCCACACAGCCAGTCAGGTGGCAGTGGGACACATCTGACTCCTTATCATTATGTACCAAGGTAAGTCAGATCATGAATGGCACAGATAAGAAAATAAATAAATAAATAAAAGAAATTCCCAGTCACCAAATGGGTTTGGGGTAAGAGAATCTGCTGAGGACTGATGGAACTGGCCACAACAATTTTTAACAAAAGTCTGTGAAGAAGAAACGTGTAGTGGGCCTCAAGAGATCCACTGAAAAAAAAAAAAAAGATGCATCACTTTTTTTTTTCCCCAGAGGACAGAACCAGTAAATAGTGAAGTATTTTCAATAAGAAAGACTAATTAAGGAAATAACTAAATACATAAGCTCTGCTCCTTGTAACTCCAAAGCTGTTAAGATCTCCAGAAGAGAGAGTGGCTTTTAAAATAGACTCAAAAATAAATCCGCAGCAATGTCTCAATCAGGGTATAGTCAGTAAGCCATATCTGTACTCGTACTATTAAAATGTGCTGTTGAGCAGAATTAACTCATCCAGTTAGGGAAACAGCCACTGGGAAGAAAGAAGCACAAGGACACCACTTCAGCTATTACATGAGGGCAATTCCACGTGGCATCAAGCGTGGTTGGGATGATAAGAAGAGCTGGGGAACATTTTCAGCTTTGCTTTTTTTTTTTTTTTTTTTTTAATGAAACAGCCAAGGAAACATTGCCCATGGACTTAAAATCTTATACTAACCAAGCACTCCTAATATAAATAAATTTAATAATAAATAAATAAATAAATAAATACAAATAACTGTAAATAAATCTGCAGTGTCTTTTGTTTTCAAGATCTCTTGGTAATACTTTCAATCATGTTACAGTGTACTCTTCTTCCCTGACAGAGTCATCAGGTTAGTAACCTACACTCCAATTGCTTTCCCTTGGGTTTATATATTCAAACAGCAAGCTCTAGTTTGAAACCAAGATGTCCAGATATTCCCATAATTTGGTTGCTAAACACAGCTGTTGAATGACTGCAAAATCCATCTCCACTGGTCATGTCTTGTTCTCTGCCAACACTTCTCTCCTCTGGTTAGGGAAAATGATGCCACCTTGGAAAGGAAATTTTGCCTCATTCCCTGTTGTGATTTCATCTTGTCAGAATAAACTCTAATTTCATACCTTTAAATGTAATATACAAACTTGATGATAGCCAAGAAAGTGCTGCTGGGAGAACATAATTGTTACAGTCATAATGCTGGCATAAGATGCTTTGGTGCTATTAGAGGTAATTAAGACTAAAGGAAAGTACAGTAGTAAATAGTTTTCAGTCACTTACAATCCATTGAGCTTTGTCCCTTAAATATGCCATATCTAGTGGCCTTTACCTTTGCTGGGGATTCTGGGTACAGAAACGCGAGAATGGAAGTAAAAGAGCATATCAACAACACATAATAGGAGCCTCTTTGGTTCTGAAGGGCAAGAGAAGAGGACAGAGGGGCCTGTCACAACTTTTAATAACATCTCAAAAACCTAAGGTACAGATGGAATTTCATGGGACCTCTCAAAACATCTTCAGCCTTAATTGCTACGAGAATAATTAGGAGATGCTTATCTGAACAGTGAAATACCATAAAAGCTATCTTCTGATTCTTAGCTTCATAGCTAAAATTTGATTAAAGGATGTCAACAATGGTAAAATATTGTAGCACTTTCCCTTTCTTTTATTTTCCTGCCTCTCCCTTGTACATGTAATTCCATGGCCTCATTTGCTTGTTCTGAGGGACTGCAGAGAGTCTTTAACAGAAGCAATTAAAAAAAAAAATGATGAAAAGCAAGGAGTAACTTAAGTGTGATAGTCTGAAAGATGCCATCTAAGGTTGAGTATGAGAGCTTCATGCCAGTACTGGACACAATCCCGCAAGGGGTCAGAGATCAAATTCTAGACTCAGACTTCCTGTGATGTTGAAGAAAATGCTTTTAATATTTCATCTTTTTACAGAACAAGAGTCAAACACTTTCTTCTGGCAGCATTTCTTGCAGGTCATCTTCTGTGCCATCCGAAATCATGGGGAAGAGAGAAAGGGCAGAGGCTTTCTGCCCTTAGCTGGGTGTTAGCTGGACACTTTCAGTGAACCCTCCAAATAAGCACTGCCAGCTGTGTGCATTACAGAGCCTTCATTTTGAGAAATGAATGATCCCCTCCCTCAGGTGGAGATGGAAGGAGTTATAAAGGGTAATTCTGAAGATACTGGTAGGAAAGAGACCTAGCATACCATTCATCAGCCATGGCAGAAAAGGGTTGAAGGAGTGGAGCAATAAATTCTGCAAGCTTACAGCTTCATACTCCTGATACATTTCTACAGTATTTATATTATAAAAAAAAAGTTTGTATATTAGCCAAAGCTTGGATAAAGTGTGGGTATTAGCCACATTCATCTCATGTGTTTAGAGAAAATGTTTGAGAAAGGCTGTCACACAATCTCACTTTCTCTCTTCTACTTTGCATCCTCAAATAGGAGACCAGTCTTCAACACTAAGCTCATCGTGAAGAGAAAAAACTGGCACCTCCCACCTCCCAGATTAGTGCCAGTACTCTGGCTGTAGGCTTCTCTGGGAGTCCAGCGCTCTCACTTCAGGACTGTTGAGCAATACTCCTTAAGGAAAACTCCTCTCCTCTTTGCCATCAGAGTCCTGCACTCCTCTCTAAGCTGCAGTACAACTTCAAAAGGAAGGGTAGGGAAAGTGTACCTTCTCTAGGACACACTATGGCAAGACAAAAGAGGTGAATTTGAATCACCTGAGAGTACAAACGTGTGTTGAACACAGCTCTACAACTTCCTGAGCAAATGCTCTAACCACAGGGCTCCTAAATAAATGGTCAATATTTCCTTCTTCTGAGCTCTTAAACTAAAGCATAAGACAGTCCCTTATACTCAAAGCACTGAAGACCAAAGTTTTTGCAGCTGTGAGTCACACTTTCCTCACATACTGAACTCAGAACTGCAGCCAAGTGCCAAAATCGGAGAGACAGAGAGTATTTCATACTCATGTGGTCTTCAAATGGCCGAAGCCTGTTTCCAAGCAGCACTCTGGGTGTTACGAAGCCTGCTTGTGAGCCCTGGGAACTCAATGTCTTCGTCATGCTACTTACTCTAGAAAGAACATCTAACTTGGGTTTATGAATTGCATTCCCAAAGGCAAGCCTGTTAAATCTGTCTCTGAAGATCTGGACGAAAGTATTGTATTTCAAAAGCAAGCTGTCAAGTAATGTTTAAAAGTGGTCAGTACAAGAACATCGTACTACGAGGCCCTTGCAAGGCAGCAGCACTGGTACAAACTCACTGTGTAAAGAGCTGAATCAGTCTCAGCTGAATGTGACGCAAGATGGGCCAGCTGTTAATGTTCCCCTTATCTGTCCCACGTATCTGTTAGAACATGCAGGCTAATTCTCTATCACTAGGCAAGATTTAAGGCTAGAGCCAGGACAAAATAGGTGCAGCTGGTTAATATGTGTATATATATATATATATATATATATATATATGAAAAGAAGCAGTTGACACATTTTTTTCCATGTCTTTCAGTCAATATGCAGCAAATTTGCCCATTCAGAACATTTACTATAGAAAAGTGCCTTGTCCCTCGATTACACAAACCGCTCTCTCACTGCCTCTCATGTATCAGTTCTACCTTTCTACAAATGCCTGATTTGTGCATGATAGCTGGGAAATGATTCCTAATCCTGCAGCTGAACCCAGATCAGACGCATTTTACTCTGCAGACCAGTGTTTTGTTGGCATAACCACTGGATAGGACCCAACCTTACTCAGCATAGCAAAACAACTGCCTGAAGACTTGTTTTTTTTCCCATTTAGCTGATGTCATCCAGGAAGTAATGCAGCTCATTTAGGAGAAAAAAATTAAATGGAGGGGGGGAGAAGTGTCAGCCAGCTCAGCTCAATGTTCCCTCTAGGTGGATGTGCTGACAGCTATGTTGCAAGAAGCTCCTCCACTGCAAGTCCTGGTGCAAGTGGGCAGGCTTTCCACTGCCATCCTCAGGAGATTATTGCAAACACTAGGCTTCATTTCTTCATGCTTCACTCAGATTATCTGACACTATTTAATGTGGTGACCTATCAATGGTGCTTAACTTTACAGCTGCATTTCCTGTCAAATACAGACAGTCAAAACTGGGCATGTACAGGTCTTGATTCTTCTACTCATATCTGAGTGTTTTTTTTCCCCTCAAATACTCCCTGTATGTTCATGTTCGTTGCAATATCTTATATGACTCTGTCTTGGGCCTAAAGTAAATTATTGACCTAAAACAAGTGACTTGTACAGCAATGTTGGGTTGAGGCATTATTTTTTTTTCTTGCAGTCTCCATTGCCCCCATCTTGTGAACAGCTCTGTGTGCCAGTAGCTTTCCATGCATGACCGGTCCCACTGAATGGCTCCCACATGACTCTGCTACTAAGTGTTTGTAACATCAGGTGTTCACAACAGGAAAGCTCTGCATACAAAATTTTGGCTTCTGTTCTGAGGAGGAGGTTATTGTTGTCCTTGGAAAGATCATCTCATCGCAGAGGCTGGAGAAGTTAACAGGTTCTGCCTTTGCATTGAAAATACTTGTTGCTTCCCACGTGCTCAGGAAAACAGCAGGATGTCCCAAAGAGAACGATGAGGGTGGTGATGAACCTCCCGGCATGCATTTACATTTAACCCCTGGCACTTACCTCAGGCACCAAAAATGCAGCAAGCTGGTGAGTTCAGAGGGCTTCCCTTTAGGCAGCTGAGACACAGGAGCAGAACCTGGGTGATGGGATTTCCAACTCTTGTATCGGCTCATGGAGTGCTGCGGCAACATGGCAACCTAAGGAATTACTTCAGAGGGCTGAAGAAAGGCACTTATTCCAGCCAGCAATAAATTCAGCCCCCAAATATTATCATATAAGTAGTGATGAGTTTTGCGGGCAATCTGTGAAAAATATTGTACGCCCACGTACACAGCGATTGAAACAGAATATGCTTGCTGGAGCTGAGCGGTATTTCACCGTTTAGGAAGCTTTTTCATTAGTCAACTGCCTTTCAGTAGCTAAACTCCGTGTTTGCCACCTTAAATGTTCCTTTAAAACAACACAACAAAAAAAAGGCGCAGATTCTTATCTCCTTTTCCAAGCAGGCTGAATTCTTCAATCCGAAGCAGTTTGATCTTGGCACAGCTCTCCAGGCAGCGTTACACATCTCTGGGAAAGGCATGTCAAGATCGCAGCGCTCATCGTTCGGTTTAAGCAGGAGTTTCATATCTAGCTGTGGGGAAACGCAACCCAGTGAGAAAAAAATAGGATTTAGAGGAAAATCAGAGCGAAAATTAAAGGGAATGGTTGATTTTGGTGGATGCAAATCGTGGGCCGCTGATCCTTCAGTTTCGGATGTAATCCTGAAGTTTTACAGAAGCGTTTGCTCGTAGACTGGAGGGAGTTTTGCAGGACTCTGTCCAACGTTTGCGTGTAACTGGCTCTTCTAAGCCTGTTTCCAATTAATCTGTCTCAGACTCTAACTTCTAAAGAACGGGGTTTTGGGACGCAGCCTGCCTTTATTCCCGTTAAGCCAGCGGTGAAACTCCCCTTAATTCAGCTGGGAGCGGAGCGAGGCCCGCGCCCAGCCCGTTTCCAGCACCGCGCCTTTGCAGTTTATGCAATGCCTTCTCCCTGCCCTTGGTTAAAGCTCGGCCTTCCCTCCGCCGGTGTGTCTTATTTTCCTTTTTTCCTTGCCGAGGGAGCAGCACGCCTCCGACCCCGTGCCCTGCCCGTCCGGAGGCAGCACCGCAGCACGTTTGGTGCTGCGCTGCCCGGGCAGGGCCCAAAAATCTCCGCTCTGCCAAACGCTGCCCCCCTGCCGGGCACCCCGCGAGCGTCCCCTTGGAGGGCACGGGGCCGCGCGCGCGCCCCCGCGCCCCCCCGCGCGCCCCCCCGCGCGCCCCCCCGCGCGCCCCCGCGCCCCACCGCCAGCCGCGGGGCGGTGGCTGCGGAGCCCCGCCCCCTGCCGCCCCGCCCCGCCCCTCCTCGCCCCGCCCCCGCCGCCATTGGCCGGCCGGCGGCCCCGCCCCGCCTGGCCACGCCCCCCCGCCGCCCGGCAGTCGGGCGCGGGCGGAGCGGGGAGCGGCACCCGCGGCGGCGCCGTCCCGGCAGCATGGGCCGGGGCTGACGGACGGCGCCCGCCCCGCAGACGCCGAGCGCTCAGCCGGCGGGCCCGGGGAGGGAGAGACAGGGAGAGGAGAGGGGCGGGGAGTTCGCGCCGCGGCCGCCCGGGGAAACTTTCCGCCGGCGGAGCGGGGCTGGGCAGGGCAGGGCAGAGCGGAGCGGAGCGGAGCGGGGCGCGCTGAGGCGGCGCGGGGGCCATGCCCGCCGCCAGCCTGCTGCCGCTGTTCGGTAGCGCGGCGGGGCCGGGGGCGCTGGGCGGCCCCGCGGGAGGCGGCGGCGGCGGCGGCGGAGCGGGCGGCGGGGTCCGGAAGGCGGCGGGCCCCGGCGCGTTCCGGCTGACGGAGAAGTTCGTGCTGCTGCTGGTGTTCAGCGCCTTCATCACCCTCTGCTTCGGGGCCATCTTCTTCCTGCCCGACTCCTCCAAGCTGCTCAGCGGCGTCTTCTTCCACTCGGCCGCCCTGCAGCCGCCGCCGCCCGGCGGGCAGCCCCGAGCCCCGCCGCAGCCCGGGGGGGGCCCGGCGGCGGGGCCGGCATCGGCGGGCAGGGGCAGCCTGGCGCGGATCCGCGCCGACCACGAGCGGGCTCTGCGGGAGGCCAAGGAGACGCTGCAGAAGCTGCCCGAGGAGATCCGCGGGGACATCCGCCGGGACAAGGAGAAAGTCGCGCAGGACGCCCGCGGCAGGAAGGAGCCGGCAGCCTCCGGGCTGCCCCAGCGCCCTTTCCGCCCGCCCGTGGGCGCCGCGGGGCAGGAGCCCGCCGACCCCGCCGTGCGCCAGCGGAGGGCCAAGATCAAAGAGGTGGGTGGCGGCCGCCGCTCCCGGGGACCGGCCCGGGGCAGCCCCGAGCCCGGCAACAGGTCGCCGGCGGCGGGGGGGAGCCCGGGGAGCGCCCCCGCCTCGCTCCGCTGCGGGATGCCCCGGCCGGCGCTCCGTGCCGGCTCCGCATCCTCCTCCTCCTCTTCCTCCTCCTCCTCTTCTCCTCCTCCTCCTGCTCCTCGCAGCCGCCGGGGCCCCCAGGCAGGAGCTGGCAGCTCCCGGCCCCGCGACGCCTTCGCGCGGCTCCCCGGAGCTCGCCGGGCTTTGCCCGTGCCTCCCGGGGCGGGGGGGGCTCTCCCGGCCGTGCCTGCCGTGAGCTGGGGTCCCCCCGGCACAACGAGGCTCGTTTCTTTCTTTCTTTAATAATTCTTCGTGCCGTTCAACTTCCTGTCGTTGCCGGCAGCCCTTATTTATCGAGTTGACAATTCGTGCTGCCTGCGGGGATTAGTTTATAAATTAGTAAGTAGCGTGCGTTTTCCCCTTCCGTGGGGATGGGAACGAGACTCCAACAACGGAGTGTTTCTGTGAAACATCGTTAGCCCTGTTTAGGCTGATTTATTTTTATTGCATGTTTGCACAGAGCAGGCTGAAAAATCGTCATTGGCATCATGCGGAGCGCCAAATAATAAGCTCTCACAAATCTCAAATTGTGTGCCGCGCTCTGAAGTCCTAGCATCAGTTTAACTATTTTAGCAAACTGTGCACCAGTCATAAGCAGTAGATGCCGACGCAAAGATGTTTAGAGGAGGGAAGCTCTCACGAGTGCACAGTACAGACCACATCTTGAAGTGTGCAGAGACTGTGTTCTCACTGCTTGCAGTCTCGCAGCCTCCCTGAGGCATACAGAGCAATTAGAAATACCAACAAACTGTGTTTCTGGTTATCTTGAATTGCCATAGACGAGTATTTGGGAGTAGCATAATGAGGCTCTAGACCTGATGTATGACAGTCTGTAGTACAGAGGAGTGCAACAAGTAAATAAGCAGGAGGAGGAAGATAAAACTTGAGTATACTTCTGATTTTGCTGGTCTAGCACCATGCCAACTAGCCCAATGATTTTTTATTCTATATGTACGCAAGTGTGTATGCGTGCATACATTTGCACGCTTGTGCATGTTAGACGTAAGTGTGCATGCATACATATGTGCCCCAGGACCTCTTCCTTTTCTTCCTCCTTTTCCATCCCATTGCTCTTCTTTCTCCCCTGCTTCTACCCGGGAACCACCGCACAGTAACCCCCCAGACCAGATGTTTGGCAATTGTAAGCATAGGAAATGATGACAGAGAGACTGCATTTAGTTTCCAGATCTTTATTTTTCCTTTTTATCTCAGTATCATTCCTCAACATTATGTGTTGTTTCTGGGAGTTTTCTTTCCTCCCGACCCAGTGCGTGAACTTACCATGTTGTTTACTCAATTGCTCTTGCATTTCTGCAATACCTTGACCTATCTGATTTTTCTTTGAGGAATACTTTTTTTTTTTTTCTGGCCTTAAAACAGTGTTTCCTATTTTCTGTTAACTTGTTTCATATGTTGCACTAAAGGTTGCTCTTTTCCCTGTCTTTGAAAGCCCTTGTTCACCTTTTTGTGTACATGCTTTACTGTTAAACTGGAATTCTGATCTGCAGGCTTCTTAGAAATTGTTTTAAATTGTAACTTTCAGAAGGGTGCACTACCTACTACTACACTGTAGGTGCACAGAAAGGGTGGAACCTACCCGTTAAAGCTCCTCTCCTTGTGCCTGGTTGTTGCATGCTGGAGGTGTAAACCGGACAAATCTTTCTGCCTTCACACCCTTTCGAGCCTGGAATTTACGTCTGCCATGGCATGACGTATGTCGTCGAGTTAGGACTCAAAACTTGAAACTAGTTATGAGGATGCTTCTGGCAGAAGGAAGCAGGCTGCTTTATAGGAAATGAACAAGTAAGGCTGTGCTTCCCTTCGTTTCTGTCCTCAAAGAGCTCTGCATTGTCAACAGGGCGGTGTAAAGGTGAGAGCGGAGAGAGCTGAAAGAGCCGTGAGTGTGTAGCATTTCTTAACAAAGTTTTGTAATAGAAACTTTGACCATTTTTTTCTATGGCACACTTAAAAAACACAAAAAGTGAAACTTAAAGAAAGTAGGAATATAAAGATTCCTGAACTTTATTAGTATTGAAACAAACGTGGTATGACATAGAGCTAGAAAAACACAGAAGTTTCTACAAGCCTATTGAGTGAGTAAAGGTCTCGTTAAAGAAAAAAAAAAAAAAAAAAAAAACAGAAGTAGAGATCTCATTTGGTTGCTGCCTTCTGCTCTGAGAGAACAGCCCTGCTGTTCTCGGTGCCTGTGTGTGGCAGCCACCCCATGGGGTCACACCTGCAAGGCCTGCCTGTCTGCAGGCTTGCCCCTATGGCACAGGGCCTGGGCCACAGGCCCAAGACCCCGCTGCGTGCTGTGATGCCCCTCGTGTTCCCCTTCTGATGATGAATTGCAGGCAAACATTGAAAGAGGGTCTGGCTGTACTGCCTGCAGCGGAGTTTGCCCAATACTTCCTGTTGTAAAACCGCTGTCAGTCGCTTGTGACTGCTGGATTTTTTACTGGCTGACCTGATGTTGCCTGCGCTGCGCATCTTAGTCAGACTGCATTTCGGGAAGGCTTGAGCACGGAGGCCCGACTGCTTTTGAGCCTATCAGCCAAGTTGCATTTTGTTGGCACTTGGGTTCTTCAAGCAGTTTCACTGATGTTCTCTCTGGTGTCTCCATGACTCAGAGCAGGGTCTGGGTACACGTTACGCCTCACTCTGGTTTCTCTTTTGGTGTCACGATAGGAGCCCTGGACTGCGAACAAGGAGGTTGTGGTTTGTTCTTGCTTCTCCACTTCCGATTTGAGAGGTGGCCCCTCCTTTGAGCAAGTCCTTCCTGTGATACCTGTTCCCCATCTGTAAGGAAAGGGGAGCGGAAGGCGGTGATGACTTCCACTCAAACAAGCAGAAATTTTTGCAATCTCTGCTATTGTCCGGTTAATTGTGCCTGGACATCAGAAATAACAGAGAGAATAACATCAGGGAAGACTTGCAGGTACAACAGCAGTTAGGGAAAGGTGACAGCTTGATGTGAACAAAAGCAGTGTTTAGCAGAGGACAAATAGTGGGGACAGGCGATGAAGGCAGGAGATGCACTGTTTCAATTGGGGAAATCTGATGTTGAATCTTTTTTAAGTCTTATTCCTCGCTTTTCAAAAGAAAAAAGACAATTGAATTATTTAGGTATTAGGATAATAACAAGCTGAACTCTTTTATTTCAGAGAAAAGGAATGGAAAGCAATGAATGAGTTTGCTCAGGTACTAGAAGCGATATAATCATATTAGTGCAGTGCTCTGCCCAGGCTAATTAATCCTGCTGAGCAGCAAGCTAGTGCTGTTGGTAGAGCACCATACTAATGCAGCTGTGCTGTTCCTGCAGAAGATAGCTAGTTTTGGAGCCTGCACACATCATTGTATGGTGCTGTTCAGACATGTCTTCAGGGTAAAAGCCTTCTTTGAAAACTGGAGCCTGATGTCCGTAATCCATGGCCGTGCTGTCTGTTCCTCACAGTACTCCCCATGCTTGCACAGCTCTGTTGCAGTCATTGAGTAGAAGTGCTGAAAAGGAGAATTTTATTCACTGGGCCTATGGTCATTCCTGAGCATCAGTCCTTTGTGCTAGATGGTGTCACAAGGCAGCAAAACAGACTCGGCAGCTGGAGATTACTTCACGCTGTCTTTATAGAAAGAACTCCTTTAAAGTTGTGTTGCCAGTGTGAATTCTGGAGCTTCCGAAGTCCTAAACATTAATTTTGTGGTAGCTTCATCATATTAGGCAAGAAGTCTCAGCAGCGTTGCAAGGAAGTTCAGAAATATCTGGAGGAAAGGATACTTGTGAGCATGGAAATAAAATGCTAATCAGAGATCTAATATGCACTTGACATAGCAGCACTTGGGTATAATTGTAACTCTCCAGTAACAAGGAGGACTGGTGGTGAAATGCCAGGGGGTATCTTGGTGCTGAGGAGGGGTGCTCAGCCCCACCCTCCCTCCTGCACCCTTGCAGCTTTCTCACTGGCTGCTGTTCTGCTGCTGCTCTGGGGGGCTGGTGAATGTCTTGAGAGATTTTTGCTTTTTATTGACTTCTGTGAGGCAAGCTGAGTTCACTAATACTTCTGGCTGTCAAAAGAAGAGGGGAAATCTCTTCTTGCTGCTTATTCATGCCTGCCTTCTCCCCGTCTCCTTTGCATTGACTCCTCTGGAGCCCTCTGAAAACAGCTTCAGCTCACTAAGCTGGCAGAAGAGTGACGGAGCAAAAAAGTTGGATATGTTTTATGCCAAGTTGCTGAGTTGAAGGCTTTCAGGGAAGGGTCCACTCAGTGGTAGCTTGGGCTGTGGTAAGGAAACAGTGCTAGGTGGATGAAGGAGGTATGAAACTTCTCCTTTCGGTTGTCTTAAGAGACTGGCTTCTCCGTTAAATGTGAATCTGTAATGTGACATTTGCAGAGCAGAGGTTCAACCTCCTGTAGCAGGCGGAAGTGCTGCACTTCAGTAGGGTGTTGCCTCTCAACCTCTTTTCTCAGAACAGAAAAAAGGAAAAGAAATACAAGAGCAGTAATTACTGAACTCTCCAGCTCCTGCAGGCTGAAATTCCCAGTGCTTGTACTAGGAAAAGAAGGTTGTGGGGGCCTTCCTAGGGCGTGGGTGGGGAAGAAGTAAACTGGTGCTGTTCGAGTATGGAATGGTTTGGGTTTCGAACACAAAAAGCCACATTTCCTGATGGTACAGTTCCTTAAGAACAAGATGCGGTACAAGCAAGGGGCCTTGGCATGTAATGAGTAAGCAAGGTGGTGATTTCTGGCAATATGCCGATGATGCAATGTATTTCTAAAGAAGCTTTCTTAAATTTTGACCTTAATGCTGACATCTTGCAGCTGTCATTCAGTTTCTCAGAGGAGTTTAAAATGAATCTTGTGGTTGGTTTTTTTTTTTTTTTTTCAGAGCTTTATTCATTTACCTTTAATATTTCAGTATTTTTATATCTGCTAGTTCTTTTTCCAAGTTTTACAGTGCCTTCCTTCCTAACAAATATTGCTTTTTGTTTGTTTGTAATGGTTTTATAAAAGACACTAAGGAGGTGAGTTAACTGCCTAAATACAGGGAGTCCAATATGGTGTGTAGGTGCCTTGCTCCCTAAGTTAAGGGTATTCTCCCTGGGTTTGTTGGGAGATCTATGCTCTTGTGAAGGGGCAGGGATTATTTTAGGGCATAAAACATATCACAGAATGGTAAGCTAAGCAGCTTATTTAGGGATGTAATGACACTACAAGATCACAGAATGGCTCGGGTTGGAAGGGACCTTAAAGACGATTCAGTTCCAACACCCCTGCCGTGGGCAGGGACACCTCCCACCAGACCAGGTTGCCCAAAGCCCCATCCAGCCTGGCCTTGAGCACCTCCAGGGATGGGGCATCCACAGCTTCTCTGGGCAGCCTGTGCCAGTGCTTCACCACCATCACAGTAAAGACTTTTTTCCTTATATCTACTCTAAATCTCCTCTGTCTTAGTTTAAAGCCATTATTCTTTGTCGTATCACTACACTCCCTGACAAAGAGTCCTTCCTCAGCTTTTCTGTAGGCCCCCTTTAGGTACTAGAAGGCTGCTATAAGGTCTCCCTGGAGACTTCTCTTCTCCAAGCTGAACAACCCCAGCTCCCTCAGCCCCTCTTCATAAGCCAGGTGCTCCAGCCCCTTGATCATCATCTTTGGGTCCCTCCTCTGGACTCGCTGTACACAAAGAGAAGCTTCATCTGAATCACTGAGGGCATGATTCAGTGACTCTTCAGCAATTTCTTCACACCCTGTGCAGAGCCAGTTTGACCTGCCAACCAGGTAGAAATCTACCCACGCTTTTGTTGGGTTTGCTGCTGGAGGGTATAGGGAGCTGAAGAGGCTTAGCAGCGGTCTGAGCGTGGTGGAGGGAAGCAGTGGACCCCTCCTAAGGCAATGAGTTTGAAAGTGGGAAGAGGTGGGGAGCAAGGTGGAGGCTGTAGAGGAGAGTGGCATTTTTTTGTTCACAAGATGTGAAATAAGGTATGCCTTTGCCAAATTAACATCCTTTCTGCTGGGAGCCCTTAAGGTCTTTTTAGGGGATGTTGTTTCAGGTGAGTTGTTTTTGGCTGCTTTTTTATCAGTTATGAGACAGAGGGGTGTTCTGGTGCATGACAGTGTGCACACTTGACCAGGGTAGGGTGTGTTTCCATGGGCAGTTCATGTTTTTCAGCCTTACCCATACATGCTTTGTGTGAGCTAACCAAGAGGAATATTTTGCTTTCCTATGTTCAGCCTTGGTTTACGTTCTCAGCAGGTAAATTTAACAAAGCTCACTGGTTGTCCTATGTATCCTTAGAATGGATACTGGATTCTTAGAATTCTGGGAGAATGAAAAGGCTTTAAACATGCAGTGGAAAACATCTGGCCTTCAAAAAAAAAATCAACCACATGATTAATTTTTAACTGAAAACCATGTGCATGTTTTATGCAAAGGCAGAACCTGAATTCCAGATGCACAGGACTCTTTTTATGAAAGCTAAATAAGGTGATGAAAAGGGGTGAGGTAAAGCTTAAAATGGAATGTCTCCTGCATTTTGGCAGAAGTTATATTCTCCTGGTGATAATTTCGTATTTTCTATTAGTATAGAAAACCTATGGCAGCCATTTAGCATAGAGAAATGAAGTAAATCATAATGTTGGTGAGTACAATTGCTTAAGGCTGTAATTCTATGCTGTGGGCAAAATGAAGCAGAAAAACTCCACCTGTTTATTAAAATCGACTATTAAGGTTGAAAAATGTCTATCTCATTCAAGCAGAAAAAAAAATTCTAAGGGTAGAAGACAGTCAGGCTTTGATAGCTTCCTTGGGTGTTAATTAAAGCACAGATCTATGAAAAGAAAATCATGGACAGACAGAAGACAGCACTTCTTGCAATTAACTGCATTACATAGGCACTTGTATGACTGTTGGACAGACGCCTTTTTGTTAAAGCTGTCTGAAATGTACTGCTGTAAGAATTCTTTAGTGTGGTCACCTTTTCTGTTTTATTTTTTGCCTAGTTTAGGGAGCCAGAGTAGGTGTGAATTCATGTGGTTTTATTCTCAAATAGAATGCTTTAACAAGTAGTTCCTTTATTTACCCATTAAATAATAAATTTGTCTTCCTATTTGTATTCCTAACTTATTTGGCAGAATAAGAGTCTACTACTTCAGGAAAGTATTCAGTGTTTGATTCAGTGTTTGCTGCTATCTAACAGTACAGCACTTCTCTGGCAATAAACTGCCGTCTGAAATGGTACAGTGATGCTAAAGCATTCCGGTTGTGTGCTTTTCTGGTAACAAAATCCTCTTTTCAGAGGCATCTCTATATAAAGTATGCTTTAGACACTGAGGTTTGAAGAATTTAGTAGTCTCTTTTTAAGTTTTTTCTAAAACTAAGCTTATAAAATGAAGAAAATAGTTGTTTAGATGGGCCTAGGAATTAAGCAATATGGACAGTGTACCAGACAGTCAATGTACCGGTCTTTCTTTTGTGTGAAAACCTCCTTTATCCAAGAGATTTCTTTTTTTTAAGCATGTGATAAAAGAATGTGTGCACACTCTTAAGAAGCATCTTCCTATTTTCCATCACTTTTTATAATCAAGCCTGTCATGAAAACATAATTGGCAAGTAATAAAGCTCATGCTTGCCCAAAACAGATTAAGTGAAACCTTTTTCAGAGCTGTGGTTAATCCCTCTTGCGACAGAAGGCTTGGCAGCCTCGCCGACAGAGTCCAGGAGCCTCCACCACTGTGAGAGAGGAGCTTGCTCTGCAGGGGTGGGAGGGGTCCAGTGCTGTTTTGAAGGAAGGCAGGTAGGGTAGTAAAACTCCAGGTTTGCCTCTCTTGCATCTTGAAATCGTCAGTTTGAACTCTGTAGTAACCTAGAAATGCTTGCATGAAATACCGTGACAGTTGGCTATAACTTCACGCAGTAAGCTGATTGGATTTTATAGCTGGTGTTTATGAAGATACAGGTATTCCTCATTCCAATGCCTCTAATTTTAAAAGCTTTTCAAACAGATTGGATGAGCATATAACCTGCTGTTACATTCTTACAACTGTTAAACATTGCCAGCCCTTGTGGGAACACTGAGGTGTGTAGTTTCTTACGCAAAGGTAACGGCAAGTGTAAAATCTACTTTCATTTGTCCTCCCGCTCTCTCTTGGAACCTATATGTACCTTGGCTTAGAAATAAAGCAAGTGGATGGAAGTCTGACTTCTAAGAAACTTGGACCCTTTTTAATGCAGATACCTAGTACGGTAAGAAAAAACGCAAAGATGGGAAGAGACGGTAGGCAATATTGGGCAAAGGACCAAAATGATGCTGTGCGAGGAAAGAGCTAGTAGCTGTGGAGCATCTGGCTGTTACAAGACTTCCTGTGTGCTCTTCAAAAATTCTTTTAGAAGAACTCTTTTCTCTGATGCTGGGCAGAAACAGGAGCTACAATTTCAATGAAAAAGCATGCAGCTTTGCAGTTCTTGTGTGATGGTGTATATTGCTGCCACTTAGGTTAGAGGCAGTGCTGTGTATCATCTATAAGAATAAAGTAGGAAGGAAAGAACGTCTGATACTTTCTTCCAGGATTTTGCATCATCTGACTTGTGTAGAGGTGATCTTATTGCTTGGCAACATAAAACCTCTTTTTCCATTATTTATTCAAAGCCAGTCTGTGCTTTTAAACCATTGCAATAAAATTACATTCGATCAGTGTGGATTGCTTCTTTAATTAGTATTCCGACCACTGCGAGGCTATTTTTTTTAAAAAAAGTATCTGCATATTTTCTTTCGCTTGGTTCACTGCATAATAAACATCTTTTCGCCTTTTGAAATTTCTTTTGTTCAGGGACTGCTTTCTTCCAAGGAAATAGAAAGTAGCTCATGTAAAAGAATCCCAAGCTTAAAAAAAAACAACAAAACATTTTGCTTTCAAAGTGTAGCACTCAAGGAGGTAGTGATTTTACTATTCCCTGATAGACACACACAGATGCAAACCCAGTCTTTAACTCCACTGTCAGTTTTCTCACTGCCTTTGAGCACTGACATCTGTTGTTGCACTGGATGGCGATACTAATGATAAAGCTTTGCCCATACCGCTGTCTGCAGGGAAATGTGCTGCTTGTTACTGTGGTTATAGTTCTCCACCCATCTGTGATTCTGAGAATTGCACTTCAAATTTTGTGTTGGACCTAGACAGTAATAGTAAATTCTTTAAACTGAAGCTTAAAGAAGAGAAAAAGATGTTAATAACTTTCAGTGGTGGATTCACCCCCCTCATCTCCCACCTAATCATGCAACAGAAAACCTAATCGCCATTTAGAGAGTAGGAGAGTCGTACCTGTTATGCATTTAAAAAGTCATGATACTTCAAAGCTGTGTGTTGCTTTTTTGTTCCGGTGAGATTGTCTGAGGAACTGCCACAGGAAAAAAAAAACTGTGCTATGTAACGATAAAATGCAAGATGACTGATATTTTTATGTCTTATTCTGTAAAGCTCTAGGGTATGCGTGGCACTGAACCTGAACTGACTCTTCATAGAAGTGTGTGCGATCTTGTCAAGGGCTAAAGTGACATCACAGATCAAAAAGGGCATTTCAAAGAATGACCTTTCTGAAGAAAAGCCCTTAAGCCTTTTCATGCAGTTACTCTAAAAATTCACTGTATTCACATTTAGAGAGAGAGAGAGACAAAGATATATTCGGATCTATCTCCATATGTATGTTTTACAGTACAGCCAAATACTGTGGGCAGTTGGTAAATGATAAATCCTCATTTGTAACTGAGGATGTAGTTTGTTAGGGGCAAGCTCTGATTTGAATAAACACCTTTAATAAAGCAAAAGACAGAATTTTTACAAGTAGCTACATTGAAAAAATAATTCTACACATGCTGCAAGCAAAATCTAGAACATTGGAATGGAGCAAAGAATTTCCTGAATTTCGGTAACCAGATTTGGACAGGTCAATGTGTAAATCTAAACCCTGCAGATAGTAGATACATGGTGAGAAGGTTTTCAGACTTACTGGAAACTGTTGTCTTATGCAGTCTGGTCATCTGAAAGCGTTCTGGAGGCATGGCTGATCTGCATTTATGTGTACTTTAAGTTTTGTTTGTTCTTTTTCCCAGCCTTCTGCTTACCATATAATTTTCTCATTCAGAGAGAGAGAGAGAGAGAGAGAGGGAGATTCAGACTTGCCACTGCACCTCTGGAAGCATGTGGTCAGTCAATCTGCAGGGCTGGCTTCAAAATTAAATCAGATTACTCCGTTTTGTTGCAGCCAAGTTTGGAAAATCTCTGAGGAGGGAGATTCTGAAGCTACTCTGGGCAAATGTATTCTTGTGTCTGAAGACCCTTTTTATTTTTATCATATCCACTTAGAATGTCCATTTTGCTTAAGTGCTCTGTCCTTAATTTCATCTTCATTAACCTAACGTCTCTCCCTGATAAGCTCTTGCCACTAGGCCCCAGGAGTACGTGTTGCCAGTAAAGACCAGAGCCAAAAAGACATCAATTGCTTGAGCCTTTCCATGTCCTTCGTCACTATTCTTCCCAGCCTGTTTAGCAGCACATCCCTGTTTTTTTTGGTCTTCTTTTGCTGCTGACGTACCTGTAGCGGCACCTTCTGTCCCATGGCAGTTTTCCAGCTGAACTTTGGCCTTCTTCTGTACTGCTGTGGGGCAGCCCCTGTGTGATCCCCCTCCATGGGCATCTCTGGGGGTTTGGGCTCAGCCAGGCACTCTGTGTTCATCCCTGGTGGTCTCCTGCGTGGGCCATTCTTGTGCTTAGAGATCAGCGAGGTCTCCTGGGCACCTCCAGCCTACAGGGATCTCTCCCATGGGATCCTGCAAGTCAGGTCCCTGAACAACTTGAGCTTGTTTCCCTGAACTCTGGGGTCTGTTTTATTTGTCTTCCTCAATTCCTTCATGATCTTAAACTCTCCTTTCTAGCATTTACATTGGCTTATGGTTTAGACACTTCTCTTTCATGCATATATTGTTTTGAAGTGAGCTATTATTAGGAGAGGTGGGGTGCTGGAGGGAAATGACATGTGGCCTTTTCTAACTAATTTGCATCTGTGCTGCCTTTCTCAGTTTCATTAGGTAAGCGTAGTAGGTGCTGCGTGGTAGCTTTGTTGGTATTTTGAAATTTTAAAAAATGAGGAAATATTTACTGTCCAAACAAATATGGTTAACAGGGTATTCCAAATTGAATTTTTGAAATATGAGCTGTGGATAGAAAACAAAACTTAGTTGCAGCTCTGGGCACTTCTGTGGGTGTGAATGGGTTCCTAGCATACTGACACAGCCTGGGAGAAACACCATCAAAGAACTGGGTGGTGTTCTGAAGCTTCTTTTCTCTAGGTACCTGTGATTAAAATATAAGTCATCTGATGTTTGTACATTACACCTATGAAACTAGGGATGTGAAAACTAATATAACATAAGTTCAAAGTTGGTAAGTTTGAAGTTTGTATTGTGACTGAAGTTGATACCATTGAATTAGATGTAAAGTACAGTTCTGTTTTGATTTCCTTGTAAGCACTTAAAATTAGCAAATACTTATCACTGACTTACAAACTCGATTTTAATTACATTTTAATCTATTTCAGATGACTGCTGTATGGTTTACAGCAGACCTTGTGCTTTTTTTTTACAGTAGGGTTAACTATTGCACTACACTACCAATTCATGGAAGTCCAACTATATAGTATTAAATGCCCTGTCACTTGACATCAGGAAGAGGTCTGGCTTTCCAGAAGCTTGGTGTTGAAAATGAAGTCTTCCTTTATACTGCCTTAGGCTCAGTGTCTAAATTTACCGGTCATTTCTGAAAGTGTAGGCTGCCAGCATCATAGTCATCCCTTCAATTTGACGTGACTGTTATGATTTAGTGATACAGGAAGCAAAGCTCTTTCCAGCTATAGCAGGGACTGTATAACCTTACTTGTGCCCCAACGTTGTGATCCTTTGTTAGGAGAACAATGTTTGCCCATATTTTTTATCTGCTACTTAAAAGCGTGAAAAAGCAGCTGTAAAACCTACACAAGTACTTATGGTAGGAACTAATTAAGTTTAAGGAAAGGGCCTCTGAGTTTTGGAAAGCAGTTAAGCTTGTTTTTAACTTTGATCAAACTTTTTTTTTTTTGGTGAATTTTTCTACAACGTCTGTGTATGAAGGTTTCATTTCATCAAGAAAATTACTTTGAATCTTTCTAGCAATCCACAGCTTGACCAGTGGCTGTCTCCACTTCTGTATTTTTTATCTGTGGTTTGAAGTAAAAGTTCAGCATTTGATTTTCCTATGCAAATGAGGTCCGCTAGGATAAGCTAATGAAGTCATATCACTTGGGTCTCTTGCACGTGAAAAGAAACTTTAGATGTACAGTCTTCTGATCTGTATGTTCTGCGCATTCAAAAAAAAAAAACAACCCTTTTTGTTAGCTATAGTCTTGATCATGAGAACTTAGAGGGGCACAGATATTACTAAGTTGTTTTAAACGCTCAGGAGTGCACTGTGAGATGGCACATGTGTTCATTTCAGAGTGACTTTATAATATCTTCTTCATGTGCTAATTACCTATTACCACACTATGTGGTGTAAACATTTAGTAGAGCTTTTTATTCCATTTTGCTTGAAGACAATATTTTTGTGATGTCTATTTTATTCTTTATTTGCTATGGGGAGCCTTTTCCACTTCATGCTGTTTGAAAAATGCATATATACTTTTTTTTTTTTTTTTTTCTGCGGAAGGAACAAGCCCAGCAGCTGATGCCAAGGACACGTCTCAAAAAGAGATGAAAAGTCCACGTGTTTGCATGAATGCTCAGTGCAAATAAATGGGGATGTGATCTGGTACCTTGAAGTCGAACATATCTCGTGTCTGTTTTACTGGCCACACCTCCTCTGCACACAGGCAGAAATTTTCCTAATAACTTTGGTTATTGTGGCTGGTTTTACTGCAGCCACACCAACAATGATTCTCTTGTACTTAAAACTTCATGTTGCTATTAGTCCTGCGCTGTGTGGGGAGCTTCTGTAGGCAGTAAAATAAGCTGTGAATGTGCAATAATTGGGGAAAAAATCATAATTTCTGTTGAATGTTCTTGCTGTACAGTTTCAAATATACTGTTTATAGGAAATGTTCTGGGAGGCATTGGAAGTGTTGTAATCAAAACAACTGGAAATTTAAGTTGCCTTTTCTACCACTTACCCTAACCCCCCTCAAAAGCAACAAAAGATGATCAACATCCAAATTTCAACTTCCTTAAAATAGTCAAAAATTTATATAAATTATCTCAATTCTCCAAAGATGTCATATAGGAGGAGGACAGAAATGTGGAGGGTTTTGTGATGGGGCACGGAACAACAGAAATATGTGAAGGAAAACTTGGTAGTCCTTTGTCTGAAAGCTAATGACTGGGAATGTTGCAGATGTACCCTGTTTTACCAAAGAACCAGCATATAAAAGAGTGTTTGGAGTGAAGTGGAGGAAGCTTTAAAATGTCTATATTTTATTCAGTATTTGATCGTTTGATGAAAATCCTAATCAGCAGTTCTCAATTAGCTTTTCATAGAGGGAATTTGATAACAATTAATTTGTACAGTTAATCCACATAGTTAATCCCTCCCATTTGGGGACATCACTCAGTTTGATTCATGCTCTTCAGCTTTTGTGATATCGTTGGTGTTTTTGAAGTAGCTATGATCTCAGTAATACCTCTGGCTTAATTTAGAAATATTTGTGCTTTCTAGTAAAGCTTTTTTTGTGTCTTTTAGCATCTATCCCTAAATGTACTTGATTGAATTTTTACTGACAAATACTGAAAATACATACCATGAGGAAAAACATACATTTTAAATCTTCATAAACTTCTAAGACCATTTCTGTTAGCCACTTTCCCCAGATTAGCCATTTTCCTTTTTCTTCCTTTGGGCTTCAGCAGTACAATTTAAAATCTAACTAGTTTGAGCTCTGCCAGATAAAAGCAGAAGACAAATTAACCAACAACAACAACAAAGTTTTCTTTAGCAAAGTGAAAATTTTGTCTGTGCTGTAGCCAGAGTGCATGTGGTACTGTTGATCATTGAAGAGACGTGCATTTGGTGCTGAGCCTTTTAGACTGCATGTGGCAACGTATCTGGAAACGAATGCCAGTTGTGGAATACTTGTACTTTTTCATGAAGCTTTGGTCATGTGCTCTACATATGTTCCTTTATTTGCTTTATAACTTGAACAAAATCCAGGCTGACTGAACAGTGGTGCACTTTGAGTGATGTGTAAAAATGGTACCTTGTAGAACAAATTGATTGCAGTAGTTTGCTCCCTAGAAGAATACTGGTGAGTACGTGTGGGATCACCAGTAGATCGTTCCAACTGAGGCAGGAGTTAAGTTTTCCTAGTGCTTTTCTTTTGAGAATACCTGTTGCTGATAGAATAACTGGCTTTTCACTTGTTTTCTTAAAGCATTCCGATATCCCTTTTTCCATACTGAGAATGGAAAGAGATGAAAATTTGGGCATTGCAATGGGTGAGTGCTTCTTTTCTTTATGGCCGTATCTGTCAGTTTCAAACAAGGCAAATGATACTCCCTGGGGACTGCCATTTTCTTCTAGAAGAGGAAAGCAGTAAGCAACTTCAGTTAAAATCAATGAAAGAAACACCAGACTGCAAATATTGAAGTTTTTCAGTGTGCATGTTTTGAATGAGTGTAATTCTTGAACTTGAGTTTGGTTAGTGCTGTCAGGAAACTTCAGATGCAGATGTATGTCTGATGGGTTGCCTCTTGCAGGCCATTTTTTGTCCATTCCGCTTGACACCCCTTGAGATCAGTTCACAGTCCAATTTCAGCACTGCCTTGCACTAGCTGCCATTATTGACTTTTAGCAGTCACTGTGTATATTTGATGTTGACTTTGAAACTTCCTTTGGAGGTGTAATATATACTTGCTCAGTGTTTTAACTTGATAGATTCATGCTGTGGATTCTAATTATTGCCTATTATTAAGTACTACTTAGGAAGTAGCAGTAGCATCATAGATGAGGTAGGCATGGAGTCAGAGGAATTGAAAGCCTAATCTGCTGTATGTTTTAACTGAACTGATGTGTTTATGGCTTTCAGTCATTGGCCTGATGTGAGGGAGACAGGCTGCAGCAGCACTAAGCACCAGAGGACAGCCTTCCTCCTGTACTGCACCACCCAAAGTCTTCCCTGTTGCATCTTGCTGCTCTTGGGTGGGATGAGAACAGCTCCAGGCTTTAGCACTTCAGCTGCGGGCTCTGACCAATGCGATGCTTCTGGAGAAATGCATTTCGATGTAGCTGGGGCAATCATTAGTGACCTGTTTCAAGTCAGAAGCAGGTGAAAACACTGCCTAGCACCTTTAGTCAAATCTGATGTGCTAGATCATGTAAAAGGAGACTAAAAGCAGATTTCTCTTCAACGCAATGACAGTCTTCAAAGAATATATTCTATGGATGGGTACAGGCAGAATACACAGAAACGAGTCCGTTTTGCTCAGCAGGGTAGGGCAGTGGCAGAGTTGGCTTGTTTGTTTTTATGACAGATAGGTGAGCCAGTAAGATTTCGCTGTACATATCTACAGCAGCAGGTCATTACCTTCCTTATCTACTGCAGGTAAATTTTTAACTTCCAGTTAACCTTGTCACCTAAAAGTTTGTAAATAGGCTTATCCCGGCCTGGTTGTAACTACATGTAAGTAGTTTTGGGCTTAGCTGTTACTGTGGCAGCAAAATCACTGGTGGGGACATAGCACTGAGGTTTTGGTTATGGAGCTCTGTCAGTTGTTTAACAAAGTGTATCTTCCCATTCTGTGGTAGAGCTTAACAAAGAGTTCCCATGTTTAATGATAGATGCATTAAGATAAGCCTCAGAGAGCTGATCTTTTTATTTAAGTGCAGCTTCAGACCAGTATCTTTTTATTCAAGTGACAAGCTAATTCTGTCAAGTCTGAATCTCCTGGCTACGCAACATCCTGTGTTTTGATTACTATTTTGGAAGGTAATTTACTTGTTAGAACAAGTTCTACTTCCCTCTTAGAGAGTGACACCTTAATTGTATATAGAAGTCAAAATTTGATTTTTTGACACACATTTCTTTGTACTAATCCTCAGTTCATATTTCAAATGCGTACAGGTTTGCTATTTCACAAGATATTTATCAGATAAGTGTATGAAAAAGGTAGAAGAACAAGTCAGTGGACTGGCAGTCTCCTACTGTCTGTCCATAGTGGACAGTAGGCTGCTTGGGTTCAAAATTACTACCTTACCTTTTCAAGAAAAATGCTTCGTTCTACCTCTCTAAAATAATACCCATCTTTATGTTCAGGCAATAGTGCACTGCTCAAAATTAGGAGCAGTGAGGCATTTTTAAGGTATTCTTAAATAAGTAGCTAATAAGAACGTGCTCCAAATCAGGAGCGAGTTGTTAAAATAAACTTGGATATGCTGAAACAGGTCTCCAGCTTGTCTTTGTATGACTCCACAGGTAAATGAAGAGAGTCGTGAAATATTCCATATGCATGGCAAACCTAAATCACTGGGTGCAGAGGGTGATGGGGTATTCTTTCTATGATTAACAGAAAACAACTAGGATGGAATCATGTTCTACTGTGAAGAAGTGATGCCAGGACCTTCCAAAGCGTCATGTTTTAGAAACAAATAATGATAACTATCAGATTCAAGTCATGTGCAGTTGAGCTTTGTACATGCAGACAATCATCTTCTGTGTATGTGGAAAATATACTTCAGCATTTCATGAAAACAGGCAGACAAGATAGATGTGTGGATGTGTTAGGATTTGTGTGCGTTTGTTTCAAGTGGCCATTTTGGGATGGAAATCTTAGTTTATGGAATTAGAAACCAACGTAGCTTTCCTACATCAGTCTCGAACACAGCATCAAGGAGCATTTGGAAGAAATGAAACATCAATTTTTTTGACATCAGAGTGGAACATTTCACTATTTAATGAAAATGTGTGTCTTTTTCATTTCTGAAGGGAGAAGTTATGAAAGAGTAAGTTCTGGAAATTAAACATATTGCAGTTTTGAGAAGACTATTTTAGAAGCTGTTGAAATAGCTTGTGTGTTCACCTGCCTGTGTTCAAAAAAAAAAGAGGCTTTTTCTGCAGAAATGTAATATCCGTAGAAGGACTGAAACCTCTATTGTCCTAAACTGTCATTCTGAGGCATATTAGTTTAATGTGCTAAGTGTTGTATTTGTATCCTTAAAAGCTAAAAGCTCTGGCTTTCTGTGATTTGATTCTGAGATCAGTAAGTGCATGGGGACGGTGAGATCATAGGCAGCTAACCTGCGTGTCAGTATGACTAAAGGGGTGCTGGTCATTTGCGTGGTGTGGGACTGCATGCTATGATAACACAGAGCTATTTTATGTAGGGCTTTTATTGATGGATCTTACAAAGCATTGCAGAGTTCAGAACTGTTTTCTCATTTCAGAATGCAGAAGCTGAGGCAGATTTAAAGCGTTGTAGCTCCTTCTGATACACAAATAGATAATGAGAAGGAACCTAATTTACACATCTTTGACAGCCTGTTCTCCAGTACAAAAACCATTACCAAAAGACAAAATAAAAACATTTTGTTTCAATATTCTCAGACTAAATAGATTTAGGATCTTCCAGGAAGTGTAATGTAATTGAAAGTAAGAGGAGGTAATAATAAGAAATCAGTTTTTATGTTGGATGTAGTGGTGTTGTTTAAGCCTATACTGAGAAATATTCCTGTCTGTCCAATACCAGGCACATCAAATACAACTACTAGGTGACAAAATCTGAACAAACCTGTTCTTACCACGTTATGTTGTTGAGTTGTAGAGCCCTTTCTCCAGGATGTGCGAATGTCAAGAATTTACATGAGTTAGAAAACAGTTGGGTAATTTCATGAAAGAAGACTCTCCTGGGGTTTATTAATCATACAGACATCCCATCTGGCTCAAACTCTACATTACTAATAGGAAGTATTTCTGTTTGCTTGTCCTGTTATTAAACTTTTACTGTTCTAAACTGCTGTTAGGGACAGGAAAATGTGGTGGATAAGCCAGTTAGTCATCCAACAGTAATCTTTCTGTGCTGGGAATTTGTTCTGAGAACTGTAATAGTTGTTACCTGGCTTGTACTCTGAGAAATCTATTTTTGAGAGAGGAACAGCAACAGACCCTGAAGATAGATGCTGGGATTATTTCAGAATGGCACAAAGAGAATGTCCTAAGTGTAATTACATTAGTGTTACCCAAAAGCTCAGGTAGTGAGCTGTAAACACGGGGAAAGGTCTGTTCTGTCCTGTACGTTGTTAGGACGTCAGGAGGTTCCCTTGCTGGCAGGGGGGTGAGCAGCTAGGTCCTCCCCTCACTGTGCAAGCCAGGTGGAGGTATGATCAGAGCAACAACAGATTTAATTTCCAGTTCCAAGCTGTGCCGAGAAGGTGCAGGGCTGCCTGGCAGGTACCCCCAAGCAGCCCCAGACACGTGGTTTGCTTAGCCTTGTATTTCCTTCTCCTATTTTTCCCTTTCCAAGTTCTTCCCATCTACCATCCTCATCTCTTCCCAAATAAACAGCCCAGTCCTGTTTCCCTTTCCCAACTGACCTCAGTTCTGTTGACTTTATACCTTTATTTGATGTCAATGATACAGCTGCCCTGGTAAATTCTGTTAAAGTGCTTTTCCCTGTCTGTTATCTATAGTGCTTGCTCTTTCTTGTGTTGCTATCTCCTTAGTGGTGCCACAGGACAGGGCGAGCCATCTGTGCATGTGCTACTCCTCCTGTGTTATCTGTAGCATCTTGCACTTGTTCCTGCTATCTTGTTAGAGGCACCACGAGCCTGGGTGGGCCCCCTGCTCACCAGCCTAACATACAAAAAGTCTTTTAGTTTATAACTGTTTGTGTTGGGGCCCCAGAAAAGGTTCTAGAATAATATAGTTTACGTATACCTCAATGTTTACATGACTATAAATATTGCTAGAGAGTTCTTAGTCTTCGTATCAGAATAACCCCAGCTGTCTCCTTTGGAGTTAAGGGAACTTGGTAGCTGGAAAAGGGTAGACTTGCTAGGATCGGGGTAGGGAAGAAATGTGAAACAACAAAAAAAATATATATATATATATATTTTTTTTCCAAAAGTGCTTCACCCAAAGCAGAATCTCCAGAATTTACAAAATTTGCTCACAGGCAGCAAGTAAGCCAGAAATGAGAATTGACAGCCTGTCAAGCAGGCTGCTGAGGAAGTTCAGCTCTGTGTCTGCTCTGTTCCTCTCCCTTTAGCCATCCTGGAAGGGACCTGTCAAATTCAGCTTTCCATCCACAAAAGAAGCAAGTGAAATTGATGCATCTGGGGGTCTTTTGTTGCTGTTTTTGTTTTGGTGGGGGTCAAGAGGCAGCTGGTTTTTAGGTGTGGACAGTTGGATTTTCAACAAGGAACTTCTCAAGTTCTAGTCTACCAGACATGTTGTAGCTCAGTGACTTGACATAGCTCATTTTAGGAAATTACCATGACAATCTGGATGCTTCGTTTTCACTTTCGCTATGTAATTGGGCTTGTCTTGGCCCAAACTATCCAAAAAAGTTTGAGTAAGGGAAAAGACTGCTCTGTATTGTGCTTATAAATAGAACAAATACTTTGATCTCCTTTGAGTAACTTGAAATAAAACATGGAGTCAACAGAACTGATCAGGGGAACTTGCATGGTTTTACATGCCTGCCTGAAAAAAAGCAAGGGAATTAGAGGAAAGGAACAACGTGTACCGGAAGACAAATTCTGTCTGTGCCTCTCTTTTCCCAAGATTATGGATCTATTAACTGTTTGTTTCCCCTTTTCCCCTTCTGCTTATCAAGAAGCAGGACTTTCAGACGGTTGTTTGAATGGCTTGTGTGATGGAGGAGTAGCCTGCCTTCTATATTTTCTATGGTACCTTATATATTTGTGTAAGGAACCTTATATGCTGAGGAACTGGTAAGTTCAGACAGCAGTACAAAGCTAACTTTTGCCCATTAAGGGAATGAGTCTCTACTGGATGGCGTAGAAGCTGTTTGCCCTTAGTAACATCACAGTGTCTCAGAACATGTCACGGTACTAGCTGTGCAGCAGATAATCATGATATTAGCTGCATTACAGATAGTTCAGACTGGAATTGTGATTCGTTTGTGCTTTGAATGCTAAAAAGCATTTGAAGTAATTTTTGTTTAGAACCTAGGAACTGCAATATGAAGTCTGCTGTCTCATAACCTTCAGTGTCCCAGTAAGTTGTCGTTCTCCTCTGTCTTACAGCAATGATTCCTGAGCGTTTGCCTTTTCAGTAATGAACTTAATGTTTCATTTTCTTGTTTTCTTTTGTACAAAGATGTTCAGGAGGAGCATCTGCTTTCTGCATGCCTTTACTTTGTTCTTATTCTCATTTCTATCTACTTACAAATATGCAGAGCTAATTTTTCAGTCTTTCCATTGAGGAAAATCTCTCCATGGCTCTTAATAGAATTTTCTCTATTTTCTCTGTATTCTTTGCTTCCAGGAGATGATTCGAACAGAATGCTGGTATTCATCTTGTTTGGTGTTAATTATGTATCAGTTTTACATTTTTCTATTCATTTCCTTGTACAAGTGAGCATCTGATTTCTTCTGCTTGTCTTGAAAGCATGAGCACAGATATTCTCCATAAGACTGTGACAGCTCTTATCAAATTATCTCTTAGTCCATATACATCTGATGAAATATTAACAGTACTGTAATTTGTTATCTGCATTGGAAAGGCTTCTTGCAGAGGAACGTTTGGATGTATAAGGAAAATGTTACGTGAAGCAATAATATGCTAGTTATAGCACTGGGAGAGATGCTACCTAAGGGTTAAATTGCTTGTAGTACTTAAATGCAGATCTGTATGCATTTTAAGGTTGTTTTTAAATTGTAGTGCTCTACAAAAGGCTTCACTGCATATATATACCTTTCAGTATAAATGTGTCATTTTCAAGCTTTTTCTTAACTCCAGCTTGAACGAAGGGAATTACAGATACCAGTAGGTACATTTCATCTGTTGTGCGTGAGGGGCAAGTGCCTTATTACTTTTTTTGTGGATGAGCATGTGTGAACTGGAACGCTAAGTTAATTTACAAGTTTGGTGACGGTTGTGTAATGTGGGTACCACGGCAGTGAAATTAAATAAAAAGCCTAAGGTCTGAGTGTCATGTATTTTAGGAACTTCACTAGGTCTGGTTGTGTGAGGATCCACAGGCCAGATAACTAGATAAATGTTTCAAGAGGAAAATAAATGCTACACCAAAAGTGATAATGTCTATGTTTGCAATATCGATTTCAAGTGCTAAGGTAATACTGCTAAAGGTGAACAAGTGATACACATTTTTTGTTGTGGTGGCTCTTTCAGTGTTTGTACAGAGAGTGATGACTAATTTACAACAACTAATTTTCACCTCAGAAAAATTGTTACAATACAGCCCATGTTTCCCAGAGATAGTTTGAGGGCTAAATAAATAAATCTTTATAAAAATATTTCTCTTTTAATATCAAATGCAGCTGTGGGTAAGCTGTTTCATGTGACTTAACCAAGATAGGTAGATACAAATGTGAAATGGGCAGAAGTCATGAATTCATACGTGACATTATATTCATCATATTTTGATAAGGTCTGATTACCTTAATTGTTCTTGAATCTTTCTGTACTAAAGCAGTAAGTATATAGCTCTTAAATTGCTCTCTGAAATAAGCTGACGGTGTTTTGTGTAGCTGAAACAGTTTATGCAGTATAGAAAAAAAAACACTAGAAATGTTTCTGAAGGCTGGTAACAACTCATAGTTCTCATCTTGAATATTTTAAACTCAGCCAAAATCTGGGGCTGGAATGAGAGTTGTACCCTCGTTGCTGACGGGGAGAAGCAGGTTGGTGTACTTGTTCTGTAAAATTTAGGTAAATATGTGAGGTCCTTACAGGCGTTGATGGCATCCCAGGACAGCCGGGCCTGGCTGGGCACTGAAGCCAGGCCAGGCTGTGCGGGTCTGGGGCTGGAAGCCCCAAGGCTGGGGCCAGTGTGGCCTCACCAGGCAGCCAGCTCCACTGCCCCAAGGGCCCATGGGGAGAAAGTTTCTCCCATATCCACTCTGAACCTCCCTTAGTACGGCTGAGCCTCCTCGTGTCTCTGGCTCCCTCATCTCCACCGCATCCCACAGGTACCGGGGTGCTGTCACCCCTGGAGCTGCCTGCCCCAGGCTGGGCCAGCCCTGGTCCCCAGCCTCTCCTTGCAGGGCAACTGCTCCATCCCCCATCATGGTGGGGGAGCTGAGCTCACACTGAGCTCGCCCCAGTTTATCCATGTCTTTTCTATACTGGGAGGCCCAAAACAAGGCATGGTATCTAGACAGGGTCTCACGAGTGCTACGTTTTGGGGGATAATCCCAACTGCCAATGGACAGGCTGTGCTCCTGCAGCCTAGCTGCTGGCTCATGCATGGCTCCCCATGCACCAGGCTCTTCATGAGCTGCTCCCCAGCCTGCCATGCTGGCTGCTGTTGCAAGGGGTTATGGACTTTGCATTTGTCCCTGCTGCATGTCACAAAATTCCTGTTGGCCTGTTCCTTCAACCTGTCTTGGTCTCAGAGTGGCAGCCCTGACACTCTCAGATGGGATGTCCATCCACCACACACACACACAAACACACTTAGTGTCACCTGCAAGCCTGGTGAGGTTGCACTGCATCATGTCCTCCAGATCATTGATAAAGTTTTTGTTTGTTAGTTTGTTTTAAAAAAGGAAATGAATTAATATTGTCTGCTCTTGACTTTCATGTAACTGTTTTTCAGCTGTCGGGAAACAGTCCAATCCTTTTGCTCTAATTTCAGGCTATTAGGCTGCAGATACTTTTCTGTGCGTCATGATAATGATGCAGACTTAGCCCTTGATCCATGCAGCAACTGTGTTCTGGATTAATCTATGCAAATACTCTTCAGTGAGTCGACAATGACTTCTGATAGTGCAGTTTCACCACAGTCACGATAATGGCCTCAAACAGCAGAGCATTGCAGTTTCTTTAACTGAATGCTGGAGAGAGGAGAGGGGAACAGAAGGGAAGGTCTCATTTGGGGCAGGGGAAGAGGAGATTACAGCTGAGAGTCAGTGGCACGTGGATGAGGATTTGTTATGGACTTCTCTGGTCTGGCCTTCTGTCAAGAGCTGATGGCTTGAGGGGATGCGAAAAGCGTTTATTGGCAGTGCCCAGTATTTTGGAAAGCTCAGTGCCCTGCACTTCGTGAATTGTTACAACATCTAGCTTACTAAGTCTCTCATCAACTGATATCGAATAGTTTTTATAATTGATTTATTTTGTGGTTTTGCATGCTGTGACTAGTTTTGAGCTTCAGTTACCAACTACTTAACCAGGTCAGTAAAGGTCACAAATCCACTGATACTGCATACCTCACTCTTTTTTTTTTTTCTTAAGAAAAAACAATACTGGGGGAGGGGAATTCAAAAAAAATTCTTCAAAAGAATGTAGTTAAGGAAAAGAAAATGCAATTAAAGAAATCAATGCACTTTGAAAATACATCTGAAATTCCACTTTTCAGTGCCAGCCTGGATTTGTATTGCAACTAAAACTTCTTACCAGTAAGGATATATTCCCCTTTGCCTCCTAATTTCTGAAATGTGCTCTAGTAAGGTTACAGCATTGTGGAATGAATGTAGACTCATTCTGCAGAGGGGAAATACTGCTGTTGTATTGCTGTCATTTTTGTTTTGTTTTGTTTTGTTTCTTTGTTTATTGAAAAACATCCTGGATAGGTCTACCTGCTTCGTCAGAACTAAATACCTCAACACTTGTGGTGGTGTGGACAAATGTTTGGTCCTTGCTGACTTCAACTGCAGAGTAAAACTTAAAAGAATAGGAGTGGAGATTGCAAGTTCAAAATGTGGGGAAAAAATAAAAATACAATGAGGTACTGAGTGTACCTCATACCATGTTCTTCTAGGTAGCTTAAGGAGGACCCTGCCCTAGAAATGTGAGAAATCAGGTTGCAGTCACAGAGCTATCTCTAGTGTCACCACAGCTTGTGTCAGCTGAGTTTTCCTGATCCTCTTCTAATGGATGGCTAGTGTGAGAGGCAAAAGGGGGCGGAAATCTTGCAGCCATGAGTAAAGGTGTTGTGGTTTGACCCGGCCGGCAGCTAAACACCACACAGCCGTGCGCTCATCCTCCCCCCTCCCTCTCTGGGATGGGGGAGAGAAACAGGAAAGTGAAGCCTGTGAGTTGAGATAAAGACAGTTTATTAAGACAGCAAAATAATAACAACAACAACAATAATAATAATAATAATAGTACTACTAATAATAATGTGTACGAAACAAGTGATGCACAATGCAATTGCTCACCACCTGCTGACCGATGCCCAGCCTATCCCCGAGCAGCCGGCCCCCCGCACCCCGGCTAGCTACCCCTATATATTGTTTAGCATGACGTTAGCATGACCCCTTTGGCCAGTTTGGGTCAGCTGCCCTGGGCCTGTCCCCTCCCAGCTCTTGTTGCACCCCCAGCCTGCTCACTGGCAGGACAGAGCAAGAAGCTGAAAAGTCCTTGGCTTGGTGTAAGCACTGCTCTATAACAATTAAAACATCAGCATGTTATCAGCGCTCTTCTCATCCTAATCCAAAACATAGCACCCTACCAGCTACTAGGAGGAAAATTAACTCTGTCCTAACTGAAACCAGGACAAAAGGGAAAATTGTAAAAAGGTACAAGGAAAAAGTCCAGCCCCAGTTAGTCGGGATAGGAGTGTCAGCATGGTGCATGCCAGCTGCACAGATCAGTCTCAAGTGACATGCTAAGAGACATCACAGACTGTTTTGTAAACAAATGTGTGCCTGTGGAGATGTGTAGGAGCCCCAGAAAACTTAGTGTCTTCTGATATGCAATAATATACAACTTTGTAAAGTTGTTTGTATTAAAGAAGGAAGAAAAAATCGTGCTGAAACAGTGACTTGAGTCACCTTGGTATTAATCACTTCATATGGATGTGCTGTGCTGCATAGCACTGTGCTTATTCTTTATTTGCATTACTCCTGCTGAGATTGGGAACTTCAGTGGCAGCACCACTAAGTAGAGCCAGGTACGTAACAAACATGTAGAAGACACAGTCCTTACCATGAATAATTTATAATCTAATTAGAAGCAAACCTTATCAAATAGCTGTTTAAAGAACCGCAGGAAGAAGTAGAGAACAAAAGCGTGATTGTATCATGCAGTTGCGGGAGCCTCGTTGTTCGCCCTGTTTGGCTTAGGAGTTCTTGGAAGCTCTAACAAGTAATAAGTAGACTAGGAAGAAAAAAATTGACACTGAGTGGGATGAGTTTCTATATAACAGTATTCTTTGTAAAAGTAGTATTTCCACAAATTGCTTTCTTTTTTTTTCCTTTCCCTTTTATGACATTAGTCAAATTATGCATGAACTTCAGAGGCTGCTACTAATTCTGCATAAGATCAAAGAAATACATTTTTTTTTTTGGTACAGCTCTGCAATGTTTTTCTAAGTGAAAATACTTCAGCTTTCTTTCTGGCTATTGTCAGTAATGAACAATCACAGGATGGTTTGGGTTGAAAGGGACCTTAAAGACCTTCCAGTTCCAACCCCTCCACCAGACCAGGTTGCCCAAAGCCCCATCCAACCTGGCCTTGAACACTTCCAAGGATGGGGCATCCACAGCTTCTCTGGGTAGCCTGTTCATGTGCCTCACTGCCCTCCAAGTAAAGAATTTCCTCTTAACCTCTAATCTAAATCTCCCCTCTATTAGTTTAAAACTATACCCCTTGTCCTATCATTATCCGCCCAAGTAAAACGTTGCTCTCCATCTTTTTTTATAAGTCCTCTTTAAGTATTGAAAAGCTGCAATAAGGTCACCCCTGAGCTTTCTCTTCCTCAGGCTGAGCATTCACAGCTCTCTTTACAGCTCTCTCAGCCTTTCTTCATAGGAGAGGTGCTCCAGCCCTCTGATCATTCTCATGGCCCTCCACTGGACCTGCTCTAACAGATCCACATCCTTCTTGAGTTCTTGCACATTACCTGGTGATGTAACATGTTTCTTCTTAAAGGGATATTTCACTAACACAAAACATATGTGATTATTTGCTTTAAAAAGTAGCAATTAGTGACTCTTCTTAGAAAAACGCATTGGAGCATCACTGATTTCTCCCTCATAGAGATTAAATCCAAACTGCTAAAATCATAGATCGTCTGAAGAAACAACATTTAGCTTTCACGCTAGCAATAAGGAAATAATTTTTCAGTCTATCTATTAAAGAGTCCATCTGACTTCTTTGTTAGGTGTTTGATTGAATAAGATGTACCTTTGGAGAAATATAGACATCTTGACTGGCAAGCTTTAGGCTTCACTTTTTATTTTCTGAAATGCAGATCTTGTTAACAGTTGCTGAATTGTAAGATAGGGGCTGTATGGGATCCATTTCCATATGACTTAGAATGCTGTTATGTTGATTTCCGTCCTGTATACGTACACAGATGTCAATGGAAGATGAAGTGATCTGAAAATAGAGCATCTTCAACATTAATGTCAGCTGTGTTCAATTTCATAATGCTACACTTCAATACTACATCTGCATTTCTTTATCCACTAGTTTAGTTACTAAGAACGTGCCATTGGTTCCTCCGCTAATAATTCAGAGTTGGACACCAAAGCAGTTTGGCAGCATCTGCCTGGATGCTTTCATCTTGTATCTGCTTTCAAGGCAGATATTTTCAGGAAAAACTCTTAAAATGCCTACAGAACACATTCAAGTCATAGCTTACATGGGGAAGAAACAAGCAAATATATCATCCAAATTCCTCGGTTTTAAAAGGAAATAGTGATTTTTAAGGCCAGGCTGGATGGGGCCTTGGCCAACCTGATCTAGTGGGTGGCATCCCTGTCTGTGGCAGGGGATTGGAGTTAGGTGATCTTTAAGGTCCCTTCCAACCCGAGCCATTCTATGATTTCTTTTGCATCCATTTTGCTTACTATATATCAGGCAAAAGAAAGCTGAAGTTGAGTGAATTTATCTGAAATTGAGCTAGAACTGATCTACGTGACCAGCTTTGGATGGTTCAAGGTAGGATGAATGCTGTTATACAAGATTTGGTTAACTATATGAACCACACTTCTTTTCATTCTCTGAAATTTATAGCTTCATTTGGCTGAAATTAGCCAGATCTTAGGCTTCAGAAAATGCAAGGACAGTTCTTCATGGGGAGGGTTACGCGTTGTTCATGTCTTCCTAGTTTTTGTTTAGTCAAACACGGGGTCTCAGCTAGCATGGTTCTGTGCTGGACCAAATAGTTTGTTTTTCTTATCTCTGGTGTTGGGATGGCTAGGGAAGAAGCAGACCATAGATATCAGCTTGTTCTGAATGATACTAGTATTTGGAGTATGGAGGCAAACTTTCATCTTCCTTCAAATTTCTGTGCCTTATCACTCTCACCCTGTGACTTTTGCTGAAATGAACTGTGCAATAGTTAAAGCAACATAGCCCAGCTCTGTGGTTTGCAATTGCATCCATTTGTTCAGGAAATTCATGCTTTTAGATGTGCTTTACTGTTCAGTAAGGAAAGATATGCCTGGGAAATGAGTAAAATGATTACCATTGAGTAATGTGGTAAGTCATACAATAATTTTCAAACGAACTCATGATTTTTAATTTTTTCTTTTTTGATTAAGACACCAAAGCATCAGGGCTGCTGTTCTTATTAATTATTTCTTGTACTAAATAGTCTAATTTTTCTGCATGCGTGTGCATTAAATAAAATATGCAGTAATAAAATAAGTGTAGAAAATAACCTTACCTGCAAATTTCCTGTTCTCTTTAGTTAGCTTTTAATTGGGATTCTTGTTACGGAATTAATCGAATAATTTATTCCTTTTAAAATGTGTAACATAATGAAGCACTGTGCGGTGTCTGTCCCTGGTTAACAAATGATGCCCACAGCAGCATATGATGAATATTAGTTGAGTAGTTTAATACACTACTAAAGAGGCTTACAAGCTACTGTGAGGAGTAGAAAGTAGAAGAATAGAAGCTTATCTGTAACTTAACATAACCCGTGTGGGAATAATACTTAGCATTTCTGTCAAACTTTCCATTTGAGGATTTTGAAGTACTTTGCAATACAAATGATGAATTAATCCTCAGAATAGTCCTTAATGTTTTTATTTTCCCTCTTAGTTCTCTTTTATATGCAGAACCTGGATTTTTGTTTTAAATTTTTTGTGTGTGGGCAAGAAATGAATAATTTGTAAGATCCTGAAATGCTGAGGCATAGCAGCAGTTTGCTCACATATCCTTTTAATGCAGAGCAGTAGGTACAGAAGCATATAAAATATTTCATGATACGATGTGCATATTTAATATTAACAGAGAGTCCTGTAAATGGGTTTGGCTAGCCTTATTCTATTGGCGCTGTAAGAGCTCTAGGTATTTCCACCTGGGGACTGTGCTGCATGCCCTGTGCTGTGGGTAGTGGTTTCAGAAGTACTTTGGAGACTTCGAGTGGTTTCAGAAGTACTTCTGAGTTCTCAGTCCTTCGCTCCTGTGACAAGGCAAATGAAGACATGAGTTAAACAGCCTTCACCTAAATGTTTCCAAAATCTCTAGCTGCTTCTTTTTGGAAAACGGGAGCCTGGAATTGTTGTTACTGGCCCATTAGCTAACAGAGAAGTCCCCTTTGGGGTTTACTTGGCTGGAGTGAGAGTCCTGTCACGAAGTACTAGTAGGAGCTCCAGCCTGAATGCGCTTCAGAGCATGCTTGTCATCCACCTGCCAAATGAGAAGCAGGCACACTTTGCAGGGACTGTTAAACGCACAGTGACAGTGTGTAGCTTGCTTTTAACTCGGGATGATGCCATTAGGAAATGAGGTTATAAACACCAGGAACCTGTCAAGCTCCTGATTTGCAGTAATCTTCCTGCTGACAGATAAGAAGTGGTGATATATACATAAATATATATATGTAAAGTTTCATAGCGACAGGATTTATTTTACGTCTTGAAGGAGATAAACAAATTTCTGTTGCTAGTGGAGAAAGGGAGTATATTGTCATTTGTGTCTTGTTTTGTCAGATTCAAAGAAAAATGTAACCAATATCCAATGAGATTAGCTTTCTTTGGATATTTGAGATTTTTTTGCAGCTTAGTTTCTGAAATAAGAAATAGTAACTGAAAATGAAGAGCTTAGAATAAAATTCTGTCGACTGTGAGTGCTATTTTTAAATTTCAAATCAAACTGGAAATGATTCTACCTACAGAAAACAAGATCTGAATACAAACTGATTAGTTGATTTCTCTATCTAGTTTTCTAATGAATCTCGGCCTTCAGTCAAGAACCTAACTCTGAGATTTTGTTTTGTGAAGAGCTGCTTAAAAAGTAACATTCTTAGCAATCTAGCATAAAGGTAGACATAGTGTAACTTAAAAAAAAAAAAAAAAAAAAGACGTATCACTCCTTAGTCATACCTACATGTCTGCTGAGATTAGGTTATGAACTACTTAGCAAAGAATTAACTACAGATGAGCACCCTACATTCTAGAGTATCTACTCTGGAGCAAGTATGAGCAGGGTAAAAAGCTGAAAATACAGATATAAAGTACTTTAAAATCCTTTTTTTTTTTTCCCTGTGGAAATTCAAGACAGTTATTAGTAATTGAAACACTTCCAGATGGAAAAGACAATGTGTTACGATTACCTGCAGTACTGCAAGAAAAGATTGGTAGTAATTCAAACCTTTTATTTCAAAGTAATAATAGTGAATAATGACAAAAGTAACAAAGATCATGCTCTGAAACAAAAGTAACTGCCAAGTGATTTCACAATGTAGTTGTGCTTCCTAATCCTAGGAAAAAAAAAAAAAAAAAAAAGCGTTCTGTACTGAGATCTTCAGAAAAGTCCTATTACTTCATGTTTCCAAGATGTAGATCATTCAAGACAAGGTCAATAAACTCAGCAAATAACTTGTGTTTCTTTAGAAGTCTAATAGTACACTAAAGACCATTATGAAGATGGTGAAACACGGATGTAGTGCTTCCAGTAACTTCCAAAAACACAGGCTATGTGTTGCCAAAAATTACTCGCTGTGATAAACAGCAAATTCCATAAAAGCATATGAAAAGGAGCTCATATATGCTGCATCATTTTATGAAAGATGATAGTGAATCAGCTTAAGATCATACCGTTTTTTTCACAGAGAAATCCTGATTAGTGACCTTGTAATACCTTCAAAGGTACTGTTATGCTTACTAATAATAAAATTTCCAGAATGACTGAAGTTTTTCATCTGTATTGCAAGTACTTGAGGACAGTGAAAACAGCTGAGAATACATCTGCCATATTTAGATGCAGTTGCTTAACAGTAATGGGAATGAAAAGTAAGCAAGTAAGGCTTCCTAAAGCTTGAGTTTTAGCTAGTGGTTAATATAATACTGCCTGCAGAGCAAAGCAATCAGCTTTGCTCTGCAGGTTGTGTTGTGGTCACAAACGTCATTCACTGGAGGCCTGGTGGTGGGTTCACCGTGACCAGCCAAGCAGCGTGCAGTTGCTTGCTCACCCAGTGAGAAAACTGATGGGTCAAGGTCAAGGAGGTTTATTAGGTGAAGGAAGGGAGGTGGGGCAGGGATGAGAGATGCAAAGGCCACTACCTGCATGCGTACATGAGTGTGACTTTACCTGGTGTGGGACATGCCTTTGGCCAGCCTGGGTCAGCTGTGTCCCCTCCCAATCCCTCGCCGACCCCAGCCTACATGTGGCGGGGAGGAGAGAAAGAGTTGGGGGAAAAAGAGAAAGCCTTGATGTTACATAAGCACTGATCATCAATAGCCAAAACACTGGTGTGTTATCAATGTATTTTAGCCACAAATTCAAAGCGGAGCACCATACAGGGTGCTATGAAGAATGCTGACACCAGACCCAATGCAGGTATCAACCATGCGAGTTCATCTGTACAGGAGGAAAGTTTAAGTGGAATATGTTTAGAAAATTCTTAGTAATGTTAGGGACTTCCTTCATTTCCCTTACTGATGCTGTAAAAGGACGAAGAAGCTTTAGTTACAACAACAGGAAGGAGAAAAGATTCAGGGAGACTAGGCTGAGAGAACACACAGCTCTGTTAAGGAACAATTTAAAAGGTGAGAAAAACATGTAAAAGGCTCAGCATATACTGAGAAAATCTTTTTAATCTAGCAATTAAAGTTTAATAGAGCAGACGTGAAGTGTTATGTTTTCTTATTTTTTTTTCGTGTTAGAGTTTCTCAAGGGTCTTCCTCCGTTGGGTGTCCAGTACCATTTTAGTCTTCTGCTTCCCTCTCATCTTGACATGGTTTAAATGACTCTGTTGAAGGTCAAGATGGTACTATTTCATGCTGTGAGATTTTTTTTCCTTAATATTGCAGTTCTAAAAGGTGCTTGAATTCTTTTCCTGACATCCTTTCTGACATCTCCCCAGCTTACATCTTAACAGCTGAAAATAGATCTTATTAAGTTCTTATTTTCACTCCACCTGGTACCGCAGTAGTTTGCATCTAAATACCATTACTGTGCTGATTCAGCATCACTCGTTTTCTGGCAACGTTTCACGCCTGAACTCTTGGGTACTCTTGTTTGAATAGAACTGTATTTTGCACATTTCAAGTGGTTTATGTGTCCTTCGCAGACATTGTGTTAGAGTGCTTAGAAGATGGCAGTAGCTGTAATACCAGCAAATGGGAATGCGTGGTCATCATCCTTTGGTTGGTCAGCATTATAGCTCTAGTAAAAGTCTTTGTTTCTGCTTCTGGAGAACAAACCTGTTTGGTTTTGGTTTAATTATTTTTATTTATTATTATATTGATCTGGTTGATTTAAAAAAAAAATCTTTCTCTTGCTCTAAAGGAAGCAAAAAAAAAAAAGAGAGGTCCTTTCATGAATAGCATCAGAACCCTCAATTTTTTCGTCTAAGTCTTTGCTGATGCCAATTATAACAGCACACTTCCCCAACAAAGGTGGGGTGGTATTTTGATATTTTCTGACTTCATAAGTCAAAATCCTTGCTTCATTTCTTTTCGGAAGGTGTAAAAGCAGCCAGCTTACTAGTGAAAAAGTGCTAGATAGTCAAGCATTTGGCTGTGGCTTTTAATTCTGAATGCCCTGTGGTAGAGCTTGATCAGAAATGGACTTGGCTGATGTTGGTGCAGGGCCTCCCAGTGAGCTGTCAGGCTCTTCTGGATTTTCAGGTTCAATGAACGTATCTTAGCAAAAGTATGACATCCTGGAGGAATCCTACTGACATCCTGGAGGAATAATAAGGAATTATTTGAAAGCACTCAGGTGAAATCATTTCATTAGTTACACTGTAGAGAAGTTTGAGAGCATCTGGAATCATCTGACCAAAAGCTGTCAGATTCTTCATCATTAGGAACTTGTTACATGGATGTTCCCAGTGAAAGTGAGATTTATTTGGAAATTTCAAGCGATCAGTGGTACCTGTGCAAGGAGTCAGAGAGGTGATCAAAAGGCTTGATGAATTAAAAAAAAAAAAAAAAAAAGTCTGGAGATGTCTCATGCAAACAGGTGAAAACTGCAAGGATAGATGGATTTCTGCAAGCAATTGTTAAATTTCATTACTGAACTTCCAGTGCTAGGAGTTTGGCCTAAGCAAAGGCTTAATTATCTTTGACTTGAGTCTATTCAAGTTGCTACTCACTATTTTAGAATTTTTTCATTCATGTGTAAAAAATAAACCTGTTAACAGGTAGGAAATTCTTTTTAGTGGGAAACTTAAATTCCTGCAGGGGAAAAAGCATATAGAGCACTGCTGATGCATTGAGTTCTAGAAACTGAGATTTCCTGGTAAGTTAGAAGCACAAACTGTGACTGTTGTCTGGCAGTGTAAAGTTGGTGGGTTTTTAAGGCTACTTATCTATGGGTTATTTGCACAGCAAGTGGAGTAACACTGAGTCCTAGTCACTCTTTGCTGCATAGACACATTTGACATTTGTGTTTGGTTGCTAGTAGTTACACTTGTCTAGTTTGCCGAGTAGTTAATACTCAGCAAAATGGGAGGACATTTTGAGAAATAAGAGTTGATGTTCATTAATATCTAATAATAATTATTGTTAGAAGGTAGGGTCTTCTGTGAGGGTTAGCTTCCTGCCTTACTCTCTGTGGGTTGGCTAACCAGAAGGTAATCAGGCTGGCTCCTGTTAGGAGCACACATCTGCATTTACAGTGCAATACAGTCAAAATGTACCTCAGCTGGAAAAGGCAACTGAGGAGACGTCTTGTAGGGTCTTGCTCTTTGTGACCGTTTTGGTCGAACTGAACTGGGTTTGGAGCTGTTCCTGACTTTTCTGCTTGGTAACTCTGATACTCCTGGCAATCTGACATGGAGAACGAAACAGGACAGAAATGATCCTCAAAACCCAAGTTCCGTTTGCAGAAGTTTCTGCTCCCTGAACTGACTTGGTGTGGGGATAGGTGAGCATCATCTGTTTTCTGCAAGAGACAGAGCAGGGTTGTACTAGAAGAAAAAGGAAGGAAAAAGGGAACGACTATGTTAGTACTGGCTTGAACAGTCTTAATTTTGTTATAATATGGCATCTTTAGACACTTTGATTCAGATCACTTAATTACAGCTTTGATTTAAATAAATAAATAACCCCTTCCTTGTGGTGTTCCTAGATTAAGATTAAACAAATTAAAAGAATTCTGATGTGATTTTATAAGAAAATAAGCATGTTTTTCTGTGCTTTGATAAAGCATAGAAAATGTCAGGTTCAGTGCAGGTCAGGATTTAGCCTGCTGAAATCTCTGAGAATTTGCATTCTAATACCTAAAGCTGAGCTTGCAAATCTGGCACATGACTGCAGGGCAGAATAAATCTTTCTTGTATAATATGCAAAATTACTGGAGAACTTAATTGGTAAATTAGAAAATAGCCTTATGCTGTAGCTAAATGATCGGTTTCATATGATCCTGATCCCTCTTGCCAGGGGTTGGGAATGTCACATAGAGATAAAGGCTGCTGCTTGGCTTCCTGCTGCCAGGTCTGCGCTGGGACAAGATGCCCCTGTCCCTGGAGAGCTCCTAAGCCATCCCTGAGTGAAGCTGAGCGAGGGATTTGGCTCCTGCCAGGCAATGTATCAGTGCCACCCGCGGCCAGAGGATGTTTCCACACAGCCTCTTACTGCCTTTCAGCTGAGATCTAACACCATGCTAACTTCCTGGTTGAAAGTGCTCATATATTAAATGCAGATACGTTTTTTTTTTAAACTTGTGAAGTTGGCCCTCTAAGGACTGTAGAGTAAATTAACATTCCTGAATTTTCCTGCAGGATTGATGCGCATTTATGCTCCTATAAATGGAGAAGAAACATTTTTTCTCAGGGGCATAGCAGTACTCTAGAAAATCTGTTGTCATTTATTATAGTCTGGTTTAATGCAGATTTTTAATTGACATAATTTCTCTAAGTAATTTGAGCAAAGGAGAGGAAGGAAGAAAGTTTAGGATTACTGTTATCAGCATGTCCTAAGGCTGTTGCTTTTAAATGTAGGATTATAACTGCTATTTAACGGAATTATCCTTGACACACGTGGCCTCAAGAAGAGGTCTGAAAGCAAGGGCAGTGCAGTGTTGTCAGCTGACAGCCTGAAGCAGTGTCTTTGAAAAGGTCTGAAACCATCACTTCTTGTCTGGCAGATGACCTCTGGCATTCCTAGCTCTGCTCTGCTTTGTGGAAGGAGGGAGGAAAGACAACGCGGAGGCAAAGACTCTCCTCTTACGTAAAGCCAGGTTGCTGGTAGTGGTCCTTGAAAAAGGCTCTTCCCGAGCAGGGGTTAGAGATGTTGCTGTTGAAGGGAGATGGTGGACCTACTGAGTGGCAGTGGTTCTTCACCAGACACCAGAGAGCTGTGCTTTTGTCCTAGCTGCATGCCTGGGGAGGGACAGGTTCACCTGAGCCACCCCCAAAAGGCACCCTTTGAGCTAGCTCTTGGCTGATTGTGGTAGGAGAGGGTGTGAAGTGTCCTTGGGTGAATCTGCTGCCTGCTTCTGACGTGAATGCCCTCTGCTTGTATTGCAGAGCTGCTGTGCTGGGTTCCCCAAGGGAGGTTTCCAGAGCAGTATTTATTTGTGGTGCATCTGTGTATGGAAAAAGCATCTTTATAGCCAAGCTTAGTTAGTTGTAAAAGTTCTTGGCTGTTTGTGCAAAATGATATGTAAGAATAGCTACAGAGGCATACAGTAACATTTATAGTCACAGAAGATTATATCATAACAAACTCAAAACCTTTCCTAGATGCCTTGCCTGCCCATTCTAACTTCATTTTTCTGTTATTAGCTGTATTGAGTTTGAACCACATTAATTTTATGTAAGAAAATCTCTGCCAGACTGAAAATTCCTGTGAGCTGCTCTTAAATGTGACTGCAAAACTTCCTGCTCTAGGATAAACAAAAACTTAAATGTTGCTTCCATCAGTTTAAGAGGTGTATTCTTAAGGGAAAAATAATATCTGAATTAATGTATAACATAAATTCATTTAAAAAAATCATTTTTGATTCTATGTTGACCATAAGCATACAGATAACAGCATAGGTGGATCTGACAGACATAGAGCTCTTAGGGTAACCATGCTGCTACCACCTGGAAAACAGTGCTACTGTTATTCTTGTATAAAATATTTCATAGTTCTGATGCATAGAACATGAATATAATTAAGCATTGTATTAAATATATTTAATATTGAGAGTATTCTTAAGTCAGTATCTGCCGTGGCTTCTTGCAAAATAAACATTTTAATCCTGCTTTTGTTTCCCTGCAGATGATGAAACATGCCTGGGATAATTATAAGCGTTACGCATGGGGATTAAATGAACTGAAACCCATATCTAAGCAAGGACATTCAAGCAATTTATTTGGTGAGTAGAGTGTATTTTTGTGCTTAGTGACGTTAGTATAAAACAGTAAATCAGCTGAAAAGATTATAGGTGATAAACACATGTTCTTTCTAGCCTTTGTGATGCAGTGTGGTGTTTCTTGCTTGTTATGTATAGAAAATAACAGTTAATGAAGGTCATGCTGTCTGTGACTCTTATAGATCCCTTTCTGAATGAGAATAAATGAAGTGTCATTGCTGCATGATAAAGAAGTAGTTTTGTTGCATTAAACACTTCCCTACCTTAAAACTTTTCATATAAAGTGGAACTCTTCGACACCAGATTCAGTAAGCATGAAACAGAAACTGTAAGGGGGGAGGTGGAAGGGGCTCCAGAAAAGTCCTGTACAGGGAACAAGCATCGTTACTGGGTAATCTCTACTACCATGAAGGTAGCTGAAGCTGTCTGCAGTTCTCAGCAATTTATGCCCATTCCTTGAAGAAACTTGTTAATCCCTATCACTCAGGCTCCCTTAACAGGCTTTTTCTTTCATGAATATAAACATTATTTGCACCTCTAAATGTTACACAGGAGATGTTTAAATAACACCCAAGTTGTTATCAGTTTAGGACAAATACGGAGCTGAAAAGCTCCAGTAGGAGAGGCACACTGCAGAAATCCAGTGTAATGAGGCAAGACTTTTTAATGTGCAAGTGGGACAGAGCTTGGATAAACAGCAGCTGAAGGGCACCAGAATTCTGAAGAAGCGTGAGAAAGCAGTCCTATGAGTTGTCATCTTCAGTTTTGCAGAGAAATGATCAATTAAGCTGTTTAACTGCAATCTTTGTATTCAAATAAATTCTGTTTTCCAAACAGAAAGCTGAAAAAATGAATTAATTTCTATAGCTGGGGTAAAAGTCAATATATTATTTTGATTTTAACAGGAACTTATTTTGTTGACTGTGTGGAAAAGACAGTTTCAAGTGGGAACAGTTCCTAAAACAGCTTAAATAGAGCACTTATCAAATTCTCAACTATATTTGGAAGTTGCTAAGAGACAGCAGTTGTGATTACAAAAATAAGTGTGAAAATACAACATCTACATTGATGTTGCTGCACTGCTAAGGTGACATCAAAAAAAAAGTTTTACTAGATAATTATAGAGTTAGATATTGGACTTTAAATATGAATTGGGTGTTTGAAACCAAAGCAGTTTGGGTGAACTTCAGGGTTAACTTGGGCTTCTATTTTCATGTGTAAAACTAAAATTGTTTGATTATCAGCTTTCAGATTATTGATAGTTTTGCAGTTTAATATCAGATTTAAGTAACTGTTTAATGCAATCCTGTTTTGTTTTCTTGGAGGACAAGAAAATGTTTCATGATGTCTTGAAAATTAAAATGCTTAATCTAGTTTCATTGGCATCAGAAGTGGTATAAAAATTTAAGTGATTTGAGTTCCTAATGGTACTGCATGGATTTGCAGAAAAAGCAGTAGATATATTGACTTGTGAAATTCTTAAGTAGAAGTGCTGCGGATATAGCATAAGAATAAGTCACTGAAGGTACTGTTTAGTGTGCAACAGGAAAAGTGTTGAATTTGAAAATAAAACTGCATTTCAAAGAATAAGAGCCAGAGTCAGTTTAAATGCAGACCACTTCATCATCGTGGTATCTAGCATAAGATCTTATTGCTGAGGAGATTTCCTTAGAAACGTCTCCACTCTTGTTGATCTTGGTGGCAAATCAAAATAAATATTGTTTCTCTTCCACTGTAATTCTTTACAAAATACCGAAGAGCAGCATATCTACCAGCCATGCTGTCTCATGAACTACCCTTTCCTGAATCTTTAATCTCCTTTTGTTTTTTAGAAACAAATCCTTGTTTCTGTAATAGTATCCTCAGATCACTAGATCTGGTCGGTACGTTCATGTTTGAATTCCACAAATGCTTTTTTCTTTTTTGTAAAGGAATGAAAAGATGAACTGGTTTTGACTTTTTTGACCAAAAAGAAAAAAAAAAGTTGAACTTCTTTTAGCTCATGGAATGCCAAACAAGGTTTCTTTTCTGAATTAAATTATTGACAATAGGTTACCTCCAGCTCTGAATGCCGTGAATTTCCTCGCAACCCTCAGAAGTCAAGTAAGACCTTCAGTTTGCCGACAGCCATTATAACGATCTCTAATTTGCAGTGGTTGTCTTTTAATCTTGCTTCTAGGTCTCATTTTTCAAAAACTTCAAAAAAATTTTTTTCAAACGTTTCTGGTTTTAACAGCAGTAAGATATAGCGTACTTCATTAGCCAGGTGGTTAATTTTGAACTCTTCCCCTCCTGTTAATTAATTGGTGCCTCTACAGTACTTGAAATATATTGGGAATGTCTGTTAAGGGTTGGAGATTCTGAGTATTTCACAGTGGGGATTAGCAGGTTCCAATATTGTGGCTCACTGGTGCTTAATGTTGTATGGGTTACAGACAGTATAGTTCTTTGGGCACAGGAAGAGAGTTTTCAAAAGATATTGCTTCTGAGCTTAATTTTGGAGGTATTAATGCTTCAGTGAGGCATTTTTTAGGTAGATTATCGTGACTGTTGTCTCGAAGGCTCTGAGACACAAAAACAGCATGGGCATTTAACAAGCTCAATTACACATAGATGTGACTTTGGCAATACCATTGTGGATTTGGCAACGCATTTAATGCAATGTGATACTATTGTTAGGCTAGGTGGAAGAGGAATATTGCCAGCAAGATGATGACAGGAGAAAGCTGCATAGAAGCCCAGATGGTTCTGACCTCTGGGGAGGAAAAGCATCCTGATCTAGCACCTCACACAAATTAAGAGTAGTAGAGCTCTTCTGGAGATGAGGACTTCCTGAGGAGCTTTGAAGTGCCATTTTATTTTTCTTAAGCCCATGAAGCAGACTTTTGAAGACAAGGGCCTGCCTTGGTCTTGCAGATATTCTGTGAGCAGCGTATGTGAGGAATGGGAGGTGTATTGATAAGCTTGAAAAAATCTTTAGAAAGGTGGCCTTTAGATGTACGTGACTATAGACATTCTGCTTTGTTATTTGCAGAACTTGATTCCTTTCACATGTGCACACTCAACTATCTTTTAGGGAAAGGCTTAAACATATAGTGAGCTGAAATATTTTTGTTTCAGGATGAAGCCAAAGCCTAATGCTTGCCTCTGACCATTGCTAAGTCTTGTCAGCATATCCATGTAATGTTTTAATTTCCTTTTATTTGTCACTTCAGCTTTTACCATGTTATCTTGGCAGGTAACTGACATTATTGTGGTTTTTTAATTGTTTACATCAACTGCAAAGAATTCAGTTACAGTAACAACTATTTGAAAAGGCAGAACTGGAAAGACATCAGTTGTTGTCTTGGTAGTATTCTTAATATTTTAGTTCCATGAAGTTAACTGTACACTGCTTCTAGACTAATCTAGTAATTAGGAATAGCTAAACTTTTTTTTTTTCCTTCACCCTACCTGTGTGTGTCATCTATAATGGTATGACTTTTGCTGTGTACTCATTCTTCTTTATAAGTCCTAATTGTTCCGGCCTGGTAGAATATAGCCCCAGTGTAAGTGTTAAGTTTATTAAAAAAAAAAAATGCATAGAAGAAAGGTAGAATGGTAAAATCACAATTTTGTAACTTTAAATTTTTTTTAATCTCCCATTCATCTCCCCCACGCTCGTCCCGGCCCTGGAGCTATTCTTCTCTAAGCCTTCTGTACTGATCTTAAAACTAATGAGCACTGCTGGTTTAGAGCTTTCTCTAGAAGTGATTTCTGCGCTTAAGCAAGTGTTACTAAAGGGCTTGTATAATTTCCTGTAACTGTGTTCCATGTACAGCATTGCAAGTTTAATAATAATGTAACTTGTGGGTATAGTATAATTAGTCTCTGCCAGTGAAAAGGGACCTTTTCCAGAGGGATAAGGGGAGGCTTTTAATACTCACAAGCTGCAAAGCTGAAGTGTTATGGTTTAGCAAGATCCTGTTCTTCCCACTTTGAACTAATTTTTGAAGTTTATTGAATAGAGTATTGAGGTGTATGAAGATTTTTAAAGCCTGCTAATATTCATACTCAAAACTCTTCCATTGATCACCAATGTGTATTTTTAAACTGGTAGTTTATTAATATAGTTCACAAAATTTAATTTTACATGTATTTAAATAACATATGAATTAAAATTAAAAAGTTTCAATATTTTCCATCCCCACCCTTGTTTATTTTCACTGTTGCTGCTAAAGTCCCTGGAATTACGGATTTCAGTATGCAGTCTTAATTTTGGAAGTGAGCTTGAATTCTTTCACAAATAAATTAATAGAAACTTGTCTGAAGAATAACATCAGCAGATAAGTGGATGGATGGCTCAGCACAGTGTTTGTGGAAGGAGGTTCTGCTTCAAAACTACTGTTTTTTCAACTAAGCAGGTCAATATGAAGGCAAGGAAGTTTATTGCCTTTTAAGATTTCCAAAAGCGTTTTTCAGGGTTATTAATGGCCTCTTCCAGTACTCTTCCAGTAATGCTGAGTCCATGCTCTCAAGTTACTTATCACAGCGCTGGAAAATCAAGTGAACAGAGTGACAGCTTGGCAAGGATAACAAGTTACCCAAGGCAGTTAAAGCAATAGGAAACTGCAAGCAATTCTGTGAACCCAGAGGGATTTCCCTGATAGATGATAATTGCACTTTAAAATAGCAAATGGGTCCTAATATACCTAAATTTAAACTGGCACATAGTGGCATGGGAGATATGAATCTAGTTAAACTCAAAATAGGTAGTAAAGATTGACAACTTTTTGGTGTAATATATGGATGTCCATAAATAGTGGCAAGGATGGTGTGAATAAGGATTTATGGTTCCTTGTTGGGAACAATACCCTCTGGATAGGGTTGAAATATCAAATCTATAGAAGTAGCGTGTTCAAAGCAAGCAAAAGAAGGCGGTTCATTACAAAATGTGTAGCTGAGCTGTACAAGTGCCAAAGTCATGGTGGATGCTAATGGTTTCCATGGAAAGCAAGTAGACAAGGTAATGGACGAAAAATTCATCAAGGGCTATTAAATACAAAGACACAAGAACTGGCACTAGAATGCACAGATCTCCAAAATACTGGAAATTAGAAGAGTATTCTAGAAATATCACTGCAGTGTTTAGTGTTACACAAATGAGAAGCCAGATCTGTTTTTTTTTTTTTTTTTTTTTTTTTTTTTTTTTTTTTAAAGTATATAGTTTTGTTTTGTTTTTTTCCCCCACTCTTACCAGCTGGTAACAGTGACTGAAATTGAAAGTGTTGCTGGGGGATTGCCAGTATTTGAGCAAGTTTTGTGTTTTGGCGTAGTACATTTTAATAACTAATCACTCTTGACACTTTAAATTGCTAATGATATTGGATAGGAGCCTTTACAGTCAACTTTAAATAAAAGGAAGCACTCTTTAAAAATTTGAGTCAACTTTTGAAACAGTGCTCTAAGAAACCTACAGCTCTAGTCAAAAAGTTAATTTTGTCAAACCCATATGTATTTTTGAATATACTGAGATTAATGTAGTTTAAAATTATTGTTGTACAATGTGCATGTGTATACAGCTGAAAAAAATCAAATGCCTTATCAATTATTTTTTTCTGCTCATATTTAATATTACAAAGTATCTGTTCTTATTTCTCATGTTAAGAAAATCTGAACTGCTCTTAATGGCTAGATTAAGAAAAAAATGTGATTGATTTTATTACTGCATTTTTGACTGGAATTTTGAGTCTGAAATGACAAATTGAAGGAAGCTTTCACTGAAAACATCTACTTTGTCTGAGTTTCTTCAACTTACAGTAACTGGAAGGTGACAAAACAAGTTTGTCTTGGTGGCTGTGAAGATAATGAAAGGTCTGGAAGATCAGGGTGGGGCTGAGTGCAATTTCAATACACCTATGTATAATTTTTTTTTCCACAATAGTGGAAGTACAAAGTAGCCATTAAAGCAGTTCTTCTGACAGTAATGGAGAAAAATTATTTTTGAATACTTGCATATTTTTAAGGGTATATACTTTATTTGTATATGCTGAATTTCCATCGTATAAAAAAAATACTAATACAAATGTCATGTACTAATTTTCATACTTCATCTCAGAAACAGAAAAAAGTAACTTTTTCTAGAATAACTAGCAACATTCTACTCCTCTTTTATGTTCATTCAAAAACAAGAAATCCTGGTGTATGGTGCTTGTTGTTTGGTGAATTATTTACAGGTGGGAGAGCTGATGCGTAGCATGACCTGAGGCCACTTCATACTTCATTCCATACTTCCCAATTTTGTCGTATGCTTTGCCACAGTTTTCTTCCATTCAGAATATGATTAAGAAAAAGAAAAGCAGTTGATTTCAAGGATAAGGGGAAAGCAATACGGCCTGGCCTCCATCCTGTTATAGGCAATGCACTAAGACAGATTTCTGAAACTTCTCCCAGTAGTGTTCTGTTTGATTTGCCTGCAGATCACAAATCTTTATCTGATTCATATATACGTACACACGTGCGTGTGTGTGTATATCCAAATATATGGGATGGCAAGGAGCGTGGATATTCTGGAAAATGAAAACACAAACTTGGTATACAAGGGATGGGAGGGAAGTTGTAAACAAACTATTAAATGCACCAACATGCATTGATTCTGGCATCCTAACTGTATTCTATTTCAGACTCTCTTGGCAAAAAGTATAAGCCATGTTTAAAAGCCTGGGACAGACAAATTAAAAAAAAAAAAGCTTCTTGGCCCACTCTCCAAACAGTTTGGCTATGATCCATTTGTGGTTCTTAAACCATATGGCCACATAAGCTCAGTCACAGAGCTTTGCTAATAAGCTTGTCATCCAAGGACAGCAGTTCTCCCCGCATTGTCACCCTGGAAACTCGTATGAAGTTACTCATCCTCTGACCACTTTTTTTTTTTATTATTATTCTCCGCCCACCTAACCCTGAGGGGCTTTCATTACATTCTCTAATGTAATCTAATTTTCGTATTTCTGCGTGGATAGTTTTGTATTGTTAGATAATAAAAAGGATATTGTTAAGTCAACCTGTTACATATTACACAAAACTGCTCTGTGATACATATCCAGCTATTCTGAAACACTGGATCAGTTGTCTTTGTTCATCATCCACAAATCTTGTCAGCAGTAGAATCTTTTTTATTTTTCTTCCAGATCATTGTTAAAGATATCACATTGTTAAACTTGAGAGGGGATGCTCTTTAGCTGCTGCTAGATAGTCCGTGTCAAGATTCATGTTGACTGATTTCTTTTGCATTCTCTTCAGTTAATTAGCTTGTAGGCTATTTTACATGTTCTCTCAGTCACTTACATGGAGCAAGTGATGCTGTTAGTAAAGAGGAGAGATAAATACAGAAGCAGATTTAACATAGCAAGTAACATGGAGCACATAGGAGTACTTGGTTTGGAGGTTTTGGTAGAGACAAATATGTTTCTATTTGGTAGGCTTGCACATCTGATTATCACTTATCAATTATTCACTTCAAGCTTACATTTGATGAATTTCAGTCCATTTTCTGTACTTCAAGTATACAGTTTCCTGTATTATCTGCTGAATAAATCCATAATTACTTCAGGGGTATGACTTTGCTCAGAGTATTACTTGTGATAGCTTCCTCCTGACTAGGACAACTGTGAAACTCTAACTTGGAGATTACAGCTTTGCTGGCACTTTTTTGTTAAACGAGATGTTAATCAAATTTATAGCTGCTTTTAGGCATATGACGGAACAATTCTCCTGTCCAAGTATTCTGTCATATGAAAATGAGCATGTATTTTAAATGCCTATCAATAATTTTTGCCTGTTGCAGACCTTGACTTCTGTGTAACTTCTTGAGAACGTTGCACAGAAGCTAACAAGTATGATAACTGCATTTCATACTTTGTCTGGTGTACTCTGAGAATCATAGCATATATTGGCTTGTGAAATATTTGCTGTTATTCCATAATTAGAAATGTTCATTTAACTTCATTACATTCCTTTTTTCTTTCCTCCCCCTCCCCTTGTTTGTGTGACTGGTTGCAGATGAACTGTTCAACTACACGATTTCCTTAATGCTCTTAACTTTGGATTATCCTGTTGGCTAACTTACTGTAAACTACGGTTGGTTGCAAGCCATAACTCTGGCCTCTAGACTGACACTTTAAAAACACGCTCTGTTTTCTTTTATCTTTTGTCAAGAATTTTGAAGTGTAACTGTTAGAGATGAACTTGACTATTTAATTCTCGCATTAACTGTCTTCTGAAGCCTTCAGAGTAATGGCTAACATTGTCTTAAGCCCTAGAGTTTTTCCCATTTTCTTCTCTCTGCCTTGCAGGGAGAGGTTTATGCTCAAAGCAGGCCATGTGCTGTTCTGTGTGGGACAGATTCAGGAAAAACATTCACACAGGATGTGTGAGGGCCCAAGGGTGGTTTCTGAATAAGGCTGAGTGCTCTTTTACTTCTGACTCAGTAGTGAGTTGCAACTCAAGTACTAATCCTTAAAATTGAAAGCTCGGCTGTTTAGAGGTGGTGTTAGCTGTATTACAAGAGGATTATCACAAAGAGTGTCATTGCACTGAGCCTATCAAAATCCACTGAAGCAAATCAGGTTATAGATAATTTTTCTTTAAGTAGAGCTCAGTTGAAAAGTTCACTACAAGCTGCTTTTTTTGTACAGAGTTACTAAATATTTGTAGAACCGTTGTAGTAAGGTTCTAGAGCATGTTTTCCTCTATCAGTTTTCTACAGTCATTGTCACTCTCTTGTGAGCTCAGGAAAAATACAAGTTACCTGGCCAGGTTTAAAGAGATAATTTTCCTTTAATATGCCAGAAGGGCAGCCAAGCTCTAAGTAAGCTCTGGGAAGACAATATGCACTTGTTACCAAAGTATGCTGTAGTTTTGTTACTGGAATATCTGGGAGAAAACGTAGATGACCTCCTTTACGTAGGAAAGAGACATTCTAAAAAGGATGGTATAAGCAATAAGCAGTTGCTAAAACGGAGACAGTGTCTGATTCTGTTAAATGTATGAAGTAACGGTGATAATCTCAAGTTGTTAGTTTTTTTAAGATGATAAAAATGGGAAAATATTTTCTATCTGGAAGCTCAGGTTGAGAAAATGATGTCAGTCCTGCTATATGGAGGTTTCTAATCACTCCTCCATTTCATGAAGAAGCAGAATAATACCATGATGACAGTGAACACAAAAGAGTTCACTGAAGCAATGGATTTCCTACTTAAATATGAATAATTCAATTATGATATGTGATAAAAGTCTACAAGGTGTACTTTTTCCTGAAGCATCTCAGGATTATAGTTAAGTTCTGTAAAGTTGTTCGTAGCTGTTGTCTTGCTATTTACCCGGTGAAATCCATTCCTGAATGAGTAGTCAATTATCTACCCAAGTCATTAGCCCTGCTGGGGAGAGAGGGATTGCATCTAGTGACTTCCTCTGTTCTTTGCAACCTAAATTATTCCACAATTCTACACATTTACTTCTGTATCTAGAGTCGTCTCTTAAGAATATCTCAACAGTAGTTTGCATTAATAATGAAGATTGCTGGAGCCAAATTCATAAATACAAAATCAAATAAATTGGCTAAAACTGAATTTTGACACTCTGTAAGTAGAACAGAAACAAACTCTTAACAAAATAGAAACTCTTCCTGGACTAAAAAGCTGTTTTGAAAAGTCATCGTAGAATTCAGGGAAGCATGGGATCATCACTTGCGTGGCTGTATTTTCTCCCCTACCCTCCACGTTAGCCTTTTAGTGCAGGATCATGATCCGTGTCAAAGTGAACATATGGGTGATGTTTCATCTTGTAACTTCAGTTGAATGCTGGTAAGCTGACTCCTATCCATCCCCATAAAAGAGGTAGAAGGATGCCACTTTTGCAAACAACTGGAACTTGCTCTGAAAACCAGTGTCTGGTGGTATCTCTTGAGCTGAGAAGTTCAGATGTGTGCAAGTTTGCCTTTGTTCCCCATAAAGGTATCTTGTGCAGGCTACATGGTGTGATGTGCAGTATCAGAAAAAGATGTTTTTCAGAGAGGTTACTCATTAAAGGGCTGGTTTAACTGAAATGTGATCACTGCTTATTAGCTTCTTAAAGCTCTGTGTATGTTACTGAATATAGAAGATAAAAACAAAAAAGCAACTGATTTTTTTTTCACTCCAAACTGGAAGAATCAGTAATTTCTCAATGAGATTCATTGTCTTCTGTGAATTATATTTTACAGTGAATTGTTTCATCAGTGTTCAAAAATACATACCCATGGCTGAAAATGCAGTGCATTAGATCTGCTCTTCAAAACAGCATTAGTGGAAGAAATACTTAAATATTATGATGTTGTGTTGTGACATAGGAGTCAAAGTTAAGGCTGTGAATTCATGGTTGCCCACTTGAATGCTTGTATGTCGTATTTTTAATTGGATTAATTAAAACTGGATTTTGAAAATAGAATTAATTTAAATTAATTAGATTTAACTGAAAAGCCTTCTGTTGTAAAGTAAATCATTGGTTCTTCATTTATTTCAGGTAACATTCAAGGAGCAACAATAGTGGATGCCCTTGATACGCTGTACATCATGGAAATGAAAGAGGAATTCAAGGAAGCCAAGGACTGGGTTGAAAAAAACTTAGATTTCAACGTGGTAAGTAGTGTTAATGATTAACACTTAATGGTCTGTTTAGTATCCAGGTATCAACTGAGGACTGGATTCTAATATTGCAAGCATGGTACAAGGCTACAACACTAAGATTATTGATGGATAAAACAAGGCAGCAAGCAGAAATGTAGTGAACTTACTGTGCTGCTTATGAGCAGTTTTTTGGTCTGAGAGATTTAGGTAGATAGGAGGCAACCACCTGAACTGAAGCAAGGAGAAAGGAACAGATCATTTGTCGTTATAAAATAAGCAACAAACTTTACAGCCTTTTTGGATGGAAGAATCAGGACTTCAGTGCAAGCATTCATTTTTTGTTTTGTAAATGCTTCACAATTTTGCTTTCTAAAATCTTCCGTAAGTCAGACTTGCATTTACAGAAGGCACACGCCATATGTAATCATTTAAGTTCCTTTGTGTATTCTAGTGAAGTTGAATCCCGTGTATTAGACTGAACTCAGCTCGGCACAGACTGATCTGGTTTAGTCATAGGAGGCATCACACCTGCATGTACAAGTCATCCTATTAACTGGTAAATACGCAGTTGAGAACAAAGTTCATTTATAAAGCTTTTATTCTAGAACTGTTCCAGCCCTGAACAGCTAGAACATCTGTAAAACTTAAGTTAAATTGAGAAGTCCTGGTTTTGGTCTTTCTTTTTTTTTATTTTCGTGGTCAAGCATAATAGTATAATTGCCGGGTACAGAGAGCTAATGGAGTACCTCTGTTGACCAGAGAAGTCCCAATAATGTAGTAAAGCATTGTAGGCACAGTAAACCAAACACTTTAAACCTCTTGTAGTTTAGGTGCATCGTGGTAGAAACACTTTCTGCAAACAAAGTACTCTTTCTAATATGTTATGCAAAAAGTCAGGATTAATTAGCTTCTCTTGCATACTTGAGAATTAATTATCATTTTAAGAAGGAGGAGTTAATGAGTGGATATTATATAGTTTATATAAGCAGCAATTTAAAGTGCATTTATGTTTATATTAATAATGTAAATACAGAATATTAAACCGTGTTTCTGAGTAGTGTCAGATGTCTGAACAACATGCTAACTTTATCTTGAGCGTAAGAATTTTTTTATGTAGAAATGTTTGTAATACGAAAGTCCTGTCTTGCCTAGCTTAGCATTAGGAAGCTTAAAGAAGTAAGAACAAAATACCATAGAAAATAGCAAACTTCTTTAAAGAAAGAACAGAGCTCTACTTGGAGGAATCTTATAAAGCATGTAAAGTGATTTACATTACTGAAGTTAAAATATTCATTGTTACATAAATCTTGCTGTACTTCTGCTTATAGATGGTGTTGACTACAATTTCAGCTCCACCTGTCGATCTAAGCATTACTGAGGAAAAAATAAGTAAAAGCTGTAAAGTCCGTCAAAGTATCTGAAATTTTGTTTTACATTAGTTGCTTAGTGCAGTAATTCAACAGATTTACCAAAACTACTTTACAGATAATATATGATAATAACAATACCTGAAATAGCAGTCCTGAGTTCAACACCTCATGTGACTCTTCTCATAATACTTTATAGTCATATAGAGCTGAATTTTACTTTGGCATCAGTAATGACTAAATTGATTTTCCCAAACTAGAATGAGGGAATTAAAACAAATAACTACAACACCAACTTCAGTAATTTGTTATGATTATTAACTTTATATCGGTTAAATAAACAATCTGTTTAATGAATGAATTGTTTGAAGCTAATCAACTTGTTTAGTTTTCCACTTTAAAATTGAAGTTTAAATGCTGCTGTCTTATAATTTAAAGCTGGAAATTATTTAACACAAAGTACAACACAGTCTTTTGTGTTTAAGCATTTAAAGCTGAAACATAGCCATGTATCAGGCATTATGGAACATTTTCTGAATTAATATTTTGTAAGTTGTTACCTTCTCATGTTTCAGAAACCCTTTTCCCATGAAAGTGATTTAGGTTTTAATAAGTGATACACAGCCATATCCATAAATGCTCCTTCCTGCAAGTAGTATAAAGCATGTTTCTTGTTGATGTTTCGGGTTGTTTCCTGGGCAGTGACTGCTTAATCAGCTTTTGGGGAAGCACAGTTGGCCTTCATTTGTATAAATAGGATTATTTTTTGTATACATTTAATCTTAGAACTATGCCTTCTAAATCTGGAAGTTTCTTTAAGATGTTCTTTGCAAAAATAACAGTGTGATCTGTAACAGTCTTTTCTGTTTATATTCTACTGTAATGCAGCTGGATAAAGCAAGTTATCTTCTCTAAAAACTCATAATATTTCATGTAGAGTATTTGGCTAGCAGCAGATTACTCTCATCATGTGATCATAAAAGTTTCCAAATTTTACTTTGTAAAGTAGCCACCAGTTTATCAACGTAAAAGGATTTACAGAATAAAGATGCCATAGTGGGAAATGCAATCATTGCTTCACTTGTTAAATTTCAGTCCTGCCATTCAACAAATTAATTGTTTGGTTCTTCAGTTTGCTTTCTTCAGAAAGGTAAACAAGTTTTGATTTAGGAAGAAAATTCTAGATAAGTAAATGCCACCCTTCTTGGTAAACTTGTGAGTGGACATGTTTGAAAGCTTCCTCTTTTGGAGTATAACTTGCTTAGGCTACTTTCATTATAACTGAAGCTGGTAGCTCTTTGGTTTTGAAACTGAGATATCTACATTGCAATGTTCAGTATCCGTTCTCTTCTAACTGCTGAAATTTCAGGGAAACGAAGTGATTCTTCAGGAAGTAAGTTGCATTTTCTTGTTCTGCTGATATTTTAAGAAATTTACATGTACTTCAACCTCTGGAAAGAGTTGATGTTTAGCAGTGGCTGAGTCCATGGTCTTTGCATCATGGGTGTCTGCTCTGTTTTTCATTAAATAGCTTCATGTGCGTGGGGGTGTATCTTTGATCTTCAATTAATATAACTGAGGATTTGGTCTGACCTCAGCACACATTACAACTGAGGAAAAAGGAGGCTGTATTTTACAGGATCACTAGGGAACTTGGCTGTTTCCTAGCTATAACCACACAGCACTGTGTGCTTCTCTATTTTTATTTTTTCCTTATTTGCTTTAGGGCATGTACACACACACAGCATTCATAGCTTTCTGAAAGAGTTTCTGTACCATCACCCAAATTCTGCTTCATGCTAGGGAGGGAAAGCTATCAGACTGCAGTGCAAGAGGGTGACCCAAAATGAGTTCATCCTCAGGAAGACAGATTGGAAGAGGGATCTCAATGAAACACGTGAAGGTGTTAGGAGTCAGCAAGTAGTGGTGGAGGAGCTGGGCCATTTGGCACAGCAGTGAAGGACTAGGAGTTAAGTACGGGGAACTGATGGTGCTTCGCTTCTACACCTGGACCCCCCCAACTTCTTTAGGATGAGAGGCTAGCTGATCTGTCCCGCTGCCCTGAGCAGAGCAGGAACTGCAGGCTGTGGCGAGGCAGAGGAAAGGGCAGGGGTGATGTAGGGAAGGCTTGGGGCTAGCTGGAGGCTTGATTTTGTTCCTTTTTTTTTGGGGGGGGTAGAAAGATAGAAGAGAGCTGCAGCTAACTGGACGCAGAAGGTGGAATTAGTCTAGGAAGTGGAGGAAGGGAGAGGAGATCAGTCTACACTCCTAAAATAAATGCTTAAAGGCCTCTTTTCTAACCCTGCTGAACTCCTTCCCCCGAAGAAAGACAGACTTGCCGTTATCACATAGTGGGAATAGTCCTTGACCTATGTCCTAATGTGTGCCTGGGCATTGGCTGGAACAGCAGGGGCCAAAACCAGAGCAGAAAGTGCTGCCAGTTAAAGGATATGTGGGACAGTGCTTGGATTCACGCTGTGACCTGCTTAGCCTTCTGAGGTGGGTGTCGTCAGGCAGGACCAGAAGGGAGGCAAGGTATGGAGCAGAAAGCAATAAGCTTGTTGGGAAAACGGTTTCGTCTAGTAGATTTCTCAAAACTGAATTTGATATTCTGACTAAAATAACTTTCCTGCTGTTTTTTTTTAGCAGATTTTGCTTTGTTTGCCTCGCCGCTCTCCATTTTGGCCTAAAATGGAGGATGGCAGGAAGTTATGATTGCATAGTCAGATGAAAGTGGTAGCGGCCTGTGTGGTAGTTCTAGCTGTGTGGATATAATTTAATTGACTTTCATTAACATTTTGTGTGAGTGCTGAGTCATTGTGCATTACGTCTCATCACAGATATCTTTCCATGTTAGCTGCACAGGATGCATCTACTCAGAAAAGAGTGGATGCTGTGCTGTGGGGAAAGGATGAAAAGCTTTCCATTGTTTGCTGTTGCAGATAGGTACAAAATGAGTTGGGGACTGCAAAAAGAGAAGGGGATGCATAAGACAGCAAAGATAAGTTGAGGCTTGTGTCCTGCCAGCACTCTTAAGCCAAAGTGTTCATGGGGATGAGGGGGGTGGGGGGTGGGGTGAGCGGTTTAAGTGAGAAAACTGGAAAGTTCCCTGATATAACAATTTGCAACAAGATAGCTTTCCTATTTAAAAATAAAAAAATAAAATAAAATAAAAAAAGAGAGTCAATGGACTTCAAGTATAATGGGTCTGTGAGGAAGCTTAAGAAAGCCAGCAGTTGAAAATGGTTCAATTTGTGGGACTACTCGTTTACAAGTTTGCCAAATAATTTATTAGTACACTCTAAATACCAGACTTCAAAGTGACTTTATTTTGTTTCGATTATGAATAAGACATTATTTTGATGGGCTAAAAGGAGATCTTGGCAAATTTATTATTAAATGCAATTTTTTCTGCTGGGGATTAGTTAATGCCTTTAGTGACATTATTTTTGTTCATGTTTAAGGTCTTACATTTTGCTAAATGGGGACATCAGTAAGCTTAAACAGCATGCTGTGCAGTAACCAAGCTTTGATACTTGCAACAAAGGTTGCTAAAATTGTTTCCCTTGTCAAGGGGAACTAAGTGTTTTAACAAACTGCCATTAAATTTAATTTGTGGACTGCGAATGAAACTTTTTTCTACAGTCACTAGTAGTTGAAACGTTATTTAATTACAGGAGATTAAAGTAAGCTGTTGTAATACTCTTCATGTCTCTTTCATACTTCCTGGACTACTTGAAAATGATAAGGTTTGTTGTTGTTCCCAACCTTTGTGTTTAAAGACAAGAATATTATTATTGTTAATTACAAGTACAACTCATTTCACTTGAAATGTGGCTGTTTGTGCCCATTTGTTAGTCTAGAATTATGTACATTATTTAGTATTGTTCAGTGTAGGGTCCCTGGAGTTACCTCGCACAGCTGGATACAGCCTGCAGGACACAGGCTGTTTGTGATGGAGCAGTGAGGTATGTGTGTGTGCACGTGTAGCTGCATTCCCTGTACATAGGAGCGATAGATGGAAATGTGGGTGAGGTGACTGGGACTTTATTACACTCTTGATGAGACAGGAACAGGAGAACTGAAGGAAAAAAGGTTGGAAATGAATCTGCCCAATAACAAAGACTGAATTATATGGTAGTATTGAAGCCTCATTTGGATCTTTATGAAAACCAAGGGTAAAGTCTATCAAGTATAAATTCAGGTGACCTGCTTATTGTGAATACTTATTCATCCACATAACAAGCACGTGGTATTTTCTCCAATGGAATTATGAGTGACAGAGCAACTACCAGTGCTGCTGAGTGCTGGGTGGAAGTTCGTAGATAAAGAAAATTATGTCTTGCTTCAAATGTTACGTTTATAAGTGAGGGAGATTTCTTATGAGAAAACATAGACAGAAATTGTTTTGGTCTTGATTTACGAATTTTTGGAGAGAAAGATTCTGAGGAAAGAGCTGTGCTATAAGGGAATGGTCCAGAGGATGAAAATACTCGTTTTTGGGAAGCTGGACAAGTTCAACAGAAGAAGGGCTTCAGGAAAGCACAGCTGATAGTACCTTTTTTTATATGCACATTGCTTTCAACATTAACTCAAACACAGCTGGCTGAAACTTCAGCAGTTTCGCAGTTGTAGACTTAACCTTCCAGTTTACATAAGTGATGGAAGTGAAGTAGTGAGGTACAGTGGAGATCAGATTGGCCTGTCACAGGTTTGCAAATAAAATGCAAAGACAAAGTAACACAAACTAGCTAATGTAGCACTTAGCATTTTTGGCCGTTTGGTAATTTTTGTTGTTTTCTGAAGCTTCCTGGGTACAGTCAGTTTCCCTTTCTTTAAAATGAGTTAGTTTAATAGTCTAATATATTTATTAATTAAAACTTGGATTCTGCAGCTTCTTGTAGTGTTTCTGAATGTTGAACTACAGTTCTTCTCTTGCTTAAAAAACTTCAACATTTCTCCTTGTCAAGACAAAATATGGTACGCTTGGCTTTTTCATTCTTTGACTATTGAGACTTGTTACTTGCTTAGCCTGAGTTTGCGAGAGCAGTCTCCACCATATGTAAATATGTTTGCTTTCATTTTAGCCAGCAATGTAAAAGATGTTGCATCTTTGTCAAGAAGAAATGTTGTTTTTAGAAGCTAATGGAGAAAAACAGATGAAATTCCATGAAGTTGTCATCTTTTTGCTCTTGTACCACTTATTGGATACATATGGTTACATATATTGCTTTTGGTTTTATATTTCTCTAAATACAATGAGCAGTAGTCACAATTTCTCTGGATTTCAAATAGTACTTGGACTATCCCATATAGTGAATGATAAATTATTGATCAAGTGTAAGATGAAAGACCAAATTACTCACATACTTCAATTAAAATAAAAACCTTGGAAGTAAAACAAAAATACGTTGTTCCCAATATGCATATCACTCTCAATTTACATATTTTCTGAATCCTTTATAAAAGGGGGCCCCCAAAATTAGCAGTTAGAGCAAGATGATACTGCATAGTAACAGTAAGAGATTAGCAGATGTACTCACAAAGGTGTTTCAGATATTGTTGTATACAGTGCACACTCATGCAATCTAAATTAGGGTTCTAATGGAAAGACTGTGAAATTACAAATTATATCCATCCAGTTGGTAAGAGCTATCTTACACACCTGGGAACTAACAAAAGAAACATCATAGTCATTTTAAAATGACTACGTCAATTCTCCTTACAGAAGTTCCATTTGAAATAATAGAATTAGTTCAACCATTTCTCAGACCTCCTATGCTACAATACAAGAAAGGTTTGAAAGAGAAGGCTAAACTTGAAATTAAAACAAAATAAATTTTGTCCACTTCAACTGGTGAATAAAAGTAAAAACTTTGGGAGATGATGATAAAGTTTTTTTCGTACATATATTGTGGTACTCTGTTAGGAGATTCATAAGGTATTTTTGTACAGCTGGTAGGAAAATACAAATAGCATTCCTTGCTTGAGATTTGACGTCTGATTAGAAGCATACAGACTTATTTGTGCAAACTGTATGTGGGTGATTAAAAATATGAAAAGAGGGTAATGGTTAGGAGGGAGCATTTGTAATGTGTAATGCAAAAATCAAACCAAAAAGAAGGGCAAAGTTGATGTAGCAGTAATCTACTGCTCTTCAGACACGTTCCTTGTTTTCCGACTACTTCTTCACATGAGCTTTCCATGTAGAGATGACTGTTTCTTTGACATGAAATTATAAAACCTCTTTAACTGTTCTGCAAATTGCTATAATCCCTGTGATTTCTGAGAATAGTACTAGCCTGTTATGATGAGTTTGAGAATAACTACGCTATGAAGCATGCAGCTTTCAAATTTACCATTAATGAAATGCCTGTCCATTTCATTCACTGTCTGCTTCGGTGGCTTGCGTAAAAATTTTAGAAAGAAGTGAGGCTTTTGAACAAAGGGTCAGAGATGTGTGCAAGTGAAGTATTGGAAAGCTGATAACATCAAAACAATGGTTAGCTTCAAGAAATGTCCTGAAAGATCACCAGTTCAGAAAACATTCAAGATTACAGTGCAATTAATCTTTGTGATTCAATAGTAAAATCTTTATTCACAATGCTGTGTCAATGGAGGTTCATGTTGGATATTAGGAAGAGATTCTTCACCAAGAGGGTGGTCAGCCACTGGCACCAAGCCTGCCAGAGTTCAAGAAGCATTTGGACATCGTCAGACATATGGTCTGAATTTTGGGTAGTCAGGATATTCTGTGATTACTTCAAAGTGTTCTTTTTGTCTATATATGAATTCTAGAAATAGATGTCAGTGCATATATACCGAGCTTTTCTTAATGGGTTTTTGCATTCCTTGAAAGATAGCAAGGGTTGTGATTTAAATGGCCATATTGAATCCAGAAAGGTAGAATGTAAGGTTCTGGAAACAAAACATTCAGCTCATATATCACTCGATTTACTTTGAACAATTCAAATCGAAAAGTAATTTCATTCAATCCATATAGGAAACACAAGTGTCTGAGATATCTGATGAACTAATTCCCTTGTCAATTCCTACCTCTTTACAACTTCAACTTTCCTACATCAAAGAAAAGTTATTTAGCCTGTGATGAGGCTCAGGATTGTAGTGGAAAATATCTTAACTTCTGAAGAAGGTTCTCAAGTAAAGTCCAAATTATAGGAGTTCCTTAAAGGGGTATATATTGGCTAGCTCAACTTCCAGGGAAGAAAAGCCATCCCTAATCATGCCTTTAAACATTCTTTCTTCAGATCAGCCTTTAAGTCAGATCAGTTCTCTACAAGCTGTTTTCTCCTCTGGATTTAGTTAATGTAGACTTCTTTAGTTAATTCAGTGTTTTTACATAGGTAGCCTGCTTAGTAGGTGAACAGCTATGCTGGCTAGATATTTAAATCCTCTACAAATCTGAACTATTTTTGTATCCATCTCCTCTGGTTAACCATGTACCATGATAAAATAAAATAAATGCATAGAAATGGCACTAGTTAAAGCTGAACTGAATATATGTTTCCAGTTATTTCATTCTACATCTTGCTGGATTCACTGACATAAGGACTGGAAGCTTGGAAACAGAAATGTCAGATTAATTTTGGAACCAGAAATTAAGTCTTATTTCATTTCCTTTGTAGTTTCTTTCAGAAAGAATGAGAGTAGACAAGTATTGGGAAAGGAGTAAATAAGGAGATACAGTGGAGTTTTAGCACTCTTAAGATGAACTAGGAAAAAACATGCTCTGAGCAGTGCTGCACACTAGCAAAACCTTCTAATTTGACAGTCTTAACATGTGATGCCAGGTATGAGCTTTCTATAGACAGAAGTATGTGACTTTGATCCTTCAGTTTTTGCTTGTGTGTATTCAAAAACAAACAAGCAAACAAAACCCTACATTGGCATACATGTATATAGTATATGAATTACAGATTAATCAGAGCAATTCTGTGAATTAAATTATATCCTCAATTTTTAGAGGGTGAGCTGCACAGTTGATTTTAAAGGAGAAAAGTTAAACACCTAAGGGTAAATGAACAAGCATTGTAGCAAATCAGTGAGTGTTTTTTGAAGTCTCTGCCTTTTACAACTGATGAAATACTGAACAACCCTCTGCAATGTGTTGAGACACCCTTCCTTAATCAGAGTGCCTTGCAAACCTGAAAACCATGAAGTAACATTTCTAATAAGTAACCATGTGCTATTCTCTTCTGCAAAGGTAGTTTACTAGAATTTCAAATCCATAGAAAACAGGGAGCAACTTCTTCCCTCCTCTGTGAATTGATGTCTGAACCTTTAAACTGGAGAAAAGTATGTTAACTAGCTGAATGAGAAAAAGCCTGCAAGCCCTTTGGAAGAAAATTCTGCAGCCCCACTATGTGTTGATTTATATTGAATATAGCTGTAGTGTATGTCAGGAAATAGAAAACAGGAAAAACAACTCAATAGAAGCAAAAGCAACTCAGAACACATGAAAGTCAAACACCTTGTTTATGTACACGAAAGTTTAGAAGATTGACTGCTCAGTGCCAGTTTTCTACAGAGATGCAAAAATATAAAAAGTAGTGCTACATTCTAAAGCTGAAATTAAGAAACATCACTAGACCAGCTTTTCAACTAAATGCCTTTTCAGTGGACTGTGTTTTAGGGTAAAACCAGAATTGATCCTCCAGAACACGGGAAGGTAGTAATCATAAGATGAGCTTCTTCATTTAGATTTGAATTTAAAAAGGCAGTGAAGCATGTGCTTTGAGTTAGGTAGTGGCTTTATCTGTACTGATAAGTACAACAAAGCCAGTCTACATCATTGGTAAAGACCAGGTCAGCTTGGGAAGATCTGTCATTGTAATAGTGAAAGATCATCTCCTTACTAGTGAATACATGCTGTGATTACAATTTTATCATTAACATTTAATTGACTCATGTTACCTACAAGTCCAACTTTAGAATAACCTGCATTTAGATTGATGTAGAAATGTTCTTGATATGACATTCTGACCTAGAACTTCTCATAAGGTGTCTGAGTCAAGATGGTGTGAGGTGAGGTAGTGTGGGGCATATGACCTGAGAGTGCATTTGAGCTCTGAATCACCTGCAGGGAAGTGCTCAGCTACATGGATTTATAGAGTGCTTCCTGTCAAAGTGGAAGAGGTGAATAGTTAAACAGTATGAGAATAATGAAGGGGATGTTTTGTTAAAATGAGAAAGAGAAACAGCACTGTAAAATGTTTCTAAGATCACTTAACATTGGCTTTCCCTACATACTAAGTGTTTTGCCATCTACAGCTGTTGTATTTTAATGCATGCATGTGTATTTAAAAAATAAAACCAATGTTTTCCTACAGTAGCTGGAATTACCACTCTATGTAAATATAATCAGAACCTATAATTTCAGTAGAGAGTATTCTTCTTACAGAAAAGTGTCAGAGAATAAAGCTGTGGTTTTTTATTTCAACAGAATGCAGAAATTTCAGTATTTGAAGTGAACATCCGTTTTGTTGGAGGACTACTTTCAGCTTACTATCTTTCAGGAGAAGAGGTAAGATGTTTTCACGTGGTTTATTTGAAATACCATCATCTACATAAGTAGTTAATTTAGATTAACAACCCATTTTATTTATCAGAATTAAATTTATATAGAGCTTTGAAAACGTGGCCTGTACAGCAGAGATGTCTAATGGCTCTTACTGCTTCTATTAGTGTTAATTTGTGTTAAAGTTTTTAAGCTATTACTTTGTGTAAGTGTTCAGTGAACTTTTTCCTCAGTTGAAACCATACCCAGGATATTCTTACTGGGCTTCATGTTGGAGTGTGTAGTTGCAGAGCCTCTATGCCACTGGGCTGTGGAAGCTGTAGATTTGGGACATTAGGTATCTGCTTCACAAATAATTTAGGAGTATATACTTGTATGAACCACACCTCTGACAAAGCTGTTGGCCTTTCTAAAGCTTCAGCTCACATGGAAAAGGCAAGAAAGAAAGGACAACTGTATGTTTATGTATGTTTACATGTTAAAGCAGTAATATCTCATTAATCTCTATTGCCTTCTTAATGACTTTTAAAGGTACTGTGACAGCACCTGTCATGGTTTCTGGAAAGGATAAAGAAATGATTTTGTATAAGAACTTTATCAAATGCAATTATTTCTGTAATATATTTAGAGAAGGCTATGCTAAGTCACAGGTACTGTGACATTTTAAATTTTTAGTTTGGCAATTAAAAAGTCTTTAATCTTACTAGTTTAGATTCTTGTTCCTGTCTGTGGATTATAGTCATGTTTTACTGTGGGATCAACACAAGTTAGAAGTCTTTTAACCATCAATTGAATTTATCTTTGGATTTCTTTAAATCTTTCTTTCATCTGTAAATTTCAAAACTATTAGATATAGCTCTATTTTGAACCTTTTTCTTTAAATTATCTTAAATTTTATGGTGTATGTGTTGTTTTTTGTTAAAACTTAATATGGTAAAGTTGTCCTAGCAGGTACTACTGCATTATGTAGTTAAGACAAAGCAGTTATGAGGAGAAAGTGTTTTGCTGACAGTTTTACCTGTTAAGTAGACTTACTTGTTTGTTCCTCACAATCCTGTTCTGAGTGTAGATGGTATTGAAAAGACATTGATGTTTTAAAATATACAGTTTTTCATGTTTTAGCTCTTATAATTTTCTGGAAAAAAATGTACTTAGACACATTTCATATTGACTCAATATAAATGAAAAAATTGAGAGGTGTTTAGTAGCTGGCTTCTTCACTTTTATTAAATATTGTTTTACCTCTGTTTGTTGTTTCATCTCTGACTCTTGAAGGAAATCACTTGTCCTCCTCCAGTAACTCAGGAGCCAGAAATAAGCATACCTAAGGGTGTCTTTAGAATTGCAAGCTCTTCCCTGTGTGATTAAATAGTTGTATCTTTCCCTGAAGATCTCCCTCTCATAAAATATAGCGAGCTTTTCCAGTATAACCTATTCCTACATTTTAATTAACTGGTTGTGACAGAAACAGAAGATACTTCTTGGCAAACAAGAGTTGGTGGAGGATTGTGTGTGAACCATCGAATAAAGTAGCAATTGTCTGCCAAGGAATGCCTGAGCCATTTATCATCAGTGCTGTTGATTTCATTTATATGTTGATGGTTTATATCATGTGTCTGTTAATGCACAGTCTCACTTCAATCAATGCATATTGTTTCTCCTAAATAGCACCTAGTCATTGCTTCTCAACCATTCTTTCACCTGTAGAGAGGCAGTTTTATCACCACCTCTTGGACTGGATTTACAGTAGTGCTGATATTCAAATAAAACTCTATTGTGCAGATGAAATGAGAAAACATTTAAAAAAAGGAAGGTATTTCACATAATGCATTATTAAGTGGAATGTTTTGTGATGGAAAAGTGATGCTGGATGATGATGTCTATTCTAAAAATGATTGGACTCATTAACAAAAGTAGAATGGGCTCCTAAACACAAAGGTGACATGAATGACTAAGGAGAGTCCTGAATTCTTGCAGACTGGGAAAGACACTGCCCAAACTAGTCAGTGGTTTTCATTACTCTGATAGATATCTCCTGTCTGAGGCAGAATGATGTTCGTAAACTAAGAGTTGTCGTAGTGTCTTAGAGAGTAACTTGGCATGCTTCCTCGTGGATCTCTTAAAAATGCTCTGCCTTTATCAGATGTGGGGAAACATCTTGGTTTGCTTCCTAAGTCTAAGATACTGAAGCAATAACCAGCTGCTGCATATGGGAAGAGCTGGATGCACCATTCCTACGACAGAGCAGCTGTCCAGCAGTGTGATGTTTCCCATGTTGTGTGGGTGTATCCTCCACTGGTGCTGCTGGCAGGTATGGCAAGGACTGATGTTGCCAGAGCCTGGCTGCTCCCACATCATCCTTTTGTCTATTATATCAGCGGACATTCCTAAGGAAGTGGAACAACCTGTATACAGGTTGCTTGGAGGATGAAACACTCTCAGTTAAAAGTTCATTTTGTTCTTTGTCAGATTAACTATTTAAAACTCGCTTATCAATATCCTAATTAAAGAAGTCTATGTTTCAGTAAAAGGAGTCACAAATAATTATTGCTTGTACTTCTGAATTACATTCCCACGGGTAATGATCCAAAGCTGAAACATATTGTATGTTTCATAATCATTTGTAAGTCTAACTAATCATGATTAAAGAATATTCTATCATACTGAGTAGTTCCTAAAAACATCCTGCTCACATAATTGTTCATTTAGATAAAAGCACCAATGTGGATAATTTTAAAAATGAACAAATGGAATACTTTGTGTCTTGATAACTGTGGTGCTCACTTGCAAATAGAGCTGTAAGATGCATTATATTAAACTTTCTAGAATTTCTGCCTTGGTAGAATTAATTTGACATGTCTAAAAGTGCTAGAACTGTCATACACTTTAAGTCACAGCTTTTGTATTTTGTGATTGTTAAGCTAGAAAGAATTGCAGTCAAATACCAAACTTCATTTGTAGAACAGCTACAAATACCAGAAAAATTGGGGTTGGCTTGGAAGGGGCCTTAAAGACCAGTTCCAACCCTCCCCTGCCTTGGGCAGGGACACTTCCCACCAGACTAGGTTGCCCAAAGCCCCATCCAGCCTGGCCTTGAACACTCCCAGGGATGGGGCATCCACAGCTTCTCTGGGCAACCTGTGACAGTGCCTCACCACCCTCATAGTGAAGAATTTCTTCCTAATATCTAATCTAAATCTACACTGTTTCAGGTTAAAACCATTACCTCTTGTCCTATCACTACACGCCCTTGTAAAGTCTCTCCATCTTTCTTATAAACCCCCTTTAAGTATAGAATTCTGTAATAAGGTCTTCCTGGAGCCTTATCCAGGGTAAACAACTTCAGTTCTCTCAGCCTTTCTTCATGGGAGAGGTACTCCAGCCCTCTGATCATTTTTGTGGCTATCCTCTGGACTTGCTCCAACAGGTCCATATCCTTCTTGTACGGGAGACCCCAGAGCTGAATGCAGTACTCCAGGTGAGGTTTCATGAGAGCGGAGTAGAGGGGGAGAATCACTTCCCTTGACTTGTTGGCCACAATTGCAGCCCAGGATACAATTGGCTTTCTGGGCTGCAATTGCACATTGCTGGCTCATGTCCAATTTTTCATCCACCAGTATCCCCAAGTAGCAATTCATTGCCTACTGTGTACTGATGCTGGTGATTGCCCCGGCCCAGGTACAGGGCCTTGCACTAGGCCTTGTTGAACTTCATGAGGTTCACATGGGCCCACTCCTCAAGCCTGTCTAGACCTCTCTGGATGGCATCCCTTCCCACTGACGTGTCAACTGCACCACTCATATTTGGTGTCATCTGCAAACTTGCTGAGGGTGCGCTCAATCCCACTGTCCATGTCCTTAATTAAGATATTAAATAGTATTGGTCCCAGTATGGACCTTTGAGGGACACCACTTGTTATTGGTTTACATTTGGAAATGGAAATTCTGACATTGAGCCAGACATTGAGCCATTGACTGTAACTCTTTGTATGCAGCCACCCAGCTGATTCTATATCCAATAGTCCATCTATCAAATCCATCTCTCTACAATTTAGAAACAAGAGTGCTGTGGGGAAACATACCAAAGGCTTTACAGAAGTCCGGGGAGATAACATCAGTTGCTCTTCCCTTGTCCGCTGATGCAGTTGCTCCATTGTAGAAGGCCACTAAAGTCATTTTGCACAATTTGCCCTTGGTGAAGCTATGTTGGCTATGATCTGACTGGCTCTTCAGCTTGATTGGTAGCTGGTTCTTGTGGGTGCTGTTAAAATTACTTTTGTTATGTAAGAAGGAGACTATTCGACTTGAAGGTTGGTTCCACAACCAGGGAATACACTGCACAGGCAGAAATAAATGGAACTTTTAATGATAATTCCAGGTTGTATGAGTAGTACAAAACTTAAATCCACCATATGTTGAAGTGAATAAGAAGCCTGTGAGTTTTAGATCCTGCTGGTAAGATCCCAGATTCCTTCAAAGCTTTTCTGTTTTCTGAATGGGATGACTAATTGTTTTTTTTGTTGTTGTTTATTTTATTAAAATATTTTGGATTCAGCAGCTGTTCTTCCTGCATAATACGACCTTTACTTTTCCAGGATTAAAGACAGTTGTCACAGGAGGAAGACAAAGTTGATAACGATCAACTTGATGTTCATATTGTCATTTCTTTTCATGGAATGAAGTAGAAATGTGACAGATTTTTTTTACTTTGACAGTATATTCTGTTTGAAGGAACACAATTTTATCCTGATCGGGATGAAGGGAAAAAAAATACTTCATGATGATAAGTGTTGGACTTCCTCAGTTCCATCTACTGCTATACCTATTTAGGAACATCTATACTTAGAATAGGTGTTACAGTGCCACTGTTCAACCTCACTTGATGATCTTGGCCTCCTGTCTGACTTCAGACCTAATCATTGCTCACTTAAAACAACCATCCATCAGTGGCTGTAGTGCTTTCTTATTAACGAGTGGAAGACATGAAATAGTGATACAGATTCTAATGATTTAGAGCTGCTTTTGCCAGGCTGGCCACAAGACAGTGCTGACTTGGTACAGTACTTAAACACTCTCCACAATTAACTGTAACTATTTATATGTGGCTCTCCTTCTCATGTAGATGTATAACTTCATGGCAAAAGTTTAAATTCCATAAATACAGAAGCATATAATTAATTATTTAGCAATCTTGATAGTAGGAGAATGTCCACCTGAACAAAGGTATTGGCCTGCTTCTGCCAATCAGAAAACGTAAGTTTCAGTATAGATCCTCTGGGGATCTTATCTCACTAGTGTGAGAATTGACCACATTTTATCTTCTGCTTCCTTTCACTTAACTTGACACTAATTAACAAGAGGACTTTTCCTTTTATGTCTTCGAAGCTTAATTTCTGATGCTGTTTGAAACTTTAAGCATACTTTATCAGCTTGATCACTTCTTTATGAATGCCACTTCTCCTGAAGCATCTTCACAGACTGGCAGTAGAATTCCCTGCTTAGTAGAAACTAGAAGACAGCTATTGTCTGTAATTTTCTACAGCTCTGTTTGAAGATTTAGGCCGTGTTTGCTACCTCCCATCCATCTGCCGCCACTGTAAGTGATGCATCAGTACTTCAGGGTGTCATGTTTTAATTCCTTTAGAGCTCTGAAATGATCTTGATGATTTGTTTTGTTTTTATTGATTTGTGCTGTTTTTTGTTTTTTTTTTAACTTGCATATTTTTTATAATCCTGGAGTCATTCAGCTTGGAAGGGACCTCAAGATGTCATCTAGTTCAATGTCAACAGTGCATTATGGTTATTCTTTTAAGAATCTCTTTGCATGGGAAGCTTTGCTTTGGCTCTTCAAGGCTGAACGCTGGTGCAAACTAAGCTTTTCTGCAGTGACTTTGTTTTAGGATTTATCCTAAACTCCACTGTTTCCCACAATCAGTCTATAATCTCTATTAGCATTTCCATCTCTTCACCACCACTACAGTAATAGACCTAATGCTGTTCCCTTTCTGTGCTAGCTGCATCAAAACTACTACAGAATCCCTATGGATTCACATTCTGCAGATAACCTCGACCTAAGATTTTTTTCCTCTCAAACTACTCTTCTGCTGTTGCAAGCAGACTGCCCCTCAGTCTTGTGTTTCTGTCTCAAGTTCCTGCAGTGCAATCAACAACCGTCACCATTGATTAAAGCCATCTCTGTTGAGTAGGTTCCCTATACTCTAAAAGCTTCCTCATTCCTAATGATTCTGCCCCCTTTCTCTCAATGCTACTACTTGCTCAGCTGCTTTGTGGAACGCTGCCTCTCAAACAGGCTGCACACAAAATGCTGAGGACATTTCAAAGAATGATAACAGAAATGTTCATTTTTCAGTCTCATACTGATTCAAATTTTGCTACTCAGTGTTCCTTCTCTTCCCTCCCTGCTTTGGAGTTATTGACACCACGTATACATACCGTGACTGGAAACTTCTACCCAGCTCTAATTACCTGAGACCTTGTGGAGGCTTTGCCACCTACATACCCAGCAGGCAACATCTACTGCCATCACCAACAGGTTTTGTACCTCATAATAAAGACCCTCAGGCTACTGTGCTAATGTAAGGTGAAAATAGTGGCCGCGCACATTAATTCAGTGGATTGGTAGCTGTTGAAGCTCAACAGTGAGTATTTTTTCTTTGAGCTTTCATTAACTTGAATGTCTACTACCCTACTAAGAAACCAGGAGGCACAGCCCTGACTTTGGTCTGAAAAACATGAGTTTAGAACTGACCTGTACATAACCACATTCTACACTTTTAATGGTTTTGCTTTTTTCATAACTAAAAGGAGGTTGTGTGCTTGGGGAATTCTTTCAAAAAACAAAACAAAAAACGCTTGGTTAGTCCCATGGCACATTTATTTGACATGTCTTTGCATTCATGCATTGACTTTAGAAATAACTAAACAAATGCTTTATTGCTCATTACATTGATTTAAGCAAAAATTCCTGATCGCCTCTAGACTTAATAAATAGTTTGATGCTATAGCTGGTAAACTGTTAGAAAGGAGAATGGATGATAATGAGAGCTAAGTAATATCTGATCGTGATTGTAACAGCTGGTGTGTTTGACATGAACTCCTGAGCTATATTATTAAGTAGAATTCAAGCAGCTGAGAGGGAGCTGGTTTGTTTGTTCTAAGGATTTGGCTCTCAACCAGCTCCTGCAGTTTCACTTGTTTGTGGTTCTACAGAACAGTTGGAGAGGGCATATCTGCAAGTAGTAGTAGTGTGGGTGCTTTTCTTTTGAGCAGCAGTTCTAGCTAGTCCCAAAAGAAGACCTCATTGCATGGTATGCTATTAGCAGTCTGTCCAGATACACCATGCATCTGCATAGAAATTCAATCTCCAAGGCATTTGTCTCTTTCATTTATCTCAGTATTCAGTTCTTTCATTTTGCAGCATCAAATACATTTTCAATAACAAAGCAGAGTAAAAGAAAAGTAAGACCAGATTACATGAAGAGTTAGTGAGATTGTCTCACAAATTTACAAGAAATATAAATGTATATGTGCTGCAAATTTATAAGAAAATGTATAACATATAGACAATATTTCTGGCTCTGTGAAGCCGTTTGCAAGCAGCATTGAGATCGTTGCAACTATACTCTCAATGTCTAAAGAATTATGCCTGTATATAATTTTACAACCAAACAGCTGACTTATTTCTGCAAATGAAAGCAACATCAAAATATATCAACTGGTGCTGATGGGGGGAATAGAGGGAAATTAGTTTACCCTCCTTTAATCAATGCTATAAGAAATATGTGGAAAATTTTATTCTCTCTGTGGAAGTATTACAAAAGTTTCTTCAGGTGGCTCAAAAGTAATAAATTGTATTGAATAATTGTACATATTTTTTCCCTTTAAAAAGTACAGGTAAAAATACTTTGTACCTGCAGTTGACTCTGGACATGGATTAACTCTTGATTTCTGCATCTAAATCTTTCAGAATGTTTATCTATTTTTGTAGGATCACATTCTGTGCTTTGTCTCCATAGATTGAGTCTGATCCAGAGGTTATTTTTCATTACATTGGGAGATAAGTAGATGATAGGCTCCTTTCCTTATTAGTTTAGATAAGATATAAGCATAAGAAGATTTCTGTGGTTTTCATTCTATAGGAAAATACTTAGGTGTTCCATCAGATTTCCAAATCTGACTTTCTCAATAAATCCTTCAACTTTCGTATCTTTTTGTGAAAAGTTAAATTACTTCTGTTAAAGAATATGTAAGCATTAATTAATTCTAAGTATTTAAATACAAATGAAGTGAATAGAAGTATACAATAAAATTGGGAATGCTCCTCAGTAAAAACAATCAATAATAATAAGAACAATTTTATGTGAATGTAAAACAGGAAGACAATCTGCATGAAGATTAAGGAGTTTTTTTAAAGTGAAATAGTATTTCAGTTGCAGCCTCACTCTTTTTACACGAGGGCATGGGATTTGGAGCAGGGATATAGATATACATTGGAGAGGTGTTCTGAGAGAATATGCTTCCTTCTTTTGTCTGACAATATTGCACATGAGGAGTATTTGAGACAAATGCCACTATCCTTCGGAGTGTCTTGGGGAGAAACTCCTGTCATACTTTTTATTGTTGCTGGACTTTAAGAAAATAGATAGTTCTTTGCGCCAGGAGACTTACCCTTTCCCTGGGAAGTTATGGTGATCATTGAGAAATGTCAGGAAAAGGTGCTGGTGTGCAACAGACATTCATTTTATGTAACTCGAGGAAGAGGTTAAACCTCATCAAATTTGCTGTTTGAAGGAACAGATTAGAGATTCATTACAAAACACCACATTCTGTGCCACATGCAAGTCCTGCTGCTACAAGCTAACTGAAGATCATTGAGAAAATTGAATGTATCAAATCAAAAGCAGACATCATTGCTGGTTCTGCATGCCCTTCATGCCTCCAGCAATAAGTACAGATAATGGTATCTTTGCTACACAAGAGACAGATATTCTTTTAGCCTCCTTTGGATTTAGCAATACATCTTGTCCAGTAGATCAAATCTGAAACAGATACAAACAAGGCTCACTGGCTTTAATTTAGCATGGACAGTGCTAATTGGCCTGTATTATTATTATTATTATTATTATTATTGGCAGGACCATGCTTTTCAAACAGAGACCTGAAAGAAAAAATAAGGAGGGCAATTTTTACCAAGTCTTTCAGGAAATTGCAGGAATCCACATGCTATTTGTGTGCCATTTGCTGGTAAAAATGCAACAGTTGAATAATGTTGATAAATGTTGTGGTTGATAAGTGAGTACAGTTCCTGTCTCTTCTGTGCCAAAAGCTTGTCTCTGCCATACACAGACTGTATTTGCACCCTATGTGCAAATGATTGAGTAGGAATTTAGAAAAGATGTTCACATGAAATATCCTGAGCCACTTCCAGCGCAACTGATGCCAGAGGGGAATTTGGTTATTTGGCAGATGATTGCCCCTAAGCAGAGCTGTCATGAAGTATTTGAAAGACAAATCTTTGTTTTTCCTCAAGTCGATAAATAAAAAGCGCTCATTTTGTACAGGACAAAATGCACAGAAATGGGCAAACCTTTCTCAAGCGAAAAACTGAAAAGAGGATGAACAAAATCACTTCCGTAAAGATTTGAAGGATGAAAAAGAGGAGTAATATGTAGTGCCAGAGTTTCATGTAAATCTAACTTGCTTTCCTCAAAGAAAAATAGCGTAGGATATATTTATACGGCAAATTCAATTTTTTAGCTCACTGTTTATCTTGCAAGTCTTTTGTCAATAAGTATTTTACTTTTGTATTTCCACAGGTGTTATCTGGTCAGTTATCTTGCCATTTAATTTTCTAGTAATGCATAAGATAAAAGAGAGGTCAAGAGGTGGTAGATATACTGAAGGACTCGCCTTTCATGTTTGTGTACAGCTGTGATACTCTCCAAACACCTTTGATTGCTTGTTAAACCACCTGACTTTGATAACTCCTTCGAAAGTGCTTGGTACAGTACAATGTGGGGATTCTCTCATTCAGCTTACAAGAAGGCTCAAAAGCTTGTTTTAACAACCAAAAAAAAAACCAACCCTATGTAAACTGACAAAACTCTAAAGTAAACAAGGAAGATCATTTCAGCAGTAGTGTTGCCGGAGTAGAGTCAACCTTCAATTAACAAAAACCAGTCTTCCTTCTGGCATCATGGGCCAGTTCCATTTTTTCTTATAATTCAGATGCATTGAACCACCAAAAAGGCTCTCTAACTGTTAATCTGAAGAACTGGATGTGTCTGGTTTCTTTGTTTTCTTCAGCCTTTAGGCTGTCATCTGCTTTTGCAGGCTAAGCGAAATAACCACACTAGTTGTTTTTGGAAGCTAGTTCAATCCTGTTAGTGATTTAAAGCTGTGTTGTATCCTTGGGGGGCATGTTGTCCTTAATTTTTTGCAAGCATTGCTAGATAATTTTACAGTCCAGTAGATCCTCAGGATCTTCTTGTAAAAAGGATATGCTGTGAAGTTCGTTCTCTTCCATTTTTCTTTAAAAAAAACCTTTTTGTTTTCTTCAAACCAACAGCTGCAGAACAAAGTCAGCAGCTCACAATGACATTTCTTAAAGGATGCTATTTTCCCCAACTTGTTCTTAAAAACACTATTCATAGTATACAGACAATTTCAATCTTTTTCCTTTTATCATGCAAAACCAGTGAATAACTCAAACCTCATCAGCTTTTGCTGCTCGTAGGGTATCTCTTACAAACATCAGTCAGACTGTACTCAGTCTTTTCTCTCCATAGTTGCTTTTATTTCCATTTATATTCACGAGGGAAGAACAAATAACCTTCCCGATTCCAGGCAAGATCAATAACTGCTGAGATGCTGTAGGCAAACATTGCCAGACTGCTACAGGAGACGAAGGGGATGGTAGTCAGTACATCTGGGCGGACTTACTCCGTTGTTAAATGCCAACAGACATTTTGATTTGCTCGAAGGTTGTGTGTTAATATGCTTATTAACTGGCCCAATGCCAGAAGTAAAAGCTAAAGGATAAGAGTGAGAAGAACTCCTTGCTCAACCAGTTCTTTCTTAATGGTCTATGACAGTTGGTGATAGAAGAAATGAGTGTAGGTGGTTCTAAGATGCCTCTTTTCAGATCATATTTTCAAGATGTGTTTATATATATATGTGTGTGTGTAATTCCAACTTGAAATGCAGTTAAGTTACTGTAATGTTTTAATTGCATACTATCAGGAAGAAAAATAAATAAGTGAAACCTGCTAAGTATTCTGTCTAGGAATAGCCATGTGAAGTCTTCAGTCAGACAGTAAAATGAAACAGTAGAGCCATGTGATGAGTTTTGGTAAAAACAGAAAGAACTTACAGGACTGCTATGCCTTTTATTTATTTATTCTTTTTAACCTTCCATCAAGTCAGGGAAGGAAAGCAACATAATGATACCAATATGTGGCAATATGAGTACTTCAAATCTTTATGAATACTTCTAACCATCATTTCCTCCAAATATACACTGCATTCAAAACAACGTAATGTTTATCTTTGGAGAGAGCATCTTCTGACTATTTAATTATAGGAATGACCTCAACGTTTAACTGGTAAAAAATAAAAATAAAAATAAAAAATGCAGGGAATTCAGAGAAACGATTGATTTGCTCATAAATTTACTACCTGCTGGCAGCACTGCTTTTCAGTCAGAAAAGCACTTGTTTCATTTGTTTCTGACAGTTACAAATCGGAAATGTCTGCTTGCCTTCTTATATTTTGGTTGCTTAGTTTTATAGCTTGTCCAGTAAGAGAAATAGTCTTACAGTAAACACAAAGGAATTGAATTAGTCTGCTTGATGATTTAACTTACAACATAAAAGCAGCTTCTTAAATTACAGTTCTCCTCTCCTGAAACCTTCTTTTTGGTTTACATTAAAAGAACTACAAGAGAATTCACATTTCTTATATTTAAGGAAAATACATATGCACTTTATTTGGGCTTGTTTTGGATGTGCACATTATTCATCAGATACTTCAAAGACTATTATCTTTCAGAGAAATCTCAACAATAAGAAAGCACTGAGTTAAGAAAGCACCATCCTCCTTTCTTACTATAAAAGAGATTTTTTTCAAGTTATATTACTTATATAAAAAGCCTGCAAGATGGTGTGTCAGAGGTCTTGTGGAGAAAGGAACTAAGAAGGATGTTAAGGATGCTAAATTGTAACATGTTCCTCTCTCCTGAAAAACAGATTCTCAGAAACGCATAATCGATGCAACTGCTAGTGTTACAGAACTCACTTGTCACAGAATCAAGCAAAACTGTTGGCACAGAGCTGCAAATACAGGTTGAATTTACTCAACTACTGAAACATTATGGCTGGAGCGAATAAAAACTTTTTATTCCTTTTCCATACATATAAAACTGAAAGAGAAACAGGCTGTAGCTGTTTGTCACAGAGGAGAGTCAATTAGAGAGTTTTATGTCAAATGGCTTGCTCCTATGTCATCCATGATGTAAATCGAACAGACTAACAGTAGGCACTGTCTCTGTACTTGTAATCATTTTACTTTTTAAAGTATTTATGATGTTTCCAGTATCTGAGATCAAAATATCTGGAAATTTCTGTATCAGCTTTAGCCTTAATATAAGGATTAAAAGAACCTCTTTATTGTTTCAACTTGGCATAGCCTTAATATACAAAATTAAATACTCATTATATTTGATATATGTTTAAACAGTAGAAGAAATACTCTAAAAGAGTAGCTTAATTTATTTTTGTATCCACGAACACACCCAGTTAATAGTGAAATTGCCCATTCGTGAACAGGAACAGAGGATGTCTGTAAGTGGTATTAGAGAAAACTTTGGTGCAAATGAAAGTAGTTAAGCTTTTTTCTGTTTAATGAAGACTGAAAAGTCTGGAACCCTGTAATTCTGTGCCCAACGTCATGACTTGTTTTTAAACTTCAGTATTCAAACTTCTTAGTTTGGACTCTCATCATGCTTGGTTCCTGGGCCCCAGTCCTTTCATCAGCAGCTTTGCACATGTGTTAGTTTCCAGCTTGTTTCTTTCTAGAGCTAGCTACTCTATTACCCTACATGGGAGGAGGGTCCGGACACAGTTGGTAAATAGCTCATTCCAGTGTCTAGTGAAGCTGTAGCTTGAACAAGTCACTTAGGACTGTCCTGTGTCATTGTCCTGTATACGCTCTCATGCTGTGCTGCAAGCTGTATATAACTTTCACCCACAACTTCCTGGAAATACAGTCCTTTGGCTATCTGGAGCACTTCGAGTAGGGAAGAAAAAAAAAGGCAGGGGAGGGGGGAGAGAAAAAGGAAAAGTTTTATTTCTTGAGACCATGGAACTACAGCTGGAGAAACAGAACAATTGCTCTGCAGCAATAAGCATAACTCTCTCAAGGGAACAAGCCCTGAGCTAGGTGAAGATCTAGTCTGTGCTACCTGATTTGTGGGATGAGAAAATAGACGAAGAAGACAATACAGAGATAGTCAGAGTAAGTTTTAACCATTTGAGGACTGGCCTTTGAGTGATACCAATACCTTACTTACTCAAAATACATGTAATGGTGTCAGAGCATGGGGCTATTCAGAAAGATTCTCCCTTGGTGAGGCAGGAGAGCAAAGAGGCATAGTTTCTTTTTTCCATTGGCTCAGCAGGCTGGATGGATTTTCTCTGTGCAAGTACCCATTTGCTATAAACCAACTCAAGGAGGATGGCAGAATACTGGGGACCTTGAGCTTCGGACTCTTTTGTAGGTAACCCACTATCAGATCTAGTGAAGCATGCAGGGAAATTGCACTCTTGCTGCTTTCTCACTGCTCAGGTCTGCTACTTGAGAATCAGTTCATTAAGCTATTATGCTGATGCTGGAGTAAAACATTGAAATTAACTAAATGAAGTTACGAAAAAAAAAATAAAACGAGTGGAAGAACAATAAAAGTTGGAATAGTTGTTATCCTGTTCATGTTGTTACACTAGTATATTTAATAAACATCATTTAAAACTTTTTCCATTAGCAACTGCAACAAGCATCACAGAACACTGGCTGAAACAAGCAGTTCTCCATTTGCTATTGAGTTAACATTAAAAAGCAAACAGGACTTCCTTTACCTAGCCAGAGTGATGTTAGCCTCTTACCTGCCTGCCACCGTGGTCTAGGTGCACAGTAAAGGCATTGCTCTGAATCACTTAATGGCATTGGAATTAAAAGATACAGTCAAATTAACAAAGCCAGGAATGAATCTTCTGGTAGCGCTTTATGCTACGTTAAGGATGTAATTACTGATTCACCATGCAATGTTTACCAGGCTTCTCCACCCGCGCCCCCCTTCACACAGATGGTGCTGCAAATCACCTCCCAGCGGTCACCTGCTTGAAAGGAGAGTTTTGTATGCGAAGTGCTGTTCTTTGTTTAGATACCATGGCTTGCAAGATGTAAAATGAGGCAGCTATTTAAATTTGTTGTTACAGCACTTGGGCTGGGTACACAAGATTAAATAAAAAGAAAACTAGGAAGCAGATGCTTGTGGCTTAACAGACGAATTGTGCTAAAAGATACTCCTCATTACTGGTGGATATGAGTAATTTTACTAAGGCAGCTGTTTCCTTAATCAGGAAAAACACAAACCTCCAAGATAGCATCCAGATGTTTTCTGTATTGCTTCACAATATAATGAGTTTCCATTGTATGTGCCTTATTTCTAGTTCCATTCATATTTACTTATGTCCGATATATTTTCAAATACATATATCATCTTCCTTAACTGTAGAAGACCTGAGCACTAAACACACAACATTTTGTTCTCTCAACACACATGCCTTGTGTTAGTCCAGTGGTTGCTCCTAGGGCTGACGGTGTTTGTGTCTCTCACCAGCATCCAAGCATTTGAACATCAGATTTCTCAGGTTGCTGGCAGTTTTCTTTTGTTGGGGTTGAGGGGAGGTGGGTCTGTAGGTATCAACCCTGTTCCAGTTATCTGGGTATCAGCTAAAAACTCACACTAGTTCTTGTGTTTGGGCTTAGTCCTCACTCATGGGCTGCTAGTAGTTTTAATGTCTGCTAGCTTGCCATCTGCGCTTGCTAGAAGCTCATTCATCATTTGATGGGGAATCTGGGATTCCAGCCTTTTCAGTAATTCCTTTCTATTTCTGGCAGGATATAAGAATGGCATCCCAAATCTTTGACAAAGATTTACCTACGCTGAGCTACGTTATATTGTATTTATTGGGGATTGTGTGGGAGTTCAGAATCTTAAACTTTCAGTGCAGCTTTTTTAGGCATGAGTCTTGCTACCTGTGGTTTGAGTGTCTGGAGCCAGCTTGCCAGCATGTGGTTGATCTGCACATATGCAGCAAATCCTGTTCGTTACTCATGACAATGCTGCATACCACACCTTTTGGAAAGTTAAGGCAGCCCTGAATTTGGGGGGAGGAATTCTAAAAGGCTCTCGTACAGAAATAATTTATTTTAGTACAGACAGTTATTAAAGTTTGTTTAATTTATTCATCACCACCTTGTCTTGAATTATCACAACAGAAATAATATTCATGATGAGCTTGTGAGCTTTACAGGTACTAATAGGATGTAGTTTAACTTTTAATTGTGCAAGTATGCATAAGCTTTAAAAAAGTTAATGGTTTCTTGACATTAGTAGATAAACTAGCAGTTACTTGTGGCCTAAGAATTCTTCCTGTTAAATTGTTCTTTATAGCTGCATAAGCAATCTTAAATACACATAAATAGCACAAAAGGAAATAACTAAATATAACTGGAACAATCTCTTCCTTTATAATTTTTTAATTCTTTGCTTATTTAGCAATCCTTTCATTCTAATTTTAAAGTACCAGTCAGACACATATATTAGTGTGCAGTAATATTTCTTTGTTTTATGCTTTGCCTTCTTTCTGCCAGTTTGTACCATTTATTACTGACTTGCCTAAAATATGATTTTTGAACACAAAGTATCTACTTAGAAATTCTTTAGTTAAAAAACCTGAAGTAATTACGTGTGCTAGCTACTGCTGATAACTTGAGGGTTTTGTGTTGTGCTTGTTGCTATATACATTTGGATTAAATCTGGAAATCTCTCCCTAATCCAGTTACTTCCATTTGATTAAATTCTCTACAGTCTTTTCTATGGGGGGGATTCTTCATGGTGCTACATGATTTCTTTGGTACAATAATCAGTTAGAAGAGGAAATTAATTTTCTTGCCATCAGTAAAACCATAACAAAAAAAGGCTAATTGAATAAAAGAAAGGATAGATTTGTTTGTTTGTTTTTTGAAATTGTAATCAAATTTTTGTACTAAGCATCTTTTAAATAGATTTCCTTAAGAAAAAAAAATATATATACACATATTAGCTTGGTGTATGTTTTAGCTTTCTTTGTAGGATAACAGATGCTTTTCATGCTCTTCATTGTCGAATAATATCCATGGATATGACGATATACTGTTTATTGTATGGTATGGTCTCTACAAGTTGGGGACCAGCATACTGGGGTATCCAGTACAAGTGTAAAAGCATAGCTATGTTCATTATTTCCACAAGTTGTGAAAAAGACACGTGCTGCTCTAATATTTACAAGTGAGATGGAGTTGTGGCTCACAGAAACCACAAGCTGTCTGAATCTCCCACAACAGCAGGGTCCGGGAAAGTTCTTTAAATACTTTGAGATTTTTGAAAGCTGGAAGCTGCTGTGCCCCTTCCTGAGCTGACACGTCGCCTCAGGTGCCAGAAGCTTTCAGGTTTGAGTGCTCTAATAGCTGTTGCTCTCATATATGTGTTAAATATACACTTTGGACTTCCATATGCAAGATCTTGTTAAAAACTCTACCCTGAGGCTGATTCAGCCCACAATTGAGATGGGAATTCTCCTTTTACTGCAGGTCCGTATTTTTCAGGTTCTCTTATCTGGAAACCAGTATACACGTTATCTGTTGTGATGTTACAGCCCAGCAGTGTGTGACAGCAGATGCTTAACAAGATTCTGGGAATGGCTGCGGAGTATAATTATTTTTAAACATAATATTCCTCCTACTTTATACAGCTGATATTGTTCTCATATGTGTGTGAGAGATTTGGATGAAACCTAGCACTGCTTTGAGAATTTTAATGAGAAGGGAGCGGCCGAGATTATTTACCAAACTGAGGCTTTTCAATGTAGCCCTTTTCCTGGGCTTTTTTCTGATGTCCCCAGACCCCAAGAAGCCCCTCCGCTGTGCTGTGCATAAGCTTCACGTGTGCTCCCTCTGCCGGCATCCCTGCGGGATGAGAAACCTGCCTCACGGCCGGCAAGGGGGCAGCTTGCTTGTGGAAATCCTTGTTGAAGTAAAACCCTGCTCCCTCCAGTCAACATTCTTATTTGTGCGTGTGGTGAGACACGCTTTTTAAGGAAGTTGAGGCATGCTTTGTTTCCTTCTTTGTGCTTTTAAGGAAACGGTGGTGATTTACGTTTCCAGCACAAAGTCAGCTCTTCCCTGCCCAGGCTCAGTAGGCCGCAGGCACCCCTGTGGTAGGTGTGGTGCAGGAGATGCAGGTGCCACAGGTGCTGGAGGGTGTCGTGTCCAGGCCCTGTGCCTCTGCCAGCAGGCTCCAGCATCTGGCTAAGCTTCCAAACCTAGGCTGCTACAGGGGAAAACACTCAAAACAGTCTCTCCAGCACTTCCAGATCTGCATAATAAATACAATTGCAGCTGCATAAGTCCTAGATGATGGTGTCTTGGTCTCCTTCTGCCAGTACTAGTTTCCACGCCGACGTGACTCATTACAATGCTTGGATCCAGAAATGTTGTTAACTTGCAGCACAGATCATTCATAACTGACTTGACTCAGCCAGGAGTAAGTGCGGGCTGACTGAAATTAAGCCCCAAACCACCTGTTACTGTCAAGGTGTCAGCAATTGTAAAACAGATAATTGCTGCAGAGTTAATGTAAGCAACCAGGTATCTTATCAATGTGTCATAAACACTGAAAATATTTTACAGGAAATTGTTTCACATAATATGACAAGTGTCATACCACTTGAAGATAGTAGAATAATACGTCTTATATTATTCATCCATACTATTGGGGTATTTCAGGTGGAGCAGAACAATTTTGTAGCATTTCCAATCTTTCATTGTAAAAATAAAATACAAACATAGCAAAAATCCTGGATTGTCTTTCGGTGAACAATGTATTAGAGCAAGTTCTTCTAAAAGAGCTCTCCTTTGTTAGCGGATCACTTTAAACCTAAATCAACATTTGTTAGACTGAAAGGATTTCTATTCAGTGTTCTGAAGAGAAGCAAAGCAGCCTGTCCGTGTTCATTTTTCTGCTCTTGTTTGCTGCTTTTGCACTGAAATATTCATTCCTTACCCCACTGGGAGAGGCCGTCAGGTACAGGAAAGAAAGCAATAAATCTTACTTAGTGGCTTGTCAGTTTTTATCTGTAAATATAAAACAAAAATGAAAAATGCTTAATGTGACAGAATTAGAAATGAAGAGAAAATGTATTTGTCAATTAGAAAAATAATAATTAGGATCGTTTCCTCTGATTGCAGTTAAAAATTAACTTCTGGCTTCACTGGTATGGAACTTATAATGCTCTTTTTAAATTTCATGTGCATCATACAATTCTGAGATATTTCTTTGTTTCCTGTGTTTTCTTTTCTTCCTGATTAGCAACTGCAATTAAATCTATGATGAGGTAATCTAACATTTTCAAAGGAGTTTGTCATTCTAGCTGGAGGAAATGTTTTTGTTTATCCAGGGAAGAAGATAACCTTCCTGCACTGTAATGAAAGTCAATATTGCACCGAATGACAGCTCTGGTCTTAGTCCTACAGTTGCACCTTTGCAGGCAGATCCTTATTTCTCTGTGGGAACACTGTTTTCCCTAATAAGATTTTGTAATGGACACAACAGTCTGCAAAATCTCATTGATTGTGGGATTGGGTCTTCTAGCATGAGCAATGCAGCTGTGAATGTTTGACTTCTTTTAAAAGAGAAGGCATTTTTCTCTAAAGCCATTTAAAAAAACAACAACAGAAAACATACTTTTGATATCTGCATGCCACAAGATTGGGTAAAGAATGTGAGTAACTAATGTAAATGAACTGGTTATTTGGAAAACATAGTTCATTAAATTCACAGCTTTGTTTCATCTAAAGTTTGTGTCCTGATTTACAGCCAAAACCTCAGTATTCGCATCAGTGACAAAAAGAAAGCAGAACAAAACAATCCCATGCCCAAACTGCTTTTCTAAGCAAGAGTGCCTCACATAATTAAGGTCATATTTGAGAGAAATAGGGAAAATGTTATTAGGAAAAGAATTGCTGTAGGAAAACTGCTGGTGTAAGTACTGTATATGCAAATGTGGTTACTTTCCTTACATTTTTCAGTAATCATGCTAGCAGTCCTACTAGAATGAAAGGTGCAGATGATAGCTACTGAGGAAGTGCATGACTTGGCACTGGGAATCATGACACACATAAGTATGATGCTGTGCAAAAGCATACCTCCTGGCAGCTTGTGTAGTGGTAGTGTGCTCAGAGAAGGGCTTCAGCTCTAAACCTCTTAGCTTGCTATCTCTAATGATGGCCAAAAATATTTATATGTATTTAAAAAATAATTAAGAATGATTCATGGAGTGAGAAAATAATGTTTTGTTCACTGGATAAGTGGGCTCAATGACTTGATGTGTGTGTTAGCTGTAGAATGAGCAGACAAGAACAGGAAAGCCAAGTGTGCAGAGCAGTGACATGGATTTCTTCTTTGTGTATTACCGAGTGCTAAAATGTTGTTAAAAGAAATGCTGGCTTGGAGAAATAGTGGCAGGATTTGGAGTGGGTTTTGGTTGTGTAAGGCACTTGAGATTGGTAACTCAAAGACAAAGATGCTGCTTTATAGGGCACTGAGCTTGTTTTAACCAATGATTCATAATATAAACAGAGATCTCAGAGGAAAATGTAGCAACTTGATTTTCTGTATAATCTGTTATATGACTGTAGTAAGTATCTAATTTGCTTTAGTGCTAATTTTGAGTAGGATTGCTGAGTGCGAAGGAGTCTGTGCATTTACTCTACAGAGGAGATATTCTTGCACAGGACAGATACTCACACAGTGAGTATCAGTATTATACAAGCATGTTAGCGATCTTACATAAACTTTAAAAAATATTACTACAACATTGCTTTTAAAAAGAGGGATCATCTTGTGTCCCATATCTGTCTTCTGACAAAAAAATGAGGTCAGAGAGAAATGTTTGAGAAAGCATTAAATATCCTAACAGTGTTACATACCAGTCTTCTATTTCTGACCTTTTCAGTTATTATTTTTCCCTAAATCACAGTGCTTCACTGATTCAAAGAATGATTTTCTTTACTAGGGCATAGTATGTAGTCAACTTAAACGTAAGTACAATTTTTAGTGGTTTGGTTCCTTTTTAACGTTAGCCACAGCACTTTCCTCTCACTCCTCCACTTAAAAGAAGGGATTTGTCAGTGCGGGTTACTCTTTTTATTACTTGATGAAGTGATAGAGGTACATCAGGTAAATAACACCACAGTCTCATTTAATCAAAAAGTGTGCACTCCAGATATGATAGAGCAGTGGAGTAAGTCAAGTTGGTCTTGGAATTGATATGTAGACTTTTAGAAGAACTACTCTTGTTTTGTTTTGTTTTGTTTTGTTTTATAAGAGGGTGTGGATGAAGGGTGGGTGCAGGCATAGGATTGTGACAACATCCACCAGGTCTGATCCAGACAGACTACTTTGTCTAAGTAAGCCTTCATTTCTGTTGGCTGAGCATCCATGAGGAGAGGCCAGAAAAAGTCCCTGAGCTTCTCAAGATAACCACTATGATGGGAAATTTTGCAGTAGACTTTTCCTTTATTATATAAATTGTCCTATATTTTTCTGTGCTCTGTCATTTCTGCCTTTCTGTACATCCCTGTAATGGTGTTGTGGTTTAGCCCGGCTGGCAGTCAAACACCACACAGCCGTTCGCTCACCCTCCCCCCTCCCTCTCCGGGATGGGGGAGAGAAACGGGAAAGTGAAGTGTGTGAGTTGAGATAAAGACAGTTTATTAAGACAGGGAAAAGAATAACAATAATAATAATAATAATAATAGTATTAATAGTAATAATGTGTACGAAATAAGTGATGCACAATGCAATTGCTCACCACCCCTTGACCAATGCCCAGCCTATCCCCGAGCAGCCGGCCCCCCCTCCACCCCGGCTAGCCACCCCTATATATTGTTCAGCATGACGTCAGATGGTATGGAATACCCCTTTGGCCAGTTTGGGTCAGCTGTCCTGGGTCTGTCCCCTCCCAGCTCCTGCTGCATCCCTAGCCTGCTCGCTAGCAGGACAGAGAGAGGCTGAAAAGTCCTTGGCTTGGTGTAAGCACTGCTCTACAACAATTAAAACATCAGCATGTTATCAGCGCTCTTCTCATTCTGATCCAAAACATAGCACCCTGCCAGCTACTAGGAGGAAAATTAACTCTGTCCTACCTGAAACCAGGACAAATGGGTATCATACTTTTTGCTTACCAAAAAATGACTTTACTCAGTAGGAGTGAGGAGAGTTTAGGGCTTGGCAAAAATTTAAAATTCGTGTTAGCAACAGAGATATTAAGCAGTTTCTATTGTTTATTCATTTTTATAAACTGAAAATACAAATATCTTAACCTGTACAGCATCTATTTCTTGTCTAATATTAGAAGTTTTTGGTCTGGAGTAATTACAACCAACACTAGTTTTCCCTATTATCATTTTTCAACTGTTAAAGCCTCAAACTGAAAAACAATGTGGTTCCTTTATTAGTCTTCACCCTCTTACCCTCACTGAAAGAGTGTAATTTTGCTGTGTGAAGTTGCCATATAGTGCGTTCAGTCATTCACAAAGTGTTGTGTTCTTGTCAGTCTTGCCTATACTGTTGTACTTGATAGATAGTGATTTGGCAGTCAGTTGTTCAGCCATGTTAAATTAGCCCTAGAGATAAAATTGGATAGTGTCTGCAGTTGACTTATTTTAACTTTGGAAAGGGAAGGAAAATCACTAGTATGCGTTAGTAATAACTTGTTGAAATTGTCTTGTAAACAAGAAGTGCATTTTCACTTCAGGGCTTGTTCCAAAACTGTAAGAAGGTCTAAAAATCATTTTTTCTTGTCTGTTTTTCTAGCTGCTTTTCATTTTTGGTTTCTGTTTCTCAGATTGCTTACTACATTGGAAGACAGACATTTGAGAAAAGAAAGAAGTTAGAATGCCCAACTTCACTGTCTGTTCAAAGCACTAACAGCTTGTTCAGTGCTCTGTCCTTATCATGAGTGGCTTTGACTTTCCTTGCTTATCTGTACGTGGAACAGTATTTCCTTACTGCTTCACATCGGATGTGTTTATTTTTGGATAACTGTTATTTCTGACATTTATCTGGAGTAGGCAATTTTCTTTTGAACGAAATCAGGTTGTTAATTTATAACATAAACAAAATAGAATAGAAAAAAATACGTGTGAAAGTTGGTAGAACTATTTGAAATTAAAGCACTATTGCTATACATCAAACATTTAATTGAGAAACTAGAAGGTCACATTTTTGTCCAGAAGCAATTATTATAACAAACTTCTTGCTGAGTTGGCATGTGATTTTTTTAATGGTGAAGGATTGATACAACCTTTAACGGAGCAGTTAGGGAGCCTTGGTTAGTTACTGTTCTTGCGGCCACTGCTAGGGTTAAACATGTATGTGCCTTTGAAAGAGAGATCTCCTCTTTTTCTTAAATACGAGTCCAAAAAGAGCGTGTATGGCACATTGACAATCTGCATCTTCAATCACATACCATAAAATAAAACATCTACCTGCTTTACATGTAGGGCTGGCTTTATGCTGCACAGCAGACAGATGCTTCTACAAGGATTCAGGAACGTTGTGTACCCATTGCTCAGGAGGTTTGTCACGACCGCTCTCCTGTGAGTGCTTCAGTGTTTCAGACCAGAGGTGCTAAGATAAATATCTGAAGGGAGGGTGTCAAGAGGATGGGGCCAGACTCTTTTCAGTGGTGCCCGGTGACAGGACAAGAGGTAGTGGGCACAAACCGAAACACAGGAAGTTTGGCTGAATATGAGGAAACACTTCTTTACTGTGAGGGTGACAGAGCCCTGGCACAGTTACCCAGAGAGGCTGTGGAGTCTCCTTCTCTTGAGATAATTCAAAACCCACCTGGAGGCCATCCTGTGCAGCGTGCTCTAGGTGGGCCTGCTTGGCGGGGGGGGCGTGGTTGGGCTAGATGATCTTCAGAGGTCCCTTCCAGCCTTGGCCATTCTGTGATTCTGTGATTCATATACTGTGAAAATGCCAGGAAGCCTCTCGTGCTGAAAGAGCAAAACATAGATTCAGGTTTAATAGAGCAAGTGAACAAATGCAACTGTGTAGTGTAATGAAGGGAAAGCTTGTGTGCTCCTTGTGGGGTCACTTGCTCCTCTCCAGTAAATCTACTAAGGGATTAGTAGATTTCTTCTGCACCAGCTGTTCTTTCTGAATGTCCCTCAAGGTTTTAACCCTTGGGGAGACTGAATTATATGCTGCCTGATGATCCCAAATGCCTAATTAATTCTTGGCAGAATCTACACAATCAGTGATGTGGGAAGTCAGAAATAACATAGATTATGAAGGGATTTCCAAGCAAATTATTTTCCCTGTTGCCTCACTTCAGGTTTATTCCAGCACTCACATGCACTTTACTCAAAAAAGTTTTCTGACTACAGCCAGAATTTAGCTTCAAATTCTGTAACCTTCCTCAAAATTTTGGAATTACATTGTAATTCCAAAACTGAGACTACTTTCAGAGAAACCTCTGTCATATAGAGACAGTGGGGTTTTTTGGAGGTTCTTTCTGGTAACGTGATTGTCTCAGAGCTTTAAATTCTCTCCTGATCACATATTTTTAAACAATAAAGAGCTTTACTCGAAGTGGATTTTAGAAAGTGGGACTTTAAAAGTTGTATTTCATTTATGTAGAAAGAAATTTCTTCTGTTACCTCGTTTTGCCCAGTAAATGTCTTTATGCATTCACTTAAGCATATAGAGAGGGTTCCTGTGCATTGTTTTCCTTTTCCGAAAATTTGCTGTACTGTACTTGGCTACGCTGTGAGATGCATCAAGTGTACAAATTGATTTCTAAAAATAAATAAATACAAATTCATCATCAATATGTTTGAGGGGGGAAAAATGAACCGCAGGGAGACATTATTAGAAAGACGGGAGGATGAAGGTGACTTTGCTATTCTGGCTATTACACCTGGGATAATGCCTTTCAGTTTTGCATGGGATTTCAGCGTAATTCCAAGCAAGTAGGCCTTGCACATCCAAATACTGAGATCACTAAATAGGTTGCTATATTTAAGTTGGAACAATTTTGCTTCTAATTAGAAACTCTTTTACTAAAGCGCTCAGTGCTCCAAAAGTCAGGCTAATGTAACCTTAGCTGAGCTGGCAGACCAAGGAGAGCAAAATCCTCTTTGTTGTAGTGTTATAACAGTTACTCTGAACATAAAAGTTCCTGGTGTTAAATTGTTTGTAATTCTTGTGGGCATATGTTAAGCATTCAAGGTCTTTCTCCTTCTTGTTTAAAAGATGAAAGTTTAGACTCTTTAGGTGCTAAAGATCAGTTAACTCTCAGTTACCTGTAGGAGTAAATTTTGATTTCTGAGTTAATCATGGCATTGACGCCCATCGGGGTATAAGCCAAATGAGTCCATAAATACTGTGGTGCTGCAAAAATATCACTACACTGACGTTTCTCTTGTTGGGGGGGAGAGTTGCATTGTGTTTGATTTCTGCCTCAGATCGTCTGTGCAGTGCACATCCACCATGTGGCAGGTATGTGGCCATCCAGCCCAGGTCCCTGTGGCACACTGTTAACAAATCCAATTGCCATGAGCAGTTGTGGAGGACTTGTGGCCCTGGGCAGGCAGCTGTGTGTCACCCAGCATGGACCCAGCAACGCACCCGGCTATTGAAGCCCTCCTCCAGCGCACAGCAGTCCTGTGCAAACTAGAGCAGGTCCAGCCTCACTGGTGTCTCTGATTTACGTCTCCTGGTCATGCTAGGCGCAGGTTCTCTGGCTGTCTTCACTGTGTCATCTTCCTTCAGTAGTCCGTGGTACCCACTACCCACTGTAACTTTGTGTAATGGAAAACTGCTTGTGCTGATTTGTTTCTTTTGACAGCACTAAAGAAATAACAGGGATGCTTTGTTGTGCCGAGATGTCATTTAGTGGGAACTGCAACGCGTTTTCCAACACTTTGTTTCTTCTTAACTTCCAGATTTTCCGAAAGAAGGCAGTGGAGCTTGGAGAGAAATTGCTACCTGCTTTCAACACTCCCACTGGGATACCTTGGGCATTGCTTAATATTAAGAGGTAAAACAACTGATTTTTGGTGACAAGAGCATATAAAATAGTTGTGTTGAAAAGTCCTTTGCCTCAGAACTATTACAATTTCCTCACAGTTTTAGTCTTTCCAGCTAGGTAAAAGCTGATGTAAGATCCTTTGTTCTATAGCTTAAATGCAGAAATGTAAGTAAGTATACATTGTGTGCACAAGAATGCATGTAGAAATAACGTTTATTCACCTTCGAACTGGCTGCTTACTTGTCAGTTAATATGTTGCTCATCACTTTTCTCAAAGTCCTCCATTGGTTTTAGTGTCATTATACGTACAGTAGTTGCAAAAGGACACGCACCACTCTGAAAGGGTATGGTGTCCAGCTACTTCCACTCTTATTTTTACTTAAACTCAAATAGAGTGTCAGTGTGTCCTTCAGCAGTATATCAAGAAGCAAGAGTAATATCTGATACAAATGACGTATTGGTCCTCATCCTCTCCTAAGGAGTGCGTAGAGTGCATATTCATGTTTTTGCATATTCATTTTTGCATATTCATAAGGACACATCAGCTTTCATAATACTGCAAATAAACCCCAGTATCACCCATCACAAGAATGAGAAGTACTGCTTGTCGGGGAGAATCAAGGATAATTTCACTCTGTATGTGTGGGAGTCATCTTTTTTGATGGTGGTGGTTTGCTGTGCTATTCTCACCTTGACAGTCAGCATCTTCCCCCGTTCTCTGCTCGATATGTATTCATGGATATGCCTTTTTCCCAGACTGGGACGTGTGTTGGCATGCTTGCTTGGTTGGCTGTGTGTGTTTGAGGATTCCCATTAATCTGCTCACAGACAGTCCTACAGAAATCCCTGGCATCTGAGTTTGGACAGGCTTATCTTCCACCCTCCCTTCAAACAGAAAGGAGGCGAGAGGCGAGAGACAAACAGCATGTGTGCATGCTAGGTGCAGGAGGGAGTTAGTTCCTCGCAGACTTTTGAATCGCTGAAGGGACTGATTGACTGGTGCCTGGCGATGGTCCTTGCACTTCGAGTAGTTACTTACATGCATGTTAATGATTTATTCTCAAAAGCTTTTAATGAGTTCTGTACAAGTTAATTGTACAATGGCTTGAGGGTTTTTGTTTATTTATTTGTAAGCTGTTACAAAAGATTCTGAGTACAAAATCCTAGCATACATTTCTAATTGCAGCACAACAGTACCTTATACTACATAGTGTATTTAAATAGTAAGGTTTTCAGGCTAAAAATTTGTCTTATATGTAGCCGTCATCTACTAAATATATCGATGTTTTTTGCAAACAGTTCAAATTCTGTGGGGTCTTTATGGTTTTCTTCCTAGCTTCTCATGACAAAAGCTGTGGGACATTGTAAATCCTGGCCACAAACAATGTGAGGTGGTGATAAAAATAAAATAAAAAAATAATGGGGGATTCATTTCTTATCTGTAACCAAAGTGGAAGAGGATCTGTGCCAAGATAACTTCCTCTGCTGTGGCAGCAAGTGTTACATTCAGTACTGTGTTCTTGGTTATTCGTTCTGAACCCTTGCGCATCTGTCTAGATTTGACCTTCAATAGATGACTCTTCCATAATACCGTGCGTAAACAAATATGCTGTCATCCAAGCTTAGGAAGTGCTAAGCCATTGAAGCCTGAATATATTATGGACCTAATATGCCTCATTTCTGATTAGTATTTTATTTGATTTTATTTTGATTTATGCTTCAAATTGGAGAACACTAACAATAGATTGTGGGTGTCAGTGGTTATTTTTAAATGACTATTTTTGGATTAACAGATGAGCTGGATATTTGTTTCACTATGCAAATGTTCTTCACAAAATAGTTTATTTTCTCTGCTCATCCTGTAGTATCAGAGACAGACCTGCTCTCTCCTTGACTGCCTCTGTGTAAACATATATATGTGTTTTTGTCGTGTGTGTCCTAGCATATACTAAAGGCATCTACCCGAATTCTTACCATCTTTCTCTTTTCTGTTGTTTTCCTTCATCCTTCTCCTTTCCTCATGACTTAAAAGCCACGGGACATTTGCTGTTTATCTGTGGAACCTGAATTTTCAAATATATTAAAATGTTTACTGTACTTATTCTGCAGCTAAAATTTTTAGTCAATTTCTTGAGTATGTTTCTGTATGAAATTGCCGTTTGTCTCTGAAGTAGCTTTTAAGTAATTAAGTTGGTAGTTTTTAATGGGATTTCCTTTTGTTTCTTTCTAAATATTTCAGCTGCATTTCCATGTTTTTGATGTTCTTGATATTGCTCTGTATCTTCAGCATCTGTTTTTCACTTCTGATTATAGTGCTAAATTTAAAGTTCCCTTTTTGGCTCACGTGCTACTTTCAGTAACTAGTGTTATATCACACTTGTTGATTCTGAGCTGAGAGCACTGGTACAAACAGAGGCTGCAGAGGGAGAATGAATACAAATTGGTGGTGGCTTGATAGAGAGGTTTCAGTTCTTATCATGTGGATTCTTATATTTTCTTAATGCATAGATAAGTTCTTCTTGGGATAGGGAGGACAAGCTGGCAAGGCTAGTTTTTAAAATTTATTTATTTATTCCCCTCACCTGAATAATTTATTTATCTACTTTGTCTTCAGAGCTTCTAAAACAGCAGCTGTAACAGCTTTTTAAAATACAATTACTTCTTGGTCCTTTACTTTTGTTCTCAGTGAGCCATGACAAACTGGCTTCTTCATTCTAAAATTTTCATTTCTCTTTCTCTTAAGCTTCAAGTAATTTATGACTAAGCAATCAGATTGCTTAGGTAATTCTCTCATATGCCTCTCAGATTTATAGAAATAAAAGTCTGAAATTAAAACTCCCTTAGATAGTGAGTTAAGTAATCTTAAGAAATACCCAGCTTGCATCATGTTCTCAGTGTCAGGTAACCTTTTTAATAGATCTACCTATTTTTACCCTTAAACTATCAAAAAGGAAACTGGGACTTGGGCTTATTGTTAGACTGTTGGATCAGTCGAGAAAAAACTTCTCAGAATAAGATCCTGTACAATATTTTTTCTCTTTTGGATGGAAATCATCTCTCTATATCACTTTTTTTTTCTTTTGCAAGTAAACCTGTATCTTTTTTTCAGTCCCTATTAATTCCAATAAGATTATATTACTGCTTTATAATAAACAACCAAGGAGCATTCTTATATGAAGGAACACTGTTTCCATATGTTTATTCTTCATGCATACCAGCTGAATCATTGTTTTAAGGTTATCGATTGTCCATCCCCTGTGAGCCAGTATGTAGCAACACCGTTAGTCACTAAGTTGACTTGCTTTTTATGTAGAATTAATCTGTTATATAACCTTTCAGTGCATCTGAAACTTTGAAAAATAGTTACGCTTTCCCTTTATGAAAACGTTTTTGACTTATTTTGGCTAATTTTTTAATTTCTTATTTATTTATTTATTTATTACATCTGGAAGTGGGTCTTTGAACCTCCAGTTTGCTTGCAAGCGTTGTTGTGGCTGCGGGGATACTGTGCTTGTTCTTCTCACTCAGTGATTGATTTCAGCACTGATGGATATAGGGACTGTCGGAAGTCCTGTCCAGAAGGAAACACCATGAGGTACGGATAGAGTAGTACAGAGCAGGGATGCTCAATGGAAATCAAAAGGGAGGAGTTTGAAATAAATTTCATTAATGTGTATTGAAGTCAAACCTCAGGAAGTGATAAGATGTACTTGACATAAACATAAAATGCTTACTGTGTCTGATGTCAGCCAAGGATTCTTTGCCTTTTACACTTTAGCACTGATTATACATTAACAGTGGACCTGAGCTGCATTCAATATTACATATTTTGCAAAGTGAGATAGCAGAGGACTTGCTAAATTGTTCGAACGAAGTAGTTAGTTAACTCAGTTGTAGGTAATCAAGGATGGAGGAGACAAAACTGCAGTATTTATGCTATTGGGATGTGGCCAGCATGTTTCATGTTTTTAAAACAAGCTGCTCTTGATTTTTTTTAGGTTTGTTTGTTTGTTTAACCACATTTTGTACAGAACATTAAGTTAAGCCAAAGACCTGGCCAGGCCTCCATGGCTGAATGAAAGTTTCACGACGCTACAGACACCCCTGGGAGCCTCCTCCTGGGTTCTGAGCAAGAAAATGTACCCATGGCACAGCTTCACAAATGATCTTCCTTTTTCCTTCCACTTTGTTGAAAGAAAAAGAAAATACCCCTTTGTTTTTTGTATCAGTTTGTTTCTAAATCAACTCCTTCTGCACTGACCTTGGAGTCTGCAGGTTCTCTCACACTTTCTCACTCCCCTCTCCCAGCTGCTGTTGCACAGCAGTTTTGTTTGTTTGTTTGTTTTTGTTTTTCCCCATTCTTAAATTTGCTCTCACAGGGCGCAAACAACATTGCTTATTGGCTCGGCTCTGGGTGGGCAGTGGCGGGTCCGTTTGGAGCCATGGGGCAGCATTCTTGTTACAGAAGCCACCCCCGCAGCCCCCGCTACCAAAACCTTGCCACGTAAACCCAATACACTAAATCAGTTCAGGAATAGAAATTGGCCTTCAAAATCTCTTTAGTGTCTTGTCCCATTAGGAAAACTCTTAAATTTTCTTAAGAGAAGATACAGATTTTAGTGTGTAACAGAACGGTTCTCTTTGAGTTCTGGGACTTCTTCCAAAATGTCATAATCAATGCACTTAACGTTATATTCCTTATAGTTTATAAAGGAATCTTAATGCATTGAGAAAGCTTGAAAATACAAAGAAAGGATCCAAACATGTAAATTCAGTAAATTTTTTTGGAAAGCTTAATTCCCCCGCTTACTTTATCAGAAATGCCTGAAATGTGACTGTTGCATGATATTGCAAATTTTCCTAAGCATCAAGTTGCCTGTATGATACTATATTCTTTAACAGAGTTAGTGATTCATGCCTTCACTTATCAAGAAGCTTGTTGAGTCACTATGACAGGAAAGGAAAGGAAAGGAAAGGAAAGGAAAGGAAAGGAAAGGAAAGGAAAGGAAAGGAAAGGAAAGGAAAGGAAAGGAATTTTGCAGATTCAGTCAGAATGGCTGATTTAAATTTTCTACCTTGCACGATTAACTCTAGTGTCTAATTTAAATTATTAAAAAAAGGGGGCTACAGAGCTAAATAAAGGTTATTCTTCAAATTTGACTATCATTGGCAAAAAATAAATCTGTGTTTTAAAGGGTTTGTAATTAGGAAAGGTTTACATTATCTGCACAGTTTGTCATTGCAGGGCTATGTAGAGGGAGTATTTAGGTAGAATCTTTAATTTTATCTCTTCTTTCTACCCTGGGCATAATTTTAGAGGAAGGAATCTGTGCTGTCGTAGAAAAGACAGCTAAAAGTAGTCTTGTAGTAGTCTGCATGCTTAACAAAGTCTTTGTGTGTGTGGTTTTGGCAAATGTTCCACTGATGTCATAAATTAAAGTGGTAACAGTAATAGATATGATTTGGATATTGAGTTAAACACTGAGATTTCCACTGTGTTAAAACACACCGATTGAAACCAGACTTTTTCCTTCAGGCATTTGGATCACAGTGTGGATTTGTATTAGCACTGAGTGTAAAAAGATAAATCCTAGCTGAACTTCACCTATGTAAAACTATTTGTGTGGCATTAAAAATATGTTTGGGGATTGAATGATTTACCTAGAGATACTGATCTCTAAAATCTCCATTGGCTACAGAAGACTTTAGACAAATAATTAAAAGAAATATTTTTTTTGAGTTAGGGGAAAAAAATCTGTTCTATTTTATAAGTAACCACTGAAAAGATGACTTAAGCCAAGTCTACATCTTTTCAGCACTACTGTTTTAAGTGCTGGTTAACCTACTGATTCATAAACAACTTCAGAGTTCTTGAGTCAGTTCTGGATGCACTATAAACCTGAAAAATAGTTTTGCATTTGGGCTGTTCTGGTGTCGCCATGTTATAAGCCATCTCATTAGCAACTTCATTGTTTTAGAACATCTTGGAATACCATGGTAAGCAAATTGCTTGCCTTGTCTTTGTCTTACTTGAAATGAGTAGCCAGTTCTGCATTAAATCACTTGTGCCTTATATTCAGCAAAAATCAAATGAACTATTCTAAAATCATAATTAACCGGAAAAAAAAACATCATTCCCCTTTTCCTTTGAGTGTCCATAAATAATTCTTCCATAATCATACATGAAAATAAGTTGGTCTGAGAGCGTTATTAAAATTTGCATTTTATCATCATAAATATCAATACAGTTTTGGGGGTAGATATTTTGGACCTGTGATGGTGTCTGATTTGCCACTGAGCAGCACAAAAATCTGAAGTTATAAAAATATTCATGAGAGTTCAAGCAACTTAGCTGTGAGGGGAAAAAAAGAACCAAGAAAAACACTTTTTGGTGATATCCCGTAAGGTTAAGCTGTATTATTCAAACAGCAGTTCCAATTCAATATTGTAACACTGAATTTGTGTGGGAGGCTGCCCTCTGGCAATAATAGCACAGGAAGGATTTGGGACCTATTGTTGCTACTGCAGAGTATCTTTTTCAGTTCAAGCGCTTTCTTATAGCCAAAGGAAAGAGAGTCTGGTCCCAGAATCTAGGTTTAAACACTAACTCTTTCCCTACAGTTTACTAGGGCACTGTGAAATAAGTATGGATAGTAACAGGTTTGTAATTATCATACTACTGATCTGTGTAAAACCCTGTGCAAGTACTAGTAATGTGATTCCTCAGCATTGAATGTGTGATTGCAAACACTTCAGAGATCTCTGTGGTGATAATAAGAGATAATGTTGATTTGTATAAAGCAAAACTAAGCCTGTGACAGTCCCACGGAAGCCAGCTCATTACAGGAGGATATTGGTCTTCACTTGGTGATTTTTGCCCCCCTCCACAGCAGACACTCTCTTCGGGGTATCAAAACCTTCCACAGCTATCACAATTTTTTACCTTCATGGTGCTTTAGGAATGAGAAACTGTTTTTTTGTTTGTTATTTATGGAAAGGGTAGAGAAGTTTTCTGTGCTGGAAAGGGGGAGGGATGTGAGTCAGGACAAGCAGGTTGCACTGTTTTGTGTTTTGCTTTAGGAGAAATCAGGAGTCAGAAGTTCACCCTGGGCACTTAGGGCATGTACCAGGGGGTGTCATGTACCAGCCAGGTACAGCGAGTTTTCTACTAGTCTAGCTGTAAATTAGCCAGGCCCTGGTTGAAACATGTGGGGGCGTAAGGATGTATTGGTGCAGAGCATGAGAAAGATTTATGAGATCCTCAGTTTGTTTCCTGATAGTTAAAACCGTTCTTGCTCCCTGAAGAAATCTGCTTGCAAGTCTTTGAAATGGCATTTATTGAAAATAGGTTTTTATAAATCAGTACACAGATGCTGGTGTTGGATGTGTTTTTACTTTAGCTGAATAACTGCTGCTATCTCCTTGAGACTGTCGAGATAATTGGAAGTCACCTGCATGAGGTACTTCTGCACTCTCTAGGAGAAACAAGGGAGTCCTCGAGTCTCTGTGGTGGTTCTGAGTTGCCAGATGTATTTGAGAGTTGGAGCTGAACATGAAAATGCAGAGTACAAGGCCCAGCTGAAGTACGTTTTGTGTTTTTAGCTGGAATTACTTTAATATGACTACCTGGACAAATTCTCAAATTGAGCAGGTCATTCTTAAAAATACTAATTTCAAAATGGAAAAGGTTTTGTGGGTTTTTGTTGTTGATAGTTTTGCTTGTTTGTTTGGTTTTTTTTGTATTTTTTTTCTTTTCCTCCTCTGGCTTAAGCATCTTTATGATGTGGCAGATAATGAGAGCCGAGAGTTACCAAGCCTTATACTCTGACAATCTGACTAAATTGTTGGCAATACTATATGCATAAGAGTATAATACCTATTCAGCATTACAAGACTGGAGGAACAAGATTTTTCCCTAGCATCAAAAGTAAGGACTGTTTTAGATGCTAAAATAAGTGCTAGTTTAAATAGGTGACTAATGTTTATAGTTACTCTACAGTATTCTAATTGTCCTAAAATAGTGAGTGTGAAGAAGAGTTGCTAACTACATTTTTTCAGAAAACTTTACTGAGAAGAGATTCTGCTACCCTCTTCACAGAAGACTACATTTTTTTCCTCATTACAAAGATGTTAGTCACTTCAATACTTCTCTAAGTACATTATCCTTTAAAAATATCTTTAATGCATGCTATATATACATATACACACATATGCACATATATACATAAAGCTAAATCTTTATTCATGATTATATGGTCCCTCAGTACTGCTGGTACAAGAGGATCTCTCCTTGACCTCCTCCTAAGCTATTACCTCCCAGGTGGATGGGTGAAACCTACCTGTAACTGATGCAGGTCTATGTAACTGATGTAGTTCAGAACTATTTCACTTATCTTTATCTTAAATTCAAACTTCTCTTTCTAGTACTTTGTAATCCTATTAGTACTCCAAAAGTTGAATTTTGTGTTTTTCAGTTTTATTATACCAATGCTGACTTTATTATTTCAGTTTTATGATACCCATGTGGTGTTTTATATGCCGTTTTTATAAACATGTTTACTTTTAAGCTGACTAGTCATAACTGCCTATGATATCTTTTGTTCTTCTGAAATTCATGGCATATCTGTTTTCATGGATACATCAGATGTTCTTTCAGCTCAGTTTTCCATTTAATACTTTAAAGTGAACTTACAATAACAAATCAACGTACTGTAGGATATCTTTTTTTCTAGAAATCAATCAATTGCATCAGTAATGAGAACGTTTGTGACAGATTTTAGAATTTTTAGAGCTTTAGAATTTTATTTTATTTACAGAAACTAAAGTTTATTTGTTATTTTTTCAGTTAGGTGTAGCATTTGGGGATGCTTGGGGAGTTTCCTTTCTTTTCAGGAATCTTAAAATGATTGAAGGATTATTGCCTTCTTTGCTTCCAATTCCAGTGATTCCAGCTATGGAATGGATGATTGTTGGTTGGATTTCCTCAGGTTTTGTGACCACCTTCATACATCCCAGCTGAATACAGAACATGTCCTTGCTCTTAATAATCTGAGCATTAAATTAGAGGATGGGGCCAAACTCTTCGCAGTGGTGGCCAGTGATAGGACAAGGGGTAATGGGTATAAACTGAACCACAGGAGGTTTCATCACTGTATGAGGAAGAACTTTTTTACAGTTAGGTGACTGGAACAGGTTGCCCAGACAGGCTGGGGAGTCCCCTTCTTTGGAGATACTCAAAACCCGCCTGGATGCCATCCTGTGTAACATGCTCTAGGTGACCCTGCTTGAGCAGGGGGGTTAGACTAGAGGTCCATCTCTGAAGGTCCCTTGCAACTTCAGCCATTCTGTGATTCTGTGAAATACAGATAGCTGAAATGATGTACTTCTTTCAGTTGTCTCAGTGTTCGTCAGTGTAATGCTGCCGTTCTTGTTTGCTACTTACAATGCTTCTTCAGCATCCTGAACTTCTTTGAATCCTGAATCTAAGTTGCAAGTGGCTGTTTGTAGCATGAGTTTTTTATTATAATTTTCTGAGATCATCCAATGCCTTTTAGTTGTATGTTTTCAGTAAATCAATAACTAATTCAATCCATCGTTAATCCTGTTCTAATTTATGTATTTTCTAACCCTGCTGTTCCTCTTCCATGCTTGCTGCTTTCTTCTAATCCAAGCTCTCATTATTTTGGAGGAGAAGCACACCAGTGGTGATTTTCTGTTCCAACTGTTTCTTCTACTGAACTGTGATTCTGCACTTGTCCCCACAGATTTCATAAGAGGAACCTGAAATCCTGTATTATATATATATATATGTATATTTATGTATAAATGTTGATGCATTTGTACATATATTATGGAAATTTGGGAGAAAGGAGTTTTTTTAAAGAAAAAAAAGGTTTGTACTTGGCTTTGCTGCTGAAGGCTATGTAGTCTTAAAAATGTCTTTTCTTATCTCCACTTTCTCTCAAATGTTCTTGGGCAGCCATGATGTTATAATTCCAGTAATGCTACATCTATTCTTGTCTTTTAGAAAGTGGAGGAGAAAGGAAGTGAAAATAAATAATTTTTAAGCAGCAATGAGGTTGAAGAAATAAAACAACTTTTAGGCATAAATGGAACATGAAAAAAGTCACATCCATTTTACTCTTCCTTTTTTTCACAAGAGAACACTTGAATTCTCTTTATGTTTTATAAAAACAGCTTTTGATACTAATATGGATACAGGCACAGGAAAATGTCTGCTGTTTGAACTCTGCATTAATCAGCTTTGCGTTATTTTTAACTGAACACTCTTGATCAAAACTATAGCCTATATCTCTATAAAGTCGCTTTCCCTTCATAGTTCTTATAAACCTTGCAGCTTGTGCTCTGTGAAGGCCAGGCAGGTATGGAGTTTTTAATGGTTTCTAATGACTAAGTTAACTGATAAAGAAATGCCTTAATTACAACTATATTTTAATCATTAAAAAAGTCTCGGCAGTGAGTTATTTCAAGCAATGCAGCTACAAACAAAACCTCTTTTATAATTGAAAATACATCTGAATTTTGTCATTAGAAAATTCTTTAAAAGATTTTTTAAGGCTCTTTAGTTGTTTTTTTTTACTTTACTATATTAAGTCAAATTATAATTTATAATTTATTTGCCTTATTACAACACTTCATTAAAATGTCAGAAGATACAGCTTCTAGCTGGGGTATTACACCAAAAGCTGTGCAAGCGGAGCTTTTCACATATGGAAATAGCTATAGCAGTTCTGTTCTGCACCGTGATTTAACAAAGATTGATTGCAATCTGTTTTTATTAACTCAAGGAAGAAAAGCAGTACAGTGATATTAAGAAAATTAATTATAACTTTCTAATCTGGTAATTAATGTGCAGCTGGGCATGAGTGCAGTTAGTGGAATTCAGTGATTTGGCAGTCCTGACAAATTGTCATAATCTGTTTTAAGGTAGACAACTGTTTTTTAATCTTTGCTCAATTTTTAAATTTTTTTTTTCCATTTCAGAATGGTTTTCACAATTTAGATGTTAGATATGGCTTTTCACTATAATAATGTGGAGTGGAGTGGTATTTCTTAGAACACTCTTTTATTCTTTTCCAGTGTTGCACTGAAGTTTCTTATGAAGTCGTTGTATGAAACAGCGATTACTGGTAATTGACCTGCATATGTTGAATAATCTTAAAATGCTACCGAGAATTTAATGTACCTTGTAAAATGAGAAGCTTCCAATTAAATAGAGTTCTCAGGATAATCACTTTCAAAACTAATCAAGTAATATAACGATGTTACTGAAACTCTTATTGACTTAATTGTGACAAATTAATAAACCTAACCAATGCAATTACTGTAATGGTTATATTAGTTTGCATTTTTCATAACCTATCCATACATGTTTTTCAATAACACAAAAGGAAAATAGAAATTACCTAGCTGTATTGTAGTAGGATGACAAGGTGACTTGAATGGGGGAGTGTTTGTGCCCTTCTTGCCTTCCTTATGAGGTATGAAGGTTATCGTGAATCACCGCATGCTCAGTGCCTCTCCTCTATTAGGAAACCAAATGCTACTGAACAAAAATTAGAACTAGGACCCGAGCAGTGGAACTGATAAGGGAAAATGTTAAGAGCAAATGCTTAAGAGCAGTCTGACTGATTTTGGTATTATCAGATTTGATCTCCTAAAATACACTGCAGAGCAAAATACTGTAACCTTGCCAATAATGTTTATCTTTAGTAGTGAAGTCCAGGAGATCCTCCAGAAGCAAATTCAGTCCTATATAAATGCCTCTAGGCTTTTTGTAACTATGTGCTTTTTTTTCCCTCGTAATAAAGGTATGCAGTGTTAACCCTGATACATGAATCTTTCTGTTCTGTTTCAGTAGATTGGCCTTTATTGTCTTTTTCCTTTTTTTCCTTTTTCTCCTGATTATTGATCAGTTTCACCTACAAATAACTTTGAAAGTTGATACTCTTCTATGTCTTTTAGTTTCTGCAATGATGACCAGCATGGTACTCATATTGAGAAAGATACTGTAAGACATGCTGAATTCTTCTGCAAGGAGAAATAAGGATTATTAAAGAATCTGTATCTGCTGAGATTTTTCTGGATTTTCTCTTCTATTTTACATTGAGTTGTTACTAGAAATATCTTGTGCACATTCATACTAATGCTATGGCATTATCACATCAATGTTGTGGGTAGGTGAGACAGACTCGAGTGAGTATGCCTCTTGCTACAAGGAGGCTGCCTGTGTTATGATGATCATCAAGTTCTGTGTAGGCTGAATCTGTGTTATTTATTTCTCTAATGTTGCCATATAATTTGGAATGACTGTAGTAGGGAGCTAATGCCTGGCATTAGTCAACCATAAGAATGAGTGGTCCAACGAACAGGACTTCCATTATGTTCTGCTCTGACCTGTAACGCAGCATGGGCTGACTTGTGTGAGGACGCTAGGAATTCACAAGTGTTTCTTTGTGTTGTGGAAAACAAGCAGTCTTACTTTTACTCCAGCCCAGGAGTACTGGACTACTCCATATTCCAGTGGGCTGATGAGGAGTACCGTCAACGCGTTGGTTTAGGTGGATGCATCTAGCTGACATCCAAAATATGTGGTATCTGCTGTGTTCTCATTGTCATCTCACATTAAAAATAGAGCAGTTTTGTGTTTACTGCTTTTTGATGACCAGACTTTGCTCACTTTTGTAGACCATGACCTGAGTAGACCTGACTTGGAGAATATGGTATAATTGAATGTCATTTTTAAAGACGTACCAGAATGGTCAGTTTGCTCTATATTAAACAATCCACTGCCCACCAACAAACTGTAATAAAATCCTAGCACTAAATGTGAAAGACACACAAATGCTATTGTAAGAATCAAGATAGCAGAAGGTAAAGACAAAATGAGACTTGTACAACTGTGGATTAGTTTGAGAGCTATTGAGAAGGAAATTAAGAGAGGCTAGTGAGCCAGCTAAGCAGTTTGTTCCAGAAATTTGCTTTCATTGGTTTAAATTTCACGTTAAAATTACATTTTTATTGTTACAACACTGACACATCTTTACGAGGAAGTTAATAGGAGGGAACAATCTTTCAGCAAATTAAATGAAAGGCTACTATTTCCAGCTGACATCTGTGAAACTGCTGCTACATTCCTTGCAGTAGTGCTTAGAGAAATAAATGAGCAAGTATTCATTATAATCGAGCTTTAATGGTAGCCATATGCTATATATCTTGTAATGGTGCTCATGTTGTGTGGTTTCTGTGTAGTATGAAAAAAAATGAGTATGTCTGTCAAAGGCCCATTAACATAAATGTCTTGATTCAATACTTAGCCTCGGTGAGGCTTGTGTATATATATATCCCAGCAAGTTGCAGTCGCTGCTGCAAATCTGACAACAGTCTTTCTGGTTGACCTTTCAGGTTGTCCATTTCATGTCATACTGCATGCTTTATAGGTAATGAAATCTGTTGGGGCAAAGAAGATTTAAATGTTTCATTTGGTTTTTAATTATTTTCAAATTAATATTTTTCTAACGGAGAGTAGAATGTGTCGTTCAGCAATGTTGTTTCACATCACTTCATGATATTCTACTGAGGTTGTATATAAACCATTTTCTCTGTTTTCTACATAGAATTTATTTTGTAAATTAATTGAATTTTGCATAACTATGTTTTAGTCAGAATTGTTTTGAAAGCTTTTGGACGTGCTTTTGAAGGATTAAATCTGGTTTGCTAGCCTCCAAGGTTTTCATGAGTGGTACAAGTTTACAAGGTTGCTTTCAAGTGAACTAAACTTTGGACAGTGCTTCAATATCGCTTCTTTTTCTCCACTTAATGAAGACTAAACAGTTCTTCTGAATGACACACCACCTGCTTTGATAATGCATACCTTAAAAATTAGAAAAGGACTCTGTATTGGCTTTACTTCCTTCCCTCTTCCAATGCACAGGGATGGGTTGATCTAAGCATTTTTTACTATCATTTTTAAACAAATTTAATTCGAGAATGTGTAGTTTAGAATTCTATTTCTTTATTACATGTTTTTGAGGGGTTTCAGGAATGAAATAATCACAGAAAGTAAGGCAGAAGTCATGTAATTACTTTGTATGTTCTGATGTCGAACACCTAAGCTACACCCAAGTTTTTCCAGTTGGATATTTATCTAACTATTTCTTCAAGATCTCCAACATGGAGATTCCATGCTTTTGCAAGGATGCTTATTCCAGTGCTTCTATGTCTTCTCTGTTGGGAGTTTTGTGTGTTTAGTTTTCTTTGGTGTCTGTCTTGGAACTTCAGTACTTTACTATTTCAGTGGAATTTTTTTCCCTTTCACATGTTGGAAGAAGACTCTTGTCATGTCAAAACTATTTATTACCTGTCAACAAGAACAGTTCTTTTAGTCTTTCTCCAGCCCTGGTGCAGCACTTTCTATGTTCCTAGTTATTCTCATTAGTCTTCTCTAAGCTTTCTAAAATTTGTCCCTGTCTTTCTTGAAATGTGGATGGTGTCCACTATTGGACGTAGTTCAAGAAAGACCTTTCCTGGGGTGAGTAAAACAGGCCCTTCAGAACCATCTTTCCTCAGTTCATATTTAAGCTACTTCATTTGCCCCACAATGTGTCTTGTTTCTACTTAACAGCCTTCTCATCTCTAAAACCTCCTTCTCCACACCTGCCACTCCAAGCTTCTGGGGATGCTTCTGCACCAAAGTCCTCAGTAGCTTCGTGAATTGTCCAGACCTCTTTTTCATACACGTTTTTTTGAGTCAGCAAAACACTTGTCTTCGCAGAGCAACTGATGATTCAGCCCACTGGTATAGGCTCAGCATCACTGAAGTTCGTTTCCCTCACTCAAGAACAACAGAAAGTGTCACCATCTCTTCTATATAAAGTTGGTGCTAATCTGCCCCATGTCAATATCTGATCTTCTGATATGGGAGCCTTTGTATTTCAGTATCTTTTGAGCCTCTTTGAAGTAAACAACCACTTTGTTTTTTCCTCTTCTCCTTTAACAGTCCTTTGTAATTGTATAACTTTTTTTTTTTTGGGGGGGGGGAGGCAGGGGGGAGGCAGATTGATTTGTCATTAATCAGTCATATATTGACTAAACGTGCCTTACCTACTTCAGAGGATTAGAAAGATCTATTGCTGTCCTCAGAGACAGCAGCTGTAGCAGAGGTCATTTCTTTGTGCTCACTTGTTCCAGAAGGGACAAGAGGTTGGCCTTTTATATTCCATCCTTGCATTCACCCACACATCAAAGACAATTCAGACTCTGGTTGCTGGCCCTTAAAGATGCCCTTTGGAAAGAGACAAGGATGAGAAAGGGGAGCCATCTCCTCTCTCTGAGTTTACTTCGATCATTTGGGCAGGATGTTGCTCTCATACTCCCAAATTTGTCAACAATAGAAGTCAAGAAATACATTGCTTTGATAGATGAGACAGGCTGTATTTTAACATACTCATAGGAGACTTAAAAATAGTTGCTTTTGATGGCTTATGAGCTCAAATGTTCTCTGTTACTCAAAAGATACTATTGCACTTTTCCAAAATATTTATTTTGTCTGATATTATCTTTCAAAAGTGTCACAAAGACTCATCAGTATGACATATCTGTGCAAAATATATTCCATTCCTGCTAAGGTCTTCATTTCAGTTTGAGGAATAAGTGTAGTACCTCTTGCAAGACAATTGTTGCAAGATGCTACATGCTATACTATTTCCTTTCAAAGATGGAAAACAAAAAAAGCAAAATAAAAATCCTTAAAAATAGAGATATTTGCACTGAAGCTATTAAAAGCAGTGAGAGATGACAACATTTAAAACCTTTTACCAAATGTTTTGCTGGAAATGGGACTGAAACCTGATTTTCTTAAACGGTTTATAAAACTATAGCAACATTTTCAATGAGGGTAATGACATTGTGTGTAAGAACAAAAAAATACACATACTATCTCCATCAGGATTCCAGAAATCTGTTTTCTAAGCTTTTGATTGTTCTGTCCTTTTAAATAGTCATCTTTTCATGCTGATTTCACTTCATCCTTTATTATCTTATTTTCATTGTACTGATTAAAATCCCATTACTCTTAAGAAAAGCTTATTTCACTACTTGATGCCAACCCCTTTATTATCAGATAATCTCATTTACAAAATCCTCCAGGAAATATTTTAAGTGTGGTCATGAGTATTAATGCATGGATTGTGATTATATTTTAAAGCAGTACTTTCAGAAGAAATGGTTGGTACTTCTCATTTTTCTGCTCTGCCAAGGTAGCGTAGGTCTTTCAGCCTTTTTCAACTCCATTGAATTAATTGGTAGTTGAATAGAAAACTCCTTTCTGTTCTTCAGAATATTCACTGCTTTAAAGTGTCATTGTATCCTAATATAACACATGTATTACTGCAAAAATATGGGAAAAAATATTTTTTCTTTAAAAGTACCAATCTTGCCTAATCTGACTTTACTGAGTGTTCAAGGTAGTGGTTGTCTTTTTTATTTTATTTTTATTCCCCTTATGGTGTAATCAGATTGTCCCGGATCATAGTTTTTAGTGCATAACTGAGAATTAAGCTGTATTGTGCTGTGCTATCTGAGATATTCAGCATCATTGGTTTCTTGTAAATAGCTCATCTATAAGATGAGCAGCAGCTCTGTAAAAGTGTTTGTTGCTTGAAGTAATTATAGGTAGATTAAAGGTGAAGTTTTTAGGTCTGGTGGAACTCAACTGAATAACTGATAATAGAGATTCTACCACAGGAAAAGCTGTAATGGGGATATCTCCCTCAGGGAAAAATCAGGTACATATTAGATTATGTGCTGTGGTTTTTTTATTTCTGTCTACCTGATAGACAGTAGGAAATACTCCTATTTAATTATACCTTAGTTAATGAATTTGATCATATTTTGGCCTTTGTTTGATTTCTTCTTAGTCATATAAACAATGAGAAACTTCATTCATCTACAAATATGTGATTCAATGAAATTGTATTTAATGTTCATGAAATGATATTGCATCATGTTCCGGGCGTAAGCACAACATCCACAATCAGAAAATGATAAATAATATCAGTTATTAGTTTCACAAGCCTAGTGGTATGCTTGAAATTGATGTCATTTGATAAAAACAGTTGACTGGATTACACTGAATACTGTATCTTTTATAAAGGTATAAAGTGGGGGAAAATGAGTATGTAAATTGTATGTAAATACAGACTTGTTTTCTTTTAGGTAATTGACTTTAATCTTGATTTTCAAATAGGTAGTGCACTGAAGGATAAAGTTATGATGTAAGCTGTGTCATGTGCTGGAAAGGAGATCCAGGACAGTCAGGTTTTTTGCTTTGTATTCTGGTTTGAAGAATCTGAATGGTGTTAATGAAAATGATTTATATAGTGATAGCAGTGTTTCAGACTGCATGAATTCACAGTGCAGGACTGTAATGTTTGCTCCTGTTTGCTACTCCTACATAACTATAAAATTTACTGCTTTTTTGCCCAGTCAATCTGAAACATCTTGTTACTTTTAAAGACTGTTTAGTCTGGACTGTGTATTTAGCTCGGTTACCTCTCTAATAGGATAAATAATTTCCATGCTTAATGTTCCTATTGAAATCCATTTTGTCATCCTCTTGCATCCCTCTCAACTCTTGCTTTCCATTCCCTGTATATTTGTGTTGCCTGTCTCTGCCTATTTTTATGGCAGCTATAGGATTTTAATGTTTGATCATTGTCTGTTGAAACCATCAAGAGTTTTTCTGTTGGCCGTGGGTAAGGATCAAGCCCCTAGTGACTGACACCAGGAGAAACAAATGTTTATCTGATCCCAGAACAAATAGATTTATGTGACACGGCAATGTGGGGGTAAGAAGGAAGGAGAAGATTGAAGCGGACTGGAAGAAGGGGACATTTATCCTTTTCTTAAAGCATTTGTCAACTCAGATTACATCTTAGCAACAGGAGTCTGAAAAAGACTACTTCAGGTTTTTTATCCGGAAAAGCTGTCCCTCTCAGTGAACCAGAATGCCATTTTGATAGCGTTTCATACCCCTGCCACAGAATCTGTGAAAGCAGACACAGAAGAGAGAGGTATCCCCCAACAGCAGTGGTGTCTCTGCGTACACATGCTGAGACTGATATATATCTGTAAGTGCATGTGCAAGTGTGATCTATGGCATTTGTAAGTTACTGTTTTATCATATGAATATCACAGCTGCAAGTCTTGCTGTCTGGTATCTGAAACTGCTGTTGCTACAACAGCTGTATTAAAAGGAGTAATATTGGCTTGTCAGACAGAATGTTTTTGGCAGAGAATCCTTCATATAAGCAGTAGCTACAAAACTGCTTAAAACAGACCTTTGCAACTTGTCAGCCAATTATTTGTAATAATGAGGCCACGCAGTTAGCGTAGTGATTGTGATTCTCCATTGAAACATTTAATGGTGCCACATGCAATATCAAGAACAATAAATGCGAATAAATGCCTCGAAAGACAAAAGTCTGACTGGAACTGAAGGTAACTGAAAGGGCTGTGAGTCCACTTAAAATATTTTCTGGAAAACAAAGTAAGAAGCTAATGAAAGCTAATTAGGTTCAGAAAATTAAAGGATTAAAAACACTTTCTAAGGTTACCATCTGGTATTGAGCAGTGAATGTAATCTGGATTAACAAAGTTGTTTTTATATATATATGATGTACGTATATGACATCTATATTTAAAATGATCAGGATTGAGATAAGGATGATTAGGATGATGTATTAAGCTTAGTTAGGAATGGGAAGTTAGGAATTCATAGCTGGGAAGTTTCATGTAGTCTGTCAGTTGCCATCCGTTGCTCTGATGCTCTGTATATTTACCTTCTCTGAAAAGTCCCCATCAAACTGAAAAAAATGAATATGCAGATTTTGTCCTGTCCAGAAGATCAGTAATGGCTTTCACTGAAGAAATGGCTTGTGTTCTTCTGATAGAAAAGCCACTGTTATTCTTGATTGGATTGTGAGTGTTTTCAAGCTGAACTAGAGGTGACCACTGTTGTGGGTTCTCCATCATAGCAAGATGTGAATCAAATGGGAGAGCAAGAAAAGACAGGTTTCTAACAGCAATTTTCCATATTATTTCTGTGTTATCTAGTCACTTCCAAAGGCAAAACACTCAATAGTCATCCTCACAACAAATTATTTTATGGACAAAGGAAATGATTAACGTTTATTTGTACTTGAACAATGCAATTGATGAGACATGAACAATTCAGCAAAGCTAGAGTGTCAGCTTTCAGGAAAGGAATTCTGATGTGGGTTAGAAACTGAATGAAGAAAAGTGAAAAGTTAATGAATTAGTTGGGAGAGGAGGAACAGAAATTTATAGCAAATCTACAGCAGAAAAAAAAAAAAAGCCTAAATGTTGAATGCTGGAAAAGTGATATAAAACTGGGAGCAGAGCTTTATAAAGAGATGTACTGAGCAAAGTAGATCAAGAGTGCTGATTTCCATGGCAGTTTAAGGCAGGAGGCAGTCTTTTTTTAATATGAAATGTGAAGTTCTGAAATAAGCTTTAAATCTGAACAAGGGTAGTTTGTCTTTTATTATGAAAAGGCATGGCAGAGTGGAAGAGGACATGTATAAATAGTGTTTGTGCTAGACTTTTCCAAAATCCTGCCCCAATTAAATGCCAGAAAAGGTGTTTTCAGCTGGGTTTTCAGAGCCAGGTTTTGGAGTTTTTCTTGAGGGGTGGGGGATTTTTGTTTGTTTGGGTTTGGAGCAGGTTGACTGCCACTAACACTGAATTATACAAGTCGTGGTAGGGAATTTTATTCTAACACCTTCTTATTTTTGCACGGATGGCAGAACCATAGGCTTCTATTCATAACTTTTCATTTCCTGTTATTTTCACTTTTCTTTGGGGCCTTGATTAAAACTAGTCTGTGCTGGTACTTATCACTTGCCCTGGTCTGTTGTGCTGTGCTCCCTCTTGCTTTTGTAGCCCCTGGAAATTGATTAATTAAACCTTTAGTGCATAAAGTAATAGGAAACGTGATTTGTTTAATTTATTCATTGCTGTATCGTCAGAGACATGTAGGTCTGTGCTGTGCTCAGATAGATAACTTTTATCAGAAATGATCACGTTAGCAAGTAGTTTTAAACAGTGACAGTGGAAATTACCTTTAAACACTTGCCATGTCTAATAGCAATATTCGAAACTGTGCATGGCCATGCTACTAGTTGCCTCTCCCTTCCGCACACCCCTCTTCCTTGTGGGTGCGTACACATAAGGTTACCGTTCATAAACCCCGTTACTTTACTGCACAGTGCCAGTTCCACAAGCTTTGATTCCCCTTTAGAGTACCATTAATGTAAGTGTCACAGGGCAGACAGCCATAAGGGAAGGGTTGTAAAAACTCTGCCAGTAAAGTCCTGAAGAAATTCAGTATATTTCCATGGAGCAATGCTACAGGAATCTGATATAAACAAAGCAGACAAAGAATCAGAGTATCTTACTCTCACCAGCCCATCCATTTTGATTATTTTAAACATCAGTAGGCCCAGTATCACTAGGTCCAGATGTTTAAAAACTGTGTATCAGATCATGAATGAAGTGTCTGAAGGTGTGCCCTGTTTTTCATTCCCAGCAGCTGTCAGATTTCAGTGCATACTGTAAAGCATGATCTTCCCATGGGCTATTTCACTGGTCTCTGCTTATTCCCTGCTGCTCTCCAGAGCCAGATGAGGTTGTCTCCTCTTCATCTTGTTTCTCTCTGCATTTTGGTCTCCACCTGGCTCTTGGCTCCTCCTGCTCCCTCTGCTGTTGTTTCCATTCATCTCGGTGTCCTCTCACTTCACCATTTCCCCAGCAGCCGTCACGGCTCTGACCTAATGATGAGCTTTCACGGGGGGGCTGGTCCTGTTGTCATGACATTAGATTTTATGGTGGTATTGAACAGTGGTTTTTTACTGGGCAGAGTACTTGGTGGGGTTTCATGGACAAAGACTTGGATGTGGAGACCAGATGAACCTCGCAGAGAAAAGCAGGGATCTTGTATTAAGAGCTGTTTCATATTAGCGTTGTTTCAGTTGCTCTGATCCTTCTCACACAATGAACAATCAGCCACAGTAACCTGACTTTTCCTACTCTCGTTCCCGGTCTTCAGCCAGATGATGATGTGCATGTGCCTCCCATACAAATGGATGCATCTCCTGTACTGGCAGAAGCGAAGTAGCTGGGACATCAGCGTACGTTAATGCTGACACCGCGTATGACTAGGCAAATAGACAAAATTAATGTTCTCAGACTAATAGCTCTTGGGTCTATAACTCTTCATTATCTCACTTGTTACAGTATACAAACCATTTGTGTTCTGTCTGACATTACAGCATAGAAATTTTTATATTCCCTGTAGTACTGTAAAATTGAGTAACCACTTTTGTTGTTAGTCTACGCGCTGCAGTTGCTGATGGTATGAATTCACTGTCTGCCACCTCCTGCTAAGTCAGCATCCCTAGAAATCACCTCACCAGGTAATTGCTGGTATCGGTCAGTCTTTGGAGAGGGCAGCTCAGCTGAGCAGAAAGCAACCAGCTGGGCAATGATTAGGCAAGGGCAGCGGTTACGCATTCGTTGTCACAGCTGAAAAACTCACCAGCTGTTAGCACTCGCCTAGAAGATTCTCCTGACACCGAGGAATAAAACAGACACCAAAAACTGCTGCATAGCCCAGCTAGCTGATTTAAGTTCCTTTTTGTGCCGCCTCCAGCTGTTGAGACATTGTGTGAGAGATGCTTAACCAGATGATCGTAATTTTCCTTTCTTGTGGAAAAGTCAGGGCTCCAGCCGTTCTGCCTGCCTGGGTTATGCTGCTTGGGGGCAGATAGGGACCACAGAGGAGTGCAAAAAGTTAATTGTAATTTTTTGGAAGTTGGACTGGAAGGTGCTTCCTGCTTGCTCCTGGGGCTAGCAGTGCACAGCTACAGAGCTCTCGCCGTCACAGGGCTCTCCGTTCACCTTTGCAGGCAGGGTGCTGTCCTGGCAGCTCAGGCCACTGGGCTGGGGTGCGTGAGTTCTGTACCAGTGGCTTAGGCAAACCCAGGATTTTGTTGTTCCTGTCTTCCTTCTGTAAAATAGGGGTGCAGCTGATTCACGGTATGGGGAAAACAGAAATATATTTAATATTTTTGAGGTGTTAACAAATAAATCATCAATTTCACTGCGTGTGAAGGCAGGCCCTTACACCAAGGTGCCATACTTTATACCCTTGGGAAGAGGGGTGAAGGAAATGGGGAGGGTTTTTTTTTTTTAATTAAAATATTAGCTTATTTTTATGTTGAGGTGCATGTGTCACAAAGTATATTTAGAACATATTAATTGTTTGGTTATGAGTCCATCTCTCTGCCTAGTAAACGCTGAAAGCAATTAAGTTTTGTTTAGCATTTTGGCATATTTTGTGCCATCTTTGGCTCTATTTCAAGTTAATCTTTTAAATATATTTTGTTTAAAATGAGAAATAGTTATTGAGCATGTAAATGAAAACTTGACTCTTTACTGACCCCTTTTCACTTGTTCCAAGGAGGCTTAGTTGACTTAATTAAATCAAAATATTATTCTGAAGGACTGGTAGTGGCAGATAAGAAATTGACTGAAGGCTTTTACAATGTATAAACAATTTATTAGCAATACCATGACGAGACATTATGTAGCTATACTGGCTTTTTATATAAGGAAGGCATTTATTTGTACAGGGGAAAAAAAAAAAAAAAAGAGCCTTACATAGAGATAATGACTAATTTTGGCAAAATAAGATGTGCCCTTGAAGATTTTTCTCACTGGACTGAAATATTGGAGAGAAAATAATAAAATTGAGATATATCTGAGATAGAAATGTTAGACATATTCATAATGCATCGCGTATACTTGCTTATTTTTACTAATTCACAACATGTGACATCATCTCTGTGGCTTTGGCTGGGGATGGAAGATTCACAGACTTTGAGGGATCCTTTTCATGTCACAGTTCTGCAGAAGGTTTTTTTTTTTTCCTTTTTAATCTGCTCAATAATTATCTTGCAATATTTTATTAAAATGTCATTGGAAATGTGGTCTGTCCAAAAAAGGACCATTAAAATAAGTTGTGAGCTAGGAAAACCTTATTTTAGAATTAAAGAATTAAAAATATAACATTACCAAGTCTTAAACTCCACTCCTACTTCTTGCTATATATGTAAATGTGCAGAGAGTTATAAAAATTCATCTGATACCTGAGAAAGTAATTGAAATCCTGGGGAGATGTGGGCATCTGGCAAGGGCTAACTGTAGGTGAGGTGGGTCTCTCTGGGCTTACTCTATAAAGGGAGAGACTCTGTCTTCAGAGTCATCTCCTCTATGAAGTGGTTTAATTCTGTTATCTCCCTGTATTGATCATCAGGGGAGCCCTGAAGAGATTTATTTCTGTGAATACCCTCCTTGAGCTTGTACTCTCTCCCATTTCCAGGTCCTCAGTTATGGACAGTTCTTTGATTGATGTGTCAGTAAGCTGAATTACAGTCTTGGATATGACCCATGTAGTGGAATCTCATGTTGTTATAATTTTAAGGTTAAAACATGGAAAAGCAATCATATTATGCATGCAAAATTGTCTGAGGAATTTCTACTTAATAGCTATATGACCAAATGGCAATTCCAGCCTCCTTCGTGGAGGTAAAGCAGGGGGAAATTTTTTCATTCCCAAAACAGCTAATAATTTTACTTTATTTCTATTTCTAAGGTGTGCATTCTTGGGGGTTGAGCCTTCAGGAGAAGCATGAAACGTATCCTAAGGGAACTCTGAGGGGAAGAAGGAGAAAAGAGATGCAAAAGCTCGAGGAGAGTTTGTGTGGCCTTTGTGTCACCCTCTCCCTTTTTCTTGACCTCCATCTGGGAAGGTCGTGGACGTTGGAGGGGTGACTGGTGGGGTGGAGCGAGGTGTGTGGAAACGGGGGCTGCGGGTCAGGCTGTGCAAGGTCCGGCTCACGTGGGTTCCTGTGAAAAGATTAGGTCCAACCAGTTCCAGTTGTATTCTCCAGGTGGATTCCCTTAGCACTTCTGGAAGTACCAGGCACGACGCATTTTCTCCAAGTTGAGTCTAGTGACTCCAGTGAATTTAAATGGACTCTTCTTAGTGCTGTGTTCCAATTTTTCTGTCCTAGAGTTTTGCACTTTCACCCACCATCATAATTTGAATAACTTTTATGCAAAAAAAAAAAAAAAAATCAGCATTAGTAAAAAGCCCAAAGGAGCTATAGGGAGTTATTTTCATATTTAATCCTAGAACTTTTAACAGTGGCAATTCTCAACACTTCAAATTGTCATTGCTGGGTCTCTCTTATTCTGGCCTTTCACCTTTTCTGCTGGCCAGTTCTGCAGAAGGATGTTGACTCTTAGATTGTGCTTTTGCATCCTGCATTAAATATTGAAATTTTGAAGTCTTACCTTGTCTCCAACTTGTGGACTAGTCCTGGCGCCCTGCAGGAAACGGTGGAGGATGATAAATTTTCTGCAGAGGGGTGCTCACTGATGACCAGAATTTTAGGTGTTTTGACCTGTTGAATTATTTGTGTGGTTTCCCTGAGGATTTGCTATTCATTTCAGGTGAAAATTAGCTGCTGCTTTATATATACTGGGGATATAATGTAATTTTAAAAGAAATCTTGTAAATATTCTTGTGTGTCTGACTTTTGATAAATTAAAAAAAGTTCAAAGTAGTTTTATTTCCTCTGTGGTTCCCTCTCTTTGGACGATATGAATGTTTAGAAGAGCTACTGTTCTCATACTTTCTGTTCCTGTGTACAAAAGGAACAGCAGTGGTCTACTGGAAAAATACCAAGTTGAGTTAGCAGCAGCCCAGGTCAATCAGGCTCGTATTTCCAGAGGGGGAATCGCAATAGAATTACAAACGCTGTGTTTTAGATTCTATGGCACTCAGTGTTCAGTAACAAAGTTCATAAAATAAATGGGAAATACCATAAAATAGTGATGGTCCTACTTTAATATGCAGTTCTGGTCCAGATTCTCACTTTACATTTCACTTAACTGCATAATACTAGTTATAATAATATAGAAACAAGTCCTTAAATATGTCTTCAATATTTTAAAGAAAAAGATAAATTTGCATTTTAAGAGTTTTAAGTAGTATAAACAATTTGATTCTAGACACAATGGTTTGAAGTACATTAAAATAGTGTCCTGCAAACTGATACTATTTTAGCACTGGCCTGAAACTTTAAACCACAAGGTTCATCAGTGTGGCTTCTCCTTCTTCCTTCCTGAGGTGTAGAAGGAATTATGTTTCCATCTCTGATGTCAGTACGTGACTGACACTTAGTAAAGGTTGTAGTGAATATCAGCAGAGGAAAAATGAAAAATACTGGGACATTCAACCATTCTGGAGTGAAAAGAAGCTGAAAAACATATCTTTTTTTTTACAGATATTGCCAGTGATCTGCACATAAATTTGTGTAACTCAGACACAGAGCCCTAAGCAGCCTTCTGAAAATCCCCCAAATGGCCTGATCATTCAGATTCATTCCTGCTGTAGTTTCTTGACATGAGTAATGGGTGACATTGGAAGAAAAACTGTAGGTACTTGAGATGTTATAGATGTTTTTGCTAAAATTTGGAGCAGAAGTAAAATCTTTCACCATAGCCCCAAGCTTGCATCTTAAGACTTCAGGAAGACAGCCCATGACTTCAATAAGACAGCCCGTATGTTCAAAACTGAACAGTAAATAAATAACCATTGTGGACTTTATGGTTGAAGAGTAAATAGATACCTAGCATTGACTTTTTTTGACTTCGGAGAATTTTTTGGTCACCCCAATATAATATTGGTGAAGACCTTGAAAAATGTCTTAGCAGAAGCACAGGATTTGTTGTCTCAGGCATGGACAGAAGTCAGTATTTTAATATGCCCAGTTATAAAGATTTACTGAGCTATTCCACATATTTTCTGCATATTATTCTCCTGGATACCTAGTGTCATTTGCCTGTCCCTTATAAATGTACTCATTCTATATAATTTTTGACACAAAAGTCTTTTTCCATTTCAGCGTACGCCTTCCTCAACAGCTTCTCTGTTGCTCAAGGTCTGTTTTGTTTTAAAAATAATACAAAATTTAGGAAAATCCCTGAGCAATTAAAAAAACAAACAACAACAACAAGAGCACCCTCTTCTGTTTCCTTTTTTTTAAAGCCAAGAGTCTTAAAAAAAAAAAAACAGTCTACTTTCTCGGATCAAAGAGTACGAAATGTCCCTCAGTCTGTATTCTGAGAGCTTTGTTGAGCATCTCCCAGGTTCTAGTAATGTCTCTTCAGGAGCTCATTATCTGCAGAGCCGTGCGTGCTGGAGTCTCGCTTTAAAGTGATGATAAAGTTAAATGGAGCCAGAAGCAATACTGTGGCTACTGTGTTCACCTGTTCGCTTATCTGCTTTGTTCCTTGCAAAGATTAAACATATGAAAGACTATTAGGTATTCACAGCTGAGGGGTACATGAAAATTAGCCGAAAACACTGCATTTGAATCATTGGGTTCTACCATTCTTGAAGAAAACTTGTCAGTTTTGATTTAGAATGCCCGTCTGGGACAAATCAAGCAGATATCATTATTTTGCAGATTTTCCAGGTATACGTTAACACTTTTTTTCTGACCAGCTCTCCCAAATGAAACCAATAAAAGCTACATTAAAATTGACATGAGTGCAACATAGAGCTTTCTACTTTTATTGTATTAAATGTAAAGAATGTGAGCTTACTTTCTCAAACCGTCTTAAGCAAGAATCTTGCACACACAGTAAAGCTTGCAGTGATGCTTAAGAACAGTGTTGCATGCATAAAACCTCTCGATAGCTGTGTTTGGAAAGTTTTCTAATTAACAAAACACAGTACATCAAAATGTTCTGACAGAAGGTGTTGATACCAGCAGAAGTTCTGGTGGAGCACAAGTAGGAACTTAATACGTTTTCTGCCAAGTTTAGTTGATGCATTGCTGCAGGAACAACTCAACGTTTCCACTTTGAGATTTATTGAGGAATTTAATAGAAAAAAAAAGTGGGTTTTTGCAAGTTGCACCAGGACATGGTAACTTCTCAAAACCTTGAAATAGTTTGCCTTTTTTTCTGGTCAGCTTTCTGTACCTGTAACATGTTATGTCATATCTTTTAATCTGAGTAATTTGGGAACAAGCTAAAATATTTTCTTCCAGAACTCATCAGTTAGGCAGAATTTGGGCCAGCGTGGCCCAGAGGTGGTGCCTGCTTCTTGCGTGAATGACTAGTCTGCAGACATAAGCTCCTCAATCTGTAGATAAGAGGTTTCCATACTGTTTGCAGTACTCCCCTTGATCTGATTTTCTGTAATATTTTGATGCTTTTATGCCACCATCTGGAAAAATTTTGATTCACAGTAGATTGAAGGACAGACACCTTGTAAGCCAGTGGATTGTTTTCTTCGCTTCTCACAGAATTGCAGAATCATTTAGGTTGGAAGAGACCTCCAAGATCACCTAGTTCTGTTTCCATCAAATGTAAAAAGGACTCTATTTATTGTAAGATTGCTCTTAAAATGAGACATTCAGATCCCACGAAACTTGTGTTCTGTTTCTGTCGTGTAAAAGTTGGATTGTGTGTATCTGCAGAACCCTGACTTCATTATCTCGTTGCTTTTGTCTGCAGATTAGAAGCATTGTTCTCCTTTGGAGTTTTGGGCAACCATTTGCGTCAGGGGACTTCCGTGTGTCCCAGACTCTTGTACTCTTAGGGTCAGTGAGGGAAGCCCCACCTGATTGCTTTCCTTTTGCTCAGCCAAGTTCTCCCTCAGTGCAGCGCTCAAGTAAGCTTAGTCACTTCGATGCTCTTTGTGCTCTGGGAAAAAGAAAATCAGCAGCACACGTGCAGGGGAATATTTGGCAGACACTATGGTAGTTCAGAAATGGGACAATACAGGAGGTAATATTCTGAGATTCGTTTTGGTGGCACTTCAGTGAGTTTCAAAGGTACCTTCAGCTCAAGGCCAGGCAGCAAAAGGTGTTGCACAGTCTACAGCCACGGCATTTAAGTAGAACACAAACCTGTTCTTTATTTGGCATCTTTATTCTGTTTTTAAAGTTTCATGACTAGTTTTTATTTTTTTGTGTGTGCGGTAGAAATTTCAAAACAATGTGTTAATATAGCTAGTGGGAAATAACTGGGGTTGTCATTTCTTTGCATTGGTAAAACTTTAATTAGAGATATTTGACTTTCTGAAAAAGGTATTTTAATATTGCTGAGGGCTTCCATCACAATGAACTAAGGGTAGGATTTCTTGGTTTTGTTTGTTGGGGGGGGCAATATGAGTGACAGTTTAACTCTGGAAGAATACCCAGTTTTCATAGTTTCGTAAGCGCTAACATGATTCTTGTGACTGCTTATGTGCAAAAGTAAAATTAAATGTGCGTGTATGTCTGTGTCTCTAATGCTGTTTACAGTCTCAAAAATAAGGAAGAGACTCAGCACCTACTAAGTGTATTTGTACCTAACATTCGTGCTAATAATGTGCTTCTCTTATATGTCGTTATTCATCCAGATGCTCAGGAGAGTTGCTTCTTTAGTCTATTCCTTTTTTTTTTTAAATTTTTTTTAAATATCAGGGGGGTTCTTAACATTCTGAATATTGCTGCTGGAAATTTCAAGAGGAAAAAAAAACTTTTTTTTAATGAAACTTTAACCAACTTTTTCTCCTGAATTTTAACCAGCATTAGTTCTAGTGGGGATTTAGCAATAAATGTGCTTTCATCTACTTTCAGCACAATTCAGCACAAAACCTAAGATTAATTTTACTGTGAAGTGTCTTTAGGTCTTAATTAAAAATGAAGTTACTCATCCTGCTAAGACTGCCCTGACAGACAATGCCTAAATATCCTTCTCCAGTTAAATTTTTGGGTATTAAGAAAGATATACTGCATATACTTTTAAATTAAAACTTGTCTTTTATACATGCAGTATTTTAAGACAGTAAACACTTGCACTGTAGAAGGATGACAGCAGTTAGGACTGGAACTTGTGCTAAATACAGAGAAAGCAGGTGAAGTCTGAGAATGTTTTCATTACGATTTATTTAAATGTGATATCATACTGTGAAATAATGATGCAGTGACGTGTAATGGAGCTATATGTGATCTAAAAGACTGGCTTCCTGCCAGAAGTGGCCTGACAAGCCTAGGCAGAGCCTGGGTTGAAGCATTTTGAGGTCCTGTTGTAAAGTCAGAAGATTGCTGAAAGCATGGTTTCTCACACAGATATTCATTATATTTTAAAATCATTATCTTCTTTTAATACCCGTATATCTATTAAACATTGTATTTTATTAGCACTGCATAAGATACTTATGTTTTCTGTTTTTCTCTTCCCTACCCCTGCCTAGTGGAATCGGTCGAAATTGGCCGTGGGCATCTGGTGGCAGCAGCATTTTGGCAGAATTTGGAACTTTGCATCTGGAGTTCGTACACTTGAGCCACCTGTCTGGAAACCCTGTATTTGCTGAAAAGGTTAGATTGTTCAGTTAAAATCATGTTCTAAAAGATAAATCACATTTTAGGAGACTAATATCTCTACAGAGAGATTTGGATTTTCAAAATTGGATTTTTCCAATTGGATTTTTGGAGGAGGCATGGGCCAGAAACATCCAGAAACAAACTTACTGAGCAAATTAATTATCTTTTGAAATTTATGAAAATTTGATGATTAAAATTTCTTCTATTGAGAGACAACTAAAGCGAGATGAAAGTGTGCATTTTAAAAATCCTAGCCTATGCTTCTCTTTCGAAGTGGAATCAAGTTATAGCTGCAAGGAGCTGGAAATATGTTTATGTAAGCTGCTCCTAAAAGCCTTTAGAGACATTGATTCCACAGCCTGCCAAGACGAGCTGTTCAAGGTCTGGTACACTAGATAAAGAAGAAACTGGAGTAAGCTTTGCATAGAGGTACTCAGAACTATTAATTAAGTTAGGTGTAGGACTCTTTTCAGTCTGCATTTAGACAATAACTGTTAGCAATGTAGCACCAAGATGCAGAAGGCAGTTTGTGTACCACAGCAGAAATTCTTTTACTGCTTGAAGTAAGCTTATTTCTCATGTGTCTCAGCAGCTAGTTCAGTTGATCTCTAAGCATACAAGATGTTTAAGATAAAGCTGTCAGTACCTTTTTTTTTTTTACTGCTTCTGGTCTGTGTTTGTCATGATCTTCATTCTCCCAAGTTGCTACCTTTGCTTTTTTTGTGAAAATTAAATTTCACTTTAAATTATTTCATGTGCTCTGCAGTGAATTGTGCTACTGGATGACCCCATCTGCAGAGCATCTGTACTGTAATTGTTTCCCTGGGCCTCTCATTTGTGGCAAGCTCCTTAATCACGCTGGTGGAAAGCTCAGGGCTGAATTGGTTCCTGCTGGGCAAGTTAGTTGTATGAAGCTTGGTTCCAGCAGTGTTCTTCTTTCTAGGCAAAACAACCTTACAATTCACTTATGCTTCTAAACTAGGTGATGGGTTTAGTATGTAATAACATTTATGATTTGGGTATATGAGGAATATAATGTTGAAGTAGGTGAGCTTAGTTAATGCAATTAGCGTCTGCGAATTTCAGAATACTATGGAGGGACAAAATATTCTGTATGGCAAGACCTTAACTTTAGAGCTTGCTTCTGTTGTGCTGTTTCATGACCAGCACTTGTCACAGAAACTCCATTTTTTTTGTAGTTTATTTACATGATGATGTCAGCCTAGAGGATCTTTTTAGTAATAATATAATTGCACAGATGCATTCAGACACATAGTGTATGTGCTGAAAAATACTATTTTTTATTTTATCGGGACACTTGCACTTTGAAACTTTTGTACTGATGCTGTTGTATTTTGGGGGAACAATGCATGAGTGCTCAGTGTTTTGTATCCTTCCAATAGGTAATGAATATTCGAAAAGTTCTAAATCGACTGGATAAACCAGAAGGCCTTTACCCCAACTATTTGAATCCCAGCAGCGGCCAATGGGGCCAACGTAAGTAGATCACTTCTTCAGTACTATGAACTGTCTTATCAGTATGCTGTTTGCAGTTGTTAGCTTCTTTCAGTCATTGTTACGTTTTATTCATTCCTCGTGTTATATCCAAGTTCTTATACAATGCAAAAAAAAAAAGCACATTAAAATGCAGCAAGTAGAGTTATTATTTTGAAATGTTCTCTTTTAAGGTCTTTCAATATGGCTTATGCAAGTGGGGAAACATCTAACTATGTAGCTTTGGAAAGGAATTTGTAGATTATAAAAGCCTTTTATTGAAAAGTCTAAAGTGCTCTCAAAAGTAGGTGCTTAAGGAAACATTATCAGCTCATCTGAATCAAATTTCATGTTTTTAGCCTGGTACAGCTCCACTGAAGATTAAAAAACTTTTTCCAGTTAATACCAGCAGTGATTCCTGTTGAAGTTTAATACTAACAATTAAGGAGGCAAACTAGACAGAACTGTCATGCTGTTAATCCTCTTGGAACCATTATTGGAGACACCAAAATTAGAAGGCAAAGAATATAAAAAAAATGCTTGAAGTATTAGAACTTCTCAGCTCAAAAACTCAGGCTCAAGCTCGAGACTGAGCCTGTTCTTGTTATACATTGCCTTCTCTGATCTTTATTCCAGGTTCAAAGCCTAAGCAGTGTGCAAAAACACGTCTGGAGACCCTACTTCTTTTTCCACTTTTCCCATTTACTTGCAGTCCACAACCATCCCATTCATGTCTCCACTTTCAATGTTTCAATGTTCTCTTAAGAAAACAAGCAAGATAAGCTAGCTTAATCTTACAAGAAAAAGGTAGATGAGATGGTTTCTTTGATTATCAGTATTAGAGGTGGTTAGACCACACAAGACAGGGAAAGGACTGGAGAAATTCTTTAATATAACAGTTTGTCTGGTATGCAGCTAAGATGAAGTGAGTTCCTGAATTCTTCATGGGACTGGCTGCAGTCTGTATGGACAAGATAATTTTTGCATAGGCAAAGAACAAGCTTTTTAATTGAACAAAATATATTTTTGAATGTTTTTGTGTCACTCTGTGAACTAAAAAGATGTCCAGAAAGGTTGTGATGCTCAGTTGTATTGTTCCATCAAGACAAAGGCCATTTCCCTTTGTGTGTTAGAAGTATTCCCTTTGTTTTGGAAAGCCTCATAGTCTGCTACTCTGTGAGGCTTGTTTGAGGTTGTTCTGCCGCTGGCCTATGGCAGCTCAGTGTGTATAAGTGCCTGACTCCAGCTGGCACGTTTGTACAAACTCTCTGATGTCTGTGCCTACTTGTTGCACATGCTGGTTTAGCGTGGCTTTGTAAAACACTAAAGCTTCCCGTTGATCCTAAAGCAGTAGGTACCAGGTTTGATTAGAAGGCCGCCTCAGTAAAGCTGCGTTCAGCCAGCTTTAGTTACCTTGGCTTCCTTCCTTGGCTTCAGTCAACCACAGAAATTCGGCTTTTTGATGGTAGGCTAGATGACAATTTTCCTAATTTGCATCCAATTCCCTTATTTAGTGCAATAGTGCTGAGAGCTCACATGAGTGGGGCTGAACGGGGACATCCTGGGCCTGGCTTAGTTACACAGTCCTGCAGTTACTCTTTTGGTGGGCTGAATGACAATACATCTTGCTAGTAGCTGACACCATTAGTGGCTCTGCCTGTTTATTTTAGGGCAGTCAAATACTGATGCTGCCTTGTGGCCTTTGACATTTCCCTATTTTTAATGTAATTGTGTCTTATGTACTCATCTTTCACACTAAATGCCGGTTTCTGTTGGCTTGCACAGTAAAGATTACAGTGTATACTGCCTTTGTTTTCTGTGTAGTATTGACATAGAAATTAGCTTTCTGCACGTGCAAATAATGAACACAATTGTTGATGTGGGTCAGTCCCTAGCATGCTGAACGGCAAAAGCAAATTTGATCTTTACTTGTTGCATCTCTTCCAATTCAATTGTCTCTGTTTGCAGACATTGATTTTTTTTTCCACAGTAGGAGATCAGAACATAAAACTTGAATGGTGTTTTATTCAAGATTGCTTTTCTAGTCTGTTTTCAGTTGATTACACCAGGAAAAGAAAGCCTAGACCCATAACTAGTTCAAGACAGAAGTATTCCCTTTCAAGCATCAAGTGGGGAGGGGGAAGTAGTTTCTGAACATTTCTTCTTTAGCAATGCTGTAACTGTAAAGGACACTGCTGGATCACTGCCACTGTTCCTGTAAATTCATTTAGCCCTTGTTATTTTGACAGTAAACTGACAGTGATTTGCTGCAGCATGCGTCAATTGGATTTGTCTACTGCAATAATGTATATAATAACAGGGCTTATTATTGATGAAACTGTGCTTCTGCTATTTAGTTTGCAAATGTCAGAGGTTTCTATGGTAATTTATTTAGGAAACCGTAAAGGTCATTTAAATGCTGCTGTTCAAAGATCAGCCCTCCATCATAGAAAATGTTCTCATTTTTTTAAGAAGCCTCTTTTCCTTTTAGATCATGAACATTTAATTAAATAAATGGTATATTCTTTCCAGAAATTTAATACATCTCATTCAAAAGAATAGGGGAAAAAAAGCTGTTTATAATCCAGTTTTGATGGCACAATGTATCTGTTAGGCAAAAAGATGGGATACATTTGGAAAACTAAATTATTTTTGGTATGTCACAGGCTTGAGGAGGAAAAAACACTGTTAATAAAGTTTGAATAGGAAAAAAGTCTATCTTCTGCAGATGCATGGCTTTCCAATTCAGTAGGCAAAAGGAAGTATTCCATGAAGAGAAGATACTAAGGAGTTTAAAAATAAATAGATTCTCTGCGTTCTTCTGAATTCCACCAACACAGAGGCATAACTCTGAAGTTAAGATCAGTGAGGTGTTGAGAAACTTGAGGTCTGCACCACTAACCCTCCTGCTTCTTGCTTTGTGAGCCTGGATTACCCCAAATGTGTTCTGCTTTTCTCATGCCCAGAACTATGTGGTATGACTCAACATCTTGCTGCGCAATGTATGTACCCACATCTCCATCCTGGATGTCTTGGATGGTATTATCAAACCCCTTCCGTGCTGTAAAATTGACGGATATAAATGAATAGTCCTGGTAAAGCATTTTGAAATCCTTCCACAGAAGACTCAATATGTGCCAAGTCCCTTAATGTTACCAGGCGGGATCAACTTCAAGAAGAAAACCTGGAGTTCTTAGTTTAATAGAGCTTAGAGGTTGTAGTGTTTTATGCTTTTAGGAGATAAAATGCCAAAATCATATGATAGCCCATTAGAATTTTGCCAAACATCTTCTCGGCTCCTGGACAGCAAGTTGGTGCCACCTTGTGCAAGTAGCTAAGACCATCGGTACTTCCTACATGGCTGGTGCAATGACATCGAATGTTTTGACTTGTTTGCGGTGCCAAGTCCTAGATGTGTGCAACTGAATAATCACAGCATTTGTAGTGCCACATTTTTTCATATAGTAAGCAAGGACAGAATAAATCAATGTGATAGCAATAATCTTCTGTAGATCTGTCAAAGCCTTTTTTTTTTCCTCTAGAACCATTGCTGACTTCTGAGACCAGCTGGATATTCAAAAAATACCAAAAAATAAACAATAAAGTAAATTCATCTTTGTAGTAGTGGACTTAAAACATTTTGATTTTTCTATGAATTTACTTAAATGGAGCACTAGTGAATAAAGAACAAATAAAAACAATACCTGCATGTTAAGAGGGGAAAGCATTTATCAAATTACAGAGCATTTTCTACTTTTTTCTTGTTTTTAAGATCAAAAAGAACTTAGGTTAACGTGTTTTTGTATGAGATTGACTATAAACATGAATTAGATGTTAAACATACAAGTTCTTGTTTCTTTTCTATGAACTCCTGAGACACTGTGTGGATGTTAAATAAGTATGGTGCATTAGCCTGATGAAAAAGCCAGCAATTAAAGAAATAATTTTCTTTATATACCAGCTAAAGTGTTTTTGAGGTTGCAGGCTTACACTTACTACAAGACTGTTACAGGGAGAGATGTTTAAATGTATTAAATCTACCACTGTGTCATACTATAATTGTATTTTATTGTCCATGCTGGAGATGAAATTGCTGTTGAACTTCTTTATTCCTTTTTTAGATCACGTCTCCATTGGAGGGCTTGGGGATAGCTTTTATGAATATTTGCTCAAGGCATGGCTGATGTCGGACAAGACAGATGAAGAAGGCAAGAAAATGTATTATGATGCTGTTCAGGTAAATGAGATATTTAAATCTTCCTTGCCATAATAATCTAATCTCTAATAATTCTAACAATGTGAGGGATTTATGTGTTTGCCGCCACAGAGTGCTTTTTGTTTTTAAAGAATTAGTTGGTTTTTTTTAAAGCCTTCATCAAATATAAATGCTAAATGAATACAGATACTGTGAGAACGGGGAGAGTCTTGAATTACAGCTAATTTTTTTCAACTGAAATACGGTCAATCCTCTCTAATACTGGAGGGGAAGAGCATAAAATATGCACAAAAATGCATCTACAAGTAGCTCTCATATAAAAGTTCAATTTTGCCCTCAGTTTTCTCTATATCAACTCTTTTTGCCTCCTTTCTTATAATCAGAAGGCAGTTCCTCTCTTGTATTTCAACCTCATATTTCATCTATTGCAGTGTTTTGACTGTGGTCAAAACAGGAATCAATATATTATGGCAGATAATTTACCCCCCAAAAATTATTTGTTACACAGGGACTCTGTTACAAGAGGCGTACATTTGTCAGACTCTGAAACAGCCAATTATTCAAATTAGACACAAAAGAAAGTTTTCAAAAATCAGAATTGTTCATATTTATATTTTTACGTTTTGTTTTATTTATGATCCTTCTGGTCTGCAGTTTGCTTTGTTATTGGTGGTGTTTCCTTAATGTACAGTTTTGGGAGAACTAATGGCTTTGTGACACTGGATTGAGACTTGTGAAGTATTAAGTTTAAATTCATATTTACAGGCTTTCCTTGCAGTCTGGGCAAATGACCTATTTCCTCTGTTCTTTGCTTTCATATATATATATAAAAGAGGATAATACTGCTACTTTTTTCCATCCTTTCATCTATTTTGACTGTAAGCTCTCTAGGGCTAGGACTTTTATCTCTTATTAACTGTATGTATGTACAGTGCCCCTGTAGACAAGGCTTCAAGATGCTAAGCAATATCTGCTTATTCTTTCATACATTTGGAAATGCACGGTCCTTAGAGAAGAGACATAAGTCTCTTTTTACTTCCCACACAGCAAAAAGTGGTGGCATTAGAAAATGCAACCCTGACTCACTGGAAATTTTCTTTTTTCATTAGAGAGAAAAGTCATATGTGAGGATTTGAGGGAGGGTGTGATCTCTGCTGGTCGTACATTTGACAACCAAGCATCCTCTGCTAAGAAAATCCTGCCTTTAATTTTGTAAGTGCAGGTTTGGATGTGGTCAGCCCCCTTTCCGCCGATAACATGGTTTCAGCTTCAGAGCAAAAGGTGGATTTTAAACTAGGTTTGAGTAAATTTGAAGCTATAACACAAGAACAGTGATATTGTAATAGTTCAGCCGCTAGGTTGGCAGCCAAAAAGAGAGAACAAAGCATCTGGCAATACGATATCAATTCATCTTACCATGGAAGGCATTTTGAACCACCTCAAAGCTGCTTCTACTCTTCGACTTTCACTGGTTTAATAATGTCATTTCTTTCTTTTAAACACATTCTCACACAGGGTAAGTGCTAGTGTGTAGACATGTGCAGTAAAAATGTGGTTTCCTGGTACATCTCTTCTGGAAACTGCTGCAGGCTAAGCATCCCTAACGTGGTGCAGTCCTGGCCCTTGGTGGCATGACCATGAGCGCATCGCTCCCCGTCCTGCCAGGAACCACCAGAGGTAGCCAAGCGAAGCACCTCGATGGTCTTGGCTGCTTCTCCAAAGGCTGAAGGTCTGCCTTCTCCTGACTCCAGCACAGCTTTCGGGACAGTAATAAGGACTCAGCTGCGTCATGGATGTGTGCCTGGGTCACTCCTGGGCAAGGCGCTGTGGCTGGGGCAGGGGCTGTGTGCTCTTATCTGGCCAACGAGGGAAAGGGACAGGAGTGTACATGCAGCTGAAACCCACGCTGGGATAACAAACTCCTCATGTACAAAAGTTGTAACCACCACCTCTGCAGGTATCCCAAGGTCCCAGCAGGGAGCAGAAGCCGTCATTGGCATCATCATTCAGCAGAAGCAAACTTCTCGGCCAGGATTTAGTGTCGGCAGCAGTCACTGAATGCAACAGTATCACTGACTGGGTTTGGGCTCTGCTGTATGGCAGGATTTAAAGTACTCATTATCTTAATATTCTGCAGTAATAACAGCTCTTAGGCAGTCCAACCATCAAATTTGTCCAAAATATCAGTGTATGAGAGGGTCAAATGATCACAAAATATGTGCTAGATTTAGCCATGCCGATGGTTGAATGTTTTCTACTATTTTCTGAGCAATGTTCGTATTCTCCATTTTCTGTCCTGAGGTTTATCTGTATCAAACTGAAAGTGTACACGCAGCATGTAGAGGCATGGCTTGATGTTGTAATGTAGCTTGTTCAGATAACAGCAGCAGGGAAGTTGCAGTATCACAGAAATTGCAGGCTGTTTGGGGCCCACTGACATGCTAGGTTCTTCACCCGAGTGACTAGCCTGTTTTGAAATCCATCCTGATATTGACTTTATTGCTATTGATCCCTTACTTATCTAAATTAAAGCTAATTTAAGTGTCTGCACAAGCTGCAGTCTTTCTTCATGACTAAGCCTACACATTTTGGGCATTCTGAGTCTGCTTCGTATTTTCTTAGATAAATTTCCCTCGATGCTTTCAGACTCTCTTTAAGACTACACCAAAGGGAACGGCATGATTATTCCTAGCCGTTCAGTCCTGCATATGCCCACCAAATTCTGAAAGTACAACATGAAGGTTTGATGCCTAATTCAATGTCTTTCACTATCCAGAAACCACAAATGAAAATATATGGTGAGTTATACTTCACTCTGTAAAGCTGAAATTTATTTAGCTAAAGCTTCAGGGTCGTTTCTTACACTGCTCAGTAACTTATGTTAAAAACAAAAAGTTCTTTCTATTAGAATTTTTGAAGCATCTATAGTTTGTTTTATGGCTCAAGTGAAAAGTAATAACTAAGGTGCCAAAATATATTTAAAAACTTTTTGTTTGCCATGAATGAGATGTATATTTGGCTGATGCTATTTTAGAGAAGAGTTTATTTCTAATGGGAAAAGGGACAGAGATATTCTTGTTTTGAATACCAGAGCATAATCTTAATAAGGCCATCAGAGGGATTCATAAATTCCAGAATTTGCACAAAGACATGTGAATGTATTTTTAATGTAAGTTATTTTTTTCTTCTGAAAAGCAATGCAGTATTTTATATCATGTCCTGCTTCGCATAATTCAGGAAGTAAGAAATCTTCTAAACTAGTTTAAATGGATATCATGCAACATTTAGTTACAGAACAAATGCGTATTGAGCTTTTAGTCATGTTACCGATCTTGAGGATTTAACTGGCTATAGAATAAATCATCAGTCTTTGCCAGCATCCAGTACAGGAAGCATTGTGCTCTTTTCAGTTAATCTCTGAGGGACAACTGAACAGGTTTAGTAAAAGAATATGGTAATTCAGAGCAAAAATGGACCTTCTGAGTTTACTTCAGTCTGGCAACAGCAGTGTCACAAGCAATTGCATTGAATCCTCCCCTTTTGATTGTGTCAGCCCTCATCTTAAAAGTTGAAAGGCAGTTTTCCCATTACTTCTGTTAATAGGTTGTTCCCATATCTTTTCCTAATTTTCACATTACATTCATTCATGGCCATTGCTGCCAGCTTTCTATGTCTTAAATATCCCTTCTCTCTGACACTGCTTTCGTCCTCTCCTCAGCGTATTTCTAGAGAAGTGGAGTATCTAAGGGCTCTAAAGAGGGAAGTACCTCCTCCCAGCAGAACTTCACAGGAAAAGGGGGAATCCCTCACCAGCAGCTCCCAAGCAGCTTGGTTCACTTCATCCAACAGTGGTATCAGGGAGGTAAAGCAGCTGCGTTCTGCAGAAGTGGTAGTTTACTTTTAGGCATTTAGATTTGCTAATTTTTCTCACTGGGAAACAACTGCTTGGAAGATTGTAACACAGGAACTAGTAATCTTTAGACAACCTAGTATGTGGAAGTAGAAATGATGGAAATAGCAAAAAGACTAGGTGGTGTGCAACATCATCACAGCCGTTCTCTGCCAGATTTCAACAGCACTGCTGAAATTCAGCCTACTGCTAAGCTGGGTTGCATCATTAAGGAATGTGGTAAACCTTTGTGGGTATTAGACGGCAAAAATGTCATTTTTTGCCTCAGAATTTTGAGTATTCAGACAAAATATATTGGATCTCTTTGGTGGTGTTGGTGTTTTGTTTTGTCGCATTGCTAACAGTTGGGAGTAGCCTTGATATGCTTGCTTTGTACTTGGCTGAGGGAAGCTATGTGGGACATTCTTTGTTTTGGGGCATTTTTTGGTATATTAAAGTGTCAGCATTAAGTAGTGAACGTTTTTCAGAGCTGTCAAGGTTTCAGCCTTTTAGATAAAACAGATCCATGCAGACTCCTTTCTCATTGAAATGAGGGGGAGAGCAAAGTGTTAGGAAAATGAAAACAGGTTATTGGCCATCTTCAAGGTTTCATGAGGGTATATTTAACTGTGGTGACAGGCTGGTGGTGGGTCTGGATTGCCTGCAGTTTCTGCTAAGTTGCTTAAAGTGACTGATGTGGATAATGACAGAACTGCAAGAACTCAATTAGAGACTAGTTTGTCATGCTGTGTAAAGCCAAAAGTATGTTAATGAATTGGACACTCACTACTTTAACTTTACTTCTTGGCGTTCAAGGAAATAGGTAAGCCTGCATGGCAGGCAGCGTGGTGCAATAGGAGCTGGCCTTCCCAGTGAAGCAGTTGGTGCAGCGGACTCAGCATTCGCACTGAATACATTTTGGGTATTGTCTATGACTTAAACGTATAATAATGAATAAACATGTGGTTTATTTACATAGTTTGTCAGCTGTTGTGTTTAAAATATTTATCACACTGCTGCACGAGTGTTCTGCACGTCCTGATAGTATAGCTGTATTATGTAGAAATACAAGATTCATTATGCTTAAGAGACAAGAACATCCAGAGGACTTGCTGCTCCTTTTTCTTCTTCTGGCTAGATTTCCTCTGTTGTCAGAAGTAAGAGAGGAGTTTCGAGGCTCTCTCCAACAGAAAGCATCAAGACTAAAGAAAGGCTTTTGCAGATTCTTAAGTTAACGGTTTACTTACAACTATGCAATCTCAATGTTTCGGACTATACAAAGTACTCAATAAAATGCTTGCTTGTTTATGGACTGTCATGAGAACCAGCAAGCTGTGAAGTTGTTAGAATGCTTTCAGAAGGATTTAAACAAGAAAAATCTTGTAAGAGAAATTGTCACCATTTTGTGTGGGGCTTTGCTCTTGTCATCAGAAAGATCTTGTCTGAGCAGCCATATCCCTACTAATACAGCAAAAAGCTTGCTGGGAGGGATCTATATTTGTTCTAGAACATTCAGAAAATACATAATGTAACTTCCTGATAGGCCTGCTTTGATTTGTGCTATTCCATTAATACTCTTTTAAGAATATGAATAAATCTAACCTTCTGGTAGCAGACAGCCTTAACTACATTTAGTGTAAGAGCATTGGTGCTCTTAGAGACACTAATAGGTCTATACAGACAAAAATACATAAGTAGATTTTCAGGCAAAAGTAAATTACCAGCTTTCCTTTAGAACTTAATCATCTTTTAGTGATCGGATGGATAGGTATCATAGTAGTTAAATGCTTTCCAATATTTCCATTTTAAAATCTTAGGCATCTCCATTACAAGCGTTCATATTTCATTACACACATAAGCTTGTCTTTATAACAAGCTGTTAAGTCCAAAGGCAGTAAGTGCCTTACAATGTTTATTATATCAAAATGTTTCTTATGTATTGTGTTTAAAGAAATGAAAGTTTGTGTTCACATTCCAGTTTTGATCTTTGAAAAGCAGAGTTTAGTAAGGAGTTACAGTTTCAAGAGGAGATGATACCACTTCTCTTCAGCAGAAGTATTTGAATAAATTGTGGCAAAGGCTTGAACTTCCTTGTTTCATCCTAGTTTCTCAGATAGTATGCTTTCACGGGATTTCATGTCTTGTAATATGCATTTAAAACCTCTATGAAGGATGTTGAAAAAACAGAATTAACTTACAAGTATAAATTCATGTAAGTTTAGGGAAAAACTTGTGCAATGTTTTTTCTGCAATCTCCAAAATAGCTGTAACAATGGAAAAATGCAAATTTTAAACTTTCCATAATAAACACATTGGAATTTTGGACAAGGGATAAATTTGACGAATTGTGAAGACTGCTGAAGAAAAGTACCTACTGCATTAGATCAACTTAATAGAGAAAGATGAGGAAAGGAATTCAAAGTCAACAGAACAGGCAATTGGTTTATAAACTCAAAGTATGCAAAACTACAGTGATCCTGATCTGCCTGCTTTGTGCTGTTCAAAGCAATAAACTGAATTGGTGCAAGCCATAAATATTAAAATAAAAAAGTAAGCAGTTGACATTTTTGAATTATTGGAAATATCACATAGTGGAATTCTTTCATGTTCGTTGCTTCAAACTGTCAAAATACTGTTTATGAAGACGATCCCTAGGGGAACCAACACACATTAAAAGTGTGGTGTGGACTGAGATAATTTATTGTACTTTATTGTAAAGAAGCATGCAGAGTTGTAATTATCCCCAAAACAACCATTACAAACCCTGAAAATTTAGAACTAAGATCATATTTTTGAAGTTCCAAATTTATTACAGTAGGGAAACGTGTAACTGGTTTGCAAGAGTTTTATCTCCAGCTACAGTGACACCTTGAGGTAGGAAAGGAAATGCCTGCTTTTTGTTCTTAAAAGGGAAGTAGTCATTGAAATTACTCAATTGTAATTAAACAGTTATTGTAAAAGGAGAGTTAAAATTCATACATGCCAGAGGATGTAGAGCTGCAGTTTTCATTGCATTTTGAGATTTGTAGTTGGTTATCCCCAGTCCTTTAGCAGAATTAACTTTTTTCGTGGCTCATATTTATTTTGAATTGAGCAACTTTCTGAGGTGCAGAACAACTTTTACTGAGAAGCCTACATCTGTGCTCTGTAAGCACCTTTGTTAATATTTTTATTCTTTGGTGGCATAGTCCACCAAGAGAATGCCCTCTACCAAAAAAATAAGCTTGTTGATTGTTTGCTCGCTTGTTTGTCTGAATTCATTTCAACACTGAGATGACTTCAGTTCTGTTTCCTCTGTTTGGTGTCCTAAACAACTCAAAGGATTAGTTTCAATCACAGGATCAAGTCAGGGGCTGAGGAAGGAGTGAGGTGAAGACCATATTTAAGCTTCTCTTTGTCCTCTGCAGTCCCTGGAGGTCAGGAAGAGCTGACTAGCTTAAGAGGGTCCTATCTCCGTGAAACACAGATTCTGCTGGAGATCTCTGTGCTGATACCAACCGAGTGAAGAACTGAATGGAGGAAAATGGGTGTTCATTAGGAGGAACCAGTTCTGCTTGATTTTGCAATATAATGTCAAGGCTAAGAAACATGACGATAAGTGGAGAACACAAAAGATATCCCCTTAAAAACTGCAGGAGGGGAAAGAAATGAGCTTGGGGAAAAAATGGTCAGTTTCTCTTCTGTGCTGTGAGTTAACAGGGAGCAATTTGGAATCCTGTAACCTAAAAAAAAAAATCCTACTTTTTCATTCACAACAATTCTTCCAATGTGACAGATAGGCAAGGGCATAATATTAACATGTGAACTCTTGAGAAAGATGCTGGAAGTAATACAAGGTACACTTGAGTCACAATTCAAAAAGTAAAAGGGACTGTTGGTGTTTCTAATTGAGTGCTTAGGCATTTTTACAGTTGCATGGAAAGGATAATGTCCCACAAGATTAAAAAAAAAAAAAAAAAAGTAATTTAGCTAAAAGCTTTATTGAAGTGAGGACTGTAAGCAAAGCCTTAGGTAACAGCATGTACACACACAAAAACTATTTCCAGGAACTGTACTAGCCATAAAAGCTAGGCTGGCTAAACAAGCTTACAGGTACACGCCAAACCATGTATTGTACCGCTTTTACATGCAGTAAATTTATTTGCTTGAATATCTGGCAAATGTTGTTTATTTGTCTTTAGTCTCCCTTCCTTCCTCTCCTTTTTTGTCAATGAAAGTCTAGTTGTCTAAACTTTTTTTTAGTTACTGACAGGTAGCAGCATCTGCTATTGCTCCCTTTGGGATCCATTTGCAGCCACTTCTTTGCAACCTTTTATGTTGCACATTCTCTCTGCATTACCTTGATAGAAAAAAATCACTAATTGAATTGCAGAAATGCATTCTGTAAAATGGTAAAAATGAAACTTCCATTTACTTAAAAGGAAAACTGTACCAGCTCCAAACAATTATCCATCAATAATGTATTTTCAGCTAATCAAAGACCACATTCTTCTAGTGTTTTGGATTCCTTGCAGGTGTTGTATGTTGGTTTATAGTGAGCATATTCATTACAGTAAAATTAAATAATATTCCCTATAGTGATAAATATGACACCACCTGATCTGCAAGGACTCAAGGAATTATTTGTAGATAGGGACCAAGTTATACTAGAGTAGCATTTAAAGTAAATTTGTGCCTTTTTAAAGTATTATGTCAAAATAAAAGTAAACTGATTCTAAATATGAAATTCAGAATTCTGCCAAACAGAACTTTTCACTTGGTGGATCTTTATCACCATGCTACCTAATCTTCTTTTATAATAATTTGTTTTAGTAACTTGATTTCCCTGCCAAAACTTCCCCCACAGCACTGCAGATAGCAATTAGCATTTTACTGTGGGATTGTGAAACTAACTTTTCATCCTACTCCTCAAGTTCAGACAGTTACTATATTTTTGTTTAAAATGATAGTATTTCTTCCTCATCCTACTACTTTCTTAACTTTGTGTTCAAGTATTTTAACATTTAAAACAATTGTCTCCATGTTCCAGCTAGCGAATTTAATCTTGTTCTGGACCACAAGCTTGTTTAAAAAAAAAAAAAATCTTTCAGAAAGTTCAGTCCAGCCTGATGGCATTTAAAACCTTTGTGAAATTCTCACTGAAAAATATTTTCATGTGTTGCTTACTAAGTGCATAGTATTATATGATAACCAGCAAAAATATTAAAAATCTGAGTTGAACTTTCGTGAATATTCAATAGATGATAATAGAGGGCTTTGGTACTTTAGGTATAGATTCAGAATTGATAATTCAAAGATTACTGATCTTTGCTTATTTTTATAAAGTATTAATTATACCTATGTATAGGTATTATCTAGCAATCAGGCCTTGAAATTTTATCAAGTATAAGAAGGTAAAAAATCCATAATATATCATACAATTACATAATAAAAATAACTTTAAATAAAAAGCTTACATGATAAAGATAACTTTAAATAGGTATATGTTCTATTTCTTAAAAGGGCCCATTTATAAAACCAATATAATTTTCTACACTAAATATGAATAACTAATTTGGAAATCTATTTTTATTTGCTGACATTTTTAACATCAGTTAACATCAGGTTATTCCTTACCACAAGTTTGTGAGATTAATTTTAAAACTGCCCAAGTGGGCATCATCTTTTTCAGTTTGGAATTTAATCTAGAGACAAAAAAAAAAAAAAAGAAAACAAAAAATTCTTTAAAGGTTTACTGGTATCTCAAAATCTATTTTCATGCTAAAAGAATCAAATCTGTTCTAGTTCCTGTAGTTATGAAGGTACACAACCACTGTTATTTCTGTCAGGTACAGTAATGCTTCATTCTGCCATTCATTTAAATATATGTATATATATATATTTATATTTATTCACCAGTTATTTTTGTTTATTTTTAAAATAAATCCCAACTCAACAGCTAAGTGACAAGTAGAATTATCAAGTATTACCAGAATTGTTGATTTGGTTAGATGGAAACACTATGCTGAAAGGTTTAATGAAGAGTCAATAATTTAGAAGTTTTTAATTTCTGAACTTGGTTTTAGGTAGTTCATTTTTGAGAATACCTAAGTAGTCTGAAAGGTTTTTTTCCACAAAATTGCTGTGTTTTTTTAATAATAAGATATCCTATTACAGTATATGAACTGCTTTATAAAAATGCAAACAACACGGAAAGATTCTGGAAGTTTTCCAATTATTTCTATTTTCTCATAAATTTCACCTGTCTATGCAGCAATACGTTTTGTAGCAGGTTCTATGAACCCTGTTCTGTCAACTCATTAATTATAAATTAGAACATTTTATACCCAAGTGAGCTAGCTGAAAAAATATATATTTTAAAGAACATTATTTTCAAAACCAGTACCTAGGTATTCTAGTATCAGCTTCCCAAACTGACAGACAAGCTTCTTGATAATGCGCTTGGAATACATGACCAAATGAGCTCAACACCAACTCAGCCTCTGTAATGCTTTCATCTTCCACAGTAGGGTCTGTGGTTTGGCTGCTTAAGGAAGCTTTTTTTTTCCCACCCTTTCACCCTTCATATGTAATTCCCTTTTTATAGGTTAAATTATGCAGTATTGGTTTAAAATAAAGAAGCCTTCATTTTTTACTGCTGCTTTAAGATTTAGGTAAGTTTTTCAGTTGGTACCTGCTGCTAAAAATATATAATTGAGGAGGAAACAAAAGGATTGAGGAGCTTTCTGAGCCAATAATGGGCCTGGAGGTGGGCAGAAAACATCCTCACTAAGTGCTTTGCACTAATATTAGTGGAAAATAAAGTGTATTTTTCAATGTGACATTCTTGGCACAAAAAGCTACCTGGTAAGTAAACCGTATAGAATTATTCTGCTGATGTTTCTAGTTTACAGAAGAGTTTTTCTTGCTTATAAAAACAGCCTCTAAAGATGTCTAAATGGAAACAAATAACTACCATCAATACCTTCTCTTATAAGACGATATATTTTTTTAAATTCTGGCTTTTTTGTTAATAGTTCTCTGTATTGATACTTCATTATTTTTTTTCTCTTGTGTAAGGCATGGTCAGTACTGTTTCTGGATTGTATGATTTCAATAGAATAAACCTGAACACTGGTGGTTAATTCAATGTATGGTAGCATTCACTCTCCACAACCTTTTAAAGAGTAATAACTTACTTTCTGTATGCGTTTCTAACTAATGTGCATCAGGTCCATTGTTTTAATTCTCTTCGTCTGATGATGGATGGCTGTTTTCCCGGATTCTGTAATCAGTGACCATACATTGCTAACAGCACACACTTCTAATTCTCTCTAGCAGATTTGTCAATTTTGTTCTGCTCATTTTTTTTCCGGAAGTCTCTAAAAGACTCTATTCTTGATTGATGACTACAGAGGAATTCATCCTTGGGGATAAACTCGTCGGTCTTGGTTGGGTGTGCTATACAGACCCAAAAGCCTAGCATCATTCAGTACACTGAGTCAGATGTTTTGAACATGAATTATGCCTGCAACTGTTTATATTGATATAAACATGAGTTTATATCAATAACCAAATTATTTGTCAGAGTTCAAACGGGAAGTATGGAACTGAAGTGATGGCTAATCACCATTAAAAGTGAAATTATCTGAAATTGTTCAAAGTAGGATGGGAAAGAAATAAAAGATTTTTAAAATGGAATTTTATTTCTTTTCCAATATTTTTGTAAAGTGTACTGTGTAAATTGCTGAAAGTTGTAGCAGAATTAATCATCGTTACTGGTGTACGCTGATCTGTGTTGGTTGGCTATACTTTGAGGTTATACTAGCTCCTATTATTGATTTCACTCTATAAGCAAAGGCAACACTGAGAAAAGCCAACTGATGTACAAGACACTTTTCAGGCGGCTCTGTTTTTTGTCTTCGCCCTTCACAATATGCAAACTGGTAACTTTTGGTTACAAAAAAAATAAAATCATGTCTTCCTGCAGGCCATAGAGACACACCTCATACGAAAATCAAGCGGGGGACTGACATACATCGCTGAGTGGAAGGGTGGACTGCTTGAACACAAGATGGGACATCTCACTTGTTTTGCTGGAGGCATGTTTGCTCTAGGAGCAGACGGAGCACCTAGTGACAAGACAGGCCATCACATAGAGCTTGGTGCTGAAATTGCTAGGACTTGCCACGAATCCTATGATCGTACAAGTAAGTACATCACAGCGTTCATTTTCACAGTTTGGCTTTGTGAAGGCAGCCATTGGTATTATATGCATAATGGTGAATGAAAGTTGAGTCGTGGTGAAAACTCTTAATCTTTTCTGATTAAATGCTGGTTTACTCCATGAGTAACTCCAAGAATGGCTACTCTGTTTTATAAATAATTGCTGTGCATCTGAATCATAGCCTACTCACTGTACTCGCTGTAGTGATTAAAATGACAGCTTTTTTTCTTCTTTTCCACTTTGTCAATTTCTGTGTAGCTAAAAACAAGCAAGGGAGGGAATCTGATCATCTATGCATCAATATAGCTATTAATTATGCTTTATGCTCCAAAAAATATTTTATTCTGAGTGCTGTTGGTACAATGCTGCAAACAAAGAATTGCACAAAGAAAGTGGATTTTTGTGCAGGAAATTTCTTTGGATTCCTTTATCTTCTTACAAAAATAATCCTGGCAACATTTCAGGTCACAGAGTCTAATTTCAAGTTTGACATAGAAAAGTAAATATCCTCATATTTTAAACAAAATCTAATATGTTGTTAGTTATATGAAGCCTTCCAGAATGCAAATGGTAGCATCACTCTTCAGACTGGAGCTGCTGTTTAAGGTATTGATGAAGACTAGCTCTTCAGTATTGTGAATTATTTATTGCAGCACCTCCTGTTAATATTTCATATCTTTCAGAAGTTATATACCTTTTGGGTACCTTTTGTGTATGCCTTGTGTCATGAAAGGATAGTTGATTTGGCAGGTTATGTGGTTTGAAACCTTTTTTAATGTATCTACTTTTATACTGGCTAGGCATGAAACTGGGACCAGAAGCCTTCAGATTTGATGGTGGTGTTGAGGCCATTGCTACAAGACAAAATGAAAAATACTACATCCTGCGACCCGAAGTCATAGAGACCTACATGTACATGTGGCGGCTCACTCACGACCCAAAGTACAGGCAGTGGGCATGGGAAGCTGTAGAGGTAATGTTCTACAGTAGTTTTTTCGTATTAAATCCTAGTATCTTGTTAAGCGAGCTATTGCACAATATCTGGATTTTTTTTAGCAGTTGGAGGGTAAATATGCATTTTAAATCAGTAATATCAACTCAAATTTCCAGAGATTCATTTACTGTGTCTAGATAGTACCAAACATTTTAAAATTGCATCATTTATAAAAGCATAGGTAATATGGATTGAGCTCCATTAACGATAACAATCTCATCAAGGTTTAAATTTCTGTGTCCCACAACCTTTGAGCTTCAACCAGTTATGCTGAATCTAACTATTTGTGTTTGTCTAACATGAACCTTCCAATTGGGCAACTAGTCTGTACTGCACGAATTGGCTTGCCAAATCCATCATTTCCCTTATTGCAGTGTTTAATCACTCTTACTGTTAGATATGAATGCCATTGGATTTACCTTGTTTTGTCCTCCAGGCATGGGTTCATATTATGCTTCTAGAGTTCACTTATTTTCTCCTCACAGTGATGTTGCACTTGTTAAATTGTCTGCTTTTCAGTCTTCCTTTGGGATTTCTAAGCAGATTGAGCCCTTACAAGAAAAATAGAGGAGGCTGAAGAACATTATTTTTGTTGCTCTATATCCAGCTACCTGGATCCCTCTACAGCAACAAAAATCTATAATTGTACTCCATATTCACCCTCTGAGATACTGAATGTATCTCAAATGTTGCACAAATGGTTTGGTAATTAGATATTCTTGAAGAATGAAATTTATGATAAAATCTGCTTTCCATAAAAGAATATGCAGTAGCACTAACTGTACTTCTGCTCTCCAACTCCTCATTGTTTGCATTTTCTGTGCAATTCCATACCTGCATTAACACTGTATTCAGCTTGGTAGACTGTGGTTATTTAGGACAATTTATTTGCCTTCCTCAGGTGTTGGCTGTATATGTCTTCAAATAATATGTTCGAGTTACTGATTCAAAAGCAATTTCTTTATAAAAACCTCTAATTTAGAGTGCTGCTCCCTTACTTTCTTCTTTGCTAACACCACCCATAGGCGCACATTTTGCTACTGGACTCTTCCCAGGCAGATTATGGTTGGAATGTTTAAAATGACTCCTTATGGAAGTCATCCCACCAGGCTTCAGCAATGCCAAGTGTAGGATGTTCCTTCTCTAGGAGATGATTTTCCTGACTCATTGTTGCTGCCCACACTGATAACATTATTATAAACAATTGAAATGCTTTCCTTATTATTGTTCTTTGCCCTGTTGGTACAGTCCGTTTTGTATTTATTTCAAGTTTGTACGCTCATTTACCTTCTCAGTGCTCTCCATGTGTTCCGTGTTTAACATTCTTGTGGTTGCTCTTGTTTGGCTCTAACGTAATGGGTTAGAGCCCATCTGTGGCAGATGCAGCTGGCCCCATTCGGGAAGGGCCCATCCTCCACTGTCCTACCGTGCAGCTGAGTGTTTCACAAAAACAAATCTTGCAACTTCACAGAAGTCATACAGTTGGTTGTAGGTTTCAAATATTTCCTTGTTTCTTCTCTCTACTTCCTTGATATTTATAGCCCCTACAGCTCCACCTGATACTATATTTTTTGTATCTCCAGTCTCTCCATTTTTGCTTTGGAGTTTGCTTTACTGCCTCAGTTTGAGTCCAATATCATTCTGTACATACTTCAGTGTCTGGAGAAAATGCAATTATGACAAACAGCAACATCCACTGTTACTGAGTCAGAAAGATTTTATCAGCTTAGCTCATGAAAGTCTCCCTTTCTGCATTATAAATGTGGCACATATTTTGAATTCACAGCACTTTGTTTTTTTCCTTTATGATACTTTGAGACTGACAGCCAGTGTTCACTTTACTTGATGTTTTCCATTACTAGCATAAATGATCTTAGCCACCCTCATTTTCAGAGGACTACTAATTTAGAATGTGTTTCGTTGTATCTCCCCACCCATTGCTACTCCACATGTGAATGTTCTGTTCCTTTAGTTTAGTGCAAAGTAGCTTTGAGGGGTAAGATACTTCACCAAGTAGATCCCACCAAAGAGCTAACATGGTGCAAGTTATCCTCTTAGTTTACATCACAGCAGTGTGTTCAGCTGCCCATATAGTATCTCCCTACAATTAACTCTGTTGATCTTTGTAACTACATTAGAGTACAAAAAAAAAAAAGAGGCAATTTGCTTTATTTTACCTCATCCTGATTAGAATGCAGATGTTTCCTTGAATAATAGCTTTATCCTTCAAGTTCAAGTTCTCCTTCTCTTGTGCCTCAGAAAACATAATCTTGTGTTTGACATTGAAAATCCAGACACAGATTCAGCATTTTGAATTCATTGCAGATTCAAATAGATGAGAGAAAAGGACTACCAGCCAGGGGAAATTACTTGTTTAAACTTAAGTATATTTGTCACTTAGTAAAACTGTCCAAGAAAATTAAAGAACCTAAACACACACAAGAAAAGACAAATAGGCCTGTTATATTTTTAAAGGATATCTCCTGGAGAAAAATTTGTTTTAAATTTACAATAGGCAGCTTACTCTCCAGTGAAAGCTATGGAGAACCTGACATGCAAGCTAAATATATGCAGATAGCTAACCAGGACTCCAGCAAAAACAAGGAAATAGAGGATATTTATTCACAGCAAGACACAGATTTTTAACAGCTTTTAGAGCAGGTGGAGGTGATAGATACCTCAGTAATCATTAGTGACTTTTAGTCCCATCTTTCATCAGAAAACACTTATTCTGCCTGTTTGCTTGTTTTTGGACATATCTTCTGCCCTTTCATAGGTTTCTGCCATACGTCGTTTGAAATGCAGCATCTTTCTCTACAGAAAATCTATATGTCTTGTAGTCACTTCAGGGATATTTGTAATAACTTCAGAAATGGAGGAACTAGCTGTCGGATGGAGTTAGAACCTTTCATCTCCCCATCAGGGGTTTGATAAAGCTTCAGGTATTTCTGCCTGAAGGTTGTTGCTCCAATACCTACTTCCAGAGTGAGCACCATGTAAGAGTAGCGTGGTCCTGAGAAGGCATAGTAATCCATCCTGCTTACCGTCATTTGCCTTTTGACAAATTATTTAGGGCTAAAGACAATTTTCTGGATTTGTTTTTGAATAATGAGTTGTGTTTTAAATAAAATTATCATAGGCTCTCTTCAAGATTTTCTTCACTCCTTTATTTTACTGCATCATACCAGAGATGTACAGTGTAAGAAAAATGAAGAGGCTAAAAATATTTTGACCTCGTTAAACAGGTCAATTAGAAATAAAGAGAAATGACTATTTTTAAACAAAGAGCAGTGATAAGAGAACTAATATTCAAATAAAGTATTATATAGCTGTCTCCTTAAAGGATTTACAGCTCCTATATAGGCATAGCTGTGACCTTTCTAATGCAAACACCTGTCGAAAATAAAGAAAAGCAGCAAAGTTTGTTAAACAGTACACCTTTCTATGCTTCCAGCACCAAGTATATGTGGTTTTGCCCTTCTGTACACACTCTCCCACTGATCTTTTTCCTCTTTCAAAATTAGCTGGTCATATAGAACATTTCTGTGGGCAGAAAATAAATGGGATGTTTAAATGATCTGTGTGCTCTTTGTTATCCTAAAATAGGAATCGGTCATTGTTTCACATCTTTTAGCTGAATACACAGTTCCGAAACTAGTTAAAGGAAAACACATTCTTATTCTTACATCTAAAACATTGCATTAAATCGAGCCAGATACTAGCTTTCTGTCTACATCTGTGTAGCAAAGATTTTTCAGAAAGGTATCAAAGAAAAATAAGACCTACTGCAGAAAAGAAATCCAGTTACAGCCCAGTATCAGAGGTTTCCCAATTAAAATTTAAATGATTGCAAAGAAAAACTCGGTCACTTACACAGAAAATGGCTTCCCTTTTTCGAAACTCCTGACAGAAGGAAAAGACTGATCTTAATCATAGCATCCAATTCAATCACAATAATTTTTAAGCACTGAGATATGGCGAAGGAAGGTGTATGTGACAGGATCTCTGAAGGCTATATAGACAAGCCTGTGATAGAGGGGATACCCTATCAAAAACAGGAAAAAGAAAATAAGTTAAAGGCCATTTATCTTTACATCCACACATCCCTATATCTTTCCTTCTGAAAACTGGTTTGTATTCACCTCTTTTATTAATTTATCATTTTGATTCCCTTCCTAAATGTAAAACTAGATTGTCTGTGCTTATGTTTTTAGAGAGATTTCTATCTAGAGCTCTATCTCATTTTCAACTATCTGAAAAAAAAATAGTAACAAGTCTGTCGTACTACAGTGTTATTGTCAAACAAAGAAAAACCTGACAGGACTACTTTTGTTAAACTCATTGTATGTTTTTTATTTTCTTCCTCACCTCTCTTTAGGCACTGGAAAAACACTGCAGAGTAGATGGTGGCTATTCTGGCATTAGAGATGTTTACAATAATCATGAAAGCCATGATGATGTGCAGCAAAGTTTCTTCCTTTCAGAGACACTCAAGTAAGTAAAGAAAGTTGATTTTCATTAATATGAAGTAGTACTATGTATCATCTTTACAGATAAGTATTTACCACTAGTACCCTTGACATTCACGTAACAAAAATCTGACTGAAATAGTACAGCTTTTCTTAGGTGACAGGAAGCCAAAGTGCCTTTTTTTTCTTCTATATCAACAATATCAACTAAACTCTTTGACTTTTGGAAATTATCTTTACTTCTGTTAAAGTTACTTGATAGTCTTTGGTGAGATATTACATCTCCTAGCTTTGATAGGATCTAATTATATATGCCAACACTAGGGAAACAAATTGTATAGGCAGAAGACTTCTCAGGCTTGTATTGCATGCTTTTCATTTTAAAACTACAGACCAAGAGAAAAAGAAGTGAAGTTGCATGGTAAGCTCACACAGCCTGTTAAGAGGAAAAAACAAAAGCCTTCATTCTCTATCACCATCTCCTAAGGTTTTAATTAAATAAAGGAAGTGCTGTCCTGGTCTCTTCACTTTTTTTCCTATGTAAGAGTAAGTTGCAAAGACGAGAAAGAAGCAATCACGTCATTTCAACAGAAAGTTGAAATTATGAAATACATTTATGTATATAGTAGCATTTCTTTTAGAGAGTGTACTGCCTCCGCTATACCTTTTAAATAGGCTGAACAGAATTAAACCAACAGCAGCCTTCAGGGAAGGATGGTGATTGAGAATAAACTTTCATTTGCTAAGCAGACTTTCCTCCCTAAGCTGTCTTCAGTAATCATGCTATAATAGCTAATACAATGTACTGTGACACTAAATAAAACGATGAAATTTTTAATTCTTTACTGTTGGGTTTAATAGACCCTATCCTAGTAAATGGCTATCCAAGCTACTGGTCCTAGTGTTAAGACCTAGTTTTATTCTTTAAAAATACCGAGAGACAGATGTTGCTCTCAGAAGTAAACCAGGATTGGACTAAAGAATTTTCATTCCTACACCTTGATATATGTGGATATTCAGGAAGAAAAAGATGATATTGTTGTATATGATCAAAACAATATGTAATAAAATTACCAAGGATTAAGTGGAAGTGAAATGAACTGATATTTAACCTTGGTAATCTAAACTTCTTTGTCTCCTATCAGGATAGAGTTGTTGTTCCACTGGTCTCCAGTTGGTATTACCCTCGAGTCCAACCTGAATTGAGTAGCCCCGTGGCTTTGTGCTAACCATTATTATGCTAGGACTTAATGTTTTTGGTTTTGGTCAGCTGGTCCCATTGATAGATTCATCTATAGAAATCAGGTATTTGTTTGATTGAAAATGATCGTAGTTTCATTTTCCTGATGTAGTCACGTTTCCTGTTTTTTTTTTTCTTGCCAGGTACTTATATTTGCTGTTTTCTGATGACGATATTCTTCCATTCGAACACTGGGTCTTCAACACAGAGGCTCATCCCCTCCCTATTCTTCATAAAGAGGATGGAAGTAAAGAAGAAAAACAGAAGTAGATCAAGATAAAGTTTTACTTTGTTTCATTCCTTAATGTTTTTTCCAGGACTTGGGCACGTGATTTGATTTAAAGTTCTTGAGTTAGATTTTTAAATCAAGTGTTTTGCAGTCTGTTTTCTTTAACAGTAAATATTTATGAACAGATCCAAACTCTTAAAACTTCAGTCCTCTTACCCAGCTGAACCACTTCTTAGAAGAGAAATACATCTCTCTAGATTTTGTTAGGCTGCTATGTCATCTTGGCCAAAAAGAGCAGAGGGTCTGCATGTTACTTGTTTCCTGTTATGCTTTTAATTTGACTGCAAAATTCTTTTCTCCTCTATGAGGAGATGTCTGCTTTAAGCTGTAATATTTTGCCATGTTGCAAAAAGCCATATTGAATTAAGTATGAAGAGCTTTTTTTTTTTCTCTTATTTTGTTCTATGTTAATTTGTTTTGTGTGTCATCCAAGACAAATCTTGTGACTGTGACAGCCTCTTCTTATGCGGGTCTATCATTAGTTGGTAAAGTATCTGATGTATTTCATTGTCAATGAAGTCTACATAGGAATATTTTCATCTCATGCAGACACAACTCTGAAACTGCAATATATGTTGAAGTTAGTCTAAACTAGTTTTTATGGGTTTAGCACATTAGTTATCAGACCTTAGTTTTTCAGGTTCTGATTTAGAATATTGTGAAAGAATAAACTGTTCCTTCCCTTTTCTAAGTGGAATTATTCTCATGTCTTTAGTCAGGCTAATTTGGAGCAAAATAAGATAATTTCTTAGTAAGAAAGGGAGTCTTACCACCTTTATATATTTCGTCCAGTAGCTTTCGTTGGGTTGGATGGTAAAAAGACAAAATAAAACTACTCAGTGAATTTCTCCTTGAAGCTGAGCTGAGAATTATACCAGAGGCAATTTGTTTGGTCGTCTTTGACTTTCTCAAACACTCAGATTGGTTCAGACCTGACACCAGCCTTGGTAGTTTATTGTCACAAAGCAATTTAATGTACCTGCGTGAATAAAATCAGACATTCAGATGCCTTGAAGAAAACTTGTCTCCTTCAGTGAGGAAATTATCCAGCATAGAACTAAAACTTTCTGAAAGCACCTAATTTCTCTTCTCTAAGTGGCAGAAATGCAGTGTATTAAGAAATATTCCTTAGATTAGAAACCTAGTTTACTAAGAAAAGTAACAGCTTTGCCAAAAATGTTTTACTTTGTGGTATCACCAAAGGGAAATAAAAATCAAGTAGAAAAAGGAATTAATTGTGCCTAAGTGTAGCTTGGAGTGGTTTACATCATTTTTAAGTCCACAAGTGTTCTCATTCAGTGACAGGATGACTTTTGTATGTTTTGGGTAGGGTACAACACCTGGCTTCCCATTCTGAGAAAGCACGTTATCGACTGCAACAAAACAAATACGGTTCTGAACAGTTGTCATCTTTAAACGTAGTAAGCTATCTCACATGTCCAGCATAGCTGACCGGAGCTGAGGAAGCAAATTTGCTGAGGCATTGCAGAGTACATTTCACTACCGTTTTCTGTACTGATAGAGGTCTGCAGTGTCGGCTTTACTTACGCGGAAACCAAGAGCAAAGATAACTGATGACATTTTTATATATATAGCAGCTGGAGGCTGACCCATAAACTTTACCCTCTGGAGCGTGTAAAGACAGCGCTGCCTATCTGGTTCCACCACAGACAGAAGACAGCGTCTGCCACATGAGCTGCCAAAAACCTTTCTGTAGGGGGTTTTTTAGGCAAGAGCATCTCCAGTGATGCTGATCCATCAAAGGACTGGCAGAGCTCTGCAGTCATACGTGAAAGTTAATAGAAGGACCCTGCTAAGCCTGTGCATCCCAGAGCAGAGAGAATGAACACAAATAACATCTGCCTACCATAAAGCCTGCTTAGATGGAATCAGCAACTTGGCTTGAGACTTTTTGCTTTACTGCATTTTTTCTTTTTTTTTTTTTTTTTTTAAGTATGGATTCTCTCATGTCACAGTAACAGCTTCAGAACAAGTGAGGATGAATCCTTGGCTCTCCTATGCTGAAAAGCAGAATTTCCACTTATTTTGATAATCCAGAATTTGTATCTTTGAAGTTCTATGGTATTTCATTGTATTTCTTCAGAAACTATATTTATAATGGACTTTTTTTTTTCCCCTCCAGTTACCACAGGAAAATTATAGCTATTAAGTAAAACAAAATCCCCTTCCCTCTTTAGCAAGTAATAGTAATTATTTTTGTCTTAGTTATCTTTATTAGGTCACCTGCTGCTGCCTACCACATGGTTATGCATGTGCTGCTATAGGCCTCATATCAGTTAAATAACTGCAATAGCTCAGACAAAAGTCTTTGAGAAATGTGTTTTGTAAGCCTCTTTTTACATGTTTTTCTTAACCACAATATGCTTCCCCCAGATGTGTCTAGTGATCTTGTGTTTATTTAACGAGCTTAACAGAAACGATGGAGAACCAAATAGCTCTTCTCCTTGTTTCAAAAAGCAGGCATACAAACCTCTTGTATGCACTGGGTCCTATGTACTTAAATATATACATCATGACTGTTCACTTGTAATACAGACATTCAGTATGAATTTTATTTTTTATTTTGGGAGTTAGGATGATTTGAAGGAGCACAAATTTGATGTGACTGGTATTGGTATTCAGGTTGTATGTACAAACTGCACTATACTGTACTTATTGTAAACAAATGTAAGTAGACGAGAAGATTGTACAATGTGTAGATCTGCCAAATGTAAGAAAAAAACTTTTCATAAATGGAGAATATATTGATTTTTTTTTTAAATAACCCCAAAACACCAAAGCTAGAGCAATCATTTTGAAACAGCCAGTACTTACCAGCGGTTGTTAGATTACTAAGATAACATTCATTTTATTTCCCATTCACTTAACCAGCTGTGTGGAGTGGCTACTGATGGTCACTTCATGTTCCCAGTCATTCATAAGAGCAAAAGAAATTGCTTTATGGAGCGGTATTATCTTTGCCTAAACACACTTGCCTATACTTTTTCCATTTCTTTGTAGCAAAATAATGCATTTAAATCTGCATACGTTAAGTCATAAGAAATAAATCATTTTAAAAGGCACCCATGCTGTTTCATGAAAAAAAAATTGTTTTGATAGTTTGTGAAATACGTATTGCATATGTGTTGGTTGTACACAGATTTTTGCAATGCACAATGGCTCACGGTTTCTATGGTGACTTCATCATACATATTCTCCATTTCTATGAGGCATTTAAATTGTTTTTGATTTGTACATACTCCATTTAGTCTTTTCATCTTTATATAAATCCTGAAATTATGGAATACATAATAGATCAAGATGCTTAATTTTTAAGAACTTATATTTGTAAAAATTTCTCTATTGTGAATAAAGTCTTTTAATATATCTGTTCAACTTGTTATAATTTTTCTTAAGTGCGCTGCAGAAGTAACTACAGTAATCTGCTGCCTAGCCTGCTTTGGCTGCTATACTCATGAATTTTTGTCAGGAGATTGGTTTGATGCACAGTAGTACTCTGTATTTGTTAAGATACTTTTGTTAATACTCAATTAATGTTAGTCAGTGCACAGAATTGCTACCACAAAAAATCAATTCCTAAAAATTGTTGCTAATAGAAACTTATTCTCCCAAATGTATTTTAGTAGAAAGTAAGCTTTCTAAGGAAAGTCAGGAAGCTTGGAAGTCAGAGGTGACAGGCAGTAAGCAAATTGAAGATCAAGTCACTCAAATTCACGTTCTGCACAGCACAAGCTGGCTTCAGCTAAATGCCATTTAGGAACAAACACCGGAGCTGAGATGACAAGGCTGTTGCAGGGCCCAGTGCTACATGATCTGGTAATGAAAAACTATCGTTAGCCCATGCTCCAGAGGAGAGAGGAATAGTTGTCATAGGAACTGTAACTACATTTTGTGTCAGAAGGCTGTGTCGTTAAGATCTCTGATCTAAACCTTGGAATAACAGCCACGCCTCACAGATAAGCTTATTTGTTTTCTCCATCTAGTAGAAAGCATTACCCAAAGATGATAGTAAAATAAACTGCTGTGATTTCACAGAACAGTCTCAGAAGCATCTATTTCTGTCAAAGGACTTACTCATTAGACCCGCTTAAGCAATTTTTGAGGGTAGCTATTAGATGTGGCGTTTCATTTTCCAGAATAGTTGCGGGTGTGCAGCTGTAGAGTGCAATCCTTGTGATGGTCAGAGTGCAGTCCCTGCCTGAAGCTGGCTTCAGGGCCACACAAAATGCTCAACAATTTAAACACGAGCAAATGCAAAGCTTAGTGCAGCATAAGAGATGTAAATACACGTCTGGGTTTGAATGTAGACCCTTATGCACAGATTTGGTCTCTTGCTTGAGCAGTAATTGGATGGTTAGAGTGGTTTCTTTTCTGCCAGGGGAAAGGAGCTAGGACTGGGCGGACAATTAGTCAAGATAAACAGGATTTGCACCACTGTGTTGCCCTACGGCCTTGCTCTAGTATGAGAGTAACCCGGCACCATAGGACACCATCTGCTACGGAAACAGCCCTTCAGTTGATCTGCCTTAATCTTGGGATTAGTCTGTCCTGGTTGATCTCAAATGCAGGAGGAAAAATCATGCATCAAAAAAAGAGGCTGCCAAACCCAGGAAACAGTCCCGCAGACAGTTCATGGCAGACTACTGGGAGAAGGCATCAAAATACAGGTTTTTTTGTTCCCTCTTGGGTTCATGCAGTCAAACATGCACACAGCAGTGGCTGCCACAAGTGACGCAGCTGCAGAACAGATCCAGTTAGTGACCAACATGCTGCTAGCATTCAACCATACTTTAAAAGTCAGTGCTTTGCCCCTTGTTTCTCAGGTATCAGCTCCACTTTCTGTACCAGCTCTCACTTACGTTCTAATTAAAGTTGCTGTAATCAACCTTCCCTTTGAAAGCCCCTCTCTAAAACACTCACACGCTCGCCAAACTTTCTGTGCATACTCTGTGGCCTGTTCATGAAAGGTTCCTTGCCTTTCACAGTTCCCGCATTGACATTTTACAGGATGTTCCCTTGTTACTGACCTTTTGTCCCCACACTTCAGTTGTGCATTGCCTTCACACCATCACTCAGCATAGCACAGAGCTACTATTAGTCTTTAGTACCTCAAGTTTAAAAAATAAATAAATAAATAAATAATCATACTGATGATTTATTTTAATATTTATTGTTTATTTTATATTTATCATATTCTAGCCGTTAAACTGCCTACCCAGGAGCTACAGCACAGGTGTTTGCTGGTACTACAGAAGCGCCAAAATTTTATTATTTCAGCCACAGGGATAGTTAAAGGATTCTGGTGTTACAGACAGTGATCCTACAGTATATTAGCCAAATACATAATTAAATGGATGAACAATTGGCTGACAGGTTGGGCTCGAAGGATTATAGTAATGGGTTACACCAGTCTGGCGGTCAGTCAGTGGGATTTTGCAGGGCTCCATTTTAGAGCCAGTTCTCTTTAATGCTTTCTTGAATGATTTGGATAGAGAACTCACAGATAGTCTGCAGACACTACTAAATTGGGAGGAGCAGTCGACTCCCTTGAGGGTAGAAAGGACTTGCAAAGAGATCTTCTCAAATTAGAGGGCTGGGAAATTGCCAGCAAAATGAAATTCAACAAGAACAAGTGCCAGATTCTGCACCTGGGACAGAGCAACCCTGGCTATACATACAGACTGGGAGGCGAGTGGGGGGGGGGGTGCGGAGCACAGGCGAAAGGCTGGAGAGCAGCATAAAACTATTAGAGACATAAAACTATTAGAGAGTGCCCAAAGGGCTATGAAGATGATGAAAGGTCTGGAGGGCAAGACATACGAGGAGCGCCTGAGATCTGAGGTCCCTTGGTTTGTTCAGCCCAGAGCAGAGCAGGCTGAGGGGAGGCCTCATGGCATCCTGCAGCTCCCTCATGAGGGGAGCTGAGGGGCAGGCGCTGAGCTCTGCTCTCTGGGGACAGCGACAGGACCCGAGGGAACAGCATGGAGCTGGGACAGGGGAGGGTCAGGCTGGGGGTTAGGGAAAGGTTCTGCACCCAGAGGGTGGTCGGGCACTGGGACAGGCTCCACAGGGCAGTGATCACGGCCCCAGGCCTGTCAAGAAGCATTTGGACAATGCTCTCAGACTAGGGTCTGATTTGTGTGTGTCCCTGTGCTGAGCCAGGAGTTGGACTTGATGATCCTTGTGGGTGCTTCCAACTCAGGATATTTTATGATTAGGGTATGTGATTTTAAAAAGTTCACCAGCACAAAGGAGCACAGAGGCAATAGCAGATGGGACACCAGGTATACCTCCTCCTGGCTGATCCCAGGCCCACAGAAGGAACCATCAGCGCATCAAAGGCCCATCTCCACATGCTCAGAGGAGTACAGGGGCACAAAGGGAGTCAGGAATTCAAGGAAAGGACTAAGTAAAGGAGCCGCTCAGCCCCAGTGTCTAGGTGTGCTGCTCATCAGGGTGAGTCTGTGGTGCTCCCACCGACTGCTCTCAGGAGCACCTTTTGGACTGGGACAGGGGTTGGGGCAGCAGCACTGCCAAGGTGCATTCACACAAAGAACATTTTGGACTTACAGTGAGCACAAACAAAGCAAAGCTTGCACAAGAACAACCCTCCCAGGAGCACAGACAGCCTAGGCACTGCTTGTACAACTCAGGAACCTGGTCTAGTCACTTGGTTCCTGTGTAACCAATGCCAGGAGAAGAATGGAAAGCAAAGGAGGGTAAGAACTAGCAGGCTGAGAGCACAGGAACTTCAATGAAAGATGCTAGAAAAAAACTGGGAGCCTCTAAAGAAAAGGAAGTTTCTTATTTTCTCCTTTTCTCACAAAGCACCTTTATACACTGTGTCATTGCAAGAACACAGATAGACAGAAAACCAATTAAAATACACCATCATGGTCCAATGGGACAGATACAGGAAAAAGTGAGTTTATCATCTTATTGATCACCTCTCTTCTGACACCCACAGATGCAAACACAGGAGAGAAGATAAGGCAGGACCTACACGATGAGCAATTATCTGGGAAGCCTCTCCAGGGTCCCTGAGCCAGAAAGAAGTCAAGCAATGCAGAAGTGCGTCTTGCTGTTTCTGTAAGGGCCCTTGACTACTGAGGTAAAATTTCCACTGTGATACTAAGTTCTCGAGTGAAACCAGTTGGCGTTGCACCCCCATCTAAAGACATGAAAAACTACACTAAGTTACAGGAAATTGAGGGTACAGAGAAAAAACAATCCTGTTTTTCAACTTGGCATTCTTGTCTCACACTTCACTGACTGAATAACCAATGAAGTACTCCTCAGTTTTTCCTTAGATCAGCATTTTACTGGACAAATATATTCAATTTATATTGTCCACATCTTACTTTAATTCAAAGACTGAACATTTCTCAATAAAAAAAAAAAGTGAGAGTACATGTAGGCTCTGTTATTGTTTTATAGCAAGGCATATTTACAGATCTAAGCAATCATTGTAACTATCCACTTTCAAAGTAAGATTTGATAAAGTTTAACATAAATCTCATATAATTCTCATTTCCTTCTGTTCCAAGGCAAAAAGGAGGAGAAAGGAACAGCTTCACACTGGATGGACATTTTCTGACTGGGGAGTTATTTGGTTGCCTCATGGTCACAACTTGTCTGGGGGCACTTCTCTCTTAATACCTACTAACAGAGTGTGCTAACTGTGGAAATTTTCTTGCACCAGTGAGCATTTTTCTTTCTTGAAGTAACTTATACAACAAGAAAACCAGGCCCTTTTAAATCAACAACCGACCTCCCATTTATTTTAGTGAAGTCAATTTTTCACCCAGACAAAACAATTTCATAGAATTTTGTATGGAGATTTATGAAGCAGATACAGCCTAAGGAAACTCCTTGAAAAGAAAGTATAGGTGCCCTGTCTTTTTTTTTTTTTTTTTTTTTTTAAAAAATATCCTATGGATGATCTATTTTTCAAATGTGGTTATTTCAGAAAATAACTATGTGTGAATTTATTCTCTCTGAGAAAACTATCCATTTTCCATCATTCAGAGCTACATTGTACCAGCTGAAAACATATCAGTGCCTTCAGTTCAACAGATGTTTGGCTTCTTTAATTAAAGTGTGCATGTCTTCACATGAATGGCTTCAAAAAGATTTGAAACTTTCTTTTCTCTATCACTCTCAAATGTTTTCATCCATCACCACATCTCCATCTCTTTTCTTCACCCTCTCCTATAGATGCCAACATCTATAAAGCAGAATCTCCACCTTCCACAATTTGCATACAAAATCCTACAGCCTCTTTGTATTTCTCAGCAAAGATTTAACTGCCAGGCACAACACCGAGTTCGCATTTTGTGAGACTCCATTAATTTTATAAAATATGCTGCAGAACACTTATAAGCACACCATAAATATTATATATTAAAATAAAACTACACTTGTCAAATAAGAGACCCTTTTGAGATGCATTATTAATAACAACCATTTATACTCTATAATGCCATAAACGGAGAGCAAGTTATACAGACATTCTCCTCCTGAAAATTTTCACAATAGAAGATACGATAAATGTAAGTCACTGGGCAATTATTCAAACAAGAAAAGGGCATAGGGAGATTAATGGTGAAAAGAATAAGGTAAAATGAGTTGCTGAAAGCATTGGGTTGGCGAGGAGACAACAATGTAGCTTCCACAAGCAGAAGCCACAAAGCAGAGCAAGGTGCACTTAAAAATCACCCTCAGACAGATCAAGTGAATTATGGTGGGAATGGTGCTACCATCTCAGAGGTGCCTCCTTCTCAGGGCCTGAGGATGGGCAAACTAAGCAGGAAGCTAGAGCCCCCCGCAACATAGAAGTCAACCATTGAAAACATGACCTGCTAACTACAGCCAGAAACAAACAAACAAACAAAAGATCATTACTCTGATCTGAGCTGGCATTGCAGGCTGCCTCCTGTCCTCTCGCCATGCCAAAATTCACCTCCCTCTCTGTGACCCTGGGTTTGGTGCTCCTCCATGGCACACGTGGGTGCTGCTAGCATGAAGGGACCCATCAGCCTAGGAAAGCTAAGAATATTCTTGCATAGCTTTCTTTCCCTGGCTTATTAAAATGCAGTACATGTTGTGTTCACTTTCTGTCTTACTCTGTGTTAAAATAACAAAAGAAACAAGCAAAACCCATGAGTTAATAATTCCCCCCAACCTCCCCTCCCCGCTCCAGTGATGGCAGTCACGGGTTGTTGATTGCTCTTCAATGCAAACATCACTCAACAGGTTTTACTGATCAACCTGGCTCTCTGCGGAGCCTCAGACACTTCACAGCCTGCTCGAACCCCTCGCTGGATTTGCCCTTTTGCTGTTAGGTAGGTAGCTACAGACTTTCTTCAAGTGAATCTCCTAGAGAGATGCACACAGACCTTTTAAAGGTTAGGATGGATAGAGATTTCCCTAAGCTCATATGGCTCTTTCCTGCCTGCCCAGACCAGCCTCTGAGCATTTGTACAGCTAGCTGAGTTTGAATAGGCTTTTCCAGTCCCGGTGGTATTGCACAACCCAGCCTGCAAAGTGATAGGATTAGTGCTGGTCCAGAGTGATCACTGCAGATTTCAGCAAGTCCCAGGCCAGAGCTGTCTGTAGTGCTTAGTGATGAGCCAAAAACTGTTGTAAACATTATTTACAGGTTTGCAGCATGATGAGCAGATTAAAAGCAGAGAAGCAGAAGGGTACTATGGCCACATCAGCATCTTTTGAGTAACTTAGGGGAACGTTTTAAAGAGGCACAAGTCATCTTACTGTCTCCAGCTACCAGCAATAAGCTGTGAATCATTCTTCTTTAAAGTGCAGTTTGCACATAATCACCAATCAGAGGAATGAGGAACCCCACAAAAAAATGAAAATAGAACCATCGTTATATTAATTACTGATAATGTAAGGTTTAGCAACTCCATTATAGACTGTAATATCCCAGCTCCAAACAGACCAAGAGTAACAACTTCTTATGAACCAAAATAGACATAGGTCAGTCGCAACATTTAGCATTCCTAAGAGGGTAAAAATGCTGAAAGCTACATAGTTACACAGAAAGTGGACATTGTTATTTTTTAATCAGTTCACACCATTGAACAAACATCATCTGCAGTGTGGAAATACTGAATTTTAGATCCCACCAACTTTTATGAAGCACACACTCTTGACCCTTCTAAAAGGGGAGGCTGGGTCAGAGCCCATCCAGCTCACCCTCAAACCTCCTCTTTTCTCCCTCTGCCCCACCTTCAGAACAAAACCAAACACAAAACCACAACAAAACCCCTTGCCTTTATCCTTCACAGTGGGAAACAAATTGCTCCAAAGCCAATTTATGCAAAATCCTTAGCTCATTTCACACATTTTTCACATCCACCTCCTGCACGCCAGGTCTCTCCCATTTCAGGCCATGTGTAGGCCTCAACATGGATCCTCTGGCCAGCCTGCACCACAGAGCGGCCTTGTCTGTCCTTTAACTCAGGGGCTTTGCCAACACTCTCATTAGTAACAAGGGGAATTTCTTCTTGCAGTTTTACTCGGTCTCCTCTTTATTGTTGGTGGTGGTGGGTTGTTGTTTTTAGGGAAAGAACCTCTCAGGCACGCTTCATTTGTGCCTTCAGTCCAGCTTATTTGTCAAAGGAGGTACCTTAGAGGATCTTGTACTTCATCTAAGTCTCAGAACACCTAGTCCCATTGGCCCTAATCTTTTTATCTATAATATATCTTTAAAACAAGGGATATTTGCTTTTCCTTTAGGATTACTTTCAAGCCTGTTTTCCACTCTCACCGTGCCCAGGACAGATCTGAAGGCTGAAAAGCACTTATGGAGCAAACGTATCAGCCACGGGAGCAGAAAAGAGAGGGAGGGAAAACTCTTATTAAAACATGGCAATAGACTAACACCACACTGGAGTCCTATTTTCCGGTGCTTCACACTGGGAAGAACAAAACCCTCGAGGAACTCGCCAAGAATTAGATCTGTATTTACAAAAGGGAGCATTTACACCAGGCACACAAAATGACTCACCCGGGGTTATGCAGGCAGGCAATCCCCCTCAGCACAGCTGCCAATTCTTAACTCTGTGTGGCTTTCCAGCCGCTAAACAATATTCTTTCTCCCACCCCCGTGTAAGACATGAGCCAATTTTACTTTTATGAGACTAAATTACCTCTATTCATCTCCTGTCATGGTAAATGAGTTACTAGTGAACTCTCATTTCTCAAAATTTTATTCACCAAGTCTTGTCTTTATAATTCCATTTACCTGTACGTGAAGAAATACATGCTGTTTATACAAGCATGAATAAATCAGGTGTGATTTCCTTTGCATTAAGTTGCTGTTTCTTTTACTGCAGGCAAAGAGATAAGCATAAGTACTAGTAGAAGAAAGAAAGGAATTAATTTTAAAAGTTTAGAGATTATGGCTAATATTCCTTAAACAGGAAAAAAACATATTTTCAGTTTCAGCAGGCAGACTCAAAGAGATGCCGTCATGAGGTAACAGCCACAGCACACTTCTCAGCATTCAGGAGCAGGCTCAGGATGCCTCCTGCATCCTCCCTTTTTCTTCCCATTTTGAGAGAAGCAGGAAAACTCTAAAGCCATACAGATCGCTCCACAGGCGGTTGTGTGCAATCGAGAGTCTACACCACGAGAATGCAAGAATAACATTAAATAAATTAAAAGATGCAAACAAATACCCAAAGAGATACCAGGAAATATTTGTATTCATCCTTCACTTGTTGTTAATACTTTCTTTTTTTTTTTTTTTTAAATGCATCCAACAGCACTGCAACATTTCAAACCTGCCTCTACCATGCACTATGAGATGTGTCTGTGTGAAAAAGACCATGGCCTGGCAATGCTCCTGGAAGAAACAGTGAATTTCTACCTAAAATTCATTTCTAAACTGCCATTTAGTCAGCCTGTGTTAGTTTGTCCTTCTCCAAGGGCTTTCTAAACCCTGAGGCTGATTTCAACAATTTTTCCCCAAAGATGGAACACTCAAGTCCCACTGACAATTATATGACCAAGTTCTTAAAAATACATAGGTACAAAAAGGGGAGACTATTTATAGATAGCTATAAGTAATTGATCCTACCAGAAAAATATTTTATAGTCAAATGCAGCAGGTGGGCTATCACTGCCCAGTACTTCACAGGAGGAAAACTGTGATGACAAAAAGAAATAGAGGTGGAAGATTCATAAAACAGATGTCATTAATTGCTGCATCCCTGAGCAAAATATTTACCCAACATGGTTAAAAACGTAACCTTGATGCCAAAACCAGCTGACAGGACACTCCAGTTAGGGGAAAAAATGAAGAATAATTAAAAAAAGTAAATTAAAAATCAGTTGGGAACTCAGCAAGAAAGACATGGGCAGAGAGGGGAGGCAGCTGCACCCCATGGGAGCTGTGGTGCTTTGGGGGTGGCGAGAAGAGTGCTTGGCAAGGGTCAGGGCTATGCTCTGCGAGGTTGTGTCTGGAGGGGAAGCAGCACCTTTGAGCAGAGATGCTCCTCTATATGCTACAGAGGGGACAAGGAGCTCCTTAACATCTGTACACACAACCCAGGTATTTTCGCCTGGTGGGAGTACCCACAGTGCGCCAGCTCCTTTTCTAAGCCAGAGGGAGGGGCAATTCCTTCCATTAAGGGCTTATAATTTAGGGAAATAAAAATGAAATCTCAATTACTAAATAAGCACTTTGCACGTCTTTAAGAGTTTTGTCTTCCTGTATTGTGACCTTTTTCTGAAAGTAAGCATTTTTTTTTCCTGGTGAGCTGGAAACTGTAGCCACATCAGCATTTCTGTAGCCAAGAATTGAAATATGTGTCTTTATATATATTTAAAGATATATGTATACATCTTTTTGAGAACCATGTAAAGGAGATACATATTTAATAACTTTCTCCTTCACTAAGCAGAAATAAGCAAGGTCTTGGGTTTGAGCTTTATTTTAGGGCAGGGATAAGAGGAAGAGAAGTGTCTGTTAGTAAAAAATAAATAAATAAAAACCATCTACTACAGTTAACCGATTTTGAATTCCCAAGTTTTTAATTAAAACATGGATCAAAGTAACAAAGAATGCCAATCAGTAAGCCTGCATTTATCTTCAAACAGAGAGCAAACAGCCCAGAGTTTTCCAAAACCCTCACACTCAGTAGCCCCACAAGGGACAGAGGGGAGCAGCACAGACCTGCTCAGCCAGCTGGGCTGTCAAGTGGCTTTTATTTCCCCATGCAAAAGGTGTTGAGCAGACAGATGATGAGAAGATGGGGGGAGGAGGGCAGACATCAGAGGAAACAGATTCATAAGAATAATTTAATTTAGAACATAAAATTAATCCAACAAAATAGAGGAACAGATGCGAAGGGAGTTGAAACTCCGTCTTGGATCATATCCCCTTAACTTTACTATACCCAGAATCTGAATGCAATCTTATTTATTCATAATATTGAAACCATATTAATTAAGCAATAAAATACTCCAGACAGCTTATTGTTAGGATTATTTACATAATGTGTGTACTAAATGGGGAGGAGGAGAAATTAGTGGCTTCATCCTAAGAGGTGACTAAATGCTGGAGGAAACAATTTCTGGCTTCCTCTAGCTGTTGGAGCACTTACCACAGACAGTTTTTTCAAAGAACTTTGGTAATTAAGAGATGTACTCATATGACATAACATTTGGTTATCTCAGTGTTGCTGTTATCACCCCTGTGAAGCTGAGGAAACCAAGGCAAACAGAGAGGAATAAGGAGATCTGAAATATTTTTCCAGCTCTGACCCCATTAAGTAGGCTAAGTCAGTCATCTGCTTTAACCACAAGGTGATTACTGCAGCTATGACAAACAGATACAAATCTGGATCAACCCTCTGGGGAGCGTGCCAGTGAATGTATTGCTTTTCCAAGTGGAAGAGGTGCCCTTCTCTGCTGTGCAATGCAACTGGTGCCTGACCTTGGGCAGCTAACTGTAGATACCAAGGACCCTGCTTTTGCCTCAAAGGTAGCAGAATCATGGTCTCATTGGTAGCCTGCTCCAGACTCCTAGCCTCTGCAAACCAGGTTTGTCTGTTACTACAGAGCTATAGCATACAGGACCCGCCTGAATTTTGCCTGTAATTTCTATTTGACAAGCTTGTGTGTAACTGAAAGCAGAAATGAAAGAGTTCAACAAATGCTTACCTGAATATTTGGATCAGCAGTCAACATGAAAGTCATTTTCACTGTCCGTGCAAGGAGCTCTCCTACTTTACAACCTCTGCTTCATCTTCAAGTTTCAGGGAGGTAGATCCACAATTTCTTTCAGTGTGGATTACATTGAGACCTGCTCACCTTAAAGCTAGGTTCAGCTTTGAGGGCCATCATTCACCTCGTAAGTACTTAACAAGCACAGGTCAGGCCATCATGGCCATGCATTCACTACAGAGACAGCTGTGTCTGTACTCCAGGTGCCTTCACTATATCTTAGTCACCTTCTTTTGAAGAGAGGTCACAGAATCATCCAGGTCAGAAAAGACTTTAAAGATCATCAATTCCAACCAGCAACCTGACCTACCAAGTCCCATCACTAAACCACGTCCCTTAGTGCCACAGTGAATGTGCCATTTTCACCCGAGCTTTTCTTTCTAGTTTTAGTCTTCCTATTCCGGTGTGTAAGCCATTCCTGGCTGAGCAATGAGGATCAAGACTTACCTGTTGCCTAAGCAAGTACACTTAGAGGATGAAGCTGGAATGTGATGTCTCGCATGGGCATGGGCTCTCTGTTCATTGCAAAAAACAGCAGAACAATGCTTGGGGAAACTCAAGTTTTTATTAACTCCCATGTCTAATTTCACATAACTTTAGGGCTGAGTGAAAGTAAAACAATACACATGAATGGAGGAAAAAAAAAAAAAAAAAAGAGTAAGTTTATTTTAAACACTGCCTCTTTCCAAATATATAAATTTACCCTTATCTTGGGATTGGACATTGTATAGTATTATAGCATTTCCCCCAATTCTTTAGTTTTGTTTTAAGAGAAAAGATTGGTTTTTGTGTAGATATAAGCACCTTACACAAGTATGATCCAGACACATTGGATATATTATGGTAGTTAAGAGTGGAGATTTCATCATTCCTGCAGACAAACTATTACTTTATCCATTGTACAGTCTAGACACATCTTTACTCTTGGAAGAGAAAACTATTTTATTGATCTCCTTTCAGAGACTAATTGAAAGAAGAAGATTTCAAATGGTTGGTAAGAAAAGAATAAAAAAAAGATTCAGCCACCAGGCTGTTACTGACAATATGCTAGGATGCTGCAATTATTCTATCTAGTTTTGATACAGCAGCTCATAAAGATTCTCCTTTCTTGAATCATTTCCAAAGATTTGGTTTTTCTCTCTCAACCAAAATTTTTATATTGAAAACTGTTCTAAATTGTCCTCAGATAAACATCTTGTCTATACGTAAAGCAACAAAGGAAAGTCTTAGATTACTGTACTGAAGCCCAGAAAACCTATGTTTGGTCAGTTACAAAAAGATGGCTCTCTGGGATGAATAGAAGACTTTCTGTCAAGAAGGGGATTGCTGCTGATCTAACCCAGTTACCTGGGAGGTCCAAGTCTCAAATGCTATTTTAAATTGTGTCATTAGACAATAAGGAAATTGAATTATTCAGTGTGTCTAACCTAACCTCATTACAGTCTCCACTGGGAATAATTATTTCAAAATGTTTCTTTCTCTTCAGAACCTGAGGGCACAATTTTGAAGTCTTCCTGAGCTTGGCTCAGGAAATCACTTCCCTAGATCCTGAGGAGCTGCTCTGGCTCCTGGCACAGACTGAGCCCACCTAAGAATTAATCTTATCAGCAGCAAAGAAACACAGGTGGTGACTGCTGCTGCATTCATATCCATGCCCAGCCATGGCCAATGCCATCACACCACAGCCCACGCCTGTGTCCCTTACGTCCCTTTCCATCACAAGGTGGGGGAACTCCACGTTTCGAGTCAGGGCAAGGTTACCGATACCAAATTGTTACAAAGCAAACCTGCTAAAGACCAAATATTTTCCTAGTTTCTATAGCCCTTTCCTCCAGAGATGGAAGTGGGTGTCATTAAATGGAATTCGCGGCTTTCTGTATGTTTTGGAGAAACACCCCGCATGCTGCACCCAACCTCTGGCAGAGGAAACTTTTCTAAAACAATGATTCATACAGGGCAGAACACTTCATTTGCAGCAAATGGTCCATCAGACATCTCTCTTTCAACATCTTGTCTAATTTGTGAAGATCAGAGTGTAATTAAGAAATGTGATGTAAGGGAAATAAACAATATAAAGTTCCGGCAATAATGTTAACACAACTGCAGGCAATTACCAAACTGCTGTTAAGAGAGGTAACTAAGAAGATTCTCTCAGTAATATTTCAGATTCTTTTTACAAATACAAAGTACAGTTCCAATGAAAATGTGTGCTGTGATTTCTGTCAGTCGTGTCTTGACCTATCTAATACCACTTTCTTTTTTAATAGCATAAATTAGTCTGTTCAGAGCTGACCTTTGTCATCTCAAGGATTTTTAATGCCTTTATGAAAAGATAAGAGAGCTGACACCCAAAAGGAGTTGAGGTGGAAGATGCTCTCCTCTCTTTTACACTCAAAAGCACTGTCAGCTGAAAAAAAGGCACTGAGGGAAGAAAAAAAAAAAAAAGAAAGAAAAGAATAAGTGATGATGCTAGAAACAACTTCTAAAGGGTGACTGGAATCATATATAGAAGTGTAAGTCAAGTAGAAAAGGCAATCTTCTTCCTCCATTCTTCTGAGTCATATTGGACTTCGGTGGGGTTAGACGACCAAGCTCTTCTACTGTTTAAGTGTGGGAATAATTCTTCCACACCTAATAAGCTTTAAAAGTTTCCAGAATACTACACCTTCAGCTCAGGAGTGTTCTTCTGCATTGTTCTTATCTAAAACCATGACTGATACGAAATAGGAATACACATTGGTCCTGTTTCCAAATCAGCTACTTAGCCTTCTGGAGACAATTCAGAACTGAAATAATATTTCCTGCGATTATCAGGCATAAAATAATTTCATCTGTACAAATAAAAAGATTGTGATTCATTTCCTGATTAGCCAAAAGAGAACAGCAAGACTAGATTAAGCTGACATAAAAGCAAAATCTAACATCTCATCTAAGTGAAGCGTTGAAGTACTAAACAAAATTAATGAGGAAAAAGTCATTTGTAAAACTGGCCCATTGTTTGTGTGTATGTTCTTTTCTTTTTAACTAAGCTTTTGTTATAACACAAGTCATAAATAAATGATATTTCCACAGAGTTCCACCAAACACCATTTTGTACACCTGTTAGTTACCTCAGACTTAAAGCAACTTTCAAGCTACATCACTAACGCATAACACAGGTCCATATCTCATCACCAACTTACAACAACATAAAACTAATAAACACAAAACTTTTCTGTTTGGGTTTTAATTAATGTGCTCCAGAAACTTGGGTGTGTCATCTGAAAGCCAAACTCCTTCAGAACACAGGAGACAATCACGGGAGACACGGGAGACTATTTGTGTTAATGCAGGAAATGAGCAAGGCTTCTTTTCAAAACTAAGCTAACTTCTTTTAAAAAGCTAATTTTTGACACTCATTCAGGAAGCCTTTTGTTAATACTAAGATCTCTAGATGGTCCTTCAGTAATTCTACTTACCGTTTTTCTCTCCAAGAAGAAAGAACAGGGTTCATGAATAATGTTTTACATATGCATATCCTTATAGCATGCTACCAATAGCCTAGTACCTTCATTCACTTAGCTGGGAAGGTGAGAGAGAGATAAAGATTCTACCATTTTTCCAAATCTGGCTGTAGATGTAGATCCGGCTTTATTTTCAGGGTTTTGTAGGTTGGTGGCTTCTGTTTGTTTGTTTTTGCAAATTTTAGTCCTGCCCTCAGCACCATAAAATTCTGATCAGTTCCAGTAGCACACCAAGCAATTTGTTATCTCAGTTTCTCCATGGGAGGGAAATAAAATCTGAAGCGTTGCAGGACTCCTGGAAACACGTCTCCTTCCACAGTCCTGCTCACTTCCTCTCTGCAATGCTTTGCACCAGAGATTCGTTGCTTGTTCCCCAAGTTAGAACTGGCTACAGCCTCACTCCCATCTGCACTTGTTCACTTTTCCTTATGCTAAGAAATGGCCTTTTTGTTCATGTCAGAATAGGCAGCAATTTTATAGCATTTAATACATCAAAGATCCATGAGTGACCTCTTAGAGGCAAGTTTTGACTCTGCACACATACACTGCGTACATGATTCATGATTTCAAACTTCACCACCTAAGTCAAACAATAGGACAAAGTTAAAAAAAAAATACCAAAACACACCAGGCAAACAGAAGTTATTTTGCCCTGTTGTGAAACAAACCAAAAAATATGTACATTTAATTAGAAGCAATTGTGTGTGAAATGTTTTACACCCCCTCAGCACTGCCGTAGCCGCTGCAATTTGTGCGGGTGAGCTCCAGCAGCGCTGTACTGCCACCCGCTGTCCTTCCGAGCTCTCCTAAACATCAGCAATTAATACTGGGACAATATTAACTTCCCTTCAGTCTGGGGATCTCTGAAGGTTAAAATCTGCATCATACAAGCAGCTGATGAGTTCTAAGAGCACAAGAGAGATCCTGGTTTGCTTCCTGAGCACAGCAAGCCTTTTGAGCACCCTGTGCTAACCATAGCGTTGTGGTTACTCACGACACCGTCTGGGAAGGAAAGCCCTTGGCAAGTGTCTTGGCTTGGAGGAAGGGTCTTGGTGAAGCAGCTTGCATGTACCTGCAGCTGCACATGGCACCTCGAGAAAGGAGCAAAACCCAAAGGTCTGTTCCCAAAGGTCACCAGCTCTGATTTACCAGTCTGCATTTACTCTTTAGAAACAAGGAAAGTACGATTCTGTGATTGTTACATATGTAGGTTTCCTGCATTTCAGGGTATGTTAATTCAGTATTACTCAATTCTGAAACAACTGGAGGAATGTGCTTTCCCTTGCACATCCCAAAAAGACCCAAAGGGCCTTTCAAGTCTTGCTCATGTACAGAGGCCCAGGGTCTTCTACAACACACTGATAGGCACTCACTGGCCCAGGATATTTTCTCCGAAGTCAAGAATTGGAATTATTTTGACCACACAATCTTCTTCTAAGACTGGACTTCTTTACACATTTCAGTTGAACATTTGTCACTTTATTGAAGATGGCAGAGCACTTACTGTAGCCAGAGCACAGATTAATGAACAACAGAGACCCTCAGAGGAGCGGTATCTTGCCAGTCAAGTAGAATGCAGTATCTGCCAAAAAAACTTCAACCTCACGGGCCAGAGTGAACCTGGCTCTAGTCCTTCAACCTCAGTGCAAGTGACTGGCCCGGTCCCACATTCAGACAGGTTTCATCACGAAATCAAGAATTACGACAGAAGGACTCTTAATGAACTCTGAGCAGTAATTAGGTCACATCTTTCTAGCCCAGCTATATAACAGTAAAGAAACGAGCTATGGGGCTGGTGACATTGGAGACCTGCACAGAATGTGGACAGCCCAGGAGTGTCCTCGGTCTGTTATTCTCAGCTGTCCATAAGAACTGCCAATTTTGTTTTTGAGGACTTCTGTCCACTCTGAAAGGAAGACAAAGCAGAATGTGAAGCTGAAAACATGGATAAATGCCAGTAACACCTTTTCCTCTCTTTGCTTTTTCAACAGGAAGGGGAAAATGTAGGCTTTAATCTGCTAAAATGAGCTGGAGTTCAGAGAAAGCAGACTATTTCTCAAGAGGTTGCCAAGCATTAACAATATCTTACCGTACAGCAGCGAGCTTACACTGAAAGGATTTCACACAGTGTTAGCAGTACACCAACATTTTTTTAAGCCATTAGGCACACTTGAAATACAGCTGGGTCTTCAGGGTGAGGCAAAGTCATTCCAGGGCAGGTGGATATTTCTAGATGGCTTTTCACCATCTTGCTCACCCTTCAGCTTTCTGCTGTTTCTGTTCATTTGTAGATCATCTCCCCCACAGCACTGTTTTGCCTTACACTGTTTGGAAGTCAGAAGTGCCCTTTTGCACTCATTAAGCTCTCAGTAAAAGTTGCTGTAAGTGTAAAACAAGTCAGGATGTCAAAGTGTCTGGCAAGAAAAACAAGCAGAAAGCACAGAACGAGCACAAGGAAAACACAAGGGCATGTGTCAGCCCCTCCTTCTCAGGGCAGGGGAGGGTTCGTAAATATGCCAGGGGTCACTACACAATTGCTAATGCCAAACACCCTTCGGCGGGCTGCTCAGCTCTGTCTGGGCAAGCAGTGGAAGGGAGGGATAGAAAAGCAGACATTCCTCTTTTTTACTGTTGCAGCTCCCAGACATGCCAAGCAGAGGGATAAAAACACTGTCATCTTCAATTTAGGAAGATCACTTCTGCTGGTGCTTGTGGCTCTATCACAAGCTCTAAGAGCCACGGCAGAGCAGTAGACAGTTGTGTGCACACATGCATGCACCTGCATAAGCAGGCAAATGTAAGACCTCCTAAATAAAGGCATGCTAGCTGTGAGAGGACTTCTGAGGCTGAAGAGACCGCAGAAACTGTAATAGGTGTGAATCCACTTGGAGACCTTAGAATCACTGTCCCTAGAAACCCCCCATGAGATGCGAGTAATGCGTGTATTCACATGAATCCCCACTGGTACATATAATTTACTGCAGAAGAGAATCAGCAATTTCACTTACATCAATGACAGCCTTTTTCCTAGAGGAAAAAAGCACCCTTGTGTAAAAATAGCCTCTATTCATTGACCCTAAGAAAGAAGGCAAGCATTGCTTTTCTCCTCCTGTTGCTCAATAGCAGCTTCAAAATAGCTCTCAGAAGACAAGAACTTTCCTAGCCCTCTGTCTCAGAGCTGCTCCTTTATTTCTCCTTCTCGCAAATATATTCATTTTCCAAATTAAACCAAAAAGTATACCACCAGCATAAAGACAGCCTCTTGACCTTACACTCCTTCCCCTCCAGCTCTCAGCACAAGCCTGCCTGAACCTACACTGTTCTCGAATATGTCTTACTGCAGACTAAACTGAAGGAAATTTCACCCTGCTTACCTCCTATGTGTAACTAGTATCTTAACTCCATTTTTCTATTACACTTGCTGTCTGATTTTCTCCAGATGGGCTTTCAGCCTTTCCAGCACCAAAATCCCTCCTGAAATTCCAGATGGCATCATCCTTAGCAAAGTTTCTATTGTTATACTTTACCTTATTTTGTCCTGTCTCAATTACTTGATTCAATTATCTCATTTCACATATCTGGTCAAGACAATTGAATACATTGCTCCCTGTGGTTCAAAAATCTGTTCACGATGCCCTTGTATTTTCCGTGAGCATATAAAAAAAAATGCACACATTTACAAACCTTGTACTTCTAGCATCTGCAACATCTGTAGCACTAAGCACTCCATCTGCACTGTGCGCTGTGTGAAAGATCCCTGTCTGCTCTGCCCTAAAGCTACCGCCTGAGTCTTACGGAGCGCCTCTTACTGCTGATGAAGATGACAGAGACACATTGGCGTGAGGAGCAGTTCACTACAGGGGATACACATGCAGCCCGCAGATGCTGAAATAAGAAGGACATTGCTCTATCTAACCAACTTTGGTAAGAGAGCCCTTTAATCACCAGTACTCACAAGGCATTAAGCGCCCATATTGCTTCAATATGGAAACGTGATGTTCCCCTCTCTCTCGACCTGCCATCCCATACTTTGCTGTTGTTTGGGGGTATCTGTCACTGGCTGTAGCTCCTAAGACTGTTTCAGGACTTCAATTTTCTCCTAGCAGTCAGTGTTAGCTGGCAGAGAAGGTAAGAGCCTGACAGCCTTCTGCTAGTACTAAAGCACCGCCTAATGCACCTGCTATCAGAGGTAATTTTACGGAGAAGCCCAGAGATAATTTTTCAATTTGCTGTCTAGTGAATCAATTGCAGCTTAGTAATCAAGACAATGGCTGTAAAATGCAATGCGTGGAGTGTGTAAGTGGAGGGATGGCTTCACGCTGCAAATCTGAATCAGAGCAGAGTAATGGTATTTTCCCTCAAGCCTATGGAAAGCCCAGAAGGACATCTGAATTTAAATGGGGAGAAGCAAATAATGGCTGCTGATACTCTTAAAGATTCCTCTTACTTCTGAAAAAACCAGCAGGGAAATTGGTATAGGCAGGCTTCAGAAAAAGCAGTGTGCTGTGGAAAGCCATAGGTGAGATTACACCCTTCCTATAGGAGGACTGAGTGAAAAGGTAGAACTGATGCAAACTGGGCAATGCCTCCAGTTCACAGAGATCACTGCTGCTCTTCACTTAAAAAAAAAAAAAAAATAGACCCTTAGAGGTGGCTCTGTCCTTGTCGTTTCAGTCTCATGGGAGCAGTTTGTAACAAGGTTCCAGCTGGATTTTTGTTCTGATTTTTAATGTATATTTGATTAAGGAGGCAAGAAAAATAGGAAAACTGTAACAAGAAAAGAAAAAAAGGCTAGGTACCCAATACTGTGACCTTAAAATGAAACTTTTTTTTTTTTGGTGCAAAGTACTAACACATAGAAAGAGATTTCAGTAATAAGCAACGGAAATATCTCCCATTTCCTTTGGTTGCCAAGAAATAAGGTTTTCTTGAAGACTGGCATACCTGCAAAAGACCACTTGCAAGGCCTCAAAGCTTGGCTGATCAAAATGTTTCAATTTCACATAAAATTAGAAGGCTCTATACATTGCAATTCTAGAGATGGAGAGGTCCTCCTGCACGTCATCATTTTTAATTCATTAATCACGTATGTTTTTAAGTTTACAGTCAAAAAATTTTTCTTTTATTCTGAATTACATAGGTAGGATAGAAAAATAAGCGTCTTTCTGAAGAAGAGATAATACATGAAATTACATGTCTTTCTAGAGAAAGTACAAGTAATGGAAAGTAGTTCCCCTAGTATGAATAACTTCTCCCAGAGGCAAAGACCGTGCCACTACGGGAAAAACAAGGAAACCAACCAACCAACCAAAAAAACATGTAATTTTTCACTGTTTGTACAGGTTTATCCTCTGGGCTTGGGCAACACAAGTCATCACTGAAAAAGGAGCAATGCAGAGCAGAGACTGGTAGGAGAGAAAGATATGACAATGTGCCAACAGGCTACATTAGGACTATGCTTGAGATGTTTTACATAAGGATTTTTAAATGCCAAGCAGTTACAAAAACACAAGAAAAAGAATAGCAGCAGAAACAAGCTAGTGTGTAGCCTGGCTGGAAGCTGGCATCTGTGTATCTCGTACGGAACCTGTAAGAGATGGTCCCGGTCTCAAACAAGTTAGAGCCTACATGGAAAAGACAGAAAGGAAGCAATGTTACTGAAGTCCTAACTGGGAAAAAAATAATAAATTGTTTAACCTGTTTAATTTTCTGTAGTAAGTAACACAGGAAGGTTAGGCCAAGTGAACAACTCTCTGGCCAGTGCCTTACCCACAAGCCTAGCCTTCCTTTTAGCCCCGAAAGGAGGCTAAATATCTAAAGGATGCTTAAATATTTTTCTTTTATGCCACTGAAGTGAAGTTGAAGAATTATTTGCAATTTCTTGTAGAACAGCATAAAAATCAGCAAGCCAGGATAGGTGTAGATAATTCTACAGTTACACACAACTTATTTTGCCCATGAACATTTGCAAGAAAGAAACCAGATGTTTCACAGCTCCGGACAGATGCACCATTTTTAGAGGCAATAATTTAAATTCACTGTCAGAATAAGCGTACTTGCACTTTAGCCTGGTAATTTATCTGTCTGGGAAAACAGCTTTCACATATGGAGCCCTGCCTACTTTGTTATCAAATGCTTAATAGAATTGACACTGCAGGCTGTTAAAGTCCAGTTCATGAACACACAAGATCAAGAAAAATAGTTTAGAGATTTTTCTTGTTTTGTTAGTACATTGATTTGTAGAATAGCTTTTAAATTCAGGTCTCTCTTCAAAGAGAAAAAGTAATAATATTTGATCTCTTTAAAAATATCGATAAGTTGGGATTAACCGAGCTATCTTAGTATTGGTAGATAAACCTGAAGATGAGCTGTGCATCCAATTTCAACATTTTGTTGTTTTTTTAAAATCATTTGTAAGGAAGCATGTGGGCCATCCATTTTTCTAAGCCCCAGGCCTAAATACATGTCTATGGCTTTGACTTACATCTTGGTTGGACAATGCTACCAGCCAGTTACATTAAACATCTTAACGTGGTGTTGGCCAGTATTTCCTAATTTTATTTTTTTTAAGGGACAAGTTAAGTTTGTCACAGGGCTTTAGTTGTAACAGGATTTGGAGATATTCAAGGATGTTATTTTGGAGTTTTCACCAGGGTCGAAGTACTTTCCACATAGAGTCATTAGCTCTGGCCAATGCCATGTAGTCCACAGCACTTCCGTGTTTTCAGAGGCAGGAATCACACCTGTAGCTGGCTCCCAACAAAGAGACTGAAAATAAAGAGCACTTATGCTGCAAGCTATTTATGGTAGAAGGCTTTCACAAATTAATGAAAGCATTTCTGTGCCCACAAAGGTTGTTTCGTAAGTCTCCCAAGACCTCCATTTTCTCACAGCCACTGGCACGAGAAGTGCCAGTGCAGGGACTTGTGTGAGAAAATCCATGTGGCAGACACAAGCTGGGAATAATCAGTAGCACTTAAAATAGACACAAACAGAAGGAAAAAAAGAAAAAAAAAAAAAAGCAAGATTGTGTGGGATAGCAATTCAGACCTGTGCATGAGACATCATGAGTCAGCTCTGATCTAGTATTCCAGTATTTGTTCTCCAGGCCAGCCTAGCCTGTGCTTATTCACATACAATACTTAAAAATCTGAGTTCATAGCTTTTCTCTGCAGCAGGGATACAGGCCTCAGCCTCTCACATCACAGGGAATGTCACCCTGTTGCTCCTGTTTATCCCTCTCTCATTCTCTCCCTTTATAAAGCTCAGCAATATGTACTGAGCCATATAGTTTGCTTACTTCAGTCATACAAATCCATAAATGCAGAAGGCAGCTATCATCTGCTGAATGAGTTCACAGTATCTAGGAAATTCCTCTGGTAGGTTTCCTATACCATCAGGGAATGCTTTGGCCATTGCCAAATTTGCTGCAGTGAATCCTCATTTGCTCCTGCTGTGCTTTGAAAGACAAGCCAGCCTTCTCTCCAAGAGTTTGTAACTGGGATTTATATGGGGAATTGGTATCCATTTATCCTTGGCACTACCTGATGCTCTGCCTATCTGACTCTGACTCCACTGGTATCCAACAATCCCTTTCTGAATTGTCTAACCACCACGCACTACCTGGAAAGCTCAGAAACCCAGCTCCAGGTTGACCATTCCTTTGTGTCAAAAGGTCACTAAGGCAACAGCAGCTCCTGAACAGCTTGGATTATCTGAGCAAAATCCCACTGGTGCTGTTAGCACAGCAACAACAATCTGAGCATTTACCAATACTTCAGTTTTATCCCTGGAAATTAAGTTGGAGCACCTTAAAGAGAAGATGCTGTTAAAAATGCACCCAGTTTGGAGTACAGGTGACTGACCTGTACAGTACCCATTCAATATTTCTGGATGTTTTAGCCTGATTAGATTTTACCCAGGAGGACTAATTAATATTGTATTGGGCCATGTTTTTCACCGTGTCAAGTTTTAACAGAAAGATTAAAATAAAATGCTTTCCTTGCTAGCATGTTTACTTTGCATTTTAAACAGAACTGCAAGCTGTTCTGCATGTAAAGCAACAGTTCAGATTATATTGCACTTTGCTTGGTCAAAGCAAGAACCTCTAGAGCAAAACTTTTCAGGTACTTTTGTGCAGTAGCTTCATGGTCTTCATAGTGAAGACCAAATGCTCTTCTTTGCCAAGATTCCTTTCAGGAAATAATTTGAACTTCAGGGGCCCCTCTGGTTTCCACGGAGGAATTTCCACAAATCATTAAAGAGAAGACAATGGCATAACAGCAGGAGAAAATTTAATTCCTCTGTAAAGATTCAGTTTCAATGCAAAAGAAATAATAAATGGTGGATAAGAACTCAGAAAAACATAGCCAAAGAGATCTCTAAATAGAAAGATTGGCTGGGAAGGAAGGCACACATTCTGCAAACTCTTTTCAGCTTTTTTTTTTTTTTTTTTAAGAGATATGAGAATCAAAAGATTAAAAAGTCATTCAGCACTTCCCTCCTCATCTGCAGGACAATACTTCAAAGAAGGCAAGAGTAAAGCACAGCAATGATCTAGTTGGACATTTCCTGGACAGCAGCACCCACAAAACATCCTCCAGGCACTTTCAAAGTTAGAGTGATTATTCAGATCTGGGGCCTCTGGCACAGGAAGGACATGGGCCTACTAGAATGAGGGCCACAAAGATGATCAAGGGGCTGGAGCACCTCTCCTGTAAGGACAGGCTGAGGAAGTTGGGGTTGTTCAGCCTGGAGAAGAGAAGGCTCCGGGGAGACCTTACAGCGGCCTTCCAGTGCCTAAAGGGGGCCTACAGGGAAGATAGGGAGGGACTCTTTGTCAGGGGGTGTGGTGGCAGGACAAGGGGGAATGGTTTTAAACTGAAAGAGAGTAGGTTTAGATTAGATATAAGGAAGAAGTTTTTTACTCAGACAGTGGTGAGGCCCTGGCACAGGCTGCCCAGAGAAGCTGTGGATGCCCCATCCCTGGAGGTGTTGAAGGCCAGGCTGGATGGGGCTTTGGGCAACCTGGTCTGGTGGGAGGTGTCCCTGCCCATGGCAGGGGGTTGGAACTGGATGGGCTTTAAGGTCCCTTCCAACCCAAACCATTCTGTGATATAAGAGATAAAGCAGAAGACAGGAAAGATTAAAAAAAACACAGCACCACACCACTGCAGCGTTGTATGCGAATTGCTAAAGGAGGGTATACAGAGGGGGCAAGGCAGGTACACTTTTTTCTTTGGTCCCTATATTATTCTGGGTATGAGCACTGTTTACCTTGGAGTACCTGATGTCTGAAAAGGCAGCAGCCATAAACAATCAATTTCTCAACAGACAAGACTTCAAACTCCTGGCGGCGTCATACTAGAAGGGGGATTTGCCATAACAAATGGCATCCACAATGCACTTGCTTATACGAATAACTCATGGATCTGTCTGTAGGCTGCCTGTATCCAGTTTGCTGTCCTAAATCACGTCACAGAATACTGAACTTTTAAACTGATGAATACAATCTTAGTCAGCACCCAGTAATTTCAGTTTCATCTTTCATCTTACCCCCCCAAGGCAATTTGTCAGGGCTAGATCCACAAATGTGAAAAAATTATAAATCCTTGTTTCTCACTTTCCACAGAAGTACCTAATCACCATTGTAGGAGGATGCATGTAAAGACACGGTCCATTATTCCTGTTCAAGCTACGTTAATGTATAATAAAGGGAAAGCAAGATTAATTGAGCCAGAAGAGCACGAAAGCGTATGACTCTACATTAACTATAAGCTACATTTATAGTCTGTTTGGGGGAAGAATTCATTCTCTTTAACTTCTCCACTAATCATTTAATTTCAAGACAGAAACATCCTCAAAGCAAGGGCCAGAGACTAGAGCATTATGTTGCAGGTGGGTCACCTCATGGCTATACACACTAGGCAACAGCTAGTTTATTACTGCAATCAGCTTCAGCTTGTCTCTGGTCTTCTGAAAGAGTGCTCTGACCAGGGATGATGCCTACTCCTGCACAAACCACTGAATAGTGCCAGAGCCTTTTCTCTGGCCCTGATACCAACTGCTATGGGCCAGCTTATCCTTTGCATTAAACCTCTTTACCTCCAGAATAGCTGTGTCACATTCAGACTCTATATTGGGAACAGTTGGCCTGTGCTGGAAGAGCACATTTGGACTCACCCAAGGAGCCAGGAACCATATTAAAAATTTAATGTCACAGTCATTCAAGTTCCAGGCATCATTCAGTTTGCTGGTACAGACACAATTTATGAATCCTGTTCACTTAATTGTCTGCCATTCAGCTACAAAGCAGCACTGCGCCATTCAGCACCACCTGCAGTGAGGCATGCAAACACATGCTTCTGAGCTGTTGGAAGAGTAAGTTTTTTTTTTTTTTTTTCTTATTTCTATTGCTGAGCAACAACCCAAAAAACATTGTAAAGGTTCCTTACTGAGTCATTTGTGGTATTTATGTCTCTTTTTGAAGTGATTAGTAGAAATATACCTGGTTTGGCTGCTAACATCAACATAATTACTTAGCTTGCCCATGCAGCTCTTAATGGTTTTTTGTTTGTTTGTTTTCCCTTTGTTAGTTAGCTATCCAGAGCCTACTGGATATAAGCAAAGATTACAGGCAAACATTATATTAAATTTGGTTGCTGGCAAATGTGTAAAGAAGACAGAGCAGGCTCTGTAAACAGGATTCCCTCTCCCCCATACCCAAATACTGAAAAGCACACACTACATGAAAGCTTGTCATAGGGGATTCAGGAGCACTCAAGCCACACAATCTTTTCTATTTTGCATCGTTCTTCACAATCAGGATTCAACATTAAAAGGCGAATATATGACATAATGGGTCACACAGAGAGGATTTAGTTGGTGGAATTCACCCTCAAAGCAGGGATCCAGCACACAAACTTTCAGCTGCAACTATTTCCTCTCTCTGTACTCTTCTATACTCCTCTACCTGCAAGGAAACAGCTGACCAAATATCACAGGAACAAACTACTTTGTCATTATCACACCCAGAGCATGGGCTTTGCAGCAGTATATAAAGCACTCTGATTGCAAGTGCTACAAGCCATCACCAGTTCTTACCAACACCTGTACCTTTGGGGTTTCTAAGATAATGGTGTTCAGTTTTAATTAAGAGCCAAATAGTCTAGAGAAACAACCATAGAAAGTCCAGCATATCATAATTTCTACCTCAGAGAACCATTTCCAATTGCCTCAGGTCCCCCTGCCCCAAGATTAGCTACTATACATTTGCACCACTGATGTTTCAGAAAAAAAAATAAAAATAAAATAATAATTTGATTTTGATGAAGGTACAGACAATTTAAAAAAAAAAAAAAGCCAACAAAGTGGTTGGAAGTTACTTCAGCCTTAACCAAGACAACAGAAGACCTCTCCATAAAACAAAGCAGTAGACATCCTTGTTTTTATAACCTACTTAGGGACTCTTGACTCCTGAAGCATACCCTCTCTGCAAGGTGTCGGCTTGTTGCAGTCACTTCCCTATTGATCTGTCTGCCACATCTCTGGAAAGGTCAAGAGGGATGAGGGCCCTTTCCAGTGCTCTTTCAAAGCACTTCATTCCCTTGCAGAAAGGGCGAAAGCTCTCAGGTGACAGGCTAATTAATTCAGTCTTTTCAGCTGTGCAGAACTGTGACATTTATAATTTATTCTGAAAGGAAAATAAATATAATTTAATCCTGTTAAATACATCACCACATCCCTTACCAAAATTTGGTAATACACTGTTTTATTCAGATGACACTTCAGATGTTAGTGTAAGATTAACACTTTGTACATATTTGTATTCTGTGCTTGCTTCTTTTAAAGATGGCTCAGATAAAAATAACGTGTTGAAAAAAAAATACAGCATTTCACAGCAGGAGCTGCAAACTCGTAGGCAGAGCTTTTGTAAATTATTTTAGGACTATTATTGTGGTATTTTCCGTAAACCAATGTTTTTAATTTCTGACCTTGATACTGCAGCTTCAGAACCAGCACAGTTACTTATTCATCAGCCACGATGTAGGTCTGGTTTGTTTTCTATAAAGATACAAATTCTTTGTGTGTTCAGAAAAAGAACTAAGAACTGAGATTTTCCTTCAGGAAATGTGATGGTCATCTTCACAATTAGGAGATACATATAAGATCATGAATACTGCAGAGCATTTTGGTAAAGTTTAGGGAAACTTTCAATGCAGTAAATATTTAGAATAATTTCTGATAGATGCCTATAGTTTAGGCTAAATGAAAACAAGTCAAATGCTTCTGTTGTTGTTACTCAAAAGCCTCAAATCCTAAGACTGAAAAGACACATGGAAAAGTACTCAGGTAAGAGCACTGAAGCACTGATAGAGTGAGCCAAGTGCTGGTGAAGGTGCGGCAGAGTAAATGAAAGTTATGCCTTTGCTTTCCTTAGATGCAGAAACACAACAGATCTCACTGCCTCATTAGCAGGATGGGACTCTTGTAATAGCATGAAGTGGGCAAGGATGACTCAAATATTTAAACCATTTTTCTATTTCAGATGCAGTCTGTCCTTCAGATAAAGGGATTCCTGCAGACAGTCTGTCTTCTGTCAAAACCAGCAACCAGAGCAATTTTTCAACTGAAGGTAACCTTTCCCTTAGGCCAAGGCAGAATATAACCATTTACTATGCAGCTCCTCACAGCAGAAGGCCATGACAGCCATGTAGACTGGTGCAGACAGTTCTTGAGTCTACGTCTTCCGTATAATAAATACCTTTCACCTCTTTTGGTGTCTCGAGATGTCCTAGAACCTTTGGAGAAATGATAACCCGTTAATATTAATGGCATTTTAAAGAATGGGAGTGATTTACTGTAGTTTTTCTGCAAACTACTTTGCTCTTATTCCTAGAAATACAATGTCTTTTCCAGTCTTATGTTCCAAACTTTTCTACTATTGCCTTCTGCTGTCCCCATAGCCATAACTCTTTTTAACAGCTGATCAAGCACCAACCAAGGCCTAGATAACTTCTAAGCCCCATTACTCCTGCTGGCAAGCTATCCCAGAACTTTAACGTTGTGGTGGTTTGTAACTTTCTTCAGTGTTTACTAACCTCATACTAAGTTGTTCTGGAGTTAGCATCTCATCCTGTACATTAGAGTCCTGATGTTTACTAACTTGATGTACTTAAAATGGCTAAACATTTTTCTTTCCATCTTAAACTTCTTAAACTAAACAAGTCAAGTTATTTCAAGAAAACAATCTCTCCATTCTGTCAAATCCTGAATGGTTATAAAGGCTTATATATGTGTGGTAGTTTTACTCAGCTGGGTAGCTGAACTCCGCCACAAATGCTCTCTCACTCCCCCTCCTGAAAGGGAAGGGGGAAGAAAATACTGTGAAAAGGACTCAAGGGCTGAGATAAGGACAGAGATATCATTCAACAATTATCGTCACGGGAAAAACAGACTCAGTGGAGGGAGACTAATGAAATGTATTGCCTATCACTAGCAGACTAGAACAGTGAGAAACTAGAAGCAAACTAAAAACACCTTCCTCCCCCCATCCGTGTTCTTCCACCTCCTCCCCCTTGAGCCGAGCAGGGGAACAGGGAATGGGGGCTGCGGTCAGTCCCTAACGCTTCGACTCCGCTGCTCCTTCACGGTCACTCTCTGCCCCTGCTCCCCGTGGGGTCCCTCCCATGGGATGCCGTCCTTCCCGAACTGAGCCTGCGGGGGCTGCCCACAGGCAGCAGCTCTTCAAGCACTGCTCCCACATGGCTCCGTACCACGGGGTCCATCCCCCAGGAGCAAACTACTCCAGCACGGGTCCCCCATGGGCGGCAGCTCCCCCCAGACCCCCTGCTCCTGCGTGGGCTCCTCTCCACGGGCTGCAGCTCCGGCCCGGGGCCTGCTCCTGCAGGGGCTCTCCATGGGCCGCAGCCTCTTCCAGGCCACATCCACCTGCTCCCCCGGGGGCTCCTCCACGGGCTGCAGCGTGGAGATCTGCTCCATGTGGGACCCATGGGCTGCAGGGGGACAGCCTGCTCCACCAGGGGCCTCTCCACAGGCCGCAGGGGAACTGCTGCTGTGTGCCTGGAGCACCTCCTGCCCTCCTGCTGCACTGACCTGGGAGGCTGCAGGGATGGTTCTCTTAGAGGTTAGAAGGAAATTTTTCACTCAGAGGGTGGTGAGGCACTGACACATGTTGCCCAGAGAGGCTGTCGATGCTCCATCCCTGAAGGTGTTCAAGACCAGGTTAGATGAGGCCCTGAGCAACCTCATCTAGTGGTTGGCATCCCTGTCTATGGCAGGGGGGTTGGAACTAGATGATCCTTGAGGCCCCTTCCAACCCAGGCCATTCTATGATTCTGTGATTCTATGTGCAATAGTTTTTCCCCTTTCTTAAATCTGCTCTCACAGAGGCACAAACAACATCGCTTATTGGTGATGAGACCCTGTGGCCAGTGGTGGGTCCCTTTTGGAGCTGACTGGAGCTGGCTCTGATCTGACATTGGGCAGCTGCTGGGCTCTGTTCACAGAGGGTCAACCCTGCAGGGTCAACCCTGATACCAAGCCCTTGCCATGTAAATCCAATAAAATATGTTGACAGCCAAACAGGTCTATAGCTATCTGGATCACTTTTGCTTTGTTTAGTAGCATTTTTAGTTTCTTTAACACTGGCACAGGTTGCCCAGAGAACCTGTGGATGCCCCATCCCTAGCGGGGTTCAAGGCCAGTTTGCTTTGGGCAACCTGGTCTGGCAGGAGGTGTCCCTGCCCATGGCAGGGGTTTGGAATTAAATGACCTTTTAGGTCCCTTCCAACCCAAACCATTCTGTGATTCTATGACCCCTCATCCTCTTTATTTACTATTTCTTCAAAGCAAGTCATCTACAGCAACTCTTGACCAACTGTCAGTCCATTAGCTGTTTACAGTTTAGGTTTAATCACTTTTACCTAGTTCATCTCTGCCCCTTCTTTTTACCCAGAATGTCCTGCAACTATTTTCAAACATAAAATACTTCCAATTACCCTCAGCTGCAAAGTCTACATCTTCACATCAACACACAACTCTCAAATAGTGTGCAAATTACTACCAAATCAAGCAAAACCCACATGGATAAATGAGTTTACCCTCTAGAAAACATAATTACCTCTTCAGCAAAAACTAGTTTCATCTAAACATCCTTATTTACTGCTTTCTATTCCTTTGTCACCTCAGTAACCACCAGCTGTTCAGCTTTTAAAGCTTTTCCCTCAGCTGGCTCTGCCCCATTTACCCTCTGCAGTTAGCTCTGAGCTATAATCAAAAGTAGGAAGTCTTATAATGTCAGCTGCAAGGTTATTAGTTTATTCATAACACAGCTCCCAGACGGGAACTAAATTGCAATGAAACCCACCATCATGCAACAAATGAGCAAATTCTCTTCACCCAGAGAAACCAGGATGGCTATTTCCTCATTGGGGACAAGCCTCAGACTCCCGGGCTCGCTCACAGCTTGTCTGCTGCACGCACTGAGCCAGCCCAGGAAGCAGAAGGAGGCAACAATCAGACAGGTAAGCCCAGTCCACTAGGAGGCCCACAAAGCCAGCAGGGCTACCAGGAAGCCACCTGAGGAGGTAGCAGGGAGCTGCCGGTGGGACAGGGCTGGGGGTGGCTCCAGCAGAATAAGACATGGTTGCACATGACATGTCAGGACACTGCAGGGAGCTATGGGGGAGATGTGTGAGGAACAGATGGACTTCACAGAGAATTGGGAGAGGAGTAATGAGGACATTTTGTGGAGTACGATATTGCAAAGCCAACAGCCACATAGGTTGTTATCGTTACCAGTCTTACCGTAATTGCCACTACTTCTCCTTCCTAAACTTGCAAGTCAGATGACATTTCATTTCAGGATTTTTCTTCCTTCCTTTCCTCCTTTTCCCTTGTCAAGTACTATCGTGCTAAAGGAAATAGTAAACTCACCTTTCTCAAATGAGCTGATAATCTTTTATTCCCTATGTCTCTCACTTCTTATGCACAAATGGCACCTGATCATAAAGGAAGTAAAGGAGAATTTTGCTTGATTTCTGTGGCAATCTTTAACGACAGCTTCCCTGAAGAAAAGCAAGCACAGTGAAACAGAAGCTCAGAGAGACCATGCCCCTTATTCCAGCCTCAGATTCCCAGAAGGAAGAGCTGCCAGCACCAGAATAAGACTAGTGCCAGTTTTGGGAAAGTCCTGCCACCTATTGCTTGCAAAGAGAAATTATTTCAGCTGGCAATACAGAAGTCTGCAAAGCCTGAAGTTTTCTAGAGACTTTCTATTCTAAGCTGCAAGTGGTGGCAGACATATTCTGATAGGCTTCAGTTTTAAGCTGCTGTTACACCTTCCACCTCTAACACTCAGGCCTACAGCACACTCTAATGCTATCTTAGCTGATGACTTGTTAATTGATGTTACTGTGTTTGACAGATTTTTTTCCTATATGAAAGGAAATTCACTGAGCTCTCCTTCAGGAGAGATTTTTTTTCCCAAAAAAAAAAAGTTAGAGAACATGGCCAAAACATGAACCTTGGATCTAAGTGAAGCTGAATTTCCAAAATACATATGTCAGGCTTATGGCAGATGTAGGAAACTGAACCAAGTCACAAATTAAAACTTTCGGATCTCAGAAAATTTGTAACTCAAAAGGTCAGCCTTAGTCACTAAGAAGTGTAAGACAGTATATAAGGTATTTCCTCGTATTTTTCTTCTATTGATAGATTGTTGCAGTGCACTCTGAAGTATACCAGTAATTTAAGAAACAAGCAGACTAAAGTTTATATCAATATTTGTTTTGGTTATATTCTTTACTAATACAATCCGGGGGGAATGGTTTGCACTATCCTTTCTCCAGATAAAATTTAAATGCACTATAATAATAAAAATTAACTTACTAGCATAGTTTTATAGAAGAAAATTTGTATAGCTATATCTTTTTATGAATTCTGAATCTGTTCATCATTAGTCAAATCACACAATGCGTAATAAGAGCTTTTAAAGGACATGAAGTCAAAAGTCTCAGACCATCTTAATTAACTAAACCTCATAAAATACTTGTCACCCAGGTATTACTGACCTTCTAGTCTGAATACCTAATATTAAATACTAAAAAGAATTTAAGTGGCTTGTTCAAGGTCCCACGGTAGATAACAGCATAGCCAAAAATAGAGTTCCATGATTCCCTGACACCGAAAAGAAGTCTGTGCACAGATGTGTATCCAAGGATTATAAAGTTCCCCCTTCTCCTGAACAGGAAGGGGAGAAAACAAATGCGAACAAGGTTACGTATAGCTCCCTTATGAACAGAAGCACTCCTGGATTCCCTGATGTGCCTTACGACAAATTCTAGACCAATGAATTCTACACCAACTTATGACAAATATAGACAATTCATTGAAACTGGATTGCTAGTGGCTACAATTTCTGACCTTGAACTCAGCACAGAAACAGTTTCTTATTATGTAAACTTTAGGATTGCTGTGTTAGGCATTTTTTTTGAAGAGAAAAAAAAAAAAAGCTTTCAAAAATTTAACCACTCAACTATGCACCATCTGCATATGTAACAATCTCCATTTGTCAGAAGAAATTAAGGCATTGCTTTTTGTGTGACTGCAAAAACAAGCTGGCAGCTCACTGAATGATTACTCTATAATAATTTGATACACTTCATCTGATCACTGTTATATTGTACTTTTATTATACTTGTTGATTCTTTAAGTACTCTAATTGGGCTAAAGAGCATAAACTATAATATGTAGAAAGCAAACTATTATTTCAATCATCTTGTATGTTTCTCAGTTTGAGTGTTTATGAAATATTTAAAATCTTGGTCTAGAGCCTCTGTTTCTACAAATCAGTGCTGCTCCTTTGTCTTCAGTGGAGAAACAATGATTTACAGACCTTGAGGATCAGACTTACAGAGGTCTGAAAATCAAAGGAGATTTTTATGGCAGATCTTCTCAAGTACAGAGGTTTTTAGCTTGCAGATGTGCTGTATTAGAGGAGCTAGAGCCAATACATGTGTAATGGAATGCATTTCCTTTATGAGAGTACAAGAGGGACTTTCAAACATTATAGAAATGAATATCTTGCTATCTTACGCAGACAGTCGAAAATAATTTCTTATCAGAACACCTGTATATTGTTTAACTAGATTTGTTTGAAAAGAAATAACAAACTATGCCACGCTTAGAATATGTACATGTCACAATTTGACTATCTGTACACTCTTCCCTTGTACTTCTCATTCTTTTATGTATTTATTGACTTATTTCTGTATTTATTTGCAGAATATATGATGAACTACACTATGAATTTCTCTTCTATGTTTTTGTACGCTTTATCTACTCAATAGTAAAAATATATAGAAATATTAACTGTATTTTTTTGCAAATTATCCCAAACATCTTTTGATGAAAAGGATTTTTCTGGATATTTTGGCACCTAGAATGGTTACAGTACTGTAGAGGTAAATCTTATTAAAATTATTTAGAGAAAGTTTTTCTTATCCTGTTCTTCACCAGCGTGACACCTGCAGGCTTTAATGCCTTTCTGTTGTGTACTGGGATATATGCCCCATACACCATATACCTCAATGAGAAACCCCAGTACAGTAGTACTGAAAGAGCTGGCTGTAGAGTACTGCCATCACTGTCTGTCCTCTTAATTTGTTTTAGGGATGAAACAAAGAGATAGTCCAGTTCAGAAAATGCAGATGCTCTTTTCTCATTCCCAGACCACACAAGCTTTGTGTTACAGCTGGGAAGTTTCTGAAACATTTCTGGCTCAAAGTTTGAACAGAGGGGTTGATTCATGAAGCACTGGAAGCAGAATAATCTGTCCAAAAAGAACTGAAGAGAGAACTGAGAAGGTTTGCTGTCTGACCTGCACAGACAGAAGAAGTTAAATAACGTTATGTAACCACTTCTCCGTTCTGCTAGAAGAGGCACTTAGTTCAGGAGGCAGTGAGTCTCGTTAAAGCACGCCTTGTCACTCGTCTGGGATCTGAAAGTCTTTGAAGGTACTGGGGAGGAGGGATCACTCGTGTAAACTGTGATTAATGTTAGGTTTCAACTGTAGATGGCAGCAAACTTCCAAATATATCTGCGATCTCACACAGGTAATCTTTGATCCATATACGAAGACAAAAGAGCATGTTTCACCATATTCGAAATAAAGAGAGCTATATTTAAAAAATGACAACACAACTGCTAAATTAAAGGGTGGCATAGCTCACAGAAAAAAAATGCAGGATAGATATTTTAGAAACATCCAAATGGCAGTGGATGATGAGAGATGACAAGCTCTCCAAGTGAAGGTGCCAATCACTTGCATAAAGTGTCCCAGAAAAAATGACAGTGAGCATGGGATGTAGATTGTCCCTGCCCGCTGTCAGGCCCTGTAGCAGTCCCTGCAGTTCTGAAGTTAGCAGGAGGAGGGGGGAGGTCTGGTAGCAGAGACACTTGCGAGTCCTTGTCTCATAATTTAATTCAAAATAAACAAGGGGCACCCACTGGGGACACTGTTATCACCACAGCTGACAGTCAAAATGGAGCTAGGAAAAGTTCCAGCCATGAGTCCAGCCTGAACACCTACACACTGACATATGCCAAAGGTAAGGGGTGGCTCAGTGAAAGGAAGAGAGCAAAAGAGAAAAACTATGAAAGGTAATCCACTTCTGCCTTCGCAGAGGGAACAGATGGTGTGGCAGAGTGCATGAACCCTACAGAGGGATGGGCTTATAACGTAGTTTCTGAATCATGGTTGTAATTCAAGTAGCACAGGCAGAAAACCCTGAAAACAGAGGGGAAGGAGGATTTTCTGAATGGATCTGAATCCAGTAGCTTAGTGGGTACATTAGTAAAAAGGTGATCTTGAAGAACATGGAAAAGATTCACCCCAAGATACAGCCTAAATGGTGTTTTTCTAGACTGCATTTCCAGGAAGCCTGAAATTGTTTAATGCCTGTGGGCTCAGGAGACAAACTTGTCTCATCAGTAAAACATCTGGCTGTCTATTTCTGTGCTTTTCTGAAACAACTGTAGTAAAGGTACAACATTCAATTTGTAATTGAAACAAGGCGCAGATAGACAATGTATTTGTAGTCAGTGATCTGAGCAGGTCTCGTATCTTAACCCATGGGAGGGGAATTCAGGGCTCTTTTTTATTATCCTCTCACCTACTTTTGCTCAGGCAGTAGGAGCACTGCCTACTCTGTGCGTAGCCAGTGCTCAGTCCTAGACTAGGAGTGGTGGGAAGAGTGATTCAAAAATGTTTCTTTCAGAATTGTCAGGACTCTGAGGACACCCATAGCCCTTAATGGCTCTCATCAGCCTCACCTGGGGCCTGCCCCAGCCCTGCCCACAGGCCTAGGAGCCCACTTTCTGCTCAGCCTAGGCTACATCCTGGTTTCAGCTGGGACAGAGTTAATTTTCTTCATGGTGGCTGGTATGTGCTGTGTTTTGGATTTAGGATGGCAACAATGCTGATACCAGAGGGATGTTTCAGTTGGTGCAGAGCACTGCTCACACAGAGCTGAGGCCTCTCCTGCTCCTGGTGCTGCCCGGCCAGCGAGGAGGCTGGGGGTGCCCCAGGAGCTGGGAGAGGACACGGCCAGGACAGCTGGCCCGGGCTGCCCAAAGGGCTGTCCCACACTATGTGGCATCATGCAGAACAATAAAATTGGGGTCATTGGCCAGGAAGGGAGGGCACATTGTTCAGGGACTGGCTGGGCATCAGCCTGTTACAGTCCCCAGCTCTGCCCACCGTGGTCAGACCCTGTGGAATGGGGCCTGTCGGTGAGGGCATGGCCTGCACTGCAGCCAGCCTCAGCTGCCAGAACAACCACCTCTCAATGAGACCTGACAAGAAAAAAGCAGGAACGCTATTCATGTTTGATCACAAAAAGCTAGCAATGTTCCTTCCTTACAAGCTTGTGGAAGAAAGGGAAGAGCTTACTCCAGAACTGGATTAACAAGACTGTTGTAAATAGGACTTTTAGGGATTAGGTAATGAGAAACAAGAAGCTCTGAAGTCTCACTGGCATCTTTGTAGGCAACCTAGTCTTCAGTCACAACTGTTTGTCATGGTACATTCCAGGCACAACCTAATCTGCATCTTGAATAACATCTTCAGAGCTCATTGGGGAAAAAATTATTTTCATATGTAGAGTTGTACTAACTGGCTGAACTATAGAGAAGAGACAAATGACTGTACTCACTGGATGATACTGTGAGACTACAGCTTCTTGAGGATGATTCACACTGTTGTCTCTACATTGAACTTGCACTATCTTGTTTTCCAGCCTTTAAGATTCTGCAAGTTAAAGACAAGCTTATGCAGTAAATATGCATGCATCTTTTAGGAAGGAAAAACGTGTTATATATCTTTTGTCAAACCTTTGCAGTAAATCATAATCATAGATTCATCTAGGCTGGAAAAGACCTTCGAGACCATCAAGTCCAACCGTCAACCCGACCTACCGAGTCCCATCACTCAACCATGTCCCTCGCTGCCACAGTGAATGACGGCAAATCTTCAGATATGTAGCTTTCCCACAGTCTATCACGGCAATGACTTTTTTTTTTTCCTTCTTTCCTTCCCTTCCCCTAGTATGTACTTTAGCAGCAATGACCTCTTCTGTTTCTCTAAATATTGCCTTCAAACAGCCAGGTGTCAGTGCATGAAAGAATGTGGCTTTCTGGGTGCAGGACTCTTCCAGAGAGTATTCATTAGGTCGATGTGCTTTGCATTTTGAAAAGTAACTCTAAAATGCATTGTGCTGAGAATGCCTTTTCCTAAACTGAATTAGGTGAGCCAATAATAACATAAAGAATAATGCAACCCAAACATACATCACCATATTCCTTGGGAAAACTAAACAAAACCTCAATAAAAACTGTATTAAAAATGAGCAGAGCTGATGCAAGGTTTTTTGCTGCCCTAGGCAGATAAATATTGCTGTCTTCTTTCCTCAACAGTACTTGCTCTTTCAAAAATTTCCACCCAGCCCTGTGAAGCTGTAACCTCTTTGGGTTCTGACAGATGTCCCCTGGCAAATATTGTAGAGGGATCTAAATCCTCAGGTGTCTGCAGCGTCTCTGTGCCAGCAGCAGCAATGGCAGAAGGAAACGTGTACTTTGGTTTCTGCTGCCCTGACCCATAGTCTAAGGAAACAATTATGCCTCAGAAATGATAATATACCTGAAACGTTGTTAAAAGCTTGCTCTTACTGAGTCAGTCTTTGTCTCTTTGGTCTTTGACTCTCAGTCACCTTGTTTAGAGTGTACAGGACAATTTAGTACTCCTAGCTCTAGAGCTGATGAAATAAAAGGTTTCATGGCATACATAGGACACATACAAAGTTCAGCTCTTTGTCACATGTGTCACACACAAGATTCTGGATATACAAAGTAGGTTCCTACTACAGATTTGCAGTTCAAAATGCAATGACTTTTTTTCTGAACAGCCACAGATTCCTGGGAAAAGTTCCCTGTAAACAGAATAGCTGGTTCCTTCTGGAGACTTCAAGGTATTCATCAGAGCCTCATTACAACACAAATTCATGGGTAAAACACAGATGTTTACTGCCTGTGAAGAGCAACACAAGGGCAGCACATGTCTTCCCCAGGAAACATGCAGGGCTCTGGGAAAAAAAAAAAAAAAAGAAAGAAAGAAAGAATTCTGATACTCTCATGTTTGTAATTTCAGTATTATTTTACATTCTAAATACAGCCTGTGAGACTGAGTAGCTTAAACAGCAATTGCAGATTTTATTTTTATTTATTTCCTACAAAAATGTCATTTTTTTTCATTATTCTTACTGCATCTTGCAATTTTTTCTGAGTAACTCTGTGGAAATTATTTATAAATATGAATTTATAAATAATACAGCCTTAGGGAAAGATGTATTATAGGATATGCAAGACAATAAATACAAAGAATATATTGAATATTAAAAGAAAATATATCTTAAATGCTTTTCCAGCAAAATGCACAACTCTCTTAGAGACACATATACACACCAGATTCACTTTTCAGCATTATTATATACCAGAAATATACATAATGAGGAAGGATTTTCTCTTTCCCTTTCTTTCTATTTTATGCTTGTTTACTGTTAACTTACTGTATATGTAATTTATTTTTGTCTTTTTAGCATAAGCATGTTTATACATATCTGCTGGCACTTTTTAAAAGGAAGCTTTACAGCAGCAGGGAGCCACATTGCTCGCAAGATAGATTTTTGGAAAAATCTGACTTATTTAAAGCTGTCAGCACAGTATGCTCAGGGCTGCATCTAGTTGTGCCCTGCAGACAGTGAGTCAGAAATGTAGCTGGCCCTGCAGTCTCTATCAAGGTACACAGGTCATAGAACACTTTCCCTGCCAGGACAGCAAGACCTCATCTTTTCCTGTCACGTTGCTCGGTGGCTGACAGAATTAATGTCTCGCAAACTGGGATGATGGCACTTGGAAAGGCAGGAACACGCTGGGAGGTTTTGCTGTGAACATTAACTCATGCACAGACCTCACTTCTCTTCTGCACATTTCAGTAGGCTACTGAGAAACACGCTTCTCTTGGGTTATCTTTCAGGCTCAGCAAACATTTATCAGAGGCCCACAAGCATTGCCTCTGGGAAGAGAAGGCACGCAGCAGAAGGAATAGAGCAATTCACCCATTGTAGGGCTCTGTGGCTGCTTTCACTTCAACAGTTTTTCATGCAACAGAGAACATCCTTAGGTGAATAAACCACATCACCCTGAAATGCAGTTCCTTAACAGCTTAAACCAACCTAAACTGGGTGCTTACACGACCAGACAGGGAACTGATGCAGAAACTGCTGGACCATTTGAAATCTAATCTTATTTAACAAAAAATAATGGTTAGTTTTTAGCTAATGCCCATACCAGCTTCCTGTGCAATCTCTGTTGATGTGAATGCCTACAGGAAGAAGGTGCAGGAACGTGCAGCCAGGAGAGAAGAGAGAATAGCAGCACCTTGGCCTAGGTGACATTTAACTGCCAGAAAACAGTTTTACTTCCTACATAACTTAAGTCAACATAAGTCAGCTGCCATCCTGCCCACATCTGTGCTTTGCTCTCATACTGCTGCCCATGGTATTCATATTGACCTCCTGATGAGTCAGTTTGGAAGGCTTAACTGACAGAAAATTAAACCAGAAAGAAAAATGCACAGCTCTCTGCCACTTTCACTACCCAAACTAGCTCACCCTGGGGTTAGTAAAAATCCTGTGGTAAAGCAAAGAAAGTGAGAATGTGCACCCAAGGGAAGAAAGGGAGTACCATGGGACCATCACAGCACCAGCTTAGGAAGACTTAAGCCACTACGGATATGTATAACCAATCTGTCATTCCATGAACACCTTAAACCAGCAGAAACTGGCACTGCTACCAAAGGAAGCAGCTCTGCCCACCACCCACACCTCACTCTGGTGCTGGCACAGCCATTTGTGCTGCTGTCCAGGGAGTCTGATCAGAGAACTGATCCAGATTAAAAAAGCCATCTTTTCCTGGATGAGTTTTCATTTGGATCCATTCTCTGATCAGGCTTGCAAACAGAAAATTCATTTTGCATTCAAGGTTAAAAGCACTTATTTTTGAAGAGGATGAGATATATTTTTCATAATAAAGTGCAAACTCAGCACTAAGCTGTGGAATTTCTGGTACTTCGCCGATTTTGCAATTTGCCTATGAAAAGCTGGTTGCTGGAAGTGTGTGCATTTAAACAGCCTCCACAGCAAAAACGTTGTGACTAAAGTTGATGATAAAACTAGATACAGAAGTAGTACCTTACCATCATATGCAAGGAATATACTTTGAAGATTAACTCTATATGGTACAATTTAACAAAAGCAACAAAAATTATTTAATCCTGTGTACTTACACTAATTTCATTGTGCTAATGCAAGTGCAGTACTTCTCTTATTACTTAGCTGTTTATCTCAATTTCATTCCACAAGAATGTATTTAAATAACATTAAAGCATCCTATGTACCACGTGTTATTTTGTGCTAGCTGTACGCCCTTCTTTAGGTAAAAAAGCAGGAGGTTAGGCAGTGAACCGTGAAACTAACTTGCACAAATAGGTGACCTATATTTGCCTGCACATTTTTTGGTCTTCTTTTTCTACAGATAATTTTAACATGTTCTGCACTTTCCACCTATATGACTTCCTTGAGCACCGTGTACCATACAGTCACACATGGTATTACAAGACATTATATTTTCTTTCTAAGACGTGAGAAAATATATGAATAACAACGCTTAATGGAATTTGAATAAATCAAAGGGTGCAAGATTATACACACTGACAATAAGATGTGCTCTTCTTGACATTTATGTATGTAAACATACATCCTTCTATTTACTGATGCAAAGGATTTTCTGATGGAACAGTTTTTTTCCCTGTTGGCAAAGGTATCTCTGAAAAGGAGCTATGTAGACTTCAAACTTGTATGCATGAACTCCATATGGCTAGAGCTACCAGCTGCATGCAGATATGAAGCCACCTCAGCACACCCGAAGATGAGCACTATGTCAGACACACCCAGTGAGTCTGCCCTCGAGCAGCCCCCAAGGGAGCCACAAGCTGGTGGTCAGGCAGTTGCATGGAGAGAAGGGCAGCTCAGAGCATGCTATCTTCAGCCACTTCAGAGACCACTCTTTCTGCAAAATATAAAATAATATAGATATTATATAGATTAATATAGATCTTTACGTTGATATGGGTAGAAATACAGATATACAATTCTATAATTATAGAACTTCACTTTGAAGCCCTATCTCAATTCCTGCTACGTACTTCCAAAGTACTCAGAAAATTCTTCCAAGTCTCGTAACTCCTGTGATTTATAGCTGTATGCTTGCCCATTCTCTCTTTAAGATTCTGAACTCCAGACACATGACTAATGAATTCTTTTCTAATCTGTGTGCTATATTAGTTTGAATAATTAAACTGCTTAAGTAATGCCATTTTTGAAGTCTCTTAGCATTACCAAATAGAAATTAATGTTTTTTTAACAAGAAAAGACATTCATTAGAACACTTGTATGACACATTCTCCTTTGCAATTTGAGCATTTTAACCTCATCTATACAGTGTGATTCACTTTTTAACTTTTAGTTTTAAAAAGTTACAAGATTTGTGTTCTAAACTGTATTTTTCCATTTTTCATTTTAAAGTCAGTAATGCTGTCTTTTACTAAAATTATAATCAAAATGTCTTTCAGTAGATAGCAAACTTTGGCCTCAAAACAGTTTATTAGAAAACTGTGATTGATATCAAACTACCTGAATTTAAAGAATATGCGAACTGAATTGCTAGATGTTAGGTCTCACATACAGACTAATCCATCAAAACATTCCTGAGGTGTCTATAGCAAGCCAAGAGTTCAGAATTTATTGAAAGAATCATTTAAAAGTATCACACTGCTTATATAAAATGGAAGTTCAGTAAAAAGATAGAGGATGAAAAGATGAAGGATCTTCCATCCTGCATCTTGCACACAATGTAAAACTAATATTTTCTTCCCAGTGTCCAATATGATTACTGATCCAAAGATGCATATTTTCAAAATTAACTTTTATCAAACCAATTAAAGACACCATAATAGAAAATTTAATGGTTTGCCCTCTCTCAAAAAACATAACTTTTTTTGGTGTAATAAATATAAATTACATAATTTATGACTTAAAAAGTCTTTTAAGGGGTGAATTCCTAACTGCAAGCACATATGCCACATAAATATCAGAGAAATTAATCATAAGAAAGTAAATACTATTAAAGTTGTTTCTAACACTTCACACCTAGGGAAAAAAGCTTGCATCTATATGTCAGCACAATCACATGACAAGCATAGCATGCATATCTCAAAATATAAAATCTCCTGAGTTAATTATGGGAGTTAATCTAAAAATGAACTTTAATTCAATTGCTTCATTGTACCATTGTAAGACACAGAATGTATACTACACTTTATAAATCCATTATGCAATCCCATCTCAACTGTTGTGTGTGCATCTCTAGTATCTCCGCCTCAAAAAGTATGCAGCAGAACTGGAGAAGATTCAGAGGTGGTCAACAAGGATGATCACCAGCATAAAGCAGATATGCAACCAATTAAGCTAGGACTTTTCAGGAAAGGAAAGATACACACCTACATATAAAAGAAGATTATAAAATGATGATACAGCAAGAGTGTGAATAGAGATTGATTATCTCTACCTTTTTCAGTACAACAAAGTCAGATGAAGCTGGGAGCAACAATCAGAAGCACACAGTTCTTACCACAGTGGGTTGTAGACCTATGGAACTGCTGTTGTGCACCCAAAAGTTGGCACGGATTTGAGGATAAAACAGACAAGAAAAGAAATCACAAAAGCGTAGAAACACCTGGCTCAGGAGGTTCTGGCATGGAAAAGGCTGAAGACGGTAGGTCGGAAGATCATCTGTGCCTTCTCATGTTGTATAGTTTAACTTAGTTATGGTCATAATCATTATACCTATGAATGTATATTTATGTCCATTTGATGCCATTTCAGCCAGTTATTAACTCAGAAAATTACTGACACGTTACTGACTAGTGTATCTGAAACTTTCTGTTTATTTATTCATTATTCCAGCAAAACGTATGCAGACATAAATTTTAGGCATTGCCTCTTTTTTCCAATAGTATGTCAGGAAACAAGTTGAAGTACTCATCCATTATTTTCTTATATCTATGTATCAGACGTACAATTATCAGAAGACACCAATTATGTGCGTCAGTGGGAAAGGAAGTTATTTTCTATAAGAATAGCTGTAAGTGGGTGGATGCGTAACTAGAGTCATGACCGAACAAATTAATTTCTAGTATGGTAGAGCACTGAGAAATTGAAGTGCAAATCTGGGAAGCCTCCAATTGTTTGTGCTAAAATTGTGTGGGCTGCCTCAAACTGAGAAGTAGTCTTGAATTCATAAAAAATTGCTTCTCTTCTTTTCTCCTTTTGGACAGTTCTTTCAGGTCTTAGGTGGATCTGGTTGTTAGCAGGCCCGACATAAATACATTTCAGAAATAACATGCTGGAAAAGACTGGCTGTAATCAGTTAGAATAACCCGGGGGGCGAAATGGTTGAGGGGCGCGGGGTCAGCCTTGGGGGGGCACTGAGGTTTTGCCATGCTGCTGGAGAATTTCACATGAAGTTTCCTTTTAAGCTTGTGTGAGGACAGCTAATTGGTTCTCATGCTCACAAAAGCATCTCATGAATATAAACACCTGGAAAATAAGGTCTGAAATCCCAGCGCGTGGTTTCATAACAGAGGGCAGCACAAGGGACAGAGGACAGATAGAGAATGGAGAGATGCTTCATATCGGGCTGTTTCATAAACTGATAGCCTCATGTACGGTGCAACACTGCAGTCCTGCTGGGAAATGACAATGCTTGCAGATGGAGTCAGGCCTGTGTCATGGGACGTCGTTATTTCTTCTAAAGAGACTACGAAATGCTTTTCCTAAGTGTCACACACAAAGAACTCGTGGCTAAAATCTGGCTCTGTGTGTTTTCCTTTGCCCTCCTGGTAGCTCACACACAGCCATCGGTCCTTAGGATGGATGGCCCCACATGCTGCTTCTGTTTCTGTGGTACTTGGGTTCGAGATCTTTCCACTTGCTCACCCAAAAATGATATAAAAGTAGATACTGAACACAACTAGAGCAAAGACTGCTCTTTCTGGGACTCTCCCAGGTAGTCTTTATTGTGAAATGCCAATTTGCTACTGTCTCCAAAACCTTAGGGGACTACGTATTGATATATAACCAGTCTAAAACAGGCATAAAATTTCCTAAAATAATTCATCCTATTGTCAGTCAAGGAAAGAAATAATTCATTCACCATGGCCCAACAATGTTCACTGAGACAGAGCAAAGACAGCCCCAGGTTACTGAAGTGACCTAGTTTCATCCTATATATTCACCACAGAGTGGCATTAAAAGTTCTCTGACAAATCAAAGAAAGACTGAAATTTGAAAGTGGTAAATAGAAACTTTTATAGCACAAAAAGGCAGCCAAATAACACAGTTGTTTTTTTGTTTGTTTGTTTGTTTGTTTTAATGGTAATATTACCTTGAAAAATGTTGGGTAGTTGTGAAAAACATTTGGAACCCTCTGTTAGTTTTGTCCTGTGCTTTTCTGTTGCCAAGACAGAACAGAGCAAGTGACTTTCCCAGAACCTCTGGTGGAACAGATTGCTTAAAAGAGTGTTTTTGTAATGAAAAAGTATATATGTAGGAAACCTTCATTTAAATGCCTGGTTTGATTTTGCAGATTGTGGGCTTTCTAGCAACTATGAAGTGTTATGAAGCAAGAACTCTAGAAAAGAGAGTTCTTCCATCTTATATGTACATAAGGAAAAGGGGTTACATTTTTGTGTTTGTGGTGCCTGTTGCTTTTCTTCGATGCTGATTACTTGGTATGTCTTTTGTAACTGATTTAAAGTGGTCCGGTTTATCACCTTCGTATGTTGATGTCAGAATGGGAAAATAATTGCTTCCTCTTGAAAGATAAGATTTACCTTTTCTTTAATATTTCTTTTGTTCAAGTGCATTTTTGGCAAGAAATTACTGCTTTGGAGACAGAAATTTTTACTAGGTAAGGTTAGGCCTTCTGGCTCTTCACTGCAGTTTATTCACCTCATGACCTGTTTCTTCATAATTTCTTCATAATTCATAATAAATATGAGCTGAACATTTAAATTCTTTTTTCAAATCTTTTTGATGCTCATTTAAATGTATTACCTACTTCTACAGGAGATGACTGAGGAAGAAAATAATTGATAAGAAAGAAATTAAGTAGGACAGCCTCTGTGTAATGATTTGTGGACTAATTCTTAACCACCTTGGACAAATTTCACAGTTTTTATGGTTTGGCAGACAGGTTGGGTCATTGGGACTACTGATTTGCAGGTTAAAGTGGATGGAAGAACACTAACATAACCTTCTTCCATTTAGATAATGTTCTTTTTATCATTTAGAGAAGGTGAGATTTAAAACCATTTTCATGCCTAGTTTTATTTTTTCTTTTTTAAGAAACTGTTTCAGGAGAGACTTAATTGTATCACCAGTAAAGCAAAATTGAAATTTAAATATAAGGTTCATCAGAACTTCCATAAAGAAATTCAAGACTGGAACAATAGCAGTAATTGAAATCCTTCATTACGTGGAATTCCCATCTTCAGTGTAGTCTGTATTCAGGTTGGCAAATTATTATTTTAATTACACCTGTATTAGTGGCATGCTGCCAACCAATGCATTATCAGCCTTCCTCTCCCCATCAGGTTCATGCGGGCTTTTAACTAGCCAATTTTTCTTGGGAAGCCTAATAGACTCACAATATTCCATGTGCAAAGACTACAAATTATTTAACTGTTATTATCATGTCACATGTTTGCTGTATTCCTCTTCTTTTTCTTTTGATCGTATTTTATGCCTCCTAATTCTCCATCTCTAGTTTGTAGACTCTGGTCTTGATTCATTGATTGTTGAGTATTAGTTTTTGGTTTTTTTTCACCCTTCTTTACAGTGAAGTGTCTGATAGGGAGGTAATTCAGTACAGGGCCCTATTCTCACACTATTTGCTTGCTTTCTTTTGCAAGTAATCTCATGGATTGCTATTTCAGTTGGTGCTGTACTATGTTGAACATTTTTATTGTTTCCTCCATTGACTTTGCAGCAGGAGTGAAGTTTGTGATAATTGGAGAGTTACAAGATACAATTCTCTAGTACTTATTTACGTTAGTCAAAGTGGCACTAGAAAGTGGATATTATTTTTTACTTTGAATAAATTAAACTCCCCAATGTCATACTGGAGTTCCATAAAATTTCCAAGTCTGTCTATTTCTAAGTTATTTTGTTGTATTTAATATTTCTGTTTCAAAGCATTTCTGCTGTCCTGTTCAGATTTCACTTTGGTGTCTTTCTGCATATCTGGAAGGGAAGCACTTATTTTTGTGTTATATAAAATTATTTTGTTACACATACAGTAAGAAATACATTTAAAAAAGAACCCTTCCTGTTGTTTTTCCATCTTTCACACAGGTTGCACTTAAAGGAAAAAAAATTCCCATAAAACTTGATTTAATTGGAAGAAATCCATCTTGCCCTCTTTGCTTTCCTTCTTCACAAACCCTGGCAACAGAATTACCCCAATTCTTAAATTAGGAGAAGCAAAGGCACAGAAAAGTATCAGTATCCTTAAATAATGTGTTCTGTTAAATTATTTTAGGAATATCATTTTTTGTTTCAGATATTGTCCTTCGTGAGGAAAAGGGAATGTTTATCACTTATGAGGATGAGTCAGGTAGTACAAGATGTGCTAAAGGCTGCAGGATAAATACCGTCTATTCAGCTGCTTCACTTAATAGCAGCTTGCCAAAAGTGGGGTTCAACCAGCCCTAACAAAAGCAAGGAATCAGAGGGAGGCATACATGTCAGATAGCACTTTAATAAAACCAAACCAAACCCTATAAATAACGGGAGCTAGTGCCTGTTGCTAATGCTTCCTTTTGAGGCTAGTCAGAATGGATTTGCAACAGCGTTGTTGGAGCGTACTCAGCCTGGAGAAGAGAAGCTTTAGAAGGGATCTAACAGCCACCTGCTAATACTTACAGGGGAGTTATCAAGAAGGTGGAGCTGGGCTCCTCGTAGTGGAGCACAGCAGGGCAAGAGGCAGTGGCACAAATTGAAACAAGAGAGGTTCAGACTGGATATAAGGAAAGACTTTCTCTCAATGAGGACTGTCGGGCAGTGTAGCAGGCTGCTCAGGGAAATTGCACAGCTTCCATCCCTGGAGGTTTTCCAGCCTCACCAGGGCAAAGACTAACCTCACCTCTCAGTGTGCTTAGGGCAGGAGGTTGGACTAGAGACCTCCAAGGACCCTCCTAACCTGAATTAGTCTATTAATATTTAGAATTACAAGCCTGTCAGGGTATGATTACCTTGTGTGGTAACTACTTAGCAGAAACGTACTTGAAGTAGATTGTCCTTTGGCTTAATAACGGAAATTTGAGCTACGTACAGATGTGGTCTACTGATTTAATGTCTAATGTTAAAATTCCACAAAACATTGTAAGAGCTACTAGAGAACAGAATTGCCATCGGCCGAACAGAGTTGTGCTCTAACACCCAGTGCTCCATGTGAAACCCTGGCTTCCTTTTCTTTAGAAGAGGAACAGGGAAGTAAAATCCATGAAATGTTCATTCTTAGACACATTCATTGTGTTAAAACAGAACTGTGGTAGAGTTGATTATGTTAAAATGAATTAACGTAGACATATATCAATTATGTCTACGAGTGACATGTAATCCTGCTTGTCAGCAGCCATTTTACCAGAAAATGTTGCGAATATAATTTCTCACAGTCATTTGGAATATAACTTGGGATGCATTTCTTTAAAGCTGCCCTATGAATTTTAAGTTTAAATTTGTAGTGTTTTTGTGAAAGATGTTAACTTTCAAGTAGAGACATTAGCCCTAAAGAAGAAATATTGCAGAGAAGAAAAATAGCTTACGAAGAAAATGGTAATGAAAGAAATATCTGTAGAGGAACATGATGGAAGATTGGTTTGTTTTGAGAAAAAAAAAAAAAAAAGGTGTACAAGACTGTAAAAGGAAAAGTGACATTCTGCAGAGCACTGTTGTACAGAGTCACTGGTCATACCTGAAGTGTTCAAGAAGTACAGAAAGCAACACAGAGAGAATGCAAGGATCCAAGAAAAGAGATGTCTTTGCTTCATTATACGATAGTGAGGTAGTCATTCTTCATTCTTGGTGAAAAAGTAACATAAAATTATTATAGGGATTTCTCACTTGTTAAGATGTCAAATCTTGACTAAATTAGTACTATGTAACTAGTCTCCTAGTGCTATTCTTCTTCTCTACATCTGTCTTAGGATCATAACATGAAACTGATCTCAGAAGGAACTTCTAACAGCATTGCAAAAATAGTTTTCTCTGGATGATACAGATTGAACTAAAGATCTGAAACTGTCTTTAAAAGAGAAGTGTGTTCAGTCCCACTAGCTACTCTCATATCCTGGCAAACAAAAAATAACTGTGTCGCCTATATTCTAAATTAGCTCTGCACTATTAGATCTACTTATTCTTTGAAATATTACATGTAAGTTAGGAGGAGTTTGTCAGTGGTATTCTATATCAGCTCTGTATTTAAAACAATGCTAATAGACTACTTGTTCCTTCTTTAGGAAGAAATTACATTTTGGCTAAATTGGCATCTCTGGGTCTAGGACTACTGTGCTCACTGAGGAGGAATAAAATGGAGAAGCTGCAGGAATTCAAACAGAGGTTAATATTCTTCTTTTCAGTGATGTCAAACCCTTTTCATTTTTCATACTTAGTTTCTCAAATATGGAAATAATTGGAGCTGCAGAAATAATCATCTCTCCTGAGTAAACATGCATCTTTTTTGCATATGGCTTTTTCCTCTCTCTTTTACTTTTATCAAAATGACTTGACAGAAGAACGTGTTTTCAACAGCACATTACACAAAATATTTAAAGTAATTTTTTATAAATGGATTTTAAAATTACTTGGTGTTTGGTGTAACATTCATTTCTTTAGCGTGGATCCATGATACTGAGAAAGACAGAAGTGTGCTAGAGAGCACAAATTCTAAGGTAGATACGTAGAAGTGAATTTGCATTTCTGCAGAGGTAAAAATGTATAGTCAGCTGTGTAAATGTTATTATTAAAAAAAAAAAAAAAGAAAAGAAAAACAGGTAAATTATTAAAAAAAAAAAAGAAAAAGAAAAAGAAGTAAATTTAGTTCAACTCATATTGCAAGATATTGTTAGCCCTTTGAAGGCATGATAAAAACTTTGCTCTTTTCCAGCCATCATACTTTTAATAAGAGAAGTAGCTGAAAATAAGCATCTTAGTACTCTTTGTGGGATAAGTTCATTGATTCTTTTCCTAACTACTTGATCTGACAAGGCTAAGCAAGTTCTCTCAGCTGCAACTTGGAATTAGATTTTTCTTTCTCTCAGGGGAAGTTTAGCATGGAAGAAAATAACATGATATAATCCCAGTGAAATGGAATTTTCTTCTTCTACCACAGAGGGGATGTTCCTGAACACTAATTTGGACTCTTAGTTATTAGGTCACTTGGAATTACATCAAGATATTTACAAACAATGAATTTACAATAAACAGCCAAGAAAGATCCAATTTAACAACCTATTTAGGGACTGGCTAAAGTAATTAGGGACTAGAGTCAAAAATGAGCAGTGGTACAGTTTCCCTCATTCTTCATTATTGAAAAGGAAAACAAATGTAAGGTAATTTACTAAGCAAACACAATGAGAAGTGCATGATAATCCTGTAAGGCTGACTGATAATTCTGAAAGAACTGTTCTGTGATGAAAATTGAGTTTGAGTGGTGGGCACTATTTCTGAATCCAACACCTTTATCCCTGAGTGATGTTATATGAGAGTTGAGCAGCTGAATTATGTATTATTATCAAATAAATATTAATTTCTTGCATGAAGAATTAAAACACTCTTTAAATTAAAAAACAAAATCTGTGTATGTCTTCCAGTAGTTTTCATACTTTGCATATCTACCAGATGACAACAATCGCTCTATATTCTTTCTCCAAATATGAATTACATCCTTTCTTAGACTTTGATGTTCCAGATTTCTCAAAGATAGAACAAGGATTGTGCCTCAATCTCTCTTTACTATAAGAAACTTATTTTAGGGTACAAGTCCAGCGCATGTCAACTGGATTGTAATGCAAATTGGAAATCAGCATTTATTTATGTATTTACCTCGTGTAGTTAAAAGCTATAATATAAATTACTCTTTTATTAAAGTGACCTTCCACTTGAACAAAGACAAGTTAGTATTCTTCATATGTATTTATATGTCACATGTTACCTGTGGCCCTGAAGGTCTTCTGTAACAGGAGGGTATTATAGTGATTTATCTTTTAGAAGCAAGGCTTTTCCCACTATTTCTGCAATAGTTGATCTGAGCCTATTTTTATTACAATTCCTGCTCCAGCAAATTTGACAAACCTCCAGAGTACACACTGTATGACAGCTACATGGAGTAGAATCAGTCCCTTACTACTCAATATCTACTTGGCCTTGCTCTCTCTTTTGGGTGGATGCCAAATTGAGAGCTACTTGCTTTTATGATGGACCCATTTGTGCTGCAGCAGAGCCTCTGGCTCAGAAAAAAAAGCATCTGAAAGGCAAATGTTTTTGCCCTGAGTTAAACCAAGTGTTAGAAATGTAAGATGTCTTTATGAGGGTTGTTGTGGTTTATAATATAAGCTATCATACATCCTTTTTTTCCCAGATAATTTCCCAAAATCCTCTCTAGGTAATCACTAAATAAGGAATTATAATCTGGCATCAAAAAGCTTCTGTGGCAAATAGGGAAGCAGCCAACTGCGTAGTGGACGGCGCATAGAAGCTGCATAGAAGATGGAGCTTTCCATAGACATGGAGTTTATTTTATTATAGGAAATCTTTATAACAGAGATCTATTTTTAGAAAATGAGAAGTTATCCTCATTTCCTATTGCATGTGCACTATACTTGCAGTTTTAAAATCTTATGAGCAGAAACCTGGCCCTTGAAATTACATATAAATACTCACTGAAGTATTTAGAGAAGTGAAGGAGTTTGAAATACAAAGTTTATGACAATAATGTCATAAACATTGTCATAAACTTCAGAATTACTAGATTTTCTTCAAAGTTGGGCTTAAATATTAAGTTTCAAAAAAATCTCTGGGTTTCTTTTTTTTTCTTTTTTTTTTCTTTTCTTCCAGATGCCTGGTTTTAGATTCCAAAAGATTGATGTGTAAATATTCCTAGTAGTTTTCTTGTGCTTTTTGTTTTTTCAATATAAAATAATTCATCTGTTTCTGTTAAGCCTGGTAAGGGAAATAAAACAAATAAATAAACAAACAAAAACACCACCTTTAAACGAAGTCCTATGAATGGCATACCTCTAACACCATGAATGATGAATGGCAAATTCTTTTTCTTGTCCTTCAGGTTTCCTGGAGATACCTCATCACGTCATCACAATCTTTGGCTTTTATTCCATTTTACTGCTTTCCTTGCCAAGTGTTGTATGTATTTTATGTAGTTCTGATCTTACAGATCAGGAAACTTTTAATGTTCCAAACCTGGATTTATGTGAAAATTGATAAACTCTATTGTACAGCCTTAGCATATAAAGAATAGTTATGATTTCAAAATTATTCTCTTAATATCTAAAAGCATAGTAAGCTATGCTTAAAAGCAAGTGCGCTAGGTACTATTATAGTTATTATGGGCACTTATAATTAAGGAGTAAAGTAATAAATTATTATATATCAGCCATCTTTTGAAATTCATAAATTTCAAAAGATGACTGATTGTTCTATATAATATATGTAGAAAAACATAACTCTCACTGACTTTGTCTAAGATGCCTGCTCCTAAACTTCATAAGCAATAATTTGTAAATATGAGGTCTATTCTGGTCATAGAAATCACCTGTATCATTTCTCTTATTCTCAAGAACATTTCCCAATAAATTAAAAACCTTTATCTATAATAATTAAAAATACTCACGTCTGTGCTTGTAGACTAGTCTGATTATGCAGCAAACAAAATGCTAAGCTCTTGGGGAAATTGTATTGTCAACAAGTTGATGCTGACTTTAGGAAGAATGGATCGTAGCCCGTTCCCAAAGCAAATTTCTTCCCTCTGTCCAGAATAAGACCAACACTAATTCTGTTCCCTTCTGAATTTTTAAATATTGGTGAGTGAGTTGGGCTCCTGGTGAGATCCAGGAAGCCAATGTTCTGCTGAATGCAGGCTGTGTTGCCACTGCGTTGAGTCTGAGCATAGCAGCACATTTTCAGGCCTGATGCACTTCAGCCAGATAGCTGACTGCCCTGTGGTCTTTGCTATTCGAGTCAAATCTGGATGTCTGGCAAGCTGGCCTCAAAGCATTATCTCTGCTAATAATAACAGTGCAGTTACTAGAACTAAAAATTATCTCAGGTTATATTGTTCAGGGCAGACAAACTTGGCTCTTTTCCCTCCACCCGTGATATTTTTCATTACTGTATCAGTTTCAATAGGCTACATTATGTCAAAGTACAAGATTCTGACAGCTTAATTGGAGATCAGTAATAAACTCGGTGCTCTTCTTTATCTGCCCTTTAACAGAATTTCTGTGGAATGCTTTCATAAAATGGAACTTTCAGACAGCAACCTGCATATGCAAATTTATCTTAAAGTACTGCAGTTTTCAAAACATTTCATTTCAAAAGAAGCCTTCAACTATCTGAAGGCAAGAGAATATTTTACAAAAGACATTTTTATTTGAATATTGACACTTGTACAAAGCTTTTGGGGCCCTGACACAATTTTAGCAAGACCATAAATCCATCAATGGTCATTTTCTGGAAAGATGCCAGCCTATCTTTCTTCCTTCTTGAAACATAACCAAAATCCTCTCTAGTGTCCAAATTTGCATCCTCAAATCCCACAAAATACATTGGCAAGATGTTGTGATATGTGTCAGGGAACAGACCCGTGATAATTATGTGGACCAGAAAATCCTGAACCAATCTTGGAGATTAATTACCCACGTTGAAAGTAAAACCTTTTAGGCAACCAGTCTTTCAGTTTCCAATACCATCACGTGGTACAGTGAGAAATACAGCATGCAAATGCTGTCGATGTTGCTCTGCAGAATAACCCCGAGGGCAGGATCAGGGCTACACCAGCCATCTGTTTGAACTTTCCTAGCATGGAACATTTCTGTGTCTGCTTCAAAATGGTCCCGTTGGTAGTGAGGGAGTAGTCCTGTGGATTCTGGTGCCTCGCCTATGCTGTAGATAAGATTTCCCACTCAGCGCAGCTTTCAGCTATCCCATCCAAGCTTCCAGTAATGACCTCAAGACAAAAAGATCTGCATTTCATCCGTAATGCCTGTTGTGAGAGTGCATGAATTTTATAGGCATGCTGAAGTCCGAGTGACTACGTACATGGGGCAATATGGATGGCAGCATAGAAGGCAGTGAATGAAATCCTTGCCTAGCTTAACTCCGTACCAACACTCCTATAGGGAACAGGCATTTAATGTTAGATCAAACTGCCGAGAGCAGTGACACTTGAACTGGCTATTTTTCCCTACCAATGATTTTTTCCTGAAGACACATTATAGATGCGATAAATGCCAGCTAGCAATAACTATGCCAAAACCAAACAAACTTCATCAGCCGGACAGATTTTCTCAGGAAGGTCAGTGCTGTAAGTCTCATGCTCAATCACAACTGTTTAATACTGTTTACCAGATATTAATATTCTGAATAATATTTTTATCAGTCAGAATTATTTTTGTATTTTAGCCTATAAAGCTGCTTTTCCTCCAAAAAGAGAACAAGTGCATTACATGTCTGTGCAAACAAGTCTGGCATATTTAAATAATGTCAGGACTGAGCTAAACAAGTCATACTAATATACCAAAATAATCTTCACCAGTTACTACTAAAAGAACATAGCACATTTCCTTTAAATTGGCTTCTTTTTGAGTGAATTGTAACATTTGCATTAAACACAACCCAGCCTCACCCACAGCACTCCCTTGCACTTAATTCTGTCCTTAGGGAAGCATTACAGAAGTCAGCGAGATTACTTAATGCATCCCTGGAAGAAGCTAAAATAATGTACCTGCAGTCACTGTTCCTTTCAATAATAAAGCTTTCATCCTAATGACAATAAATACAAATGTTTTAATTGAATTAACTGAAATGTATTAATTTTTGACTCCAAACAGTCTCCCATTGAGTTATTGCCAGGGAAGTGTAAGAATGTAAAAGATCAAAAGTCCGTGATCAAGACCTTGAAATTCAAGTGGTACTTAATGCATCAACTTTTGTCCTATCTGCCATTTTGTCCATGATAAAAACAATTCAAAACAAAACAACTTTTTGACATACTTGGATAAAAATGTGATAGGCAGCTGATAAATTTTCAATCCATTGTAGAAAGCAAGATTGGATCCCTCATCTGCAGTAGAAAATCAACATAATAGGAACTATGCTAAATTTAGCATATATTGATAAAATTGTATTTTTACTTTCAGAAATGTGCCTACAACTTGGATTTGAACAGAGAAATTAAGCGAAGCTTTATTTGCATTCCTAAATTTATCTGTATCTTCATAAATCTAGAGAGTGATTTGAAACATTAAGATCGGGATTTGGACTACTTTGGTATTTCAGGGAGTGGAAAACAAATCTGATTTACACAGGTTGTGCAGGAAGGGATGGCCGTTCTTTTAATATCTGCCAAATTCCCTGTGAGGGTCCTGCTTAGCAGACTTATTCAAAATGAAGGTTCCGTGGCTTCCTATTCCTCACCACAAAGGCCAAATCTGCCCCTGAGGACCCGAGCTTACACGACTAGAACTCTGTGTCCCCATCCTCCTGTCCATTCACCATTCCTCTAAGGTATTCTCTCCCAGCTGAGCTGCCTATTTTCCTGTTTTAGGTTTAACTTCTACCTGGAAAAAAAAAAAAAAAAAAAAGAGCATGGATAATTTAGAAAAGCAGAACAACATAAAATGAAGAAAAAGTTATTAAAAAGAAACTTGAAGGGATAGCTAAAATTTTAAATCTTTGCAGGTGATGTGAAAGACTATAAGAGTCATATCCTCTTTAAGGACTATATTGGTGTCTCAAAGGAAAGACATATATCTTATCAAGTAAAAAAAAAAAATCCTTGAGAAGAGGCAAAATGAAACATTATTTAAAGTGAGAATGCTTACTTCAGAAGACATATTTTGTCAGACAAAATGTGGTTTCTAACCCTGAAATGAAATCAGTAATTACTAAACCTGTACCGCACAGGTTCCGTAGGGCTGCATGCTGTATCTTGATGCAGATGGCTGGCACAAAATATCCTGTAAGCCTGCTAACACTTATATGAATTTTCAGCATGAGCTCTGGCTTCGTAACGACCAGTTGTCTTATTAATTTTCTGTCTAGTGGCAAGCACTGATAGGTTTAGTTCTCTCTTTTGACAGTAAATCACAAGAGTTGTGTTTTTTTACATGTCTGGGTGCTTTCTCAATGTTGGTAAATGCCTTTCTGTCATGGTAAATTAGCAAGCGACAAGAATGAAATAGACCTTTACAAAGAAAAAACTTGTGAACTAATAGAAACACTAAGATTCATACTTAAATAATGATTCCTCCAGTTTTCCCCATCTGTGCAGCTAAAGAGAAATGTACTGCATAATCTTTTCTAAAGCAAGAGAAAAAAAATGTTTTATACTAGGTAGACTCTTGTAGCATCTTTTACCAGGTTGTATCTCGGCAACTTCCAGAAAAGCAGTAAGTGATAGGACCAATGTTTACTTTGTGTGACTCCCAACTCTAAAAGACAGCCCTGTGTAAGCAGTGGAATGTTTGGTCCAGACATCTAATTTTTGTTTGTTTCTGTTTCTCCTGCTGATTTTTTTTTTTTTTGTCTGTAAAATGAAAATTTGTGTTTTCTCAGAATTTTCATATTCACAAGTTGCAGCAAAAACTCTTCCACCTTATCTCGACAGTAGTTCCTGTTCTGGCACATTTGTGAGGTGGCATTCCTGTTATGTACCGGGGACCTAAACTATCTTCCACACACTAAACACAACAGTTTCTGAGATGGGCAGCTAGACACAAGGGACAAAACAGCTTCATCTGTATCAGACGAATGTTCACCATTTTCTGCCTGGTTATTTGAAATATTCACCTTATGCCAGGTTCCGCATATACATTAGTTCAGGACTTGCAGGAGTTGAGTCTTTCAAGCTTTGAAGGCCAAGGCAGCGTGTGGCCATAAAATTTTAAGATCCAAAGGTGGCAAGTACCTAAGATCAACCAGGCTGACTCTGAAACCCTGTGCCGCTGACTCAGTATTGACTGACAGCTTACTTGCACTCATAGAGACCAGAGGATTGGCTGAATTGACTGAGTTAGTCAGATAAGTTTCCTGCAATGTTGAGCTGATTGTGGACCTTACATAGATCACAGTCTTGCTAATCCTCAAATTAAAAGCTCATGAGGTTATTTCAAAGGTATTAGGACATTTGACTTTGATTTTTGTTTGGATCTTCACCTCCCCCCTGCATATCCTTCATGATTATATTTGCAGCAGCCATAGCAAGGCTGTTCTTTGCGCTTCATAGATCTGAAAGTAAATATACCCCTCTTTGTACCAGCATATGCAGCTAACAGGAGAAGCCCTTGATAACTGTAGACTTTCAAAAATAAAATGTTTTTTTGTGATTTCTTACACAGATATCTCAGCGTATTATATCTCAGCATAATAGATTAACCTCAGCCTTAGCAACGAGGTCTTTATGTTAAAGTAGGACATCGTGGGTTTATTCAGTTATTGTATTCCACCAGGTTTATTTGGGCCAGGAAATTAAAGCGGGAATGACAGATAGGTTTAAGTTGTATTGTTATTATGAGTATTTTACCCTATTCTCCTAAATGGTGAATTATTATTTTATGTAAATAGCTAAACCTGTACATAAATTTAAGCTGTGTGTATAACACACATAAATTTAAGTTGTGTGTATATGGTTTAGCATTCAGGTAGAAATAAAGAGACTTTTTTTTTGAGAGAGAGGGAGTCTCCATATTTAAGTATTTATCTACTACATACTTGCATATATCAACCATTAAATTAAAATGAGAATTGTGATAAAAAACACCTATATTCATATGCATTTGCAGAAACAAACAAACAAAAAAAAAAAAAAACACCACCAACAAAAAGAAAACTCATTGTTCAGAGTTGTGGCTGCAAGCTTACAAACTAAACAGCAGAAACCTGCAAACACCACTAGGTCTAATTTCTCGTTAACTGTCCTTTCGGTAAAAGCTGCTGGCTTTCTGACATCTTCAGAGTTGTCAAAAGACATTATCACAAAGCAAGCTTAGTCTTTGTAACACTTTCTGTCTATGAAGAATCAGAGAGGGAGTTTTGTGCCTATGGCTTGAAACTAAGGCATACAGTGATTGCACATATTTATCTTAGTCAAAGCTCTGATGAGATAAACAAAGTTTTTTGTACACATGGAAATTGTAATCCATAATATTCCCAGCAGATTAAATGTAAATGAAATTCTTTCCTAGTCTGCAAGCCTTGGTAATGTTATTTCATAATTTTAGAAAACAGACACGCATACCGGAACATATGAACATCAAAGAGGCAGATGGCGATAAATAGTTATGCAGTAAAATACACAACAACAACAACAAAAATAACAGAGGTAGATTTCCACATCGGCAGAGTTGTTGATTTTACATCAGAAAAAGCAAAACTATAAAGCCATGGTATGTCTTGCACGTATGCTGGTATATATAGAGGGCAGATGCATAAAAATGCAATCTTAAGTCATAATTTTCCTAAATGTATTTTCAAATTAAAAAAAATATATATCTTCTATATCCGTATACCAAGACCACTCCTGCACAGCACCTATACTTACTTAGAGACAAGGGATAGATACAAACTCTATGTCACCCACATAAGCTCCTGGTAAAAGAGATAGCAGATTTCACTTTACAGCTTTCACAGCAGAGATATACACTAAAAGAGCCCAGCCTCATTCCATTGTGTTCTCCACCCTTCAGGAAACCCCAAGTGCTGTCTCCCCATTTGCCTCTGTATGGTGTCAGCCCAAACCCCAAGAGACCTCTGGACCCACAAATCCTAATATAATGACAGACATGAAATCCTACCAAAGGAAAAAAGCAGTAGGGTCCTGCCTGTTTAGCTGCACAAAGCCTCTTTTCAGCAGTAACCTTGCAGAAAACAGGCTCTGTGCTACCAGCTCAGACCTTAGTGGAAAAGAGATTCTGAGCAGTCAACATCTGAGCTCTAAAGGCATAAAATGGGGAAAGAGGTGCTTGAAAACATTTTAAATAAGAAAAATACTGCTACAAGACACACTAAATAAAGAGAAAGCATATTTAATCACCTTCTGAATTTAAAAGCACCTAGACAAAATTTAATATTTAGCAACTCAACACAACAGGCAGGCAAATCTTTTGTCAAACCTATTTGACTGTTTTCTCCTAGCAGCTATAAATCACTTCAAAATGGTTCAAAACAATGATTTGGGGCCAATATGAATCACAGCAAAGGTATATAATTCTCAGAAGAAAATGAAAAATAAAAGTGAAGCTTGTTGTCTCAGAAGAAAATTTGATAAATCCAAACCACACTATTTGAAAAACAACTCTATCCAAAATATTCAAAGTGTGCAGATAAAATTAAAATGCTGAAAGTTTCTGTAACATTGGAGATTTCTAAGAGGAATAATAAATTCAGCCAGCCGTTGCTTAATATCACAGGCATTATTAGGTACAGTAGAGAAAGTGTCCATTTGCACAGGAATTAAGGAGCTTGCTTAAGGTCAAACAATCACCCAGACAAAACAATTAACTGAAACCAAGTCTTCAGAGTCAGTCTCCTGCTTTAATTAGCAGTTTGACCTTCTTACAAATGAAAAACCACAGTCTCCTTGGCTGCTGAATTATTTTTAATTTGATAAAACTGCATTAACAGTATGTGCTATTCATGGATGTCATATACGGACACAGATTTGATACAGATGCTCCTACTATTCTTTCTTCCCCTTCTGTATGAATCATTGCCTGGGTAGGCACCATCTGTCCTTTGTTCTCTGTTGCCAGAATTGGACACTTCACAATGAAAAAATAAATAAATAAAAATAATAAAAATCGGCGTCAGAATTTCCCAAGCAATGCAAATTCTGAACTCAAGGCAACACAGCAACTTAAAGACTGAGATTAAATCACTTTTTAGACTCCTCACTCTTCAAAACAGTGTGGGTTAATGAATCCTTCAATAAAAGATTCTTTTTCCAGACTCTCTGGAGTTCTTCTTGCCCTTTTTTTGAACACCTTTCCAGTGCATAGACACATGGAAGTTATAGACCCTAGACCTCAATGCAGGTATTTCAATTGCACACTCACAAACACTCCATATGCAAAAGCAGCAACTTTTGCAAAAGTGTCTAATTGTACATTCTGGTTAGTGGCCTGGTATACATCAGAGAATCTGCACCATGACCTCAGGTTTGCATGGGCCCATTCACATTGTGTTGTTTGAGGCCCTGAGGCGTGTCCAGAGAAGGGCTATGAAGCTGGTGAAAGGCCTGGAAGACAAGTCCTACAAGGAGTGGCTGAGGGAGCTGGGGTTGTTTAGTCTGGAGAAGAGGAGGCTCAGGGGAGACCTTATTGCTCTCTGCAACTACCTGAAAGGAAGGTGTGGGGAGCTGGGGGTCGGCCTCTTCTCACAGATAACTAGCGATAGGACTAGAGGGAATGGCCTCAACTTGCACCACAGGTGGTTTAGATTGGAAATTAGGAGACATTTCTTAGAAAGAGTAGTGAGGCATTGGAACAGGTTGCCCAGGGAGGTGGTGGAGTCACCGTCCCTGGGGGTGTTCAAGGAAAGGTTGGACGTGGTGCTTAGGGACATGGTTTAGTGGGTGACATTGGTGGTAGGGGGATGGTTGGACCAGATGATCTCGGAGGTCTTTTCCAACCCTAATGATCCTATGGTTCTATTTATTATACCACGTAATCATGAATCTCTATGAGCAAGTGAGACACATTGCTCTGTAACATGTGTTTCCTCATACTCCTGACCCTTCCACTGATTTATGTTGTTTTTGAATTCTAAACACTACTTTTCTCCACACCCTTGTAAAGAAGGAAGGATTTAGCTTCATATTTTTATAGTTTACCACTTCAATATTTCTGTCTGCCTACAAAGAATCCATGTGAAGAAGAGGTTTTTAGAGCAGGGGAAAAAAATAAAAAGGCAGCAAAAAGATAAACTACCCAACAGAGAATATCAAGGGCTTTTAAAAGAGCAGTGCAGAGGCTGCTAATCAGGAAATCAAACGTGTCCAACCCCATTAAGATATATATATATGTTCTCCCAAGGCTGGAGCCTAGCAAAGAGGCATTAAATTGTTAAAGATGGTGGCTGTTCTCCAGAGGTGTGCAGGGTGGAAACAGAAGAGAGCAGTCAAACCCAAGCTAAAACATGCACTAAATTTGGCTGTGAATTCCTTCTGGCAGGGACTTTTGTTCTGTGGTCATCCCATCAGATCACGGTGCTGTAACCACAGTTTGCAGGGGCTGTGTCTGCAGGAAAAGCGGCTGACCAGCTCAAGTGCATGACCAGCTGGGTCTGTGAGAACCTGAAGTAATTGCACAGCCACCTACTTATCGAATTCACCTCAGTTTTAAGATGTTTTGAGATTTATTTATTTATTTTTAACGTGCTCTAGGTGGCCCTGCTCGGCAAGGGGTCGGACTAGGCGATATCCCTTCCAACCTCGGCCATTCCGTGGCTGTGTCAGCGGTGACAAAATGGCCCTTGCTCCCTCACGGACCACTCCGTGCCCAGGGGCTACCCACCGTGCCCTCGCACCGCACCCCGCTCCCCCTTCCCCAGCCTAACGGCTAACTAACGGCTGACTGACGGCCGGGGCTGACGGGCGGCGACCCGCGCGCGCGCCCGCCCTCCCGCTCGCCGCCGGGAGCGCGCACGGCGGCTGCCGCTCCGCCCGGCGCTGGCAGGCTGCGGGAGCGGCCGTGCGGCGCCAACGGCCGGGCGGCGGCGGCGGTTGCGGGGCTAACGGCTCGCTTCGCCTCGCCTCGCCCGCCTCCCCTCACGGCCCGGCGGCGGCGGCACGGAGCGCCCCCGAGGTCGGCCCCGGGCCGGGAGGAGCCTCCCGGGGCTGCGGTCCGCTGCCGGGGAGCCCCCGGCGCCGCTCGCCGGCAGCGCGAGGGGCGGCGGCGGAGCCCGAGCGGGGGCCGGACGCTGAAGATGGCGACCCCGGGGATGAGCTGGCAGCAGCAGCACGGCTACGGCGGCGGCTCCGCGCCCGCCGCCGCCGGGAAATTCGGCGCCGGCCCTGGCCCGGGCGCCGAGCACAGCCCCGAGCTGCATTTCAAAATGAGCAAGAAGATCGCCCAGCTCACCAAGGTGAGGCTCGCTTCCCGGCCGGGGGTGCCTCGTGCTTTACGTGGCCAGCGGGAAGGGTGAGAAGCCCGTCCTTCGGTCTCGTAGTGCTGATTGAACGGCCTCCGTGCTAGCACCTCCAGTATGGGATCTCGTTAAGGCTGTGCTCAAACTAGATGGTTTTAAAAGTGTGTTGCTTAAGGCTGGTAGGCCACACGCTGCAGGCTTGATCGTAGCAGAAATTTACTTCGGATAACTTAAAAACAACAACGTGGTGCTATGATCTCTCTTGCATGATGCTCAAGGCACAAGTGAATAGCATCAGGAGATGAAAGGCATGTGTTTCTTCTGCTTCCTCTTTAACGAACGTAACAATTTCTGCCAAGAATTGCATGGTTAAAACATTTGAAGGTAACTTAAAGGCACAGTGGGGGAACGGTGTCGTTCCTCAACTGTATGCCAAAATGGATGAAGGTGACATTTCGTTGGAAATGTGAGTGAAGAGAAGGAAGGCTGCTGGCAGGCTCACAGGGGAGATACAGTTTGTATTTATGCACAGCTGAAGTGATTGGCTACAAATAGTATTTATAGTGAAATGCCATGCACCTTGCTTTATTGGAAAACCAATGACTGAGGGGTATTCTGGCTTGGTTTTTAATTCAGAACCCATTTTTTGTGTGTGTGTTAACTTCAGTCAAATTAAAATTGTACTTTCATAGAGAAAACTAGGATTAGAATCACCTGAAGAATCACTGTGATGTTACTCCATATGAAATACAAATGATGAATTGAAATATTAAAGGTATTACTACAGACCTGTGTTCCTTGAAAGGTGCAAAAAGTACCAGGAGACCATAAATGTATTTTAGATTTACCTTAAGGCCAGTTGTATGTGCAAAGCAATACTTTCAAAGAGCAGTTCTTACTTGTGTGTGGACTTTTGTATATTTCCCTTTCTTTCTTTAGGAATCTCCCGGCAGTTTATAGTTGGTTTCAGAAACAGTCTTGTGTCTCTTGTGAAATTGTGTGTGTGTACCCATGAGTTCCGCATCACTGCACGTGTGCCCTGTGTTTTGTGAGTTAAGGTGTGTCAGCTGTCTTGAGGCGGGCGTGAGTTAAATGTGGATTTATATGGATAGTGCTGGAGTACCTTGAACTTCTCTTTTGGAAGACTTGGAGTCTTTATTAATAAACACTGTGCTTTATTCATAGGATCTTTTGTGATCCATAATAGAGTTCTTTGAAGATTCTTCGAAGATGATGTGCATGCCTGTCCTGCCAAAGATTTCAGAATACTGCAAATAAAAGCTGCCGGTTGCTTTCTGGTTGTTGTATTTCAATAACTGTAAATAGCTGTGATTGTACAAGGATTTTACATGTGAATTAGACATTTGCAGGATGGGAATCTCATATCTGTTTCCCTGACTTGCAGATTCTGTTGATATTTTGCTTTGTGTGTTAGTGCTGTTTTCAAGTTTGAGGGAGAAAACTTGGGAAATTAGCTGATCCTCGTGAACTGAAGGTCTGGACTGAAGAACAAACTTAAAATGGGATGCATAATAAACATACTTGTACCTAATGCAACAATAAAATTAATGATATATAGATCAAGATGAAATGTATTCTGTAGCGTTCATTTCATTGAGGTAGAGGTGCAAATGTTGACAGTTGTGTAGTTTGAGAGTTCAGGTCCCATATTTCTGTTTGTTATTTGACCTTTCAGAGAAGGATGCTAAAAAAAAAAAAAAAGAAAGAAGCCTTAGCTTATAGTTTACCCTGAAGAATTTTCTAACCTGCTCTGGGATCTGAAGCCTAATTTGGTAGATGCGTGAAGCAGTTACTCCTTGAGAAAGCAATCAAGCTGCAGGAGGGAAAAATAAACAATATACTTAAGTTCTGTAAACAAGAGTTAACTGTCAGAAGAATTAACTTAACGTTGCAGAAGATTTGTGGAAATAAGCTATCCAAATTGAATGGCTGATTTAAATATATATATATATATATATATATATATATATTTATTTCTGTGAAGGTCTTTTGACCAAATTCTGCTATTCGGTCTCCGTCAGATGCTTACTAACTTGGGTATAGAATTCCTCTTCAGTAATCTAGGAACTTCATATTGAGAATAAGAAGTGTCTTTTATATAAAGTGTCTAATCATGTCTTTTATATAAAACAGTCCTCTCACACCTTCTGACTGTTCCTACCCCTGTGCTTCTCTCCCCTCGCCCCCCCCCTTTTTTTTTGTCTTTTCTCTACTTTTCTCTAAAACTGTCTTGAAGAACTAGGAAGTCTCTCAGGGGATTTAGAACTGGAGTCAGATGTTTCATCTGACCCAACAATACAGTATCATGAAAAGGAATCTAAGTACACAGGGGGCGTAGTTAGGTTACCTGGAAGCTTGTGTCTTCTGACAAAAGAAATGTGACTCGGTAGTTTATTTTTTCCTGTCCTTGTACAGCTTGTACTACGAACTCTGAATAGTACCAGAAGAAAATGCTTTCCCCGTAGGAAATAAAGATCATTCATGAAGTAAATCTAACATTTCAAAATTAGAATTCCTGTGTCATGTTTTCACATTACTTATACAGAATCTAATGTTTTGGTCAAAGCAATACAGGAACACAAAGACACGATTTGAATTTTTTTTTTTGTCTTTAATCAGTAATTCAGAGGCAGACTAAGATACAAGTCTGGTCTGCTAAGCACAACACTTCTGAAGAGCTTAACTATATTTTTACTCTTGAAAAAAATATAACTTGATATAACTTTAATATGCTTTAACTCACAGGGGAAGGTAAAACATGCCAGTAGTTAGAAATTCAGCTTTAAAAACTAACATGATACTCCATGTCATGTTTAAAGACTGCAGAAGTCGTAGTGGAAGCAATTTTGGGTCCTCTTCTTCAGCATAAGCTCCTTATTCTAGGCGTTTCGGAAGATTGGTGTACCAGTTTGGGGATAAAGTAGCATCTGACACCAAAGATTAAAGCCAAAAAGAAATAAGCTGTGATTATGAGATTGCATATATGTTTGTACTACTACATGCTGGAGTGCTAATGCACTGTTGAATTATGCTTGCTGCAGATGAAAATATGCATATATATTTTATTAGTTTGCATAAGACAACTGGAATAGAAAACAAAAAGCAAGTTGCTGCTCTGCTTACGTCAGTGGGGGAGAGTGGGACTTGTTTTCACAATTGCTAGAGGAAGGCAAGGTCAAGGGGTTGGTTTGTTTGTTTTGTTCTGCCCCCCCTCCATTTTTTGTGCTGTAGTTTTCAGCTTGAGCATTCGTAATTGAGAAATTCATATCCTACATTTGTTTACGGAATATGTTGTGGAAGTTCTGTGGCATCAACATAAATCTTTGACTTTTATGGATTAATTAGATGATCCACACTGGCGTTACGTGATGAGAATCTGAAGTGTTGATTTGGTTGCATGGTCCTAGTTGCAGAAATCCTATGTCAAGTGGAAGAGCCTGGAAGTGCCATGCAGGTGGTATGTGCACTACAGCAGTGGTTTCTATCAGCTCGATCAATTTCATAATAAGAAAAACAAGCACAGAAACCCTCAACAATACCAGTGATTTCCCTTGGTAGGTGCCTACAGCTGGATAGTTCAGTTCTGGAAAGATTCCAAAAATGCTGAGGGGGTTCAAAGACTAAGGCAATGAGGTTGTCCGAGGCACAACATAATTCACTAAACAAGAAACTCAGTTCTGGGACTCCCGAGGCTGGAGTTCAGTTCTGAGTTCTGCCATCAGCTTGCTGTATAAAGTCAGGAAATTCCCCCCACCCCTTTTCTTTGTTTTCCTCTCTCTTCCTGGTTTAAAGAGAGGTTCCTAGACAATAGACTTTAATACTTACCGCATTGAATGGTTTGGGGTTTTAATAGTAAAGTTATTTCAAAGAATAAATAGCAAATTTAATAATCCTTAATTCGCATGTTTATGCTCCTCATTGTGCGGCCTTTTTTGCTGGGAAGGTTAAAGGTCTTGCTCAAGCATCACAGAATGAAGTGCTATGTGTGTAACTCTAGGGTTTAACTTATTAATCATAATACTTCAAATGTTACATTTCTACTGAAACTTTGTCAGTTTTTATTTGACAGTATTCTGCCTCAATAAACAAAATAACTGAATCTCTTGCAGAAAGAAGCTTCCTTATGTATAGGCTTATAGGAGAATGTAAGAGCCCTTAAAAGCAGGGAAGAAGTGAGAATCTAAAAAACCTTTTAGAACTGTTTTGACATTAGCTGTCAAGTGGTAGCTGATGCCATTAACAGTTTTGGAAAAACTTGGTTTTTATTTTTTAAGCAACCTTATGTCATCTCTCCAATGTTTGTGAACATTGGCAATAGGCCAGTATTTGCTTACGGCTCTAGCATTGCATGAAAAAGGCTGGAATTTCAAAGAGGGTGTGACTTGAGCACAGATTTGAATGTCAAAATCTGTGCATGTATTTCCTACTGGTAATGCGGGAATAAATGTTGTAGTTTTCTTATTACAGTGAGAATAGTTTTCAAGGACTTGAAGACCTGAACATGTAATAATGGATAGTGAATTCTTCTGCATTTCTTTAGAGAGATTTAATTCTGGTTTGTGTTAGTTATTCCGGAGATAGCTGGAGTAAGCCCTCTGTGAAGGGATCAACTGGAGGTAGCAATTGGGAAAGTAACAGAGACAATATTTCTGAAGTGGGTGTTTTTCTTTTTTAACCATGCTAATATACTCTCTCTGCCTCCCCTTTCTGACTTTCTTCATGTGGTTTTCTGACTGTCAGCCTGCAGTAGTTGCGGTCTTAGCCAGAGTTATTCACAAAAGAGAAGTTTTCTGTAGCTGTGATGGCTAAAGGACGAAGATGGGACTGTGTAAAAAAAAATGGTTCACACTGTAGTTCAGTGTTAAAGATAATAAAACTTACAAATTTATTAAAAATAAATTGAGTTTTTAGGTTCATAGACTCTTCTACAGGCCTTAAATAAAAGCAGCAGTTATTAGCTTTAGCTTAATATTTGCTAATTGAAGCACTTAAAATTGCTTTAAAGCTGCTGTGGCTTCTGTTGCAGACCAGAAGAGGTCTTTCTAACCTTCTGTGTTTTGAAGGACAGAAGTCATGGAACTGAGTGTTTTGGACTGATGGTCCTTGGGCTTCCCTCATGGATTCTTAGTATGAACTTGTATAATCTGCAGGCAGAATGGTGGCAGTGAAATGCAAAAATGTTCTTATTAACAATGTGATCAACATGTGCTGTAGGGATCTTGTCACTTTCCAAAAAGTTTATATGCTTTTTGGCTCTGAAAGGAGAGATCAAGGGACTAGGGGGAGGGAAGTTTGACAGTCCTGATGTGAAGAAACTATTACTTGATGCTGGTTTTCCCCCAGTCAGGACTAGTTGAAAAAAATTATTTTGATGCCTTGAAGACCTTGTGACCATATATCACTGGAATGGTTCTTCCACCCATTATCACTGTATGCGTGTTGGGTGAGACTGCAGGGATGGTGTATGGACCTGATACAGCTATACTTCAGTGGTGGTATTTGTGAAGTAGGTCACTGACTTTACAGTCTTTTGTCATAAGGCATCAAAAAGGAGTAGAGTAGGACAAGAATGATAATTTTTCTTTTTTATATAATAAAAATATGCTCAAATAAAATATCTTTGTTCTGCGTAGTTTTAACGTCTGACCATTGCCTGGGAGTTCATCTGAGACCACTGATGCCTGAATATTCTAAATTCTTCATGTGTGTAATTAAAACTGTGATTTTGTTGGAAAAGCTGTGATTGTACGTTCACAGAAAACACTTCTTCAGTATGCTTAGGTATATATTAACTTCTTCGAGATTATAAGATTTGGAAACATCTATCCAAAATAATAATCGAAATGAACAGAGAAGGTGAAAGAGAGGACAAATAATATGCGTCCTTTTACTCTGTGCTTATGCTCACTTCTTGGTCACTTATGCTCACTTACTTTAAATAATGTAGCATTACAAGGAGATGAATAACTCGTTGATATTAATCTTGCTGGAATGTACTTCAGCTGCTATGTGTGATACATCATTACATTAAGGATATTTAAAAAACAGTAAAAGACTGACATTGAAATTTGTACTTAAATCCTATCAACATGTCAAAAAAAAAAAAAAAAAAAAGAGAATATGCAGGCTGTAAATAAATCCTGGTCTGACAACAGCCATAAAGTTTAAAATCTGTCAATCTTTATCTACTTTTTACATATGATTTATCTTTCCATAAATCCCATGGAAAGAATAAGAAACACTTGAAGTTTAGTTTGATTTTGTTGTTATTGTTACAGTTTCAGATAAGTTCTGCATTCGAAAAAAAATCCACCCCAAAACAACAAAACAAAAAAAAGGTTTTTGCTAATATCGTCTGCTTTAGATAAAATCAAGGAAGTGCCAGTTCAGTGTTAAGAACATAATATTGAAGTGCTTTGCTCCAAATACAGCAGTTGTAAACAGGAGAGTCTTTTATCTATATTTGAAAAAGAAAGTCAATGGTAGAACCCTATGTAATTTTACACTTTACGTATAATTTTACTTATATGCTGATCTGTGTGCAGCATTTTAAATTGCTGTGTCCATGCCGATTCATAAGTACTCAATCCTGCAAGAAGCTCTGATTTATGAGGTCTTATAAAAATATATAGGCAGAAGACAGTTTTTTGTTTGTTTTTTCCTGGAGTACCGTGAAAGTACAAAGAAGTTATTTCAAAATGAGGAGTCTTTCATTCTTGCTTTGTAGCATTTCTTTAGAACAAGTCATATAAGTCAAGGTGGTTCTATACTTTCTTGAAACACTGTAAAACTCTACCCAGTAACAGCATTGTTTGCGTTCAGGTATTTGTGTTGTCATGCACAAGAACCTTGTCAGTCACACTTTTTTTTTTTGTGCACACTGCATCTAAAGCATGTATAGTAATGTTACTTGTCATCAGTTGTTGTATTTACACATTAACTTCTAGCCATGAGGAACTTCTAATCACAGTCATTCTTTCAACATCTCCTTTTCTAAACTCAGGCTTTGACTTTATCAGAAGTAGTAATTTTGTTAGTGATTCTACTGTTCACCTCACCCTGATTTCACCTCCAAGTCTCTTGTGAAAAACCTACGTTGAAAGCTTTATTCTCCTGCAGTTAACTCTGTGGAGGGGAGGAGGGAGTTTCATTGCCTTAGATAGTCACCAGCTTTTTTTATATTATTTTCAGACTTACCGTTAAATACATCCAGTAAATCTCTACATAGTGGTATGAAATCAGATGAGTGTGTCTCTTGGCTGATACAAGGCTGGCAGTGGTAAGCCAGGCTTCTATGTATTCTTCTAATGACTGATGTCATACCAATAACCGAAGGCATTGCATTCCAAAAATAACCAGAAGAAACAAAAACACTCTAAAGCTGTTCACCGTCTTGTCCTACTTAATGCATTACCTGGCTCTGTTTCTGTGGGCAGGCTTTTTAAACTGCATATAGAAGCCTATGAGAGAACAGCTTTTTACTGAGGTTGTCACTTGGTTAGGCTCAAAATGACAGCCCTTAAAAATAGTTACTGTTAAAAAGTTCATGAAGTCCTTGTTTAAGATGCTCCTGTTAAATGAAAGACAGCCTTTTAGCTAAAAGAAGCATGAGGTGATTGCAAAAATGTATATTTCTTAATTTCCTTTTAATGCGATGAAATAAATTGTTCCAGCCAGTTTCCTAAAATTTAATTTCTAGAAACCTGAATTGTACTGTCTTCAGAAAACAGGTGTGCTGTAATCTAGAGATCATTAATTGAATGATGTTTTTGCTCATGATGTGACTTAAAGCTATAACTTTTAGCTAAGGGTTTGTCTGGGACTGCCTTCTCAGATCTTGTATTTTGCATTATGAAAGCTGATATGTTTGGATAGCTTGTACTAAAATGCATTGCAGTAATCTCCTGTGACTGTCTTTGTCCTTTTGAAATTTGAGACGTGAAAATGGTGATAAGCCATTTTTGCAATAAAGAATAGATAAAAGAACTTAAAATAGATTTTTTCCTGCTTTGTGTAATAATAAATGTAGGTTTTCTACTTTAAAAAATGAATTTTATTTATACCTTGTAGTAATAAGCAATGTAAGACATGCTTCTAGCTAAAAAAAAAATTTCGAAACACCTTGAAAATCTGTCTTTCCAACATTAACCTGTATTGCCAGTCCAGTAATATATGCTACATATATTAGTTATTTTAGTATATATCTATTTGTGTTGTGCCACTGAGTGGTGAAACTTTATATGAAAATTTTGAGCTATATTTTGAGTTGGTTCAGTATTTTACCCATCCTGTATCTAACTTTATATTATTAATTTATAGACCATTAAGTGCCTGTGCCATACAAATCAGTCAGTCCTTTTCTCTTTTTAAAAGCATATGGCTGTTTGTTTTATGCTGAGATAGAAGTTGCACATATTTAAATGCAAAAATATATCCTAAAAGAGGGACTGGAATCTGACATGACGTTTGGTTTGCATGTTCTTTGAGCTGGGCTGGGGAACATTCTGTGGCCGTTCCCTCTACCCCCAGAATTCTTGTCTTATGTTTATTTTCATGCTCCGCTTCATACTTTGTCATGTGTACTTCTACAGTGTAGACCATTCATCATTTGGTGTATGAGGTACATTCTGCTTCGCCTCTTACCTCCGAGTATCTAATATATAACATTGTGCTTCGTTCATATTTGGGCAGACCTTGCTGTTTTCTTTATTTTTGCATATCCTGCATAAACAAAGAGCCTGAAGCAAATGTAGCTTTTATTCGTTGGTGTTGTTTTCAGAGAATTGCAAGGTGGTGTGGGTCGGAAGAGACCTTAGAGTTCCAACCCCCTGCCATGGGCAGGGACACCTCCCACCAGACCAGGTTGCCCAAAGCCCCATCCAGCCTGGCCTTCAACACCTCCAGGGATGGGGCATCCACAGCTTCTCTGGGCAGCCTGTGCCAGGGCCTCACCACCCTCTGAGTGAAGAAGTTCTTCCTTATCTCATCTAAATCTCCCCTCTTTCAGTTTAAAGCCATTCCCCCTTGTCCTATCACTACACTCTGACAGAGCGTGCTTCTCCTGGAAGTTGATACTCCAGAAGAAACCACGTTTCAAATTGTAGATTATTCTTTTTAGATACCTGTTCAGTAGACTTCTTTTTCCTCTAATGGCAATTATTTTTCAGACACACACATGGTTATGTATACATATATAACTTTTTTTTTTCTTATGGGCCTATGTTCCTGGCCCTGAGGGAAACTTAATTTCCTGCTTTCAGAAAACTGTTATCTTGGCAAAGTTGAAGACAGAAGTAACATGTTCTCTCACTGGACAATGTCAAAATATCAAATTTGCACCAGGGTAGGTTTAGATTGGAAATTTCTTCTCAGGAAGAGCAGTCAGGCATTGGAACGGGTTGCCCAGGGAGGTGGTGGAGTCACCGTCCCTGGGGGTGTTTAAGGAAAGGTTGGACGTGGTGCTTAGGGACATGGTTTAGTGGGTGACATTGGTGGTAGGGGGATGCTTGGACCAGATGATCTTGGAGGTCTTTTCCAACCTTAATGTTTCTATGATTGTATGTTACACCGATTAGAGGCTAGAGCCTGAGCTGGAAAAGGTCATGTGGAACATGCGCAACAAGGTAGATAAGGCTGCAATTTGCAAGGTCCTGCAGCTTTGCCACCTAACCTAACCCATAACACTGGCCTAAAAGAAAGCTGGAGAGGAACTCCATCAGGGAGTGTAGCGATGGAACAGTGAATGATGGCTTTGAACAAATGGAGGGGAGATTTAGATTAGATGTGATGTGAGGAAGAAATTCTTCACTCAGAGCAGAAAGCACACATGGGAATTAGGGCTGAAGATGCACCTTGCTTCTGTTCTTTTTCATAAAGAATCGAATGAATTTACCTAAAAACCAGTGTTAAAAATAAACCCAGGGCACAGAATGGGAGGTGGAGGGCAGTCCCTGTGGCTGAGGGGCAGCCTTTCTCTCTGGCAAGCCAAATGGCCCAGGGGAGCCAGCCCCAGAAAAGGGACCCTCAGCCCCCCCAACCCTCCTCCTTTTTCCACGTGAGGGCATCTTCCAGGCCGCTCCCAACACAGCCGCCTTTGGCCATGTGTGGGCCACTCCATCCCAGAGGCTTGCTGAGGTCACAGTGGCCACCACTGCCCTGCCCTTGCTCTGGGCCCTATAAAACAGGACCCCTGCAGCTGGCCCAGCATTCGCTGAGCTTCTAGGCACTCTGACAGCCAGCTTGTGCGGCAGGAAGAAGACCCAAAGCAGCAAGGCAAGCGGCAGCCCTTCTATGTGTGAGGACAGCGATGCAGTCCAAGGAAGCACCGAGAAGGAATGCACCTAACGAGAAGAAGTGTCATGGGCAGAGGGACAGCGCCTGCAGCAGGACTGACACCAGTGTTCGAGGTACCTCTGGTGCGCAGCCCACAGACACCTACAGGCGGTACCACTGGCACCGCAACGAGGCGGGGAACAGGCTGCCCCCTCAGCCATACAGTGACAGGGGGCCTGGGCCTTCCCAGTGGCACAGTGGTGGTGTGGGGCGAAGGCGGGAGTGTCAGCCGGACAGGCGGGTGGAGCAGAGGCGTGCCCATAGTCTGGAACACAGTGTGGGACCCAGCTGTGGCCGTAAACCAGACGGCAGCATCAGACCCACAAATGGGAATGAGTCGGACAGTAGCATGGGACCTAGGGGTGGAAGTGGATGAGCCCCTGGTTTGGCACCCTGGCCTGAAAACATTCCTGATGGAAGGCATCCCGTTTGGGCAGTCCCGGGCAAGGAGTGGCTTATCCTTCTGCCAAACACCGTGGAGCCCATGGAGTCGGATCCACCAGCTGATGTGGAGGATCCAATGGAAGTGGATCCACCTCGGTCAGATCAGACCTGCAACTACCCCGGCATGTCTTTGCTCTCTGCCATCCGAGCCCACCAACAGCATCACAGCAGTGCCCAGTGAGCTCCCTACTCGTCGCTCAGGCTCCATCCCAAGCATTAGCTTGGAGTCACCAAACCCCATGGACGTCCCACAGGCTTATCTGCAAGATGTCCCGGCAATAAAGAACTCTGTTGCCGATTCTCAGGGGTTGTGTGAGTTCTTTCCCATCCCCCAGCCCTTGTGTGAGAGGTGGCATCCCTTCTGCACAGAGCCTCGAGGAAGAGCGCAAGAGAGGACCCAGCTTCCTTCGGGCTGCTGCACTGGGGTGACAGGAGGAGTCCCCGAGGGCCACCACGCGCCTTTAACATTTGTGAAAATAGACTGAGGGGTGAAAATAGCAGTGTGTAAGCGATTATAGGTGGCTAATTTCTTATATTAGGAGTGAGTTTCTATATCCGAGTAATCAGTAAAGACAGACGTGGAGAAGGCTGAGGTACTCAACAACTTGTTTGCCTCTGTCTGCGCTGGTAGACAGGATTCACAAGTCTTTAATTTCCCTGAGCCCGTAGATGGAGGCTGGGGATCCAAGTCCCACCCACTGTAAGTGAAGAGCAGGTTCAAGACCACCTGGTGAATCTAAACAGGTACAAGTCTATGGGACCCGATGACATGAATCCCAGGGTCCTGAGGGAACTGGCTGATGTAGTTGCCAAGCCTCTCTCCATCATAGTTGACAAGTCCTGGCAGTTGGGTGATGCGAATGGCAAGTGGAAAAAGGGAAATGTTTTGCCCCTACTCTTCAACAATTAAAGAATTGAACAAAGAGCACTACTCTTCAACAATTAAAACAATTAGGAGACATTTCTTCTCAGAAAGAGTGGTCAGGCATTGGAACAGGTTGCCCAGGGAAGTGGTCGAGTCACCGTCCCTGGGGGTGTTCAAGGAAATCACAGAATCATAGAATATCCTGAGTTGTAAGGGACCCATGAGGATCATCGAGTCCAACTCCTGGCTCCACACAGGTCTACCCAAAATTCAGACCATATGACTAAGTGCACAGTCCAAACACTTCTTGAACTCTGACAGATTTGGTGCCGTGACTACATCCCTGGGGAGTGTGTTCCAGTGTGCAAAAACCCTCTCAGTGAAGAACCTCTTCCTGATATCCAGCCTGAACCTCCCCTGTTGCAGCTTGACACCATTCCCTCAGGTCCTATCATTGGTCACTAAAGAGAATAGATCGGCGCCTGCCCCTCCACTCCCCCTCGTGAGGAAGCTGTAGACCACGATGAGGTCTCCACTCAGCCTCCTCTTTTCCAGGCTGAACAGTCCAAGTGACCTCAGTCGCTCCTCATGCGTCTTCCCCTCTAAACCCTTCACCATCTTCGTAGCCAAGGAAAGGTTGAACCTGCTGTGTAGGGATATGGTTTAGTGGGTGACATTGATAGTAGGGTGATGGTTGGACCAGATGATCTTGAAGGTCTTTTCCAACCTTAATGTTTCTTTGATTCTATGATCCTGCTGTTGCAAAAATCCCATCACTGAGGCTAGAACTGAGGGTTTGGTTTTACAGAAGTCTGTATGACACAGAGTCTTTGAGAAGACCAGCCCATCAAACAATCAAACAAAAACAACAAAACCTAACCCATAACAAATCCTCATAGTAACTATAGGTGAAGTTCATTTGATGTAGGCATTTCACTTCCATGTCAAAACAAAAGGCTTTGGAAGAACCTCAGTAGTGTTGCTGTCTCATGGTTGGCAGAACAGAAAGAGATGAAGAGTGAAAGAGCAAGTGCTGAAGGGCCGCTTGTCTCAGTTTGACTATACATAGGCAAGGAAGTGAATGGATCCTCGGCCCGGCTCTTGTCACGGCACCTGTGAGATTATTTTACACCTGAAGCTGAGTGGGTGTAAAAAATGAGAGATCATGTTGTGGTTCCAAGCAGTTCCTGGTTCTTGGTCAGCAATAGCTTGTGCTGCTCTAGAGCTGAGTGGCATCTGGCCAAATCATTATGGGGGAACTAACACAATACTGAATTTAAAAAGTAAAGCACTTTCCTGAATAAAAGTTCCCAAGGTGGTCATGACAAGGCTATACTGGAGCGTGCCACAGTGGTAACTGTTCCAGTTGGTAATGGGTAACAATTAAAATATTTGATTGTGTTAGCATTTTTTCAGTTACGCTTTTCAGTATTTGTTTTACAATCACTTTTTATCCCTGCCTCCATCATTTGTGTGCTATCCATCCATCACTGTTTTATCATAATTACTCAGTTTTTATTTTTCTGATATTTAACTCTATCCTAGCCGAAACCAGGACACACCACATCCCATGGTATGGAATATCCCTTTGGTCACTTGGGGTCACCTGTCCTGCTTCTGTCCCCTCCCAGCTCCTCCTGCACCTCCAGCCTCCTTGCTGGCACGGCAGTGTGAGAAGCTGAAAAGTCCTTGACTCAGTGTAAGCACTGCTCTGCAACAATTAAAATAAGTAGGAGACATTTCTTCTCAGGAAGAGTGGTCAGGCGTTGGGACGGGTTGCCCAGGGAGGTGGTGGCGTTACCACCCCTGGGGGTGTTCAAGGAAAGGTTGGACCTGGTGCTTAGGGACATGGTTTAGTGGGTGATGTTGGTGGTAGAGGATGGTTGGACCAGATGATCTTGGAGGCCTTTTCCAACGTTAATGAGTCTGTGATTGTTTGGTTCTATGATTCCATGAAAAAAAGTTAAATGCTGATCATAAATTGTAGCTTTTGTATGTGCCCGTATCAAATTTTGGTAAATGTGACCTCTTAAAGGAAATCATTTTGGAGTCCTGACTCGCATGCCTTACTGGGCTGTAGGTTAGCTAGTAATTCTTGACCCTCCTCTGTTCTCATCTGTAGAAAATGGATTCTTGGGGGTTCTTGTAGAAAAGGTAAAACATTAAATGTACGGAAAGAAGCAGTGTTCTTCTAGTGAGTGGGAAGCATGCAAACCAGTGCCTCGTCAGGGAATTGAGAGTAGTCTCAAGTTCATCTAGAAGAACAGACTTTCTCAACACACTCCATATTTTATTGAAGTCTGGGGCTGTGCGGGCTTCTCTCGGCAGCTGTGCAGGCAGTCTTGCGTGAGGCTCGGCCCGGCGGTCGCGGTGGGACCGCGGGCCCGGCTCTGCTCGGTGCCCTGCCCCCGGAGGCCTCAGGGGCCGCAGCGCGGCCGCTCGCCGTGGTGCTGAAGCGGAGGGAGGCTGCCGGCCGGCTGCTCTCCACGGGGCTGAGCCTGAGCCGCGTCAACGTGGTGAGCCGTGCCACTGAGTATCTTGAGTGCTGCGAAGGCACGCGCAGGGAATGATTTCCCCGCGTGTGTGTGTGCCTTGTCGCTTGGTACTGACTTCCCAGAAGAACGACAGGAGGACGAAGAGGTGAGACTGGAATCGTCACTAGTACTTCTCAGGAAGCTCTGTCGGTTAGCATATTAAGATATGTTAGCGAATATTTAAGTGAGCAGCAGCAGTATTTTATTCGTATTGTTAACATTCTAAAAAATGGGTTCAAGTTTGATTGTCTAAAGCTAGTTTAGGAAATATACCACACAAAACTTAATGATTTCTTTCGGGATTTATACTTAGTTTAAGTCTGTTCTGAAAGAATTGCATTCTTAACTTTTAAAGGACTTTAGAAAGTTGGAAACAAGTTGTCGTGCCATCAAATTCATTAAAGGAATGTGTGCTATTTCTGAAAGTTGCATAAAGTCTGTTAGATTCAAAAGCCCTCATAGCTCTTAAAAGATGAGGAAATTGCTTCTTGAGATTATATAAAGCTTTAAAACAATTATTTTGATGATTAATGAAAAAAAGGTGGTACAAGTCTGTAACATGACTACTTTTTTCACCCTGTTTCTCCAGTTAGGTGTTGTTACTCTCTGTTTTGGGAAGGTTTGAACTTAATAATATCACTCTGCTGAGAGAAAATTCTGCTGTGTGGGTTGTTTGCCAAGGGCAAACTAGCGTTATCTCTTGAATGCCAAGTCAGTTGCTCAGCTCTGAGAACTTCCCCGTGCCTTGCTTTGGAGTCCAAATACCCACAAAGAGATGCAATATAGACATACTGGCTTAAATTTCTCTGGGGCTCTCTGTGCCCCAGTCCCCAATCAAATATGCAAATATTAAATAATTAAGTCTGTAAGACAATGCAGCTCAGTGACTAAAGCAGAACTTGGAGTAGTCCTTTGGCCTGTCCTGTTTTCCTTGAAGTGATTTAAGGTCTAACCATCGGATCTAAGGTCTAACCTTAAGGTCTAACCAGCAGATGTGTCAACTGTATTCTGATTTGATGATTAGAGGGCAAATGGGTTTCTTACTCACCAGGAGGCAAATTGTGGAATTTGTACATCTGTCACTAAATCTTTTTTGTTGTTGTTGTTGCAGTCTGCTTCTCAAGATTTAACTGTCTTAGCAAATTGCCTGAAGCTAATTGTGCTACAGATTTGTAATGGTTGTTTCTGACATAACTTGATTGGTAGAGGTTAACATTCCAGAACCAAAAAGGGATTATGACTGGGTGCTGTTGGCAATACTTCCATGCCTTGCCCAGCCCAAGGGCATTGAGATGCATTTGCAAATATGTGCTAAACTAGTCTGTAACAGGAGAAAACAGTTGATTCCAGTTGCATGCAAAATAGATACCTAAATTAATCCTGCTCGTTAGAGGGCTGTGAAAGACTATTTTTGCAATTCCACCTTTATCATGGTGGAATTGTCAATTGTACGTCCTTGCTGGTCAACTCTTTTGTGTGTGCTTAGCTGTGAAAATAAGCATGCTTGAAAATGATCTGATTAGTTTGGCTTTCTAATTTGTGTTCAACTTACTGCATTACAACCTGGGGATTAACACGTAGCTGATCTTTCTTGTACTCTTGTGTTTAACTTCAGAAATGGTGAGTTACCTGCTCTCTAAGAGTGCCAGGAGGCTGTAGCAGATGTCGACACAGATTAATCTCCTGGCATTTACACCCTCATGTAATTTATACCTTCCTTGTGCTTCCTTTCTAAAGAAAGCTACATTGATTTCAAACAGAAATCATGTAGTACAGTAGATTGCTTAGCTTTTTTTTTTAGCTGAATTTTCTCTATTCTTAGGCAAGTGGAAAAGGGAGGAAGCTGCAGCTACAGTGCAATTTCACTTCTCAATGTGTCCTGTATAGGATTTTGGGACAGGGTATGGCTTAGCAGGCAAATTAGGGCCGTGAGGATGATCAGAGGGAAGGAGCACCTGTCCTGTGAAGAAAGGTTGAGAGAGCTGGGGCTGTTCAGCCTGGAGGAGAGAAGGCTCTGGGGTGACCTCATTGCAGCTTTTCAGTGCATAAAGGGGGTTTATTAAAAAAGATGGAGAGCAACTTTTGCTTAGTCAGATAATGACAGGACAAGGGGAAATGGTTTTAAACTAAAAGAGGGTAGGTTTAGATTAGAGGTTAGGAGGAAATTCTTCACTGTGAGGGTGGTGATGCACTGGCACAGGTTGCCCAGAGAAGCTGTGGATGCCCCATCCCTGGAGGTGTTCAAGGCCAGGCTGGATGGGGCTTTGGGCAACCTGGTCTGGTGGGAGGTGTCCCTGCCCATGGCAGGGGGTTGGGACTGGATGGGTCTTTAAGGTCCCTGCCAACCCAAGCTGTTCTATGGTCCTATGGCATCAGTTAATTTCACCAAGCTATATTATACACAGTCTTTCTAACCTTTAAACTGTAGGTAGAAAGCAACATAAGTTCTCTTTAAATATATATTAGATTTAGTGAGAAGACCTGCCAAAAACCAAAACAAAATGGAAAGCTAGGTATCAAAGTTTTTCCTTATTAGAACCTTTCCTGACTGTGTTAGGGGAAGAAGTGCATTAACTGCTGGAGATACTTGTGCTTAATGTTTTTAAGAATGCTATTAAAAAATAACATCTGTGTATTGTTTACTTAATTATTTGATAGCTGTTTGAAACTGAACTTTGAAAAATATTAAACAAACAAATTTATTGTCTGCTGCTAAATGTTTTACTCTGCAAAGCAAATCTATTCTTTATTGTTTCTTAAAAGTTAAGACATTCATAATTCTGTGGAACAAGAGCGGGTGTTCTAGAATTTGCATTGTACTATGAATAGTCTTTGAAAGTGCTTCAGAATAATTTCTTGATATTCTATGAAGGTGACCTTCATATGTGGTTTATTTGGGTCATTCTCAGGTCTTCTGTTAGCCAATGGTGTGTTTTGAAATATACTACCAATTTAGTGTGCTTTTTGTTTCCTCTTTCTTATAAAAATGGAGAGTTTTACAATAGTAGTCAGAACTGGGCATTTTCATTTGAGAGACTAAATATATATAAACTGACATGTGCATGATACAGACCTGTACGTGCCTCAAGGCACAAGGCCTTAAGCTAATTATTTAATGTGAAGTTGCACGCAAGTATTTAACATAAAAATAAATAAATAAATAAATGGTTGCAAGCGTATTTGTGTGTGTTCCTTGATTTAAGATTTCCAATATTTTCTCAACTCCTTCATTTTATATATATATTTGTGTGTGTGTGTATGCTGAAGAAAGAAGATTTCTTGGTTTTCCTTTAATCATCCTTCTTTATCATGCTAGCTATTAAAGATTTTCTTTGCTTCCTAGAATAGTTCCTGGTGCCCAAAACTTGAGGCCTTGATGAAAAGCCTTATTTGACTTGACCTGTCAGGCATTAGGGATATTTACGGGAGGTGAGAAACTCTGAACAGATCTACTTTTGTATGATGAATTGCTGGAACAAGAGGAGTTAATGCCTTCCATTTAATGTAGAATGAAATACTGTAAAAGTGCAAATCCAGATAATCGTTACAATTTAAGTACTCTTAATCATTTAACAACTCGGAATCATGTTGCATTCAAGATGCCGAACAAAAGCATTAGTAAAAATCTTTATTGCAGATGCATAGGACAGCTTTTGAAGAACATTCGCTAGTGTAGCTCTTGAGAAAACTGTATCACTGATAGAGTTTAGATCCAATTAGGTAACCGTAATAAGAAAATCCAGATGTTGGACTGGTGACTTAGTATTCGGGTTGAGCAGCCATGGGATTCACCTTACTATATTGGAGAAATGGAAAAGAGATTGTTTTGGACAAAACAACATAGCTGTAAGCTGCCACCAGGATATCAGTTTTCTTGTAGGTCTTTAATGGAGATACTACAATTTTCCTACTTAAGTATGCACTTACTGACTTTATTCAGTTGAATGGTTCAGATAACCTGGGGTAGAGGGAACTGCGAAAACTTGAAGTATTTTGATAGATGTACACTCTCTAGATAGATTAGAGAGTTAAAAAAAGTCTATTCAGAGCCATATTTTTTGCAGGATTGCTTTTAGGAAATTTAACACTAAGTGTGTCTTCACCGCTGTTTGTCGTGTGCCAGTTTGGTTTTTCCAGGTGAGTGCTAGACAAATAAACATTGAGATAGCGTGAAGACTGTCTGAACTGCTGGGCTCAGAGGGTTGTGGTCATTAACATGTGCTGCCCCGAGATGTTGAGGTGTCTCTATCCTTCGAGATATTCAAAACACACTTCAAAAGGGCCCTGCATGACCTTTTTAAGCTGACGCTGCTTTGAGCAGGGTGGTTGGACCAGATGACCTCCAGAGGGGCCTTCCAGCCTCGGCCATTCTGCGATTCTGTGCATATGTTGTTTCTGTAATAGTTAATAAAAATTACGTGTTGAACATTTAAGTTGTTGCTGTGAAATGACAAAAATAATAGCCAGTATTGTGCAAATACTGAGAGGTAGCTTGGAACTGTGTTTTTCACTGTACGATAGATCCCTGTAGGTTGCTGGAAAGTTTACCAGTGGGCCATTGCAAACTTGTCCTAGATATTATTCTCAAAGTTCAGCCTGAGGTGAAACTTGGACTGACAAGTGGTGTGATTTGAGCAAAAGTGACTGTGCCAACTTCTTTCCTTATTATTTATTTGTTTTTAAGGTTTTAGGAGAAAAACTGTAAAAAGGAGCGGAAGCTTATTGATCAGCTCTTAGTTTGAACATCGATTTTTGTTTATTAAAATCTTGGTAACTTTTCCAGAGAAAGGAAGAGAAATTACTTCAAGGTAGTATGGTATGTCTGGGTAAGTGGCTCAAATTCTTCTATAGTTATAACAGTTTCATGAATAAAGTTTCTGGTTGGGATTTTCTTTTTGCATTCTGAAAAATCAGCATTTACCCTTAATCTTTCAGAGATCTGTTGTAGTTAAGGCTTCCATAAAATGAAAAAATGCTGTAGCTGAAAATACTGAGTTGGAAGTCCTGCAGTGTATGCTTTTTGCTCTGATTTTTTTTCCTGAATAGCCATTTAGACCACTGGTACAGAATTCCTCCTTGCTCCTTAGAGACTGTGTGATATGTTCTCTTACACGTTTGTGTAAGAGAGCTTTCTTTATCAATTAAGCAAGTAAGTGGTTTAGGATTCTAGTTTGATTTACAGGTATCATCTGAGTTGAAAAATAAGAACTAATTTCCAAGGAGGAATTACATTAGTTCTCACTCTAACTTTTGAAACTTTTTTAAAAAACTTTTTTTTTAATCTTTCATAACAGTCTTTCTGCAGTGTGTACTTGGGCCATACTAAAATATGTCATCATGAAAATGCAAATTTAAATTTTGTTCTGACATCAAAAATATTAAACTTTTTACTCTGACTTATCCTGCAAGTTGGTTTTATACTTTACAACTGAAAACAACTCTATACACAGTTAACAAAGTGTCTTTTAATCATGCAGGTAATATACTGCCTAGAAATAGCTGTAGTTGAGAACAGTGTAACATGAATGTACAGAACTGGATTGCTGCGTAGCGTGGACTTGCATGACTGTCTTAGAGCCAGCAACACAAGGCTAGAACAGCTGAGCATTTCTCTCGGCGATAGATGTCATGTAATAGATGTCATGACATGGCAGGTCATGCAAAGCAGTAGCAGCGATGCATGTATCCATCTCTCTTGTAATGGGGAAGTCCTCATGTCTATTTGATTTATAGTAAAGAGGTGCACTTCACTTGTATCCAAATGCTTCTCATCTTTATGTCGAGGTCTTCAAGTCTACCTTTTCTCCTGTAAGTGGTGTTTTGGTTCAAGATTCTGCAGATCATTTTTGGATGTTTTACTCCTGAAAATCAGTTCACTAGAATCTGGCCAGCAGGCACGCCATCTGCAGCTTTCTTTAACATGCATCTTACACACTGCTTCCAGTCAGTGGCTAATGTTATTCAACTGAATATTCAACCACTCTCATAGGACTATACTGGTATCTTCAAATAGCTCTTGCCATTTCATCTGTATTTCTTGTTTGTGTGACATCACATCTGCTTGCCTTGCTTAGTTGTTAGTGAACAGTGTATGTCCCCAGACTTATCAAGACTTCTCTTTTAAAAGAAAATTAAGTGTAAATGTTCACAATAAATGTGAAAGTGAACCCCTCCCCATAATTTGTTTTCATTCAAAGGTTAGGTAGAAGTGGAAATCTGTTGATGTGTTCTGCCTGGAAATAAATTATGCTGAACTTCATGTCACCATCCTCTAAACAATTCATTTTACACAGAAGGCATTAGAGATTGCTACAGCAACAAACATTCCCAAGTAAAAATAAGTTGGTATTTGTTTTCAGAGGTTCTAAGGGAAATAAGTAATGAATTTTAATTAGGCATAAATTTGGTTAATGTACAAAGACTGTACTGAACAGCAGAAGGATGTTTTATAGTAAATTTTCCTGTGGCAATACACTTCAAGGATGGTGGGAAATGTCAAGTTCTTGCCCTAGTTGGATTTTAGCACAAAGGAATATTGGTGCAATACTTCGACTGGCTGTTTTGGGCAGAAGCTGTTGGAGGGAGACACTGCTTTTACTGCTGCAGACCAGAAATTTGTCTGGTAAAGACGAACTTTTTCAGGATTTGGATGGTTACCTTATGTCTTTTGTCTTCACTTGACATTTCATTGGTCATAATACATACATTTTAAGTACTTAAATATATTATACCTACTTGTGAACAGACAGAAAGAAAAGGGGGAAATGTAACAAAGTGTGTGATTGTTCTGGACTGTATTAGATATTACTACATAAAATTAATTCCTGGAGGATCTTTTGATGTCTCTTGTCAATGTTGTAGGCTGTTTTCTGTTTGCATCCCGCTGTATCTGTGGGGTGTGACTTGCCCCTACAGAAGCCTTGTTAATGTTTCCCAGTATATTTTACTACTTTCTGTGTGAAGCAGCTCAATTCTTGTTTATCCACTGCTAGAAGGGGTAGGTCAGGCTCGTTGGTTTGCGTGTTCCAAATCATGAATAAGTTATGCATGAGCAATTCCTCGTTGGCACTGTAGTTTTTTTGCAGCTCACGAAAAAGAGATGTAGCACAGACCAAGTCTTGGGGTGTCTCTAGAGTCTCTGGTGGTTCGGGCTGGTGGATGCAGCACCAACACTCTCTGGCAGTAGCACCCACATGCTAACTGGGGACAAGGCTCTTCACCTGGACTGGGCTGAATACAACACTCTGCCCCTGGGATCCACCTGTTAAGTCCAAAATGAAGGTTTACCAGAGATGTAAGGTTCATCTTTGCATTTTTTTTCTAATAGGTATCAGTTCCTGTTTCCATGTAAACTTGAAGAAAATGAACCACAGTCATTTTTGGTGATGTTTTTTTGTGCTACAAAATATATTTGGCACCTAATACTAGTATTAAGGTGAGATACCCATTTTTAATTGGAAAAGCATTCATTCCATCATGATGAAATTGCTGGCAGGAGCAGATGACCCAAGTGCAGCTGACTATGCAAGAGTATAACATCTGGTTTGGAGCCAAAAATGATTCTCAGCCAAGTAGTCAAACTTCATCTTTCAGCTAAAGTACTGAATGCTGTTTGTATTCCATGTGGTGCAAGATACCAACGCAGCAAAAGACTTGCTGAATGTTACCGCACAAAGTACAACTAAACGTACCAGTGCCCAGCCCTTGCTATAAAAAAGTCATTACTGTTTTTGTCACTAATTCTGTTGTGGTTCTTCAGACCAAAACATGTAGTGTTTCATTGGATTCTTATTAGTTACATTATTGTTTTGTATAAAAAGTATTAAGACTTTTAGCTGATAGTCCCATGGTAGTGGAGAGTTTTTGGTCTGTACTTCTGGAATAACATACTAATTGAAAATACAGTCTACTTTTTTTCATGTCATCTGATAAGGACTGCGATGTGTATGATGTGTTTAGAGTGGAGCTGGGGAAAACATGAGCAATTTATAATTCTTGGTAATATGCGGTTGAACTAGGGTATTTTAAAATTTTAATTTTAAAAAATAACAAGCATGCTTAGGAAATGGCTAATCCTTTTGATTCATAAATGAAGACTGCAAAACTTGTTTTATCTGTGCACCTCCAATTTTTGCAACCTTTCTACCTCTGAATTTTCAGAAACTTACTCTAGTGTTTTACTTTTTTATTTGCACACTATACCTTGTTAACCTTAGCTGCAGTTTTTTACTTCTATTTGTGTATACCGGATTCTGGGAGTTTTAATAGTCTACTGAAAAAATGAGGAATATAGCAGTTAGTGTGAAAACAGTCCAAGTTCTGTGGCAGGGTATGAAGAAAATCCAGTGTTGTGTGGTAGGTTTGTCAGAACTTAAGGTCATCCACTTTACGGTAAGCCTTCTAACTTGAGTGGCTGATGAGGGAGAAATAAAGGACGTGACCTTCTAAAGAGACAAGTAAGGGCTCTGCTTTGTGCTGTAAGAGTCTGAGGTCTGTGTATGGTAACTGTAAGCACAGTAAAGACAATAAGTAGGATTTGGAAGAAAGCTTACTCCTGTTAATGGGTGGCACCTCAAAGTTTATGTGCTTAGGTTTATACAGAGAGGCAGATTTACCTGTTAAGAAGAGCTAATGTCTTTCACATTCATGTCAGGTGCACTCTGCCATGTGTGCCAAGTCTGTGGTCATGAGGCAGGTCCAAGGTGAAGCCCAGGACTTAAGTCAGTAAATCAGGACAAGGTCCAGACCGGGGCCCTTGCACCTGTGTGGTTTTGTGCATGTGCACACGTGGTACTCGCTTTTGTGACTGGTTGGACAAATGATGTGTCTTGACCCTCCAGTAATGGAGAAATTTGACTGTATGCTGGTGACAGGAGAGAGAGGAGAGCTTTGCATTCAGAAGTTCCTGCTGGCATCACCAAAACCAGTGAGAGTATAACAGGTTGAAAACCCTTGGGTGCCAGGCATTGCAACAATAGCTATGATTCTGTTAATGGAATTGCATGTCACTTAGTGTCATTTTTTTGGTAATGTATTAGAGGAAATTTTTGAGTCTCTGAGCTACAAAGCTCATTTGCACTAGGAAAGCTATTTTTTTCTAGGGAAATCCAAAAGACTACCTGCTGCCTACAGAGATATTAGCAGTGTTGAGCACAGTCACCAAAAGCATGGCAGAGCCATTTTTTCTCTTTCACTAAATAACATTTGCATAGGTCGAAAAAAAATGAATAATGCAAGGTAAACTTTTAAAAAGTTATTTCCTTGCTATATAAAGTTGAGTGAGGCAGCTTAGGTATTTTTTCCATTTGTATCTGATGATGTTTCAGAACTTTCTTTTTGTTTTCTATTATAAAAAAAAAAAAAAGACCGCCCTTTTAGTGTAGTTTTTGAGCTGCATAGCTTCCTGGGCTCCCAAACTGTTGGCTGCTTTGCCAGTTACCCTTCTGTTCAGCTGACTTGCTAGCGGAGAAGTTGGCAAGCTCGCATAGCCAGGGACCTCAGACCTTAGGAGACTGACATGCACAGGTAGTCTCCCAGATAAGCTGTCAAAAAAAAACCACACTTGTATCCGAGCAACCCACAGGCCTTTAAACCAGAGCAATCAATGTTGGCATTTGAGGTTTGTTTAAAATAAAATATTTAAGAACAGTCAGCATTTGGAAAGAAGGAATTTGAGTTTTAGACTTCATTACAACATGAAAGGAAATTGGAACTTACACTGTTTCGTGTGTGTTTGTTTTCTGATAGACAACTTCTGCTCAAATTTCTTTTTAGGCTATGCTTTTAATTCTTTTAAATAAATGTTTTGTTTTTCAGATGTTGAATGTTTTTTTCTCTTCCTCCAGTGGTGTTTACAGCAACAGCATGCTTATAAAGGCAAAACTTTGATCAGGAAGAATATAGGTTTAAAAGCATAAAAGCCCATTCTACAAAACTGTTTAAGATTGTAATTACTAATACAGAGTTTATACAGTCAAATTGATAAGACCATTTGGTGACTTACTTGTATCAGGAAAACGGGCCAGATTGTCAAAGTAGCAAAGTATCTAAGCTCTTTTTTGTTTTATTTTATATTTTTATTAGGCAGATAAACAGAATGCCTTTTCTCAATATATTGTTATTTCATGCTTGCAGGTAATATATGCATTGAACACTAAAAATGATGAACACGAAGCTGCCATCCAAGCCCTTAAGGATGCCCATGAAGAAGAAATTCAGCAAATTCTTGCAGAGACCAGGGAGAAGATCTTGCAGTATAAAAGTAAAGTTGCAGAAGAAATGGATCTTAAGAGAAAGATCCAGGTTTTGGAAGAGTCACTGGAAGATCATAAAAAGATGAAACATCAGGCCTTGACAGAATTTGAAGCATATAAGGATAGAGTTGAGGATATGCAGCTTTGTGCAGAAGCCCAGCATGTCCAACGTGTAGTGACCATGTCAAGAGAAGTAGAAGAGATTAGAAAGAAATTTGAGGAAAGGCTACGAAGTTTCATACAGTTGCAAGTGCAGTATGAGAAGGACAAGCGTTCAGCTCTGGAAGACTTGAGAGCTGCACATAGGCTTGAGATTCAAGAACTTCTGAAGACTCAACAGAGTCAGAATGCTACCTTGAGTAAGGGGCAAGAAAAGCTAGAGGAATTGCACAGACTGGAGCTGGAAGACTTGAACAATAAAGTTGAGGAGTTAAGACTGGAAAGAAAAAAACTCATTGAGGATTACGAAGGCAAACTCAGCAAAGCACAGACCTTCTATGAACATGAACTTGATTCTTTGAAAAGATCTCAGCTTTTTACAGCTGAAGTCTGCATGCTTGCAAAGAGAAAGAGGTGGAGCTAAGAAAAGAATTTCAAACCAAGAAAGTATTTTACGGAAGAATCTGGGAAAGCTTAAAACTGAGTTGCAAATGGTCCAGGATGAAGCTGCCAGTCTACGGGAGAAATGCCAAAAACTTCAAGTGCTCTTAGTACAGCAGAAAACAATGTTCAGGTGGGGCCAATAATACGTAGTGTCAAAGACTGATTTGTTTTTTCTTTTCTTATTTAGGCTGTCTTTCTGCCAGACTGTTAGGTTGAGGTGCTTGGAACATGTAAAATGAATGTTCTGCTATTCATAATTGATTTTCATCCATTTCTAAATGTTATTTATTTATTTATATTATTTTATTTAATTTTCCCCGACTGGATTAATATTTGTTTATATTCCAGTAGAATCTAGAAGCCGCAGCCCAGGGGATAGTTTTAGTCTCTTTATACAGGGAAAGTGTCTTGCTTTCAGCTGCACATGACCAGAACTTGGTTGATCCAGCCATATTACCCAAAGGGCAGAAAGTACTCAACAGATTACTCAAAACCATTACCACTTAGGAACACACACGTGCACGCAACCGTGCTGAATCTTTGCATCAGGTCTTCCCATAAATTCATCCCTACCTCCCAAAACAAAAGGTTCAGTGTAGGAAGGAGGATGGTGACTGGTAACGACTGAGATGTTATGCCGGGTAAACTGGAACACTTGCTAGAAAAGGTGAAAAACCACTTATCTGGGCTGCAGAAATGTATTGTACAGGAATGTCATAGAACGGTCAAGATAAATATAATGAATATTCTTTATTCAGTGCAGTTGTGCTTATAGAGATCAATAATGACTACCTGGCCTAAACATCATGGGTATTGAGAACAGTAGGTTTGTGGGAGGCAAGGAAAAACAAAATAAAACAAAACTTTCTGTATTTTAACTTTATAACAAAAAGTCTCTGGTGATGTTTTTACAAGCAGTAACTAAAGTGTTGCATATATTTTCAGTATTATTTAGATACTGAAGTTTTTGTTCAATACTAACGTTTCTTTTCCATAAAGAAGGAAAAAAACATCCCAGAAATATAAAGACTGATTATTTTTTTTTTGGTCATCAGAAAGGAAGGACAGGGTATGCTGGACATGAAGGAAAAGATTCTGTGAAATACTGCTTGTGTTTCGGTAACTGTGCTGAGGTCTAAGGGTACTGAAGATCAGTAATCTCTGTGTGGAAACTTAAGTATCTTGACTTTAGCAGTTTTAGTAACTCTCAAGTTTCCAAGTACCTTAAATGTGATGATTTTAGTAGTTCTGGAAGCATCCAGGACATCATTGGTTAGAGCTGAGAGGGACTATTAGCTTTTTCCATTTATAATCTAATTCCTGCCAATCTTTTGCAATATTTTGCTGCTTTCTTGTGTAAAGGCTACAGGGTACAGTGAAAGAAGGCTACCTTCTTGATGTATCAGAAGATGAATACAGAATACCTTTTTCCAGTTTCCCAAGGGATCTTCCAAAAGTTCATTTTCAACTCGGTTTAATTAAGGAAAATGAAACTGCTCAGCATGTATAATGTATTCTTCAATTTGAAGAACTCTGAGACACCTGAAAACAAGCATCTCAAATTGGTCCCCAAAATCTTGTGGACCACATTACCACTTTTATTTTTCATATATCCTTTTGAATATTGTCACGCTTCTCTTTATGCATCCTTGTCATACCACATATCCAGTATCTTATGGTGCTTCAATGATATTTTTGGAAAAAACACATAGAACAAAATGAGTATGGTGACAATATTGCAAGATTTCAGCTTTTGTTTGAACAACGCTTGCTTTACATTTTCACTTAAAGCTCATTTAAATTTAAACATGATTCTATATAATAACAGACATTATACCATGCTTCCTCTAGGTTCTTCAGGAAACAGCTAGATGATGTGAAGGAGGAGGAGATGTCATTGCTAAGCAAACACAAAGAAGTGGAAAGTGAGCTAGCAGCTGCTAGAGAACGCTTACAGCAGCAGGCCACTGATCTCGTTCTCAAAGCCAGTATGTATGTTAGTAACATAATTTGGAAATCAACTTCATTTATTAATTCTAGCCTTTCTTTTTTCTTTTAGCCTTGTGCAGGTTTAGAGTGCTTAAAAACTGTTTAATGCTGTGCAGAGAAGTTTGACAAGTTTTTTATAGACTGTTTTGATATTGCATGCATTGTACTTAAAATTCTTTTTTATGTACTTGTATAAATGTTGTATTTGTATGCCATGTATGTATCTTGTAGGCTTTGAAATGTCTTGCCTTAACTATACTCGTACAAAATGCTTCTGTCTTGTATTTCTTTGTTCTCCATGTAACCATTGAAACATGCCTTCCTGTTTCTTCATCCTTTTTCTGTTGCTCCGTGGTTTTGCTGAGACTGTGGTAATTTGCTTTACACCTATTTTCAGAAGATAAGCAGCTTTTTGGCTTATAGATTTGTTCAGGTTTCTTTATAGCTATTTTCTTGACTTCTCTGTGCATTTTGGCCTAAGGAAAGGCATAGAAAATTGTTTGAGTTGGCTATACATGTGTGGATTTGGATTTTACCTCATTAGTGCTGTGTCTCTGGCAAACTGTTTAGTGATAGGACATGGGCATGGACTTAACCTGGTTAACTATGCTGCAGGTAGGTTAAAAATAAGTACCTGGCTTATCTTTGGTGTTTCTCAACTAGACAATCGTAGAAATACCCTGATATTTTCCAGAAGTTAGCACAAGCCCCAGGGCCCATCCCAAGAGTCAGTTTGGATAAGATCACTTCCTTTTGAAGGCTGAGATGCTGCTAGACTAGACCAGTTCAGCCTTAGGACAGAATTGCTTCCCAGCATTAACACAGTTAATACTGTAAGTGTGCTAGCACAGATAGCTATATGTGGCCTAGCCCTCGAATTGTGAATGTGGCCTGTATCAAGGTTTTATTTCGGTCCTCAAATAATGAGGCAGCTCTACAGAAGGACTGAGTGTGTCTGCTTTATGTCTAGGGTAAGTGCATACACGAGCTTAGCTAAGGTAGGGGCTTGGAGTACTCTAGGCTATATGTTTGACAGTATAGAGACCAACTGGACACAAGACTGGATTGTAAATAGATAAAAGGAATAGGTTCCCTGGTAAGAGAATCTCAAATCACCAAGCCATTACCATGTGAGGTAATTGGATACCACCTTGTTTAGGAATGGTTTCTCTTGTCAGCTCAAATGTGGAAGTCAAAAATCTTGTCCCAAAGAAACTGAGTTCTCGTACTTAATTACCGTATGAAGTATTTACTCATATTGCGATTTGAGAAAACTGCCAGTCTATTATGGGAAATTAGTGTATTATTCTTCTGTTTATCTTCAGAAATGGCTGAACTTCTGTAACTGTTGTGGTTTAACCTGGCAGGCAGCTAAACAGTATGCAGGCTATTTGCTTGCTCCCCACGCTCAGTGGAATGGCAGAGAGAATTGAAAAGTACAGGAGCTTTTGGGCTGAGATAAGGACAGTTTAATAATAAAGTGAGAAGGAAAAAAAAAAGGGGGGGGAGGAGGAGGAGGAGGAGGAGTAAAACAAGTGATGCACAGTGCGATTGCTCACCACCTGCTGACTCTGATGCCCAGCCATCCCCAGCAGCGGCAGCACCTCCCCAGCCAGCTCCCCCCGTTTTATTCTTCAGCATGACACCATATGGTAGGGCACATCCCTTTGGTCAGTTGGGGTCAGCTGTGTTGGCTGGTGTCCCCTCCCAGCTCCTGGGGCACCCCCAGCCTCCTTGCTGGCAGGGCAGCACCAGGAGCAGGGAAGGCCAGACTCAACAATAACTAGAACATCTCTGTGTTATCAACATTATTTTCCTTCTAAATCCAAGTGCAGCACCATACTAGCCACTATGAAGAGAATTAACTCTACCTCCTCAGCCCAACCAGGACAGACATTAAAGCAAGCCTCTGACCCACAGAGATTTAGCTCGTGCTCTGCTATAGAGAAAATGAGTTCTGTGCAGCTTTTAGTCATATCCTCATAGCAAAATGTAGTGTAATTCTATGTTTTACATAGCTTTAGCTGCTATACCTCGTATGGTGGTGAAATTACGAGTTTGATAATGCTAACATCTTTACCATTAGACTTCAGTGTTCATCTCTCTTTTACCCTGCAACAAGCTACACAAAAATGTGCAGTTTTAGGTGAGGTTCTCTGAGTTTTTGAGACATACTGTGCATGTTCATACTCTTGCCTACCTCTACTTTCTCTTGTAGTCAATATGCAATTTTGAACCAGGAAAACTGAAACTAAAGGAGCCCCAGCACCAAGTCCTCAACAGCTGTGGGATGTTTTACGATAAAACTAAAAAGGGGCAAATGTAAACATTGTTTACAAACGGGAATGTAAACATTGCAGTAAAGATAATATTGAGATCAACATGTAAGCTTCCACTAACTTCTTGAAATTGCCAGAGTATTAATTAATTTATACTTCGATTACGGGAACAATGACACAAGGTTTTAAAGAGTTATGTTGTTTCTAGGTCATATTGGAATGCTTCAAGCCACCCAAATGACTCAAGAAGTTACAATCAGAGATTTGGAATCAGAAAAGTCTAGATTAAAGGAAAAACTGTCCCAACTGGAAGAGGAAAGAAATTTACTACAAAGCAAAACACAGAGTCTGGATGAGCGACAAAGACAGCAAATTCTGGCCTTGGAGAAGGTTAGACATCCTACTGGCTTTAGCTGAATAAAAGCATAAGACTTAGAATTGTAAGGGAAAAAAAGTGAATATGTTTTCATTTTAAAGTTTGGTAAGACTGGACTAGGACCTGTATTAGTATGTTCCAAATGTACTTCACGTTTTAACATAGAACAACTAACATAGGGCTTAAAGTGAGAGCAGAGGGAGATCAGATTAGATGTTGTTCAGACTGCTTTGGACGTCTTTTAAGCAACTTCATATAACTTACTGTGATATGCATAGATGCCTAGTATCAAAAGTGTCTTGGGAAGAAAAAAAGTGAAACGGTTAAATAATAAATTAAAAAATAAGTCTCTGAAAGGTGCTGCACATGTTTGAAACTAATGAGCTGAAATTTTCTATAGACTTGATACCTGATGGCTGTTTCCCCAGATTAAATAGTGCAAAAAAAAATAAAAAGAGAAAGATTTTAAAATGAATATATTGTTTTGCATGGATATATTTAAACTAGTTTTGGTTACATACAAGTTTAATCAGTGCTTAGTGTTCACTCAATTTGCTTTATATGAAAGTTAATTTTTGTTGATTTATGTCATCAGTAATGTTTTGTATTTTTCGTCTTACTGGAATGGTGCTAGGATTTGGTTATCCTTGAATAGAAGTAATTTTTTTTTCTTCATCTTTTGTAGAAAGTAAACGAAGCAAGGGAGCCACAACGTGAATATTATGAGAAGGAGTTGGTAAAACTGCAAGCAGATTAGAGGAGAGGCTGCACAGTTGAAGGAGGCTCATTCAAAGACTTTAGAAGAATTGACCTGGAACACAATACTGCAATAGAGGCTGCACACAGTATGCTAATAAAGATAAGAAAAACTGCAGATGTAGGTTTGTTTTTTCTGAATAATCAAACATATTCCAAAAAACAGACATTATAATTTGAGCCTTGTACTGCATGGTTTTGTTCTATGGCAAGTCTTATTTGGAGCTACCTGCAGATTTGCTGGGCCTTTCTGAAGAAGAAACTACTCAGCCTTTATTAAAGTAACACATGCCTTATAAAAAAAAATAGTGCTCTTATTTTTCTGCATACAGAGAAAAATTCCTAGCTCAAAACAACTTCTTTGTGATGAAGACTACCACTTTTGAGTGTAGTAGGTGTGTTTTTCCAGTTTTGTGATCCATATGCAGAATGGTTGGAATATCACTCACGATTAGTTTCTCTGAAGGAGGCTAAAGGTTATTTACAATTCCATACATTGAACGGTCCAGAAATACGAAAAGATAATATATTAGTACTTATGGATGCTCAGAAGACACAGCTGTACTACAATATCATAAATTACGCTAATTTTATGTAGGACTATTAATTTACCTTTGACTAGAATACTGAAAGTTTAAAGGCTCTTCACTTTCACAGAATTTGCCTTTTTGGGATGAGAGGACAAATTTTGATGTATTATTTCATAGTCTGATTGTATAGATGTTATACACAAGTTCTGCTGTATAAAACAAGATATGGATAAATGTTAATCATTGATGTAAGGCTTTGCTGTGCTCTTCTGGTCAGTGTCCACAAGAAATATAACAAGAAACACAGTTGTAGGCAGTGGTGTGGGTCTTGGACTGATTTTATTTCCCAAATTATTTTACTAACGTGTTGCTACTTAATCTTATTTTGAATAAATCACAAAGATTTTTTCCATGTCTCCCAGTAATGGAAGTAGTTCTCTGAGAAATATATGCATCTGATCTTTCACGTTTACTTTGTAACTTTAAAAATGCCTTTTATTAAAACAATGTATTGTAAAGGTGTCTGGGAATATTTCCTTCACTTCAGTAAGATGGTGGGGGTTTTTTTGGGGGGTAGGGTAGGGTCAGTTTTATTTGTGGCTTCATTTGCCTTTGAAAAGATACTGAGGTTTTCTCATTCCTAGGGTTACTCTTATACAGAAGAAAACTTATCTGTAGGAACATGAATTGTAGGTTCAGTAAACACAAAGACTTATCTGCAAAAGAACTGCAGTTTTTAACTGTAATTTAACTAGTATTCCCCGTTTTTCTTAAGGGGGAATAAATTCTTTAGGTAAAGTACGAAAGGAATTCTCTCTGCTACTCCAGGCAGTACTTACTGGTATCAATTGTTGGATTTCTCCACATTTCAGGACCAAATACATAAAAATTCTTATTGATGCACTCCTAAGCACTTAACTCTTAGACTCACTAATAAGTCATATGTGGAACACTGGAAATGATCCAGAGTGGGTTAGAGAGCAAAGAATAATTGCATTAACTGCTGAAGCTATCCTCACTCTGAAGAATTCCCACTGGAAGATTGCCAAATGAAGATGTATCGCTCATACTTAAAGAAATCTTTGTGATGAATGTTTTCATTTTTCGAGCTTTATAAAATAGCTAAGCTTACATTTTTAAACCAGAAAAAGTCTGTTGCTTATATGTAAACTCTTTTTACTACCTGAAAGTCAGACTGTTTCCAGTTGAGGTAGTTACTGTTTCTAGTTTGTTGAACAGGGAAGGTTTCAAAACTTTTTAAAGTTGGTCTTGTGCAGCAAAAGGTAGAAATCTGCTCATATCATATTCATTACTGACCAAAAAAAAAAAAGTCCATGCCTTAAAGTTACTTTTTAGAGGATACAGAGGAGAAAAAGGAAAAAAAAAAAAAGGAGGAAAAAGACATTTTAAAAATTTCAGTTTAAAATTAAAACTGGGATGCATTCTGCTCTGTATGTAATTGGATGGTTCCACAGGGACAGCGCCCTTTCAGTTCAAGAATTTGATTGCTGTGGGAATAATAATATTAGGATACTAATGGATACAGTAAAACTTTGAGGTTACAGGTACAAGAAATTTTAGATTTTACAGATGTTATTTAGTTGCAGTTCATGTTAGACTCATGATTACTATAAAAGATTTCAGAATATTGTTAATTATTTCTCTTTGCTGTTGTTTTACGTTTACATTTACGTTTGGGATATAAAGCAGTGGAAACTGCAGTTCTGTGGAGCTGTGCAGCTTGCAACCTGTAAGCAAGGTACGAGCAAGCTGAGGATATTGCAGTAGGCAAAACTAAGAAAGTGGTTGTGGAAGAGGAAATCAGATCTGTGATACAGGAGCATTACCCATTCTCCTCTTAGGTTTGACACAGACTTGATTTCAGCACTGCTCTCTCATAAATAAGTGCTGTCAGGAAAACTAAAAGTGTTTTGTCCTAGATCAGCTTCCTGTACCTGTGCTGAGGTACCCGTACTGCGTATATGTAAAGGTCTAGAGCGGTAGGTACCTGAAAGCTGAGTTTAGAATTTCGAAATAAGCCAGGCTGGAAGGGACCTCAGAAGATCAAAGTATATAGCAGCATATAGCGGGGACCTGTTGAAGCTGCCATTGATCCTGGTATTTAGGCAAACTGAACTTGGGAATTCTGTTAAAGTTCACTGAAGTTAGCAGGATCGTTCTGGGGCCTGGTGAGTCTCTTATACTGACTACAGGGGAAAGAGTTCTGTGACAGGCAGAGTCACAGCCAGTTGGACTTGAAACTACAGAGATCTTTTGTTGTTGTTACATTGTAGCTTTTTTTTTTCCTTGTAGTATCTTTTTTGTTAAATTATTGTTTTATTAAAATATTTCTGCTGTAGTCACTGATGCTTAGGAAGAGTAATTTACTAGGGGACACTGTTGCCTTCTGCAAGTGTTTTCATTGCTTTTCAATATGTGATAGTCTTTCTGTACACCTGATGAAAATATTTAAATCTTTTTATGTCTGTTATTTTAGACCATGTTTGCATCAGTGGTGTTTTTCTTATGTTCTGACTACCTTACAAAATTGTTTTAAAAAAATAGTTATGAAAAGTAACAGAGAATAAAAGAAAGGTATCATAAGATAGTTGTTCTTAAATCATTAAATTAGTTAAAAAAATCTTTAAATTAGTTGAAATAGGTAACGCCTATAAATGTGAGAATTGTGAAACTTGATTCTAGTCAGGGGAAGTTAACTATCAAAAGATGTCAGGGTCTAGATCTCAGTATTTCTTAATTGGTATACTATCTCCTCTGTGAAATATATGTCACTTTTTTTGTTTGTTTGTTTTCTGAGTAATTCAAAGAAGACACGGATGGTCTCAGATGCTGAGAGGAGTTGAGTCTAATCTGAGGAAGGAGCATAGCACAAGAAGCCTTTGGGTAGACAACATGAGGATTTCTTTGGGACTGAAAGACTGGGAAAGTCATCATGGGTTTAGTAGTCTGGAAAAAATGGGACATGAGTTCTCTGAAGAATGAGAATAGGACTCTGAAGAAATGGCTTTAATATTTCTTTGCTTCAATTTTTCCATCTATAAAATGAACTGATGCCATTTTTACAGCTTATAGAAGGATTATGAAAATAGAGTTGCTAATAATTTTTCAGAACTGCACAGCTGTACTGACAAGTGTCATAAAAGAACTAATTACTCAGTTATCAGAATAGGGTCTGAATAGTGCCAATGAAATTTTGCAAACAGCATATTTCATAGTGCAAACAAGAAAGATTGAACAAGTCTCACTTAAGCATCATTTGTCGCAGTAATTCATCAGGTCCTCCAAAAACAACAGAATTTGGCTGTTTACTCTACAGCAATTGAAGGAAAACAGTGTTATCTTATTCCTTCCACATAGCTGAACTTGAGGACAAATTGTTGATTAGTTTGGATTCTATATAAAATTTATATGTATGACGTGATTATTTAGATATCTATTTTAATTGTAACAGCATGAAAAACTTCATAAAGCTCAGTCTGGATTTTAAGTTTTGCTATTGTCTTTGCAGGTATGTGTAGAAGGTAAATGGTTAAAAGCCAACAGATAAGCATTATCAGTGTAATTTTATACAAAGTGAAAATTTTTCAGTTGTTGATGGAATGCAGAAGCATGAAAGTAGAGGTAGTTTTAATGATTTTGCTAATTAAATGCAAAGTGAAACTAATCATTGAGAAGGAAGTCCTGTATGTCTTTATTTTGTGATTAATCAAGGATGTTAGATGACAAAATAAGCTGAAAAACTAATACCTCTATTATAAATAGAAGTAAATGTTCATGTTTTATCACTTTAAGGAAAGGACAATTCTTGCTTGAGATCAGGAATATTATTTATGCAAAGATGAAGAATTTTCATGTGGTATACCTGTACTTTTTGATACCTTATCACAGATGTTTAACATTTCTTCTTATTTCTGAAGGAGTTGGAGCAGCAGTTTGAGAAGGAGAAACTGCATTTGGAGGATGATAAGAATCAGCTTCGACAACAGCTGGAAAATCTGAAAGAAGAATTGACAACAAAACTAACTTCTGCCAATCAGGAGGCAAGGGTTAACTTAATTGTATCAGCTAATAGTCCTGTGTATTAGATCACATTTAATCAATAATGAGCTTGTACTCAGTTTGTGCTTAGATTCCAGTGCAAAGCAAGAACTACACTGTTCAGTCTGTGCAGAGTATTATTTCTATTTAAAGTGGAATATTCTTCAAGCATAAGTTACTCGACTCCTTCTGAGAAATGATTTTATAGTCTTCTACAAAATCAACAAAGCAAAAAAAAAAGTACAAAAATTTGACATAAACAACTGTGCTTGTTTTTACTCTGCTTAACTTCGCTTAAGCTACTAAGATCTCTCTACACAAAGTATGTCGAGAGAAAGAGGAGAAAGAATAACTTGTAATTAAACCCATATTTGTTTATAATTAACATACTGTGAATTTTAGTCAGCTTTCTAACTTGCAGATCGTCTTCATATATTTCCAGCAAAAGATGACATGCAACACTTTCTTATAATGAGCCAAATTATTTAAAACATATTGGTATATGCAGTCTGTGTTAATCGCGTATCTCAATAAATACACTTTTATTTTTGAGTTTATAATATTGACAATTGAAAACAGTTTCTCAGTGTGTTCACTGACCTGGAAGAAACTTGTCTGTGAAATGTCTGGCACATCTTTAGCTTATTTCTTATGTTTCTGCTGCTTCTTCCTTTTTTGTTTGTTTTTAAGTTAAAGACTTCATTTAACAGTAGGCATATATTTATCGCTTTGCAGACATTAACTCAGCATCTCTGCTGAGAAGGCTGTTTTTAAACCTATGCCATCCTGTTTTCTTTGTTGACAGAATTTTTTTTACAGCAACTGTCTTAGCCAAGGGACAAGGAAGATTCAAGCCTCATTAAGCCTATTCCTAGCATCAAGCTACTTAAGAAGGGCATCATCTTAAATACGTGCCAGAAATTTCTTTGAGTGTTCTGATTAAGTCGATACCAACTTTTTCACATATCTTAGGATGAAGTTGTCTTTTTACTCTTTAGATTCCTAGGTGAATTCCTCTTTTATTTTTATTTTATTTTTATTTCTCCTCATTTCACCTTTGACCAATCAAGATTTTTTAGAAAGTCTGTCTGTCTCTCTGATAGGGCCAGTTCATAGACTGCCCTCTCCATGCAAAGGATTTCTGATGACTTTACTAAGGACCATTTTAAACAGCTTTCAGTACTTGCATGTAATTAATAATTATATAATTATGCTAACAAACAGAAGCAGTAGTTAATGTTACCCAGAAACCCAAAGATAATATTTTAAGACACTCATCCCTTGATATTTATATCAACATGAAGAGGCAATGAGATAGACTGTTAATTCTGAAAAAACTTCACTTCCCTTTAGCTGCTCTTCTTTGGTCTCCTCTGCCTGCCATTACTCCATTTTTCCAGCCTACATATGAAAAAAAGTTTTTCCGTTTAATGTACAATGTTTAGTTTCTAATATCTTACTTAAAGCAAAAGAAGTATAGTACTGTTTTACAAATGGGGAACTGAAGTACAAACAGGCACACATAAATGTATTGTTATGTAGCAGTTAGGGAAATAATCACATTATAATTTACAGATACTATATACTATACAGACTAATTTATGGACAGGGAGTTTGTCTGAAGACAAAGAAACATATACCCTGGTACAAGTTAATTTATCCATTAGATTAAAGCTTACGTATTTAGAAATAGTGTTTCTCATTATTTTAATTTGCATAAAATGTGCTTTCTCATAGTAAAATTACAGGTAATTTCAGAACTTTTATGTAACCTCTTTCCTTGCAAAGTGCTTCAAATATAGGTTGGATTTTTTTCTTGTAAAAAATCCTTTAATCTGAATCTTTGTTTGCTTTTCCAGTGTTACAGGATTTTGTTTTTTTAATACACAAACATTAAGTGTTATTAAAGGAGAACAGGTTGTGCAAAGGAAAAAAAAAAGATTGGAATTAGAAATAGAAGAAAATGAAACCAAGCTGACTAGGCTATTGTTAGTAATAATTATATAAATTACCTTTTTTAAAAAACAAAATTACATGTTATAGGTGTGTCGTCTGCAAGACCTTGTACGAAAAAGTGAACAAGGCCTTGGTACTGCAGAAGGACATATCTCCAGTCTTCAGGAAGCTCAGGAAATACTCCAGAAAGAACTAGAGTTAACAAGAGCAAGACTGCGTGAAACTACAGATTCATTGTATAATGTTGAGGTAACCATAGTATTGGAAAATAAATTGTGCAAAGTACCGTCACTGTGATTTCAGTCTTATTATTAAAATGGCAAGACATGTTTAATGTACACATTAGTGAAGGAGCTATGTGAACTGTACCTGCCATAGTATGTCTGTACAAACTATATCCAGAGTCAGACTTCTCAGATGCCTGAGTTAACAGAATTTCGTGAAAAAGTGAAAAGGATATGTGTTACACCACTGTTGTTCTAGACAGTTTCATGTCTTGATGATAAACATGACCCAGAACAGTATTGGCTCTAGAATTCATTAAAACATGCACCTAAGACAGTTTTGTGGGTAAGCTCAGCATTCTGAACTCCAGGTAGTATGGCTACCATCACCTACTGTATACCTCATTAAAATCACATTAGAATGAGATATAAGATTACACTGAGAGGTTTTTTGTTTGTTTGTTTGTTTTATTATTATAAACTTTAAGAAAGAAAAGCTTTGATATGAATGTAAAATTCTAGAACTGCAAGTTAATCTGTCAGTAGGTCATCTACTGACAGTAGGCAGGCCACAAAGATGATCAGAGAGCTGGAGCACCTCTCTTATGAAAGGCTGGGAGAGCTGGGGATGTTCAGCCTGGAGAAAGAGAAGGCTCTGGGGAGACCTCGCTGTGGCCTTTTGATACTTAAAGGGGGTTTATAAAAAGGATGGAGAAGGACTCTTTTCTTGGGTAGATAATGATAGGACAAGGGGGAATGGTTTTAAACTAAAATAAGATAGATTTAGATTAGACACCAGGTGGAAATTCTTCACTGTAAGTGTAGCGAGATGCTGGAACAAGTTGCCCAGAGAAGCTGAGAATGCCCCATCCCTGGAGATGTTTAAGGCTAGGTTGGATGGGGCTTTGGGCAACCTGGTCTAGTGGGTTGCATCCCTGCCATGGCCGGGGGTTGGAGTTAGATGATCTTTAAGGTCCCTTCCAACCTAAGCCATTCTACGATACTTTAATACTGAGCATAACTTTTTTTCCTCTTTCCTCAATAAACAAAGCACATTTACAAGATTACAGCAAATATTTGAAGTAGAGCAAAAGAAAAATATCCCTGAATCTGATTTCATACTGGTAATTTTCTTAAAAGGAGCAGCTTGAAGAAGGATATTGTTATTATTATTTTTTTAATCTATGGTCATTAGATGTGCACCCTATTACAGTTTATAACTTGCTCTGTGTTTTTTGTAATTTAAGTATGCATATGAACTGCTACATTCTCTCTCTTCACTTATTCACATTTAAATATTCATATATAGCAGACTACTGGCAATAACATTATCTTAGATTATTTCCAAAATGACTTATTAGCAAATTCCTTTTTAAAGCTTTTTAGAGGAGTACAGAATTATGTTCCACAGGTATGTAATGTCAGTGGAAGTATAAGTATTAATAGGTGAAATCAGAAACAACACACAGTGAAAAAGTTATAGTCCAAGGCTTATAAGCCAATTATAACAGATGTTTTGGGTATAATACATAATTTAAGGTTTGAAATACTTTTTTGCTGCTGATCAGTCTCTATTGTAAAGCTTATGTTTGCAGGGAGAACTAGATCAGGAGAGACAACAGCACGAAGCAATGATTGCTGCCATGAGAGAAGAAGAAAATTCAAAGTTGACAGAATGGCTCGTGACTTGGAAATCAAATGGACAGAAAATCTTCGGCAAGTATTAATTTTTGTCTTTGTTTTCTTTAAATAAGAAATAAAGTAAGTATTACGTACAAATGTAATAGCAAATGAAAAGTAAAACAAAGGTTTTTTTGGTATTATCTAAGCTTTTCCAGTTATTGCTGAATTTTTATTTATTTTTAACTTCTTGCATTTTAGTTTTGACCTTTATTTTTAGACAGGAATGTAATAAGCTTCGTGAAGAGCTGAGGCTTCAACATGAAGAGGATAAGAAAGCAGCTATGACTCAACTATTGCAGCTGAAAGAACGTGAAAAAAATGCGGCCAGGGATGGATGGCAAAAAAAAGTTGAAGATCTTTTAGACCAGGTAACTATAGTCTCTCTGAGAATTTGAAAGCCATTACAATTTGGTTGCTGATGCTTTATTACCAATTAGCTACATGAAATTGTTTGTGACATCTGTCTTTGAAATGAAATTTGTTAATGTTTTTTAAGCCTAATCATTAATGAACATTTTGAGTAACCCATGAAGATATCTTAAAATGATATGAATGTTCTTCATGCTGAATGCAAATAAAACTTTTTGCAGATTTTTTGGAGGCAGTGGGAGTCTCACAGCTTCACTGAAAGATTTTCTGATTCTCTCTGCTCACCTACTCTATTGTAAATATTTACCCAAGCTAATTGTTTGAAGTTGGAGTTATCTTATATCTTTACAGTACAGACACTGTACAAGTCACTGAAAAGTCAAAACATCCCTCAGTTTCTACAACATATTTCTTACAACTATGTCTTCTCTTAAGTAATTTTGGACATTATTTTTGTTTGGACATAATTTTTATTTGGACATAATTTTTTATAAATACTGACTTTGTAATTGCAGCTCATTTTATCAACTCAGTTATGTTAGGTAATTCACAGAAAATACTTGCTTTGTACTTTTTCCAAACCATAAATGCCATAGTGCTGGTTTTGTTGGCTACGGTTTGAAAGAATAGCTGACAATGAACAAATACATTTTAAGGAAAAAAAATATAGATTTGGAACTCATTAGATGACTGTGATTTCAGGGTACTATTTTGGGATGGCTTTAAATTTGTTGTCTAATTTGAGAAGTTAATAACTGAACGTGCACTTGATTACAGAGCTTCTTATATGAACACATAACAATGTGTTTTGGTGCCAAGGAAATTTAAGCTTTTAAAATCTTGTAGTCTAGGCTCGTAAAGGCTGAAGGTTTGAAGGTTCTTGGTCTGATGCTTTTTACAACATGAATGTAATAAAGGAATTGAACTCATTTAATTTTAAGTTTCACTTACTTGTCTTTAACCAAGCTTCATTTATTCTATTTACTTGAACCTGTAAACAGCATTTTCTTCATGAGAGTACAAATTGAGAGTGGAATGTTAAGCTTTCAGTAGTTTTAACATGCTTCTCTTTTCCTTTTAAAAATACCATAATAAATCTAACCTACTGTTTTAGAAAACTCATTTGACAAGCACAAGGTCCATGAAATTACTGGGAGGAGAGCAAAGTTCCAACTCATTTTTCTGCAGTTCAAACTTGCTCTGGTCTATACCAGCAGTCCTATACAATGCTTTATCAAAATAAAACAAGAGCAAGGTCTACTGCTGTCTGCAAAATCATTTGTAAACTCTTAACTTGGCAGAAAGTGTGGTCTGCCTATGGTCTTTATGTTAGAAAGTGTCTGGAGCTTGACCTTTAGTTGTATAAATGCTGTTCAGAAAGGTTGAATTCATAAATTAATTGCTCATCAGTATATTGCAGTATAGGGCATTCCAGAAGTTCTAATGAACATTTGGGGGGGGCGAGATTGTAAGAAATTATTTCTAAAAAAAAGTGCAATAATGTATATTTGACAGATATAATTTAAGTTTAAAGGACATGAGTATCGTTTCTTGCAGGTTGATAAAGTATGATGTGAAACAGTGATAGTAATCTGCTTTTTAATTTAGATAACTGCATTTCTTGATAAATTTATTACGTACTTTCATTCTTACGGGTACATTGTTTTCAATATGTATTGATGCATCTCATACTTGACTAAAAATGAGTTACAAAGAAGTATAACACCTAAATTGAAGTATTGGAATGGTTATGTAAGCAAGGTTTTGAAAAAGCTGGTTTTAATGAATGGAGAGAAGAGAGACAGTGTAGTTATTTAAACTGTAGAAAATGTTATAGAATACTGTGTTGTACACACAGTATGCCCATTTTGGGGTACTGCAGATTGGTGCCATAATAAATGAATGGAGAGACAGCTATAAATGGCAACAATATTAAAAAAAAAAAAAAAAAAAAAACAGTTGAATCCAACAGTTTATGTCAATAAAACAATTTTTAATGTTATACTAATTGCCAAATTTCTGTCATATACTATTTCTTGCATGTTTGATAGATGAGATCTAGCTTTTAAATGAAGCAAGGTAATATTTTTGCTTTTATGCTAGTACTGCTAAGTAGTCTTTTATAGAATTGCATGTAGGATTATTGATTTTGTAACAGTAGAGTTTTGTTATGAGTAAAATAATTCCCTTGAGAGAAAATGCTTTTCAGCTGATCAGAAGTTTAAATGCCTTATTGCTGGTTGTAAAGCATCACTTACCATCTACAGTTAAATTTGTGGTTGGTAGGTTAATTGGATCAGTGTCTAGAGACCAAGCGTGTAGCTCTTTTTTCTGATATGAGAAATGGTTGTAGAAGACATAAAAAAGAAAGTGCTTTTCCTTTTCTTTTTCCCCCTGTAAATTTTACCAAGTACTTCTATATCAGTCCATGAGGGAGTTTCTTCATGAAATATGCAGCAAAATCATATGTGCTAGCTCTTTTTCCATTTCTCTTAGCTGTGGAATGCACTTTTAATGTTTTTTCTTAAAAACATTTTACTGCTGAGAAGGCTTCACCAAGAGCAAAATGGAAGAAATTTTCTTTTTTAAAGCATGAGTGTGTTCTCTGTTCTGCGGATTCATGTTTTGCAACCTTCAATTTTGAGGAGAACTTCTGCTCAGTTTGACACGCATATTCCTATCTATTTATTTTTATATTCTATATAGAATTTCTGTATTTCTATTTCTGTAAACTGAACCAGGTAATATGATGTGATGAACTTCTCTATGTTTTAGCAAATATTGGTTCTCCTGTCTTCCTTACTTACCAGAAATACAAGTTCCAGTAAGTTGAAAGAAATTTTTGTCAGTTTTTTCCCCCATTCTTATGTATTTTCATACTATTATGTGACCAAGCATTAGCATGACATTATTTCTAACTTTGTTAACTTTTTGCATACAAAGGTACCATCTTCTATTAATGGAAATAGTACAGTGAGAACGGACAAAAGTATACTACATACACTTGGTAGCCCTTTATTGTTTGTCCTGCTGCAAAGGTTTGCTACTGTTTTGAAAAAGCTTATGGAAACTTCTTATTTGGAGTTTGTTTCTATTATGATTCTTTTCCTTTTTAAATGATCTCAAAATAAACATGAGAAACTTTTATTTATATCAAAGTATAAATATTTCATTCTGATGTAGACTTTATTCAAATTGCAGTTTTTAGAAAATTTCGAACTCATTCACAGAGTCTTAAAAACAAGTTCTGGCCACTGAATACAGTCTTGTTCACGAAACTGAGTGCTGTAGAAAAGTCGTAGAGTTCCTATACACATCTGTAAATGACTGTTGTCCAGTCTGCTACCTGAGGACATTTATTATAGGTCTTTATTTGCCTGTTATGCAGAGCTGACATGCGTCCACGTAAGGAAAATCAGGAAATGCTACTTTCTTTCCTTAGCACAAGGATTAATGGCCTGTTCTACAGTCTTGGTAATCCTTGGCTTAGAAGATTTGCTGTTGAATGTATGCTGGAAATTTCTGCTAGAGAAAACCTGCGTATACTATATCTGTTTCCTGAAGGAAGGAGGATTAACTCTGAGCACAGAATCATTTCATTCCTTTCACTTGATCTTCTCATGAGCGCACTGTATAAATGTTTGTCTGTCAGAATTGGGCAGGATGTAAATTTCAAGCAACTTCTTTAACTCTGGTCATTCTTGTATTCAGTAGTAAGCTTAATATGACATCTAGTGGATGGTGTCTCCCCATAAGGATTTGGGGCAAAACTTAAAATGTACTTACAAATATGAAATGCAGAAATTCAAGAGAATAAAAAGAGAAATCATACCAAGGAGGGGACCTGGAATGCAGTTCAGGATAAAGTTCTATGCCTCTTCTTTAATCCGTAGATATTTATGTTATTTGCTTTTTTGTTGTTGTTTGTTTTTCAAAGGGGCACCACTACCTGCAGCTCTTGGAAACTTTTCACAAGTGACTATAGCTCTTATACTGTGGTAATAGGAGTCCCAGAGAATCAGGGGAGCTTTGGGAGTTTCTACCTAGGACCTCTGGTCCAGTTTCCGTAAGCACCCTGCCACTTAGCACTGACTCTCAGGAATCAGTACTCCTGTAATCTGAGTGGGAAACCTATGCTTTAAGCAAACCAAAATTTATTGTATGTGAGCATATGAATAATAATGCAAGCCAGAGTCAATGCAGCCTTCAGAGAACTCTCTCTTGAGAGTATTTCCCCTTGTTTAGTGATTGTCTGTACTCTTTAATAATAAAGCCTTGTTCCAGGATCCATATTCCATGCAGAGATGTGATCCTGGAGTTTAGTTGGTGTATTTATCATATCCAGATTGGTCATTATAGTTCTGTCTGAAGCTTGAACATGAAAACAAATGCATGAGATCCAGCCAGCTGTACTATCTCTTTTTCTGAGCTTTTAGTTATGGTGGTGATTTTACTCTTTTGTTTAATAGATTCTGAATTTAACAGAGGAAATTCATTAAAGACAATTTAAAACTAAGAGCTACCCAGCAACACAGACCAAAAAATCCCAGAACAATTCTGAGTTTTCAAAGTATTTTCACTGGGATATGATAAGAATACTAATAAATGTTTGCTTTGTTTCTCTGTTTAAGAATAAATGTGTTACTGGAATTCATTTCCATCTCTCTTTTGGTCTCATCTTCTTTTAATTTTTTCTCCCATGGTATTGTGTTTAGCTAAATTAAAAAGTACATCTAGTTTGTTTGAAATTGTGATATCTTCACATCTAAATAATCTTGTCTTTCTCATCATAAACTTTTAATTGGAATTTAATGATATCGGTTTTTGTTTGGAAGTATTTGAGTTAGTAAATCTGAAGGAGACTGAAAGACTTTTTAATTTTACCTGTCAGTGGATGAAAAGAGCATTAAATTCTTAGTACAGTATGTAATTAATGATGCATGAGTCATAAAGGAATTTAGCTTGATGTTTGGAGCTAACACTTCCAAAACTCGTAAATAGAAATCTAAACCAAATCCAATGGTAATACCATTCTTCAAATAAAATTTTAATCTCATTTGCATATTTTTTCCCCTCAATATAAGACCAAGACTCTAACAAGAATCTAGTTTTAAAGCATTACTCTTAGCCTGTTTGCTCCAGAATAATTGCTCATATATTCACAGGTAAGTATTAACCATCTCCATGCTTTTGCGTAGGCCCAGGAATAGTAAAAATAGATGCTGGAATTAATGAGAAAGAACTTAATGGGTAGGACAACATTTGTTTGTGATTAGTAGGTGTATAAAACTCTAGGTAAAGGGCCTTTCTTAACAGATACCTCTGTGGTCTAGGAAATGCTAACCAAGACGCATGAATAATCTTTAAAATCCTGAAAGCATTATGATAAATAAGTAAAATGAAATGAAACTCTAGTACCATTCAAAAAATGTTTAAAAAAAAAATAAATGTCCGTAGATGCAAATGATCTCTCTATTCAAAACTTTTTTTCCCTTGACCATTGAGCCTGCAGTTTGTCAGATGAAACGATCATAGTCCAAAATTTAACAGGTAAAATATGTCAAAATACCTAAGCATTTTGCTTATCAGTTTGATAGAATCCTACAACTAGAAAGAGAAGAGCTTAATCTTTTTAAAACAACAGGATGCTCACTACCTTGTGTTGCCTGGACACAGCATCTTCACTCAGGGTTGCAGCAAAACCAGGAGGGAATCAGGACCTATTAGATCTCAGAGATATTTATACATTTTAGAATGTCTCCTATATACTTCATTTTTCTCAATAGAAAACTGTTGGATTTTGACAGAGAGGAAGGGGAAGGGTCTCTAAATGCTGCTTTTTCTGATCAGCCAGACCAGGCAAATTTCGATGCAGTTTTTCCATTCCTAGTATGTCTACAAAATACTGAAGTAGGAAACATCTGCTTTCTAAATCTCTGCAGTCACCTGTCTTGTAAGCAGCAGGCAGCCAGAGACAGTAAATCAGCTGTAAAATCAGTTTTTCTCTTCAAACCAAAGAAGTGTCTCAAGAGAGTTTTGTTTATTATCATTATTTTTAGCTGGATAAAATGGACTTATGCCAACGGTCCCTTCAGCTTCCTCAACAGGCCCCTCAAAATAGTTTCTTTTACTAACATCAGATGGGCGCATATAGGTTTTCCTCCTCAGGAAGATTAGCAACATCAAAGGTCATTCTTAAAATGAGGCAATGATCTAGTAGTCTAGATCTGCTTTGATACAACAAATAAAGTTGGATCTTTCCCCACTTAGGGTTTCAGGCTTCAGCACAACAATTTCTGTTGCTGATGCCAGTTTTGAAAACTCAGTAAACCATATACTGAAGTCAGGTCTTGGCACAGTGTGACATTAAAATATCTTCAATAGGTACAGTGAGAAAGTTACATAACTCATCTTTGAGTGACATGAAGACCAATGCTGAACTTCAGTTTCAAGCCTCTGAAATGCGGTTGAGGGTTATTTTTATCCAAGAGAAACAACGAAATGAGAGAACTTCCACACATCCAATAAACTAAGGTCTTGCAGGAAATAGTGCAACTGAATGAAAAGAGAAATATCAGTGGTGCAGTAAAACTCCCTTCTTGAGGAAGGTGCAATGTACGATCACTTGGTATAACTTCATGGAAATCTCAGCTCTTTTAGGAGAGATGGTGAAACAGAAGTGGGAATACAAATCTTCCATGTCTTGCATAAAAGGTCTTTCAGTCCTATTCTTTAGCTCGCAGTGATCAGACGGTTCTAGAGATGCAGCAACCTCTATTCTGTTCCTCTGGGTCACTGAAGTTCTTCTCTTGGTTATATCTGAGGATTAGTTGTGTGTCTGCTGAGAAGACAATGCTTCTGCTAAAAAAAAAAGAAAAAAAAGGACAGCAAAGCAAGATATGAAAGCAAGATAGCTAATACTTAGATATCAAATCAATGTATGTATATCTGTGAAGCCTGACAGTTGAGCAAATTTTTCTTATATTACAATCATTTTAATTATCTTATTTTCTTATATTACAATCATATCACAAACCTTAAATTCCAACATGTAGAAGTAAGGAGGGCGACAGTTAAATCCACATTCTCTCTTTGCCCAGAGAAGCTGTGGATGCCCCATCCCTGGAAGTGGTCACAGCCAGGTTGGATGGGGCTATGGGCAACCTGGTCTGGTGGGAGGTGTCCCTGCCCATGGCAGGGGGTTGGAACTGGATGGTCTTTTAGGTCCTTTCCAACCCAAAGCATTCTATGATTTATTTCTCATCAGTTTCTGATTACTTTTCTCTATTGTAGAGTAAAGAGAGTTAATAATTACACCTCCATTCTTTTTGCTTCTCATAAGTTTTTCCCCAGGTTATGGGCCACACTGTAGAAGCAGTCACAATGATGTTTGAATTTTTACAGAATTTCTTAATATTTACACTGGACTTATTTTGATGTTCTCCATTCTAAATGTGTCCTGAGTCCTTTTCAATACAGAGCTGCATATCATTTTATTGCTACACATATTGCTGGATTCAATCCCTATACCTACATAACTATAATTTACTACTCTATCATGTATGTATTATATGAAAATTATTTACTTGCTAATAAAGGATGAAAATAATATGGCTATCAGATTTAGTGTTAATCCTAGTGCATCCCTGTTTGATTTCAGTGATGATTCACCTCTACCAGTTTTTGATTTATCATAGAATTATTAAGGTTGGAAAAGGCCTCCAAGATTATCTGGTCCAACCATCACCCTACCACCAATGTCACCCACTAAACCATGTCCGTAAGCACCATGTCCAACCTTTCCTTGAACACCCGCAGGGACGGTGGCTCCACCACCTCCCTGGGCAACCTGTTCCAATGCCTGACCGCTCTTTCCGAAAATAAATGTCTCCTGATTTCCAACCTGAACCTCCCCTGGTACAACTTGAGGCCATTCCCTCTGGTCCTATTGCTAGTTATCTGTGAGAAGAGGCCGACCCCCAGCTCCCCACAATTTCCTTTCAGGTAGTTGTAGAGAGCAATAACGTCTCTCCTGAGCCTCCTCTTCTTCAGACTAAACAACGCCAGTTCCCTCAGCCGCTCCTCACAGGACTTGTGTTCCAGGCCCTTCACCAGCTTCATAGCCCTTCTCTGGACATGCTCCAGGGCCTCGATGTCCTTCTTGTAGTAAGGGGCCAAAAACTGAACACAGTACTTGAGGTCTGGCCTCATCTTTTCCTTCACTAAGATTGTATGAACATACTTTTTTGGGGGAATTGAAATCTAATGTGATAATAAATTGAATAACATTAAAAAAAAAAAGTCCTCAAGAATTGCTTCTGTGCAATAGCATTTATTGCGCAAGTTTGTAATCTTGTTGAAGAAAGAAATCATGTTTTCTTTAGCAGGGCTTTTTCCATTGTTATGTTGTCTGAAACTCACCTTATTTTCACACTTGAAGTCTTTCTTGATTGACTCTTAGATCATCTTTTCCAGTCTTTTTCTTTTTTTCCAAGATTGATGTTTAGTTAGCTACCTATAATTAAATGCTTTTGAATAGTGCCGTGGTATTTAGAGATGTGAAGTACTTCAAGATTTGTGAAATACTTATGTGTTTGGGGTTTTGTTAAAAAGTAATAAGCTATACATTGAATGTTCCTGCATGTCTTTTTGAAAACCTAGGAATGTCAAGTATAAAAGCTCAACTTTACAAATATATTAAAATTATGTATATAGGTTTGTGCATGGTCTTCTTTCCACCCCTATAATCTTTGAATATTTCATACTTGCATAAGACTATTACTGTTCTCATTTCACAGTCTGCAATGTGGGCTGCAGAAAGATTGCTTTGAGTCTCAGGTAGAAAGAAATCTGTAACAAATCTAAGTACTGAGCTTAACTAGAGAGTGTTAGTCCAAAACCTTCACCAAAAATTCATTTTTCTTCTGTCTGTTTTCCAGATCTAAAACTTTTAAACTTGGTGAAATCACATATTAAAATGGTTAAAAATTGAAAATTAAATTTTTTAAAATTAAAAGCCCTCTTTATTCTGTTAGCCATAAGGCCAGTTTGGCAGCAAAGACAGACCATTTTTTTTCTTGGAAAAGAAATCTATTATTGTGTGAGCAGCAGGGGGCAACTCTCACTCTCTTAAATGTTCTTATTCATAGGGTAGAACTCAGAATATAGTTTCCAAAAGATATTTTTACTTGCACTTTATTTTCAGTGTAGAACACAACTAAGGTTTCTACTTCTACTTAATTATCAAGAAATAATTCCTGCTCTTAATAGCTTCCAACCTAAATTAGCGAGACAGATGGGAAAGGAAGCACAGAGAAATTTGTGGGTTTGCTCAGGTTGGCACTGGCAAAATTATCTGTTGAAGTCAGAACTGTTACATAGCAGTCTGTTGTCTGGTTCACTGGAGTATGATGCCTCCTAGTGTTACAGTCTTGATTGTAACTTGACTTTAACAATTTTAATAAGGCAATTTTGGATTTTCCACTATAATATTTTTTATTACTCCTTTTTGTAGATTCAGGAGAAGGAAAATATCTTCATTTTTATCTCTACAAAGTATTACCTAAAAGTTCCCAAGTTAAGTCTTCCAAGCTGGTGTAAAATACATGCTGTCTCCTTGAGAAAGCCGTCTTCTTGACCAACCTGTGCCAAAAGGAGAAATCGGTCATGCTGGATTTAAAATCGTTTTCGCTTCATTTCTGATGATTCTGTTGCGTGTGTGTGCCTTTCTGTGTAACTCATGTATATATAACATGCAGGCATTTATATATTTATATAGTGATATATAAGATTTGTATAACCAATAATATTTATATTGAACATTTAGTGATATATTTCTATTTTTGTTTTTCATTAGTAATCAACACCAATATAAGGTGGTACAACAAGGAATTTTGATAAAAGCTTTCAGAAAAAGTCTTTTATTTGCCCATCTGTTTCTGAATTTTAAGAAAAAATACTTAAATATTAATATTTGTCTTCATTACAGACTAAAATTGTTTTCTGCCTTCCAGCAGTGAAATCTGATCTTTACATTCAATATGCTTGTGCTTTCAGAGACACAGCTGACTGTTGATTGAGTCCTTATATAACACACTTTATAACAGTAATGCAAATTGGTGCACTTAATGGTCTCTCACCAGAATTGCTTCCATAAAGGAGAAGAGAAAGCAGCTGGATAATTTCCAAAATGTTCAGCTCTATAATAGGAGTATATTGCAGCATTATGTTGAAGAGATAATTTTATCCTGTAAGTTCAAAGCATAATGCAAGAAAATTCATCATTCTGTTAGGTGTTAGGTAGTTTATATGTGAAGTCAAAGCAACGTATTCATTTAAATTTTTTCCAAATGGTTTTCAACTTACTTTTTCCCTGGTCATATTATAATTAATGTTCTATGTTTTACTCTCCCTTCTTTATCCTTTTTCTTTACTTAGTTGATTTCTGAATGTTTCCCTTTATTCCTGTGATCTTTTCTTCATAGCGGCACTGTCTCGGTGAAGCTTTGCATAAATCTATCAGCAATGTAAGTGATTTGCACTTACAGCTTGTAAATAGGGCATGTTTGCACTAATAAATTTGCATAACCTGTAATATTGCTTTAAAGCTTTAGCCTGTGAAATAGAATACGTAACATTTGAGAGGAGAACATGTTTGCCGCTAGTTATCAAAAGCTTGTGTACTGCATCCATTCATCTGTGTAAATGTATATATCACTGGACATCAAACATTATGTACATATTCATAATATAAGCAATATTTTTATGTCATCATTAAAGCAAGCAAGCTTGTGGGCAGCGCAAATGTGTATTGCAGAGCTTTCTACAAAGCATGAGGTTGATGCTGTATTATAATTTGCAGTTTTGCAGTGCAAGTTATAATTGTAGCCAGAATATTCTTTCTTTCTATTTTTTATTTTTATTTTTTAAATTCTTAACAATATTTTTAATCTGCTGAAAACCTTAGATTAGAAGTATCAGAAGTTCAGAGAACAGTGTTCAGAGCTGTTTTCTTTTGAGTCTTCAATACAGTAATATATAGAGGCAAAGCTCCAAAGACATGTAAAGGGATGCACTTAAGAATATCTATATATGTATTATATAATCAAAACAGAAGAGTTTTTAAAAATAACTCTTTTTAAACTATTGTATATATTTTCAACAACAAAAAAAGAAATCCTTATTATCCATTAGAGTAGTAGACTAATCTGACTTGGTTGTTAGTCATTAACTCTCACTGTCCTGTGTTTTATAGCCTATTGATGCAAATAGGCATCTCCAGAGATTAACTCATTTCAGTCTGTGGTTTTGCAGTCACTTTAATCTGGTGGAAGTCTGAACTGCTCTTGACAAGGGTGTTCCTGATTTCTTCTAAGACGGCTTCCTGACCAGATGTTGGACTTCTCCCAGCCATTTCAGTTAAAATGTTTCATGCATTTCCAAGAAATAAATTAAAGAAAATTGCTTTGATCTTGCTTAAAATGTTTATAAATGGTACAGTGTTAATTATGAGAATGTGGGTAAGGGACTTAAGTAGGAGAGAGATTTATCTTGAAGCCCAAAATATGCTTTTTCTTGGCATCTTCATAAAAATCCATATGAATTTGACTAAGATACCAAACTCCAGTCAATTCCATTTGAATATTATCCTGAAAGGCTTTTTAGAAGGTAATATTTATTACCTGAGGTACTGCAGGACTGATCAGGACTTTCCCTAGAGGTACCCGAGGTACAGAAATGAGACAAGGACAAGTAAGACTGGACAGAACATCTGTCTAGTATCTCAGTGTTTCTGTCACAGGTACTCAGAGGAGGGCTATCTAAGTAAAAATTGTGGATTTTCCTTTATATTAATTTTTAAGCAGTTATTTGTATACAGTGTTCCCAGCAAGTTCAGAGAATTGGACTGAATAATCTCTCAAGACTATCCTAACTTACACATTCCTATGATTCTAAAAACAGTTAGGAAGAAGAAAATGAGCAAAAGAAGGGAAGAAGCAAGGGGAGAGATACTGGAGTACTGAATGGATTGAAGACAAGGAGTAGCTAGAGCCAAGTTGCCATAGTGACCTTAGTGACCTTGGGGAAACAAGCAAGCAAAAATGCATCCTGAGAGTTTATGGATGGTGGTTAAATAGGAACAGAGATAATCGAAAGAAGTGCAGGAGTTACCTAAAGGCACAGAGAGAAAAATAGACCTCCAGTCAGGGTGTGTTTTTTGCTAGGTGGTAGTGTTGCAGAGAAAGAGTAAATAAAGGCTTACAGATGGAAAGAAGGACCAAAGTAAAAAAAAAAAAACACAGAAAGGACCCCAGAAAGATGAGAGAAGAGACAAAGGCCCAACAGTGAATAAGAACAGATGGGGATGTGAGGAGATCAATGGAGAGTTTAGATAAAGTGTCTGGATTATTTTTTTTTTTCCTGGAGGAAAAAGACAGTCATAGAATGGAATCACAGAATGGCCTGGGTTGAAAAGGACCTTAAAGATCATCTAGTTTCAACCCCCTTGCTCTGGGCAGGGTTGCCAGCCACTGGAGCAGGCTGCCCAGAGCCACATCCAGCCTGGCCTTGAATGCCTCCAGGGATGGGGCACCCACAACCTCTCTGGGCAACCTAATAGTACAATACATGAAAATAGCACATACATGAAAATTCAGAGTTGACTGTACTGCCAGTGGTATGGTGCAAATCGATCTCATCAGTGGAGTGGAATTCTGGGGTTGAAAAGAATACCACATGTAGTTGCATTATTGGCTTGTTTGACCAGCATGGCAACCCTAGCCACGGTATGCTGAAAGGGATCAGCTGAGTAGTGGTGAGGATGTTGAGCAAGTTGGAATGCCATGACACAAGAGAGAATTTTTTTTGCATAGATAAGTAGCAGGTTGAAAGATAGGAATTAAATACAATATTACCACAGTGAAGTTAGATGATCAGTTGAGTTCTACAGATGTGCAATATACTTTCTTTTGCAGATTGCTTACAAAAAAAAGGTGGGAAAGTTTGCAGCTAATACAGAGTTATTCAGGGCAGGAAGGACAAAGATGGTTGAAGACTTGTAGAAGATTTGTAAAAAGCCAAAGGGACTCAACAACAAAATGACAGATGAAATTTGGCGTAGATAATTGCAGTGATGCATAAGAAAAAAACAAATTCTAACTTATTGTATTAAATGATGAACCTTGACTTGACTGTTACAACTAAAGAGAGTAGATTTGGGGATACTGATATATAATTCCATCACCTCAGTGCTTAGTAGCAGTCATACAAGCCAATAGAATATTAGGAATATGGTAGAGAAAAAGAGAACAAAGTTTGTAAAATCATGCCACTATATAAAAGCAGAGTTCACCTTCATCTTAAATAACTTACCTTCTGGCCACCTAATCTGAAAAAGAAATAGTAGAAAAGAGGCAAAAGTAGGACAAATATGACGATAGCTTTGAAATAGTTTTCATTCAAGGTGTGACTCAGTAAGCCAAAACTGTTCTGTCTAGAAAAGAAAGTAAGGAGGAATATGATGGAGATCTACAGAAAGATGAGTAGAATAAGTGAAAAAGAAAAAAACTTCCATTACAGGTGTAATAGGCATGTCTACTGAAATGTGGGAATTACCACAGGATTTTGTGGTTCCTAAAAACTTACATGGATTCAGATAGCAGTTGTACTTAATGGATCTTTCTGCCATGAATTTGTCCAAAAATACATCTTGAGGTTTAAGAAATAGCATCTAGTAGATGCTAGTAGATTTTAGAGTTATGATCCCTACATTTATGCCTTAGCCTGGGTAACAAGGGTTGGCCATTTCTGGAGTAGTAGTAGATTAGACAAACCTCTGACTGTCCCATTTGTATGTAGCATTTATATTTAATGTAGCCAGTAAAAGGTTTTGCATGTATAGTTCAGATTACAGAATGTAGTATAGGCCTTTGCATACTCCTTCAATTACAGTAAATTTCTTTCAGAGTTATTTGAAGTAAAATGCTGTTGATATAGGTTGCATGGAAGCTAGTGTATATATCCCCAGACACAAAGACCTCGTGAATTTTAAGTGCAACTAGCCATGGTCATTTCATTCAGATTAATTTGCTTGTTTTGTTTTAGTGCTAATTTTACTTTAAATGTAGCTTCTTTCTTTCAAATCTGCTTAAGCTATGTCCTTCTGAAAAAAAAAAACATGTTCAGCAACAATGTTCATGCTGCAAGTTGTCCCTGGTATGCTGCTATTAATTTTATTTAAGTGGTGGGTTTTAATGTTCTGTAAATCAATTAATTGATGTGCAATGTCTTAATTTGTCAAAATTAACTGTAAGATGCTGAATCAAATGACACTATCAGACTTTTCAATTCTAATTAAATTCTATGTAATGCTCTGAGGCTTGTAAAATATCCTTATTAATTCAAATCTTTTGTCATGTGACAATTTTATTTTTCCTTCCTTTGAGTCACTGCAACAAAATTCTTTTTTTGTAAAACATTGTTTTCAGAATTGGAGAGTGTATCTCTGTTGTTTGCCTCCAAAGGAAATAGAGGTTTAGTATTTTCAGTCTGAAAAGATGCTCTCTGATGTGAAGAACCAAGTATATAACATTATTACAAAGAGAAACTGGAACTTTTTCAAGGAGTGCAGTGTATTCTAATGTATTAAGATACTTGTTGGGTGAAAAGCGTCATTTGTAATATCAGGTATTTCTAAGAAGATGAGTATTTGTGACTCAAACTGCTTTGGTATTAGTTGAAAACCAGCAGAAAAATCACTCTCATAGTATTACTGAGCCAACAACAACAACGGAAAAAAGGATCTATCAAGTGCAACGTTTTACTTACCATGTAGTAGTCGTATGCTACCATTTCTTTTTAAATCAGAAAACTACCAGTAAGATAGGACCATACCATATCAAAAGATATAAAAATCCATCAATCTCAATGGCACAGGCTTTACTCCCCTATCCACTGCAGGATTTTCCATACAGAATTGATGTGATCTTCATCTGAAGAGTAGCTTATTTTAACAATCAAACATTTGATCTCGGACCTTGATAGTGTCATTTTTATTGATCTTTGCACAAAACCTAGAAGTAAATTTTGATGATTCAGCCATGAACAATCATGTAGCTAGTGCTGTAGTATCAACTTACAAATGTGAGAACCCTTACAAAGCTATTTACATGTAATGATTACATTCCTGAGGTATAACTTTAACAAGAAATTCAATGGATGGATGACATTGCTTATCCCTCTTAGTGTTCTGTTTAACTTTCAAGTGTTTTCTTCTTTTGAAAGTTTCTGGGAATTTGTTTTACTATTAATGACTAATTGGTATTTGCTGTTCTGTGGGTTAGATCTCCTTGCTGAAGCAGAATCTGGAGATGCAGCTTTCCCAGTCACAGAGCTCTTTGCAACAGCTACAAGCCCAGTTCAGTCAGGAGCGACAGAGGATGACTCAGGAGATGCAGGAATTAGAAGAAGAGCATCAGCAAAGGCATAAGTCACTTCAGGAGGCCCATATCCTTGCCTTTCAAAATATGGAAGAAACAAAAGAGCAAGAACAAAAGGCATGTTCATATGGGTATTCTCTATTATGTAGAGAATGTTATATACTCAGAGGGAAATAGTAAAGACTAAAAACTAGTCTAGTAAAACTATTTGCACAACTACTGAATTTCCTTTTCAGATGTTGTATCTTATAGTAACATTTTTATCTAGTTAAATCTGATTAAGACATTGAAAGTTATCTCTTATACTAGCATTATTTCACATCTTGCTTTATACTCTAGCAGCATGTTGGTATTTGTGTATATATATGTGCTTATACATACTTACGTATGCAGTCACATATATATATATATGTATAGTGTGTGTGTGTATATATATATATATAAAATCATTACCAACACACATTTCTTAACAGTAGTTTGAGATGGTCATCTATAAGATTATATTCCAGGTTTGATTTGGAAGAGGTTTCTTTTTTGCATTATATTTACCCAATTTTATGTGTTTTCTGATATCTCCTGTTGATTTACTCCTTTTGTAATGTATTTTAAATTTTCATTGTGTTAAAAATTTGTATAAACTGTTTTGCAACTTGTAAGGTAGTTCTTACATCCAGAATAATGTCATGCCTAAGATACTTTGTTCAAACCCCAGCTAAACCTGCTTTAAAATTGAAGTGTTGACAGGGCGTTGCACTTAAATAGGGTTTGTGTCTTTATGGTTTTGTTTTTTTCAGTTCAGATCTGAGGTGTACCTTTGCAATGAATATACCAGTTGTCCCCACATACTTGGTTCACATCATAGAATGGTCTTGGAGCACTTGTTGCATTCGCTTTGTTCAAAATGAAACAAGATGGTGTACTCCAGGAGCATTATGCTTAATACACCTTAATGGGAAGTAAAAATGGGTGTCACTGGGGAGCAAACACCCCCAAAAGTCTTCTGTGTACAGTAGACCCACCTATGGATCTGTTTAGTCTCATTGTTTGCTAATGTAAACATGTAAACTTAGTTTAAAAACAAACATAGTTTTTGTTTGTTTGCTTTTTAAGTTTTCTAACTGTGAGCAGAACAGTTGTTTTGATCTCAGGCAATCCTGATAACCAGCAGACCTTGAAAAATTACAGTAGCAGAACAAAGTAGTGAGAGAAGAAACTATAAGCAATATCTGTGCGTATCTAGAGTATGCCAGTGCCTGATTTTTGTTGTTGTTGGTGGTGGTGTTTTTTTTGCTGCCAGTTGTTTAATATTTTATAATTCCTAGGCTGCTATAGAATTAATCTTGTCCATTTGTATTTCATAGGAATTAGAAGAACGTTTACAACAAAAGCATTCAGAAGAACTTCAGGCACTCAAAGAAACACACAAACAAGCCATGGAAGGTTTCAAATTGGAGATGGAACAGGAACTTCAGACTCTACGATTTGAGCTGGAGGATGAAGGAAAAGCTATGTTAGGTACATTGTCTTCAAATTTGCAGATGGGTCCAAAAACATTATTTCTGCTCATACAAGTATACACGTGCGTGCGCACACGCACACAAACACACATATATATGTGTGTATTGTAACACTGTAGTGTATCTGGGTGTCGTTCAATTTTGACCTAATTGTTCCTCTTAAAATCAGTATAAGCTTTTACAGGTAAGTCAAAATTGTTCACTTTCAAAATCATACTCTTAATTTTTTTGAAAGGAGTAAGCAATGAAATTTAACGATGAATATTTTGGAAATTAACAGAGGATAGAATAGAAGCAGCAGGGTAGTTGCTTAGATTTCTATGTGTATTGATTTTAGGAGTATGAGCCCTAGCACTCTGTCTCTATAGGAAAGAAATGTTTGAGTCACTGATACATTGAATTACAAATAAGATTGTATTTTGTACTGCAGGAAGGGTTCAAGCTGTGTTTAAGAAGATGCAATGCTTCAGCCAGTTTAAGGAATGTGAAACAACAAATAAGACAAAACATAAGAAAACAGAGCTTGTTCCTTGTTTATTTTCTTAATAATGTAGATGAAATGTCATTTTTTTGTGTTTGAAAAAGGAACCATTTTTTTCACAAGCAAATTATGATCTTTGAACACATAATCTCAATCTAGCATATGCAAGATAGATGCATATAGATAGATGAGATAATGTGATAATTAGAGAAAGGACAGAGATAACGTGCTTCTACTCCACAACACTTGAATACTTCATAGTTTTGTGTTTTTGCTGGATCTAAAATTTAAGTAATCCCCCCACACACACACTTTTTTCTGCTGACAAAAGAGCACAAGTCAGTTTTGGAAGGGAATTGGAATGAGGCAAGCAAGATGTCGTGGTAGACAGACTTCAAGAATTTCACATGTAAAAGAAGGTTTTGGAGGAAAACAGATGTCTGTGAATGGTAAGGTTTAAAGAATACCGACAGTGGTATAACACAAAATGGTGAGGATTGAGAAAGTCCAGAAAGAAACTTCACAGAAGTAGAAAGGGTGGCCTGATACCTGGCATTGATGTCAAAGACAAGAAGACTGCAGTGCAAGGTAGTAAAGAAGCAGGAAATGCAGAAGAGAAGAAAAGGAGGATGTCTGTTGTGGCATCTTGGAAGTCTGGAATGTAGAAATTACAAGGGTAGCATAAAAAAAAAAAAAGTAAAGATAGATTGCATCACTCCAAGCAGGAGATAAGTACACAGAAGGTATTTTCTTTTCAGACAGGAAGGAAAAGTCAAATTTAGAAACACTGCAGAGAAAAAGCTACAACAAAAAAGACATGCATGTCTTTTTTATTTGTTAACAGCAGCCAAAACCAGTAGATATAAGCCTTAAAACAAATAGTTAAATATATGTAGAAATAATTGTTTTTCTAAGGGCTGTGACATTTCACTGATGTTTTCTGTCTAACCTCTGCTTTCTGTGTCCATGTTACGTGTCAGGAAGTTATCACTGGGAATGCAGTGGTTTTTTTTGTGGCTAGGTACGAACATAGCTCCTCTGAGAAAATGAACATCTTATCTCATACAATGCACATCTGAATAAAATTTCACTCATGTCAGTGTCTCTGTTCCCAGAACTCTATCTTCTTGTACCACCTGAGCATCTGTTCCACTTCATTTAGCTCAGTCTTTCTACCAGAAAAAAATAAAGGAGACATCCTGTAGTTAGAAGAGCTTCAGCTAGACGTTGCAACTCATCGAAGTTGGACACTTGTCTATTTTTGTTTGCAGTCCCTGGCCCAGTATTTGGAGTGGACTTATACTGTGGTTAGTTTTGACCAGTTAACATCATTTTACTGGCTGGAGAAGATTTCTGAAGAATGTATTTTGGAGATCTCCCACCAAATAGGAGTAACTGTTTTGTCTGGATGGTATTTAGTTTCTTCATCAGTATTTCTACCACTTGTAGCCATATGTTGTGGTTTAGCCCGGCTGGCAGTCAAACACCACACAGCCGTTCGCTCACCCTCCCCCCTCCCTCTCCGGGATGGGGGAGAGAAACGGGAAAGTGAAGCCTGTGAGTTGAGATAAAGACAGTTTATTAAGACAGGGAAAAGAATAACAACAATAATAATAATAATAATAGTATTAATAGTAATAATGTGTACGAAATAAGTGATGCACAATGCAATTGCTCACCACCCGTTGACCAATGCCCAGCCTATCCCCCGAGCCGCCCCCCCCCCCCCGGCTAGCCACCCCTATATATTGTTCAGCATGACGTCAGATGGTATGGAATACCCCTTTGGCCAGTTTGGGTCAGCTGTCCTGGGTCTGTCCCCTCCCAGCTTCTGCTGCATCCCTAGCCTGCTCGCTAGCAGGACAGAGAGAGGCTGAAAAGTCCTTGGCCTGGTGTAAGCACTGCTCTACAACAATTAAAACATCAGCATGTTATCAGCGCTCTTCTCATTCTAATCCAAAACATAGCACCCTGCCAGCTACTAGGAGGAAAATTAACTCTGTCCTAACTGAAACCAGGACAGATATCCACCCCTTATTCCATACCATTTATGTCATGCTCAGGTTACACTCTTTCCAATACCTTCTAATTAATCACCATTTTCATCTATGATATATAGCAACCATGGTAGCGATGACATACAGTGTTATATGATAATTAACATATTATAATTCAACTCATGGGCTATTCTCACCCAGTATTAGGTCCCCTTGAGGTACACACCGGACCTCCCCATTCTCTTGCATTACCCACCAAGTGCATCCAGGTCCCCGAGCAAAAGCAATCCCACGAATGGGCTTGCCTTTTCCTGAGGCGGGAGTAGCCCAGACTGTCTTACCCAGCATGTTTCTTACGTGCACTACAGGAACTTTATCCCCTTCTACAGTGCGTAACAGGTTTGATTGGGCAGGTCCAGCTCGGTTGGCAGATCCTCTAGTATTGACTAACCAGGTGGCCTTTGCCAGATGTGTTTCCCAATTTTTGAATGTCCCAGCACCCATTGCTTTCAGTGTAGTCTTTAACAGTCCATTGTATCGTTCAACTTTCCCGGAGGCTGGTGCATGATAAGGGATGTGATACACCCACTCAATACCATGTTCTTTGGCCCAAGTGTCTATAAGGTTGTTTCGGAAATGAGTCCCATTGTCTGACTCAATTCTTTCTGGGGTGCCATGTCGCCATAGGACTTGCTTTTCAAGGCCCAGGATAGTGTTCCGGGCGGTGGCATGGGGCACAGGATATGTTTCCAGCCATCCGGTGGTTGCTTCCACCATTGTAAGTACGTGGCGCTTGCCGTTGCGGGTTTGGGGGAGTGTGATGTAATCAATCTGCCAGGCCTCTCCATATTTGTATTTCAGCCATCGTCCTCCATACCAGAGAGGCTTTGACCGTTTGGCTTGTTTAATTGCAGCACATGTTTCACAATCATGAATAACCTGTGCTATAGTGTCCATGGTCAGGTCCACCCCTCGGTCACGAGCCCATCTGTATGTTGCATCTCTACCTTGATGGCCTGAGGTGTCATGGGCCCATCGGGCTATAAATAATTCACCTTTATGTTGCCAGTCCAGGTCCACCTGAGCCACTTCAATCTTAGCAGCCTGATCCACCTGCTGGTTGTTTTGATGTTCTTCAGTAGCCCGATTCTTGGGCACATGAGCATCTACATGGCGTACCTTTACAACCAGGTTCTCTACCCGGGCAGCAATATCTTGCCACAATGCAGCAGCCCAGATGGGTTTGCCCCGGCGTTCCCAGTTGTTCTGCTTCCATTGTTGTAGCCACCCCCACAGGGCATTTGCTACCATCCATGAATCAGTATAGAGATAGAGAACTGGCCACTTTTCTCGTTCAGCAATATCTAAGGCCAGCTGAACGGCTTTCACTTCTGCAAACTGACTCGATTCACCTTCTCCCTCAGCAGCTTCTGCAACTCGTCGTGTAGGACTCCATACAGCAGCTTTCCATCTCCGATGCTTTCCCACAATACGACAGGACCCATCAGTGAACAGGGCATATTTCTTCTCATTTTCTGGTAGCTTGTTGTACAGTGGGGCTTCTTCAGCACGGACCACCTCCTCCTCTGACGATATCCCAAAGTACTTGCCTTCTGGCCAGTCCATAATCACTTCCAGGATTCCTGGGCGACTGGGGTTTCCTATTCGAGCCCGCTGAGTAATCAGTGCAACCCACTTGCTCCATGTAGCATCAGTTGCATGATGTGTAGAGGGGACCCTTCCTCTGAACATCCAACCCAGTACCGGCAGTCGGGGTGCCAGGAGGAGCTGCGCTTCAGTACCGACCACTTCCGAAGCAGATCGAACTCCCTCATATGCTGCCAATATCCCTTTTCGGTTGGAGTATAGCGGGCCTCAGATCCTCTGTATCCCCGACTCCAAAACCCCAGGGGTCGACCTCGAGTTTCCCCAGGTTCTTTCTGCCAGAGGCTCCAGGTGGGGCCATTCTCCCCGGCTGCGGTGTAGAGCACATTCTTTACATCTGGTCCTGTTCGGACTGGCCCAAGGGCTACTGCATGAACTATTTCCTGTTTAATTTGTTCAAAGGCTTGTCGTTGCTCAGGGCCCCATTCAAAAGCATTCTTCTTACGAGTTACTTGGTAGAGCGGGTTTACAATCAGACTGTAATTTGGAATATGCATTCTCCAAAACCCCACGACACCTAGGAAAGTTTGTGTTTCCTTCTTGCTAGTTGGTGGAGACATAGCTGTTATTTTGTTGATCACATCCATTGGGATTTGACGACGTCCATCTTGCCATTTTATTCCTAAAAACTGGATCTCTCGTGCAGGTCCTTTAACTTTATTTTGTTTTATGGCAAAACCGGCCTTCAGAAGGATTTGGACTATTTTCTTCCCTTTCTCGAAAACTTCCTCTGCAGTGTCACCCCACACAATGATGTCATCGATGTACTGCAGGTGTTCAGGAGCCTCCCCCTGCTCCAGCGCAGACTGGATCAGTCCATGGCAAATGGTAGGGCTATGTTTCCACCCCTGGGGCAGCCGATTCCAAGTATATTGGACTCCCCTCCAAGTGAAAGCAAACTGTGGCCTGCACTCTGCTGCTAGAGGGATGGAGAAAAATGCATTAGCAATATCAATTGTGGCATACCACTTGGCTGCCTTTGATTCCAGTTCGTACTGGAGTTCTAGCATGTCCGGCACTGCAGCACTCAGTGGTGGCGTGACTTCGTTCAGGCCACGATAGTCCACTGTTAGTCTCCACTCACCATTAGACTTTCGCACTGGCCATATGGGACTATTAAAAGGTGAATGGGTCTTGCTGATCACTCCTTGGCTCTCCAGTTGACGAATTAGCTCGTGGATGGGAATCAGGGAGTCTCGGTTGGTGCGATATTGCCGCCGGTGCACAGTTGTGGTAGCGATTGGCACTTGCTGTTCTTCAACCCTCAGCAACCCCACAACAGAAGGGTCCTCTGAGAGACCGGGCAAGGTAGACAACTGTTTAATGTCCTCTGTCTCTAAGGCAGCTATGCCAAAAGCCCAGCGGAACCCTTTTGGGTCCTTGAAATATCCTCTTCTAAGATAGTCTATGCCAAGGATGCACGGAGCATCCGGGCCAGTCACAATACGGTGCTTTTGCCACTCATTTCCGGTTAGACTCACTTCAGCTTCCAATACAGTTAACTGCTGGGATCCCCCTGTCACGCCATAAATACAGATGGGCTCTGGCCCTTTACAGCTTGATGGCATTAGAGTACATTGTGCACCGGTGTCTACTAGAGCCTTATACTTCTGTGCGTCAGACGTGCCAGGCCATCGAATCCACACAGTCCAATAAACTCGGTTGTCCCTTTCCTCCCCCTGGCTGGAGGCAGGGCCCCTCTAGTCCTGGTCAGAATCTTCACTTCTGTGTTTAAAAGACTGCCTGCTAGAAGTTGGAGCAGCAAACTTTTCAGAGAACCCCTTTCTCCCGATTGTTTTCTTTTGCAACTCACGTACCCGTGCCTCTAGAGTCTCAGTAGATTTTCCATCCCATTTTCTCATGTCCTCTCCATGGTCACGTAGGTAAAACCACAGGGTGGTGCGGGGTGTGTACCCACCATATTGTCTTCTTTGCATGGATGCACGTTTACCCCTAATAGCCGAGACGCTGGTTTGTACAGGTGGGGAAGAAAATACACTCTCTTTAAGTTGCTGGACCTCTTCAATAAGTTTCTCCAAAGTATTCTCTTTTAGTTGGTGGCCACTGGTTTCCGAAGTATAGAGTCGACGACAGTGCTGAGTACAAATACCAGGTTAGAGTCATGACCAGATACTTCATCATTTCATAAGCCATCGTTACACCACACAGTACCATAACAATCTTAAACCAGGGCCCGGAAAGGGTAAACAGCACGACAGGGAGCACATACAGAAAGTAACTTGCTATAAAACTCAATTTGGGAAACAGGCACAGCAGACTTGAGATTAAGGCAATCAACATTGTGACTAGCAACTATTAAGCAGGTCGAATACTTATACCAATTTTAGTTTAACACACTCTGGTCAAATCTGTCGATATCTCAACCCTTCGAGCCCCACGTTGGGCGCCAAATGGGCTGTTGTGGTTTAGCCCGGCTGGCAGTCAAACACCACACAGCCGTTCGCTCACCCTCCCCCCTCCCTCTCCGGGATGGGGGAGAGAAACGGGAAAGTGAAGCCTGTGAGTTGAGATAAAGACAGTTTATTAAGACAGGGAAAAGAATAACAACAATAATAATAATAATAGTATTAATAGTAATAATGTGTACGAAATAAGTGATGCACAATGCAATTGCTCACCACCCGTTGACCAATGCCCAGCCTATCCCCGCAGCCGGCCCCCCCTCCACCCCGGCTAGCCACCCCTATATATTGTTCAGCATGACGTCAGATGGTATGGAATACCCCTTTGGCCAGTTTGGGTCAGCTGTCCTGGGTCTGTCCCCTCCCAGCTTCTGCTGCATCCCTAGCCTGCTCGCTAGCAGGACAGAGAGCTGAAAAGTCCTTGGCCTGGTGTAAGCACTGCTCTACAACAATTAAAACATCAGCATGTTATCAGCGCTCTTCTCATTCTAATCCAAAACATAGCACCCTGCCAGCTACTAGGAGGAAAATTAACTCTGTCCTAACTGAAACCAGGACACCATAGAAGCATAACTTTGTATCCTCTGTCACATTATTACTTGCAGTCTCCTCTCACAAATAAGTCCTTTGTAAATGTAGGTCTGTAGTCACGAAGTGTATAAAGATTTGAAGCTTAATTTAAGTGAAACTGTGAGACACAGAAATCCAGAACTACAGTCCCCAAAAGTATAGTCTCCAAAACACTAAACTCTCCTCCATCTCTCGAGGGGGACGGAAAAAAACAAAACAAAACAAAATGTTACAGGTTGATTTGTAAAGTTTAGTTGGTGCCAAAAATGCTGTTCATACATGTATTTGTAGAAGTGCTTTCCATCTGAGCAGAGCTGAACAGCTCAATGACTGTTACCTGCCCAAGCCTACCTACAAACCAGATTCTCACACTCAAGGGTCTCTGAGATGGCCCTCCACGCCCAGTATTGACAGACAAGCTCCTGTTGTAATTTACTTGAATAGGTATTGCTTAGAAAGCACAGAAGCCACAGGCAGTGCTATTCAGGATGATGGTGCTGGTGCCCATCTCTTGTATAACAGATTACTGGGCAGAGCATGCCCTTTCCCAGTTAAAGCAGCACCGGGTGGCTACACACATGGTTTCTGTTCTGTGGAGCTGAAACCAATTTTCAGTGAGTAAATGAAGAGTGATCGTTCTGTTAAATTTTTTGGTTCTCCAATTGAGAAGTGGAGCTATTCAATAAACCTAGCAAAAAATTAATGCAAAATAATGTGCTTTTTTCACACAATGTGGAATGGACCTGTGGAATTCTATACCAGAGGACATTTTAACGTGCTTTCAGAATGAACTGGACAAGTTTGTGGGGAAAAAAATACATTGAGGGCTATTAAAACTAAGACAAACCTTTGATTCGGAAAGGTCCCTGAGATTTAAATTGTTGATGACTAGAAATGTATTATCAGGCGGTATCATCACTTGCTTGCCTATGCTTGAGCTTTTCTTTAGGCATCTGCCTTTGTATTCAGGACAAGGTAGACCTTTGGTCTAGGACAGTATGGTGATTGTTATGCTCTGTCTTTCAAAGCTTTTGATATTCTGAGATGCCTAATAGTCACGCTCATGTAGGGATTTAGATGGAGTCTGAATACGCATCCTCCATGTCTGAGAATTGTTGGAATGCTGCTCAACTAAAAATGTTTTTAAAAAATAGCTGACGTATCATAGCAGCAAAATGATAATTTAATAAATAAGGGATTGTATAAATACAGGAATTTTAAAAATATGTGAACTGAATGGGAAAGTTGAGTTGAGGATTATATCAAAATTATGTAAAGTGCATAAGTAGAAAGGCAAGTGTTGCAGCTGAAAACATCATTTCATCCTTGCTTCCAATTGACAGTAAAAGCTTAGCATGCATCTAGCCAAGGATGTCACTTAAGGTAGAGGAAATAATTCTCTTAAAATCTAGAAAAAGCCTAAATCTCGCTTTTCATCTGGTTTAATCTGTGATGGAGAAAAATGCAAATCACAAAATCTGGTAAACAAGAACACTGAAAATGTAAAAGAAGTGGAGAGTAATTATGAAGGTATAAGAAAATATACAAGAATCATGAAATATTTGAAAGATATAAATTATTGACAAGGAACATGTAACACGAGAGTAAATGACATCAGGAAAATTTTAATGCAGAAGTAGTAATAATGTGACATGGAATGTCAGTGACAGCTAATTAAAATATAAGTGGAGAAAAGTTATTTCCTCTTAATACTGACAAACTTGTTATCATAATCAGTGATGATATTTGTATTTAATAACTAATTCTCACCCAAAATTGAAAAGATAAGTATTAGAAGAAAAATATAGTGAAATATAGTGCTAAGGACAAATAATCTAATGGGAAAGGTCTTGACTTTGCCTGAACAAATGTAAGGGGAATTCCTCTTCTACAACAGACTTCTTCTAAGGGAAGACACTCCATCTCGTTTTCTTTCCCCTCTGTAAAACTGGAATAAGAATGAATCATCCCCCACCTTCAGTAGTATCAGGAGAGCAAACATAGTTAAGATCATGAGGTGCCCAAGGCACTGTAGTTAGGGAGTTTGTATGAAAATACCAGAAGGAACAGTGGCACGCACAAATAAGAATTCATTATAGATTCCATTTAGAGACTTGTTCTTTAAAATGTTCTCATCAGTTTCCTTTTGCAGAAGCTTCCAACATGTGTATGTATAGATGGTTGAATATGCATATATAAAACCCATTTGCAAAAATGAATGTTTGTTCTGTTACCTGTGGCCAAGTAATAGCAAATACTCAAGTTTTCAAAACTTCATTTTCAAATCTGGCTATAAATACTTTTACATAATAGGCCATGCTTTTGAAGAAGGGATAGAGAAACCATCATTCTAAGGTATTTTCTAGTAGCTTGTATTTTAATATTGAATAAATCTGAGTCTGTCTAAACCTTTGTGGCTGTAGAGCTCGAATGAGTTCAACCTATTCAACAGAAATTTCATGTGGCTAATATAAGCAGCGTGTGTTAGGTCAGCGACAATACTTGAAGGAGCTGGACTGTTATTGTTAATTCATAGTAAACATTTGCAAAATAAGCTTTTCTTTTTGTTCACGGTAACTAGCTTCCTTGCGCTCAGAGCTAAATCATCAACATGCAGCAGCAATTGACCAACTAAGGCACAACCATCAACAGGAACTGGTAGCTGCCAAAATGGAGCTTGAAAGAAGCATAGAACTTGGCAGAAGACAGGTAGGAGGCATTGCTGGCAACTTGTTGGAAAATAATCGGTATTTGTTTTCTATTAGCTGGAGGCAATAACTGTTGTGGAAATGTAAGGCGGAATTTACTCTTTGAAAGTCAGCCAGCACCAGCAGGTAATGCATCCCTACCAATTAACCTAAATTTTTTTGCTTAGCTTTTTCTTCCTTCAGCAAACTTCTTTAGATGCTTAGTAAAGGCTGTCATATCAAGGCAGTTTCCTTTTAGAGTTGTGCAGCCATCTTGGAGCACACTTACTTGCCTTGGGGGGAAAGTGCTGATTCCTGCAAAATTCTACTTGTCCTCAGTGGCCAGCAGGACTTGAAAAGAAAAAAAAAACACTATTTCTCTCCAACACTAAGTGATATGGTGTCAAATTATTGCTTCAAACTTAAAATGTAGCTTAGTATCTTCTATTTTTAGGCGCCAAACTGGAAAAGATAAATTAGCTTCTAAAGAAAGTAGAGAAGACCTAACAACTTCCAAGTTTTTCGTATATAAAAACAAAACCTCCAAAGCTAATATGGACTACAGTTGTTTTCAGCAACCAAGTGATTCATTCACTTATATTTATAATTTTTCACGTTATACAGAATCAGTTTTTCCACTAGTAACTAAAATTTAAAGCTTCATCTCTATTTGAAAGGAAGCCAGACTCCTGAAAAGAAGAAAACAAAGAAATTTCTTCATTTGCATATAGAATAGGCTTTTCAGGATTCACTTACTAATAGTCCAGTACCAGAGAAGTGGAGTGCTTTTACAAGTAGGTTAATAGAGTAAACATTTAATTGGATATAGCCTTTACAGCATGACATTCAAGGACAAGCCCTTTTTATTTATTTATTTTTTCCCTCCCCTGTTCTTTGTGTCCTTGTGGGTTTGAAAGCATGAGCAATACAGGCAAAAATGTGGTGCTGTCAGCAACAATGAAAGAAAACATGGAGGATTTAATAGGATGTAGTTTCAATGTCCTGTTTAAGCTTAGAGACACCCAAGTAAGATGTAAGAAACCAAAGTTAAAATTTAAGAGCATGTGTTTGATCCAACCAAATGCCTTGTACTTTTGACTTCAGCACAATAAGCTGCTAAGTACATACTTCAGTTATGCTGAAGGCAAAGCAATCGCTTGATTGGGATGCCTATCACTTTAGAGGATCAGAGATGAACAAGATGCAGAGAAATGAGAATGGGATGATTTTATTTGCTAATTTTTGAATATTTAAATATGTGGACATAACATTTTTCTTAAATAACTTTTCATAACTTTTTTCTTTTCCATGTTTTTTCTTATAGGTTTAATATAGGCTTCCTATGGGGAGGAAGAGAGTTATTTTTAAAACTCTGTTTTTAAGGATATACAATAATATTTGTGCATTAGGATATGTTTGTATTTCCTGGGTGCATAAAGGCACAAGACACAATTATGCATAAAACTACTTTGAAATCTTTGCTTTTTTTCTATTTGTGCAAACCGCACGTTTTTAATTATTGTATTAATTATTGTGAAACTGTAAGAAGTGGGATAGATGGAAATGGAAAACCTTGAAAAAGGTTGATTTTATTCTTTGTAAACTGGTTGTAAACATTATCAAAACCATTGGAATTGGATCCAGATAAGTTTTCCAGATGTTAACTGCATTGGAATTTCTTATGTGAAAAGAATGACTTTTATTGATTTATTGGACACAATGTAAATATTATATAAACAAACCACACATTAAGGGCATTTTAAGTGATATTTTGTACTAAGAAATTACAACAAACCAAAAAAACACATGTAAATGCAAACATTTTACATAGATGGGCTCTTTGACATGTATTGTGCTGTGAGATATTTCTGACCCTGGTATTCATATGTGCATTAGAGAAGAGACTTCTGAATTACAGTGTTTGTGGGCACAGGGCATACATTTTACACTATTTCATCCCATTGTATGGGGTTGTGAGGGGAAAAACAGCTATGATTGTCCTTCAGCTTCCCCGCATTGTATGTTCAAGAGGTAGAAATTCCTAAATTCCCAGTCCCATAGTTCTTTGTAGTATTTGTTTTTGTTGTGTATGTATGGGCAAAAGGAAAATGTAATGAAATGCACAAACTTTAACAGGCAATGACAATGTTTTAAATTCTCCCACAAATGTTTGCTTGTTACATAACTTTGATTTCATTGTTATTTGTACTTGCACACAAGAAAAAAAATCTCTTAAGTTTTAATTGTAATTTGTGTCAGCATTAAAAAAAAAGGAAAGAAAAAAGTCTATTGAATGGAAAATTCTGTTCAGCTGTTGTCTTCTGAAAACAAGTATTGTGCTTTTGAGATACAAGTCTAAATAGTTTTTGCTGCTGCTACTTATGTCACAGGAGAAAGAATTTTTATGCCGAATATCAGACCTCCAAGATGAACTGAGACATCGAGACCATCATATAGCTGAACTGGACAAAGAGATTCTGCATCTTCATGACAATATAAGTGCATTGACCAAGGAACTAGAGTTTAAAGGGAAAGAAGTTCTTAGAATACGCAGTGAATCTAACCAACAGATCAGGTATGAATTTTTCCATTCTAACCTCAAACACATATTGCCTCACGTATTGTTTTACTTAAGATATTTTATCATTTGCAGCTTTTAATTTATCCTTTTAATCAAGTGGCAGTATATACCATTTAGTCTTCTTCATAAAAAGCTGTGCCCATTACTGGTACAGTTTGTGAATATTACCATACAGTTAATCTGCATTTCAGTTACACACTTCGGCATATTCTAATAACAGTCTGCTCAAGTGTGTTTTTTTTTATTCATTATGCTTGTTTATTAAAAAATAAAAAAGCATTAAAGGAGATGCATTTTCAATGAAATAAGCTAGAAGATTGGAGGACAGTAAGTAGTGGGTTTTGAAGAATAATTCCTTTCTGTGTTGTCATTGTGTAAAAGCTGTTAAAAGCATGGCAGAAATTCATGATGAGCAAATCAGTCTGATTTTAGAATAACTTTTTTTAACAAAAAATAAATTAAACAGGATGCATGAGCAAGATTTAAGCAAGAAACATGAGAAAGAGCTGGATGTCTTGGCAGCAGATCACATCAGAGAGAAACAAAGCATGCTGGCAGATTTTAATAAGACCCAAGAGCTGCTCAAGGAAATTAATTCAGCTTTACAAGTTTCGTAAGTTTTGTTACATTAAAAAAGTTTGTATGTAGCTGCGTTTGAGTCAACATTAGTTCATTCTGGGTGTCCATAAAGGTCACTGAAGATACTGCAGTGGTGCAAAGTACAAAACCTTTCTCACATATGAGCCTATTGGACAACACAATTGTTGTAAGCCTTAGGGGAATTTAACCAAGATAATTGTTAGTGATTTGAGACCAAAAATTTCAAGGAGGAAAGATATAAATATGTGCGGTTTCTTAAAAAAAAATGGGTAAAACATGTTGTTGTTTTTTTTCTCAAACATTAATGCATATTTTTGATTATACAAAAGTTTCTTCAGCAAGTTTAAAACTAGTACAGTAAGTACAATATTAGCTATTTAGAAGTGTGATTATACCAAATGAGTGATACAAACAGCTTCAGGTTTGCTAGGAAGCCTAGGAAAATTAGTGTCTGAAATGGATTATACAAGTTAATAGAATACTTAGGATGCTTCTGAGTCAAAATGTCACCTGGGGTTAGACTACATCATGGCAGGAGTGGTGTAGTAATAGGTTGTCTAGCCAGAGTTTTCTTGGCTTCCACAATCTTCATTCTTTATCCCTGTCTGTGATGTAGCCCATTTGGTCTGGTAACCCAATGTTTCTTGCTAACGCTCCATAGGGCATTGAGAGCTTCCTGACACAAAGTGGTCACTGAGGATTTGTAATGTGCAGCACAAGTTGTATGGCAGAGAGCTAATACCGGTTCTAAGTATAGGGTAGAAAAATTCTCTAAGAAAAATAACAACTAATAATGGACAGTAAAACTAAATGCAATCTATTCTGTCTTAACAATATCAGCACTCAAAAACTGTCGATAATCGAGTAGTAAAATTCTAGTTCTTACTCCTTCATAATCATACGCATGCACAGTTCTCTGAATATCGGAAAGTAAAATGACAGCTGTGCATAAACCATGTATTATACTCTGGGGATCTGTATACAGTAGCTTAACCTAGCATAAAATGTATACATGGAAATCAAGCCAGCTGAGCATATTGCTGTTCTGCTGAGTCAAATGCATTTTCTGCAAATAAAAACAGTCATGTTGTTCACATTCGTAATGTTTTATATAATAGATTACATAATCTCCTCAAGTTATTTACAGGTTGTTTGAAGGCTATAATTCAATATGCACTGTTTTTTCAGTTGAAACTCAAAGTCAAAATTACTTGTGGAATTAAGTTTGAGCTGACTGACGCCTTAAATTCATAGTTTTTTTTCTTAGGAATATTTTTTTCACCTGAATATGTTCTGAACTTGGTACGCTGGTCTATATGAATGCTGAATATGTGAGACAAATATTTTAGTAGTTTCCTTTAGAACTATGTTTAGCATCATGAACATTATGTCTGTTTTAGAGATATACAGACATTTGAAATTATCGTGTGTCTTCAAAACTCGTTCTTTAAAAAGAAACAAGGGATTTGTGCAGTTACTTGTGCAATTTTCCCCTCTCAGTTGGCTTATTTCACTTTCTCTCCTTTAATGCTTTCCCACTAGGCATTTCAGATTTCTTCCTGTTTCTTTTTTTTCAAGCATTTATCAATTGTGGCATTCTTTTTAATTCACATATCCTAATATCCAGGTTTTATTGCTTTTTCTTTTGCAGCGTAGTCCTTTATTTCAACTCTAATGGTACTAAGTTGCTTTTGCGGAGAGGAATTAGTTACCTTTTAGTCTTCGGTGTTCTTGGATATCTTTGTCCATTAGTTCCACTTGAACTGAGGAAGATGATGCCAGTATCCAGTATCACAAGCATGCGTCTTTATTCAGAGTAGTCAACCCTATTAAGAGAAAAATGATATTGTTTGGTTTCTTCACCAAGAAAAGTCAATTGTCAGCTTTTAAAATTAACATTACTATTAAATATAATGCAATGTAGTTCTTTTATTATATGTTATTAAACAGTCTCAGCTATGTCTGCCTGTAGTTCTACTGTCCACTTTTTTTTTTTTTTTTTTGGAGTGCCTTGTTTTCAGTCTGGCTTCCAAGAGCCTTTTTTCAAAGAACTAATACTGCATGTATAAGAGGGGATGTTAAGATTTTGGAATTTTTGCACAAAATTTCAGTTACTGTAGCAAAGATTTGGTTTTTTTTGTTTGTTTGTCTGTTTTTTAACTAGACAAAGCTCAGTGATAATATAGAATTAACTAACTTCAAGGAGGAAAAGAAAATGATTTTCTGTTTTTAATTCCTTGAAATCTCGTTTATACAAATCAAAGTTTTGACTTTATTCACTCATCATTTAATGCTGGATCAGACTAAACGCGGGGTATTTTTTTCTTTCCTATAAAGTTTAGAAGAAATGGAAGAAAAATATAAAAACAGAGAATCAAGACCAGAAGACTTGCAGCTTATCTCAGAACTGAAAGACCTAATTGCAGAGCGGGACCAACTCATAAAGAAATTGATTGTAAGACTTTTATGCTCTCCTGGTTAATATCTTGACAGACATAAATGTTAATCTATATGAAGTGTACAAAATTCGTTAAAGAGCCAATGCTGATAGCATGTATTTGTTATTCTTTAATACATTATTCCTGTGGTTCCAGTGTCTCATAATAGTAAAACTAATTAGATGCAAAGAGTGTACAATCAAGCATAATACATTATTACCAAAAAATATTGCAGTATGACCTTGATCCTACATATCCTATTTGCAATCTTGGAATAAGAAGTGAGCCATGTAAGCCATATAAGAAATGGGTCTCTTCTATGAGCTTTCTAAAGAAGGTTCCAATTTCCTGATGCACGGAGTTTTCGCAAACTCACACTTCAGCAGCCTTGCTCAGATTAGTCTGATTAGATCCTAATTCAGAAGCAAGAAGGAATGAGGAAAGTTCAAAGTAACTGGGAGATCGGAAGTTAACTATACTGAATCCTTACCAGTGCATAATCCATTGATCTATACTCACTCTCATACAACATATACAACAGAACTGCATAAATAGAAATTATGTAGTAGTTACATATATAATATACAAACATGACATGTAGTTTTAGAAATATCGGTTTCTTTAAAAAAATGTACGCATAAATTTATTTGAGATCACTTTCTAGGCAGATTTGGCCACTAACTGATTGAGAATGCATAAAAGAAGTTTCTATTTGTTCTTCTTTTAGGAAGACAAAAAGTTCTATCAGCTGGAGCTAGTTAACAGGGAGACTAACTACAACAAGTGTTTAATGCAAGCCCAAATGTTGGTGTTATTAATCCATTGGTGAAGGTATGTTCCATGGGCTTCACTGACTGCTAAGTGAAAAATAAGAAATCTAAAGTTAGCATGTAGTAAAAAGAAGAAATGTGTGTGTGCGTATGTACATATATCACTATTTTTTTTACTTAGTGACATGTTCAAAACAAGGAACATCATGTTTCCATTTGTCTCTCCTGATTTTTGTGTACGTATTTGTTTCTTATGTACATGTATGTATAACATAAAACACAGTTCCTTCTCACAAAACTCTGAAGTCAAAACAGAAAGTGACCGTACAGAGGACAGGATTGTAGAATATATATAATAGAGAACAGTGACATCCTCAATCAGCTTTATTTTCAAATGATTTTTCTTGGTTATTATGGAAAATGCGAGGACAAATTTATTTTGCAGATGGTGCTCAGGATGTAAGACCACTAGAAACACAGAGGAAGCGGGGACACTAAATAAAAGGAATAGGGGTAAAAAGAGGAAGAAGAAAAGTATGAGGAGAGCGCGAGTAGAAAGACAGACTAATAATGGAGAATTGGAGTGACAAACTGGGTATAGAGTGTAAGGGCAGTAGGAGATAGAAATCAGCCTCTAACCTTCTTAGTTATTGTTGCATCCTATATAAGCAAAAACACTTCAGTAGCAGCCTTTTCCAATTCATCTCCATCCTGGTGAACAGCAACCAACGGAGGCTACTGTACAAACAGGCATAGTAGCCTCTCTGTCACTTAAAAAGCCAGCAACATTCCTACATGAAGAATAGTCTGCAGTTGGGTACCTTCATTCTGTCTCTTTCCACCACTTTAGCAGTAAGAATGAGTCCTCAGACCATTTCCTTCTTCCTTGTAATAATCCGTAGGTTATTTCACCTGCATGGGAAAGGGAAGGGATTTTCCCAGCTGTGAGGTCCGCTTTGGAGATAAACAAGTTCACACAGGTGTCAGAGAACATTGGTAGTCAAAACATCCTTTATGCGTTCGGAAATGGGTAACAAAAAAAATTTTGGTCAAGATTTCAGTTTTCGTATTGATGCCTTAATTTAAATGTCTGCATACTAGCATCTACATGTGCACTGTGTGTCCTGAATTCCTGTTAGAGTCAAGGGATATCTCAATCTTGCAACAGACTTGAGCATGGAGTAGGTATCTAGTATAGGGTGAGCAGAATCACTCTCATAAGTTCTGTAGGCTATGTTGTTCACAACCATATCAGTTATGAAGATTATATGTAGACACTCAGATTGACACAAGTACAGGCAGTAAGGGAAAAAATAAAGATATACCAAATAAAGCAACATAGTTCTTGCACAATTCAGGGTTCTTTGACATTGGAATAATTTTACCTAAGATCCAGTGTTTGGTTATCAAGTAAGCAGGTTGGGGCAGAACGAATAGGATGTCACTGTGTAAAAGAAGGTCTGTCTCTGTCATTTAAGAGATCAGGCTATGTTATTTAGCTAATCTTACGGTTTCACATCAGATCAGAGTATTTCCCACCTCTCCACAAACTCTGCTGTAAATTGTCAACACTCTCCGACATTTTTCAGGAGTCCAGCAGCTCTGGCAAGCTTACCGGCTGTTACCTAACTCTTATGAATGCCTGCATAAAGGAACTTAGCTATCCTGGTGTTGTCTCTGCTAGGCCCAAACTAATTTGAATGCTTTGTCTTTGTGTGAAAGGTTGTTTGAAAATTTTGGGAAGTTTGTCTGAACCATTTTGTTTTAAAGATGTGAAATTTAAGCCTTGAGTATATAAGTTTGTGTTTTGTGTGAAGTCTGAATTGTTTGGGAAAAGTACTTCAACATCAGATTTCCATAGAGAAAATTCATATACTTTTACCATATGTTTCTCTCTCTTAAAATCCGTAAGAATTTAAAACAGTCTTGTATTCCAGAACATTTTGATCTCTCGTTTCATGAATTGTGGAACATGTTACTTTATCAAAGCACGTGCTGTGTTATTGGAGAATGAATTACAAACAAACTGAAAATTTCATTCTCTTTGAAATAATAAAATGACAGAATTTATGAGTTACTACATGCTTTGCACATTAATACAAAATTACAACCATTGCAGTATTTATTAGAGCTTTTTCAAATTTATGCAGTGGATCTGTTTAGCCTTACATTGGTAGATCTGCAGTTTCGTAATATTTTGCATGAATTCCATAGAAACAATACACACAATTCAGTTTCTCCAGATTTGACTGCTTCAGAAGTGTAGAGTTTTATAGAAAATAAGATACGAACTACAGTATTTCAAAGCATTATATAGATAAATACACTTTCCAGAAATGAGCCAGTGTGAAGCGCAGATTAACTACAGTGTGTTTATACACGGTTTTAATTACAGTGTATATTACCTTGCAGGTGTGTTCTACGTACATTTGGTTACTTTTACCAACCTATTTTCCATTCTTGCCTCTTCAGCCTGAGGACGTAAAGTGTTCGGGATGATTTTAGTTTAATCTTTTACAGCTAGTGTCTTCCTCTGTGATAATTAAAAATAAAAAACCAAAAATATAGTATAGCTTTCTGTTCACTATATTATCTTTCAATCTTGATTTGATAAGCACATGCACCACTGGCCTACAGAGCAGTATTGCAATTTTCAACTTTGAAGAGGTCAAGTAGTGAAATCAGATAGCAGGGAGCTAAACAGAAGAGTATAACAAACAAATAGTAAGACTGTCTCCATTTGAACTCTAGGCCACCCATGAATAGAGCAGCTTTTCTGTTGGAAGTTTTTCTTATATACTCAATTAATAGATAATTCATGAGAATAAATTAATCTTATTTTTGTAAATAGGGTGGTTTTTTAATAATTTTGTTGTTGACATGGAATATTGAATAGAAGTCAGAAAACACACATGGCATTCTGTCACAGTTATTTTTGAAGACCTAGAGAACTATTTGAAGCATTTTTCTACATTAAAATATGTAAGAGCACAGAGGATAAATACTGATTCCCTTGTATGATATGTTATGGAGAGTAAAACAGTGATATCAAAATAAAGTTCTTCAGTATTTTGTGTCCCCTGAATACTATCAGTAGTATTAATAAAGGAAGAAGGTTCACTTGTGCCATCTGGTGTTTAGAAGTGTTAGCTGTAGTAGCTTTAGCAGCCTGGCTTTTTTTGAGCAAGAAACTGAACTCTCACACAGTATTATTTTCATCTTCGGCAGGATTGCTATAATGCTTACTATAAGGGCATAACTGCATTTAAAGAAATGTAGCTGCTTTTCTAGGTTCCAAGTTTTACTGACCAAAATGTGACTCAGTAATGGGGTGAAACCTGTTGCAGAGATTTACTTTTTTCATCACTGAAATTTTTCTGTAATTATATTTGACAGTAGAGCTGTTTCACTAATACCAAGAAAAGAATTAAGTAAAGATGAAAGGTTTAACAAAACCTTGGTGGAAAACTTACTTATCTTCAATGTTTTAGAATAGAGCAAAATGTTATACTGGAAGATATTTAAAATCTTTATTTTTAATAATAAATTTTTCATTATTCATAATTCATAAAAATTCATCATTCATAAAAAAAAATATTTAAAAATGTACTCGTTGGTTATTACACTAAGTCTTAATAACTTAATCAACTTGATTAGAAATGTGAGAAATTTGTGGTGATCAGTTCTGGTCAATATATAATTATTATATAATATATTATAATTATATATAATAATAATAATATATTATTATTATTATATAACATAATATATATATATTATAATATAATATATAATAAAATAATAAAACTACAATTAGAAAAAAAGTCCAGTCTGTCCCAATTGCTCTCCTTCCTATCATGCCCCCTACCCCCAAAAAAATAACGCCACAAAAAAAAAAACGCCTAAATTTGCAAATCTCCTCATCTGTCCTGGAGCCTTCCTTACATTTGTTATTTTTAATGCAGCAAAAGAAGAAGAATGATAAATCAACAAACAGGTTTGTGAGTGTCCCCCAATCTAAGTGCTCTGGAATCTAGCGGAGTGGGCAATGGACATCCTAACCGCCTGGACCCCATTCCTAACTCACCCATCCACGATATTGAGTTCAACAGCAGCAAACCACTGCCACAGCCAATACCACCCAAAGAGCCCAAGACGTTTTTGAGGTGAGCACTGCCTCACCAATCTTTTTTTCTTTTTCTTTTCTTAACTCAGGAAAATTTTGCTTTTGTATTGAGCCGAATCCCACTTGCTTTACGAACCTTTCAGAGGTACAAGTGCTGTTATGAATTTTCAATTTTACATAATATTTGTAACCTCTTATAGTATTCCTTTTTATTGTAGACCTTGTTGAAACATGAAGTATTCTCTCACTTTTTCATAAATCCTGAACTTTGAAAACCTCTCTAGATACCTTAACAGAATTCATGTGCTTCCAATTGTTTACATATATGAACAATTGTTTTAAATGTTTGTGTTATTTGCTGATTGTCATTTAGGAAGTTGATACCAGCACAGAATTTCTTTTATTCAGTATTGTGTGATGATGGTTTTATGTAAGAAAACTCTTTTCTGTGCTACATGAATGTTTTATGTTTCCCCTTTCCCCACCAATATCAAACTGTTTCATAGGCATAATTTACTACAGAAACAGGAAACGTACACGCTTGGGTGCTTAATGCTGAGCTTCTGGTAGTTAAAATCAGCATTGAAGTCTAAAGTAATTCTCTCATAAATTTATATAGTGAATTATTAACTTAAAAATGGTTTCTTAGAGGTAAATCTTTTTGCTTTATGTGGCTACATATTAAAGGCACTGAAGAAGTGCTGTATGCTGTATTTAATAGGTACTGATCTCTTGCCTCCAAGTTGGCAGCTTAAAGTGATGTACAAGATTACCAGTTCGCACCTGCCTGTTGATGCTTTCTTTTGGTTTAATGTGAAAGGCCACATACCTAGCAATTACTTATTATAAAAGGAAACAAATAATATAATGTAAAATAGATAAGTAAAAACAGTTTATGGCAGGAAAACCATCTTTAAAAAATAAGTAAGTTTACTTTTTCCTGTGCATGTGATGTGCATGACTGCGGTCAGGTATCTATAATATGCATGTGCATGAACTCGTGGACTGTGATGCTGGAGTTTCCACTCCAAAATGTTTTGTGCTTTGTATTATCCAGTAATACAGTATGGATTTTTTTATTACGGATTTTATTGATAAACGAACTTAATTGTATAATTAGATCTAAATCAAATTAATTTTTCTCTTGATTATTTAATGAGGATTTTAATGGTTCAAGGGAGAATCAAATCTTGTTTGCAGTGAAGCAATTTTTCCTAGTTTATTATCAAATATTAAATGTGTGCATGAACAACAATGCAAGTGATACTTGTGATCAGTGTAAAGTATTAAAATAGTCTGTATTTTTGTTCAGTTGCCAACCAGTGTCTGTGAGCACATGTCTATGAATATGATGCTTGCATCATATTTCCGAAAATTAACTTTGCCACAGGAAAAGGATGCTAAAAGAGGACCTTGTACAGTCACACTTTTCCAAGAAAACCCTTTTATTCTTCTGAAAACACACATCTGTTTATGAGATTTTCAATTCCATTTCCCAAAGTATTATTTTCCCACCCTGTAATGTGGCTGCTGAACTGACTTGTCCATGCTGCTGATGCTCTCCAATGGAGTGGATGATCACAGATTCTGTAGAGAGACATTAAATCATATCCAGAGGCACACTGATGAGTAATCCAAGGAAAACCAGGCTATTCTTCACTCTTTATTTTCTGTGCGTTGTTTTTTTTTCCTCGTAACTTTGGTACTCTGTTTAGTTGTGGGTTAATTTTTTTTTTCTTTCTATGAATTTAGCCCTCCTCAGACTGATGCTTCACCAGTGGCTTCACCAGATCCACAACGCCAGGAGTGGTTTGCCCGATACTTCACATTCTGAGAGATGATTTGTTCTTGTGGCCCAGCGTGACGTGGACTGTTTATCAGAGCATGACCTTAAGTAAACCCTCATGTGAACAAGCTTTCCTGTAATTTGTCAAACACTGTGAATGAGAAAGTATTTGTCTTTCTGATTTGAAAATGCACTGTATTTCATGTGATATTTGTTGGAATCACTTGACATGGTACTATATAATGTGTGTAATTATAACTATTATTTTTATTTAAAATGGAAGAACCTTTAAACTTTGTAAGTACAACATAATAAATTTTGGTAGAACAAACATAATGCTTTCCCCCTTTTTCCTATAAATGTTTTCTTTGATTTCAGGTAAGGCTTTCCCCCCTAGAAAATCGCATGGTTGTTACAAATACAATTTAAATTGTAAAAGGAAAAAATATATATATCCCACTCTCTCTCCAATTTGGGCAAGATATGTTTAATCCATCCCAATTCTATTATGTTAGCATTTTAAAAACTGTCCTCTTTCTAAGATTTCAAAGGAAGACTGTGAAGTAAATCAAAAACAGTGTAGCTGCTAGCCTTCAGAGCAGAGTGATTTTGACAAGACCATAAAAAAAAAAAAAATAGACACTGTTCATTGGGGCAGGGGTTTGACTTCTTAACTGCTGCCTCTGAGACTTTGCCCTCGAGTTATAATCTAAAACTTTATCACTGAATTTAAGCAGAAACTGTATTCACAGATTATGTATTTATTTTATTAATATTAACAAAGACAAATGCTTGAAACCTTTAGAATACTATGTACTAAGTATCTCTGCATAAATCAAGAATCTACATTTTGAGCATGAAGTCCTGCTTTGGATAAAAATCATGTCTGAAATTAAAAAAAAAAAAAAACTAAAAAAACACAGCTTTTTCCCAGTTCTACATATTACACATATAGATCTTGAAAACTTAATTACCTTCAATTGTCTATATTAAAGGGTTTTCTTGTCTTAAACTAATCTATGAACATGTTTTTTTCAGCTAGTGAGCATGATTCTCCAATCTACACCTTTTATGATGCCAGTGTTGTTCCAGAAATTTGCTGCAGTATATTGAAAAAGCCCGTTGTCTCTTTTGTATTTTTTCATTCAAAGATTACCACAAAGTAATTCGCACTGGTAGTCTCAGGGAGAAAATTGTCTCTTTGTTTTATGAATGTATTTTTAAGCCGAATCTCTTATCTTTTAAAAGCAGGAAAATTTGAGTTGTTTGAATAACGTTTTAGTTAGCATATACGAAGGTCTTGAACTTTAATATTCATCTGAAGCCCTAACTACATACTTTTTTCCTTGTATGCACAAAGGTAAATACCCAGATGAAGATACTTGCTAATTACAATGAGTTTTATATGTAGTATATGTATAAATGAAAAAATTTGTATGTTTTCATATAAACAATATAAAATATTCTAAATGAACATTTTAAAACTTCTTATAATTCTGCTTGAAAACTCCACTGAAAGCTGTATTCTGGTGATGCTGCTGTGGATTAAAGATGCATACAGCAAATTTTCTGTAGCTGGTGGACTCAACTGTAGGTATATGCAACTTTTTAATTTTAGAAGAAAGCCATATTGGGCAAAATGTCAGATTTCTTGGCTCTTACCCGAAATAAAATACACTAGCTCATTTTGTTATAACGTTCTGACGTGAGTGTTGCGTATTTTTTCTTGCATGCTTTGCAAAGTTTATAAGGGGCTCAGCCTTTATCTGCCATCCTCCACTTCATGGGTAAATTTTTATGTGTGGAATTAATAGCTGTGAACAATAATTGGATGATAATGTGTGTGTTCACTTTACCTGCTCATATTTTTAGACTTCAGTAAAGGGTTGGGTATTTTTGCTAGCACAGGGATTTGTCTTTTTACAGGGAGAAGAAAGTTAAGAAGTTACCACATCTGCCAAAGTCAGCAGCTGTTCCACTATCAAATCAGTCTCTTAAAAAAAAACCTGAAGAGACTAGGAAAAAAATGAGTTTCTACCAAATGTCAGTGAGAGCACTGTAATATGTATTCCCAAAAAGTTAGTTAACGTCTGGCATTTTGGATTAATACAGGAACTTGCAGTACCACAATACCATTGTTTTCTTGATCTTTGCAGTATCTGGTGCCCAGTTCTGCAGTCTGCAATGTCTCTGCTCAAATACACAGTCTCAGCTCTTGGGTGTTTTTTTGCCTAAGCCCTCCTACTTGTTCAACAGACAACTCCAAGGTAAGGAGGTGCAGAATTAATATGAAATTGCATCATGTTACTTAAAATGCCGGAAAAAAACTTTAGGCTCTTAGGAGCTGTCTCTGCATTCTAAGACACGAAATCTGATTAGCAGCACTTAGTATAATTGTTTCCCCTCTGACCCTTTAGAGTTTTATCCAGAAAGAAATTGAAAAAGTCAAAGAGCAAACACAAAAGAATACAGTCGTTTAATCCTTACTGGGCTTTCCTATGGAAGAGGAAAGTAACAAGCTATACTTGACACTGGGGCAAAATGCAGCAGAATTCTACATTTAATCAGAACACCAACAATCAGCCTTCAGGCAAAGTTTGGCTTTCAGCCTGGATTGCTCAATTTACTTTTGTGATGAGTGAATGCCAGTGAATTTTCCAGGTTAGCAGGAAAATGCTTTGGCTGTCCCATTTTGCATGCTCATAGCACAAGGAAGAATTATGTCACAAGAACTGCATGGCTCTTTTCTGCAGCAGGAATTGTACACAGAAGGTATACTTGAGGAAAAAAATAGTGCTAACATAGACATTGCTTCATCAGATTGACTCCTTCCTTCCATGTTTTTTCAGTTACTTCAACACGTTTACTATATTTACTTGAGACTTCAAGGAAAATATTACTCCTATGAGAAGTACTGACAATAAGTTACATGGGTCAATATTACAGATTTTTTTTTAATTAGAATTTTTATAAAAATTCCTCTTTTTGTGATCTGCTACTTCAAAAGGAAAAACTTGGATTATTTTCAAATTGGCTTGAGTAGCTTTACCTTTGATATGTACATGTTTAATAAATTAATAAAATTAAATTTGTAATAATCTTTGATCACTTTAAATAATAAGACTAGGTATTGTAAATCTGGAGAATATATAATATTTAGCCTTTTTATTTTTTAGGATATGCATATCTTATTTTTTCTAAATGTTTTATACAGTGCTGTGAGAATCTCTATTTTCATTCTTAAAACATAATGCCATTTTTTCCACTCTTGATGTAGCTACTCTCTGGAACTACACCTTCCTGCTTTTTGAGACGAGAATACCCTTTCCATGAGGGACCTCCTTTGATGAGTTACACTTCAAAACTGAAAGCAGCAGTGGGAAAAATATTTCTGCTCATGTAAGTGAAGATGGATGGATTCTGAGCTGTAACATATTTTGCAGCACTTGCCCTTCTGGTTTGGCAGCTGAAAAAAATGGCATCTGGCTGTCCTTTCTTTTCACTAAATTGTTAACAAACACAATATTCCAGTAACCATGGCTAGAAAATCCCAATATCAGCTTTTGACTAACGGTCATTCACTTTTTTCCAGTTTTATTCTTGCTCTGAAACTCTGTTAAAAAACTATAGGACACAATTCTTAAAGAATATCAGGATTCCCTTTTAACATTAGAAACCAGACCTGTTCAGTGTGTCAGAGCAACCCCTTATTTTAAGATACATGTGAATGTTGTTACTTGATCTCAGTGCTATTCACAGATAAATTCTAATGATTCTGCATTGAGAAAATGAGACCCCAAGTCTTCCTCCTTTGCTGTAATTTACTTCCCTTAGAATGAAGCTGACTGAGTCACCTAGCTTAAAAAATAGCAATCTTCAACCTCCTCTGCAGTCAACAGGCAGCTTCAGGGGTGAATCAGCCCACTTATCTCTTTTGATTGTACAAAAAGTGTAGAGCAACAACCAATTTATGTGTCTCCAATTTAGGTGTGAGGAACCCTAGCCTTTTTTAATAGCATTTGCAAAAACAACAGCTTTGAAAGACACTAACTTTCCTCTTACAGGAGCCACATTGCCTTTTTTCTGGTATGTCCGATGTAACTCAATACAGAACTGTTACTACTCTTCCTAGGCAAATGATTGATAGCCTGTTTTGTACTACAGTGAAAGGGAATCTCTAATTTCTTGTACTATTGTTTAGCTACCTTCTGGAGTAGGGCGCTGTGTCAGTTCTATTTATCTATACATTCCCTGGCAAAATTTCCAGGCATAATTACATAGAGAAATCACCTTGTAGTTCTACAGTTAATTTACGTTAGAGTGTATTTTGGTTGGTCACATAAATAAACATCCATTTTGTAATTGGAAGTACCTGTAGATAGCACTGGGATCAGATAACAAAACCAGGCAGCCAAGCTGAAGCTGGACTTTTCAGCCTGACTGCTTAGCTCCATTTCTGCTAACGCTGCAATTTATCTGTCTGCCTTACCATTCACTGGGCTCCGTTACTGCGCTACTGTGTTTATGCTTATCCTTTTCAAGCACATAAACAATTAGCCAACTCAAGCTTTATTGACCGTACAAATTGTACTGTAAGGTCCTAAGTTAATGGTAAGATCTGTGAGGTGAACTACTGATCCTTTCTGGAGTCTAACCAAAGCATTTAGAGAGCAACCTAAAGCCTTTAACTACAGCTACAGCCATAGCCCTTCAACTCTAATGACAGATCAACAGCTGTGATGGCTGGGCACAAAGAAAAATGCCTGAGCATACTTCAGCCTGTAAATACCACACACAGCAGCAGTGGCACCTGGCAATGGAAATGGAAGGCAGAGAGTTCAGCCCAAGTTTTATCCTGCTTAGTCTAAATCATCACCTAGTCCATGGGATCCATGAGCTCCTCTCAGCACCTGTGCAGCCTTGCTTGCAGTGTCCCAATTGCACGTCGGAGCAGGATGTGTACCACTGACCCCTGCGTTAACTGACAGGTCTTGTACTCCTGGGGTATTACCAGATCAAGGGTACGCTCTATATTCTGTAGAACTGAAAAACAGTGGAGTTTTCAATCTTTATTTTATTTGCTTATAAATTTCAGAAGTGACCTGAAAGCAAAAAGCAGTTATATTGGCTTATGTAGAGAGCCATTAAAAGTGGAAAGCAGAGATGAACTAGGAAAGTATTCTGAGCACAGCAAAAGGCAGTTTTTCAGGCCAGTGACTGAGAGCACTATATCCATCCACTTGTTTAAGATAGTTTTTCTTGTCCCATTTTGCACCAAGATTTCTAAAGGGGATACCGTGTGGATTTTCAAATGAGCATGACGTAGTTTTTGATGGGATCTTCTCTGTTGAGTAAATATTTCTTTATCACTCAGCTAAGTACATAACTGTTACTAGGTATCATTCAATAATAAGCTGATAAATACAGGGTTTTTCTGTAGGAACCACTACCGAATTGCAACCTTCACACACCAAGGTCAGTTACTTGCTCTGTAGCTGGAATTAGCTCCTCCAGTTGCTGGCTGCTGCATCCTTTTCCCTCCTGTTGCTCCTCCAACTGCCTAGGGTACAAAATGCCAGGGTTGAGGAAGCACAGGAAGACACCTGCAGGACATCACAAAGATTACAGCTCTGCTGTGCAAGCAACCAGGTAACTGTGCTGAACCAACAAATGTGTACAAATATGTCTCGTCCTTAAAAGGAGCAGCCTGGTTCGGGTACCTGGAAAGACAGCACCACAAACTGAGTAAAGCTGGCACTGGAAGCACACTGTGGAGGCAGGGTCGGCCTGACACTGCACCTAGAATCATTGCCAGAAGTAGTTTTGAATTTTCAGTGAACAATTGACGTATTAGCTGCAGATCTCAGCAGTGCTTTTGCAGCCATGCTAACCAGTTGAATGGATATAAGACCATTTTATAAAGGGCCAAGACTTTTGCCTCTGGAGATACACCTAAGGGTCAGAAAATTTTGTCTTTATAGGCACCTGCAGCATTCCTAGGCTTATGCTGTAAACACCCTTTCCTTCAGGTTAGGAAACATCTTAATCCTTAGGATTTAGGCAACATCTACAAATACTTTAAAGTTTGTATTTCCAAACAACACAGGACAGGTAATTGAAGTTCTGTCCACTGAGTTATCAGACACAAGTCTGCGATAGCTTGTGGAGCATCAATTCAGAGAAAGCCACGCAGACAAATTCTGGGCCTGTAATTTACAGCATCTGTGGTCCCACTGAGATGCTTTTGCCCAGGCATTCCAAGACTCTCTCCTTTTCTGCTGAGCAAACTTTCCGTGTATAATCTCATGGATGGTGAGATAGTCAAGAGGGTTAAGAGAGGGAGTAATCACTGTAACTTTCCTATCTACTACAATCACTGTGTTCTTTCAACTGGGAAAACAAAAACAAAACAAAACACAGACATTCAAATTATATTAGTTTAATTAAGGCAGCAATGCACTTATTTTACATATCAAAGCCATATATCATAATTTGAAAATAAAAGATGTTTTTTTGTTTGAAGAGTGTTGAGTTTCCCCATCGCGAACTCTTGAGTTTTAGTATGACAAGTTATTATTACAGAACTATTGGGACATTTCTGATACCTTGGCAATAGTATGCTACACTTTCTAGTTAAGATCTTACACGGGCAGTCATTTCTGCTTTGTTTGTGTATCAGTGACTTACTGTTAATACAAGCCAACAATGGGAGGTCCTGAGAATGAGCTCAATAAAGAAGTTTTAACTTGAGACACCTTGAAGGGAGCTGAAAGTTTTTCTCTGTGATAGCACAGACTTGAATGGCTATAGGAAACAAATACAGTGTCACACATACCGGGAAGATAACGTGTAGCAGCTCAGAAGACAGCCTCCTTCCAGAGCAGTCCCTGGGAGCAGGGCTCAGAGGTGCCGTAGCACTGCACGCTCCAGGAGAGCGCGCCCGGGCTGGATGGCGGCGAAAGGGCCGGGAAGCAGGCAGGCTGCTGGGCACGCTGGGGTTCACTGGCACTCCTTACACCTGGAACTCAATTTTAAAACAGAAATAACTTTAAAATATTAAATATTTCAAAGATAAGAGGCCACTGGGTGTGTGGAAAAAGACCACATTCAGATGCCAAACTCTTCAAAGCAATACACCGTACATTTTGGGCTAAAGCGAAAGTTTCAGAGCCCCCCCCAGCCCCTACTTTCCGGCTGTACTAAAAGCCAAATCCCCAAACCCCCCAGAGCCGCCACGGACGCGCCTTTACGGAGGAGGAGCCGCCTGGTTTGCAGCTGCCTTCAGGGGAGCCGGGCTTGGAGCTGAGGGGACCCGCAGGCGGAGGGAGCAGCACCACAGACAGACATGTCTCACGGACAGACAGGCCTCAGCCGGCGGGTCTGCAGTTCACAGCAGAGCGGCTGATGTTGTTCTTTTTTCCCTTTTTTTTTGGCTTGGGGCGGCGTTTCCCCAGCAGCGGGGCAGCCCCGGCGCGGCGCTGAGGCATCGAGGGGACGCCCCCATGGCCCCCGGCCGGGCCCGGGCCGCGGGGCGGTGCAGGGGGCGGGGACGGCTCCGCTTCCCCTGCCGGGTGAGGGAGCGGCGGTGGGGCCCGGCTGGCGGTGTCGGGGCGGTGGCCGTGGTCTCGGTGGCCGTGGTGGCGGTGTTGGGGCGGTCTCGGGCAGCGTCCAGAGCCGCGGCTGCCCGCGGAGCCGAGGCGGGCTCGGGCCGCGGAGCGGAGCTGGGGCGGCCCCGCCGCCATCTCCCGTCTGGCCGCACGGCGCCGCCGCGTTCAAAACTTGCGCGCGCCTGCCGCCATCTGGGACCGGACGGACCGACCGACTGACAGACAGACCGGACAGACTGACAGACAGACAGACAGGCAGGAGGGCCGCCTGCCTGCCTGGGATCGTCCCGCCCGGCGGTGCGGAGGTGCCGCTGCCTCTCACCGCCCACCCCCGCAGCCCCTCCGGGCTCCTTCGCAGCTGCCAAGTTTTGCCCCAACGCCTCACTTTTCCCCCTGTTTTTATTTTTTAATTTTTATTTATTTTGACCCCGCTTTCCCGGCCGCAGACCGGGCATGGCGCTGCGGGCGGAGCAGGTGGGCTTCATCGGGCAGGTGTTCGAGTCCTACGTGCTGCAGCACCACCGGGACGAGCTGCTGGGCATCCTGAGGGAGCGGGACGCCGAGGCGCACTACGCCGTCGTCGTCGACGCCTTGACGCTCTTCGAGACCAACATGGAGATCGGGGAGTACTTCAACGCCTTCCCCGCGCAGGTGCTCCCCATCTTCGACAGCGCCTTGCGCCGGGCGGCCGTCACAGCCCTGCAGGCCGCCGAGCCCTCGCCGGAGCTCTGCGTGAAGACCAACCTCCACGCCAGGATTTCGGGTGAGTGCTGCAACGGGGAAGGCAGCCCGGAGGCTTCTCACAGCGCTTCCGACTCTCCTCGTGCTGTGCCAGCGAGCAGGATGTCAAGGGAAGGGCTGGGAGCGTGGCTGGTCATGCTCTTGCAGTGTTGGTGGTGCCTGTTGAACAGGAACCAGCAAAGAAACCCCAAAAGTTGCAGGTACACGCAGTTCTGTAGGGCAGTCCAGCTGGTGTCCCCAGTGGGGTGCGTGCAGTGGCTGGAGGCTTGTCACAGCGTCTTTCCATGGGAAAAGTTGCTCCCCAAACCGGCGTTTGGTCTCGGGTTATTTCTCTTGTCAGCCAGAAGGTCTAATAAAAAAAAGTTTTAGAGGAAGATCTGTACTTCCTAGCTTTTCTTGCTGATTGACTTCCTTAAAGTCTAAATTGGCTCATATTCATTAGCTCCAGCTGCCTCCCAGGGTAGGCAAAATCTAAATTTTGAGTTGTCTTGTGATAGTTTTATCCGATGTGGTTAAAATCTTTGCTGAACTAGTTGTGATAAAGCTACCTGTTACAAAACTGGAATGGGTTATTGGCAGGAACGGTCATCGATAAAGGCTCTGGTCCTTTTTTCACTACAAGCTGCTACGCTATTACTCCTCACTATTGGGAAGTGTTTAGTGGCGTTGAGGTGTGGTAGGTGTGGAGCACAGGTTCTGGGGTTAAAATGCCAGTTGTACAGAACTAGGCTCGGTGGTGGCACGGTCTCGTCTGCTCATTTCTGGTCGTAACCATTTGGAGCTGTCTAGTTTGCAAAGCCAAGAGCTGGCGACCTGTGTTTCCCTCCTTTGCTGCATGTCTGAGTGGCTTATTTATGATCATTTAGTCTTCTGGCAGCTTGAAGATAGATGAATCACAGTTGTTAAAGCAAACATCTGTTTTGTCCCGGCACATTTCATTAAAATATTGACATTAAAATAGATACATCAGAAATATAATTACCCCGTGGCTCTGATAATGCTATTTTGTCTGAGGTTTTAGGGAAAACACCAAACAGCTTGCTACCTGGTTGGATGTTACGCAGTTGGTAACTGCTGACTTTGTGGCATACGAGGACAGCCTCTGTGTTGTACAGAATTTTGGAACCATGTGCATCTCACTGTGCTGATAAAGTCAGAGCAAATAAAACTTTATTCACGGTGCTCTGCATTTACATTATTCAGGGCTCCAGCATGAGAGTAGGGTGATTTGTACTCCAAGTGTGATCGTTCTCTAAGCTACCAGGAAGTACCAGAAGGAGCAAAGCAATGGGCAGATGCTTGCTGCATGAGTGGCTGCATCTTTAAGACATTCCTGCTCCTGATATCAGCCTGTTGCTGGAGTCTTCCCACAGCGATGTTTTGTCCGAATATTCCCTAATCAACCTCAGGCAAAATTAGCTAGATTTGATCAAATAATTTAAATACATGATAAAGGTACATCTGACCGATCATTAACGGAAGAAAATAATCAGCAGTCTCACAATGTTCTCCATCACTAAACGGGAGGGAAAAAGAAGAGCAGGGGAGGGTTATCCTCGTGTGGTCCAGCTGAGTCAAAGGAACCACAAAATCTGGTTTATGTTCTGTACCACCAAAAGGCCAGCTCCTGAAGAAACAAAGATAATCAAAAGGATATGCAGGCGCTTTTTTTTTCTGCCCAAATTTTCCCTTAAGTATACGCTGAGTTCTTGTTTAATGGCACAACCTCTCCTTTTCCTGGAAACCCATTAAAAGACTTTTCCTTGCTGTTAACTGATTCCGTGGTGCTCAGGCTATTGATGGCCAAGCTGCTGCTGGTAGCTCAGTTTTACACATCATTACTAATATAGTAATGTGTGTGCTTACTCAGAGAGGCACATACTCAAATAAAAAGTTTGTCAGTCTGATACAGTCAGCGTGCAGGCTCTCTTTTTCCCTGTGCAGGCTCTCGTCTCTTTGATACTCACGGAGGCGATGATAGCTTGTATCTGCTAACGGTGCTGCAGCTCTCTCTAGTGTGAGATGTGTTGTTTTCTGCAAAGGCTGTTGAGCTGCACGAACACTGGGTTGGGAAAAGATACCAAAACAGTTGGAAATACTGCATTGGGTTTGTTTGTTTGTTTGTTTTTCTCTGCCTAAGCTGAATAAAAATGCAAACCCAGGGGAGAATAAGAATTTTTGACAGGTTTGGTGGAAGATATAGATGGCTTTGTTACAGCCAACCACAAAATTAATTTGTTTCTAGTTCTACATAGTAGTTCGTTTCTTTTCCAGATTACTTCCTTTCTACTTTACTTTTTTTTTTTACCTTTACTCTTTTAAAATGAGCTTAGTGTTTAATAATATTTTCTTTAAACAGAAGCAAAAAGTCAAACACTTTGCTTAAATGCATCGAAGCAGCATGTTTCAGCATGTCTGAAATGAAAGATTCGATTTTGAAAATACTGAAATAAGTATATGATGCCTTGTCATTTTTTTTACCAGCCAAAGCTACTGAGCAGATCTGAACTAAATGCACAAATAGCCTTGGTCCCCTTAGAAACACCTGACAGATTTATTATTTACATCCCCATTTCCTAGCTCTATTCCGTAACTAAAACTGTAAGAAAGTGTTTTAAGAGAAGGTAACTTCTGTTTAAGTCGATACTCGTTAACTTCTACATTTTCCTCTGAAATAGCTTCCAGAGGGGCAGTATTTTGATGCTGTCCTCAGCTGTGCATTCCGGAGGCCGCTTATTTTTATAAGGACTCTGTAGGGGACTGAGTTAGATTCATCTTCCCAAGGTTTCCAGCAGCTGTGGTGCTGAGCGATGCCCGTACAGGTGAAGGCAGGGGTGGGATCCGCGCAGCACGCACCTGGCTCATGGGGTGGGTGGAGGTGAAGGAGAGCAAGTGCCACAACAGCCTTGTCACTGTTCGTTTGGGCATATGAGTGATTTTGCTCTTGTGGCGTTCTTCCCTCTTCCATTCCTTTTCTGGCACCTTCCTTGTGCTTGAGGTTTACTGGCACACAACCCGGAATTAAGGTCCAGTGCTCACAGACAATGAATTTAAAATTTGCTGGGACTCGAGAATTCACACAGGGTGAGGAGTTACGCTCGTTTAACCCTGGGAATAACACTGGACCACAATTAAGTAGCATAGCTAAAGTTTTGTAATTCAGACAAACCAGTTGAGAATAAGTGGCATTTCCAGATGATCATTTGAATTAATAAGTAGATCTACGAACATCGGGATCTTTCTTCATGGATGGAAACTGCTCGTGACTATTCATGACTCTTGGCAAAAATAGGAGAGTAAAATGGCTCAATTTTCTGTTCGTGATCAGCATCTGGTGTTTTTCACTGTCTGAGACCAATGAATTGGATTTATGATGTAACAGATGAATTGGTAAATTACACTTACGAAACATTAATAGCAGTAGTTACTGTTAATAGGTCTGACATTTTTTATAGAATCACAGAATGGTTTGGGTTGGAAGGGACCTTAAAGCCCACCCAGTCCCAACCCCCCGCCATGGGCAGGGCCACCTCCCACCAGACCAGGCTGCCCAAAGCCCCATCCAGCCTGGCCTTGAACACCTCCAGGGATGGGGCATCCACAGCTTCTCTGGGCAGCCTGTGCCAGGGCCTCACCACCCTCACAGTGAAGAATTTCCTCCTAACCTCTAATCTAAATCTCCCCTCTTCTAGTTTAAAGCCATTCCCCCTTGTCCTGTCTCCACACTCCCTGACAAAGAGTCCCTCCCCAGCTTTCCTGTAGGCACTGTAAGGCCTCTGTAAGGTCTCCCTGGAGCATTTTCTTCTCCAGGCTGAACAACCCCAACTCCCTCAGCCTTTTTCTAGTCTTGCTGCTGAACTGCACCGTAAGGATATGTTTTATATGCTTGGTCTTAGGCTGCACATATTCTCATTTAACAGGTTTGCCCGTTTGCCCAGAGCTGACCCGGGAGCACATTCCTAAAACCAGGGATGTGGGTCACTTCTTGTCTGTTACTGGGACTGTCATACGTACCAGTCTGGTGAAAGTCCTGGAGTTTGAACGGAGTTACATCTGCGATAAGTGCAAGCACGTGTTTGTCGTCAAGGCTGACTTTGAGCAGTACTATGCCTTCTGTCGGCCATCAGCCTGCCTGAATGAAGAAGGCTGCAACTCAACCAAGTTCACTTGCCTCTCTGGAACAACCTCTTCTCCCACCAGCTGCAGAGACTATCAGGAAATCAAAATCCAGGAACAGGTGAAAAAAAAAGATGGAGAAAAGGGGGGAGGGTGTTATGGTGTAGGTGTCTAGATGTAAATTGGATCTGCAAATGTCTTCTTCCTTCAGCCAGTCGACAGCTGCATCACCAATTACTGGAGATGTGCTCCTCACAAAATTTGCATTTGCCTCTGAGTGAGGCCTCAAGTCCAGTTAAGGTGGAGGAGGAGTAACAATCGGGCCTCTTCTTACAGTAGCACATAACTGAGACAAAACAAGCACAAGGAAACTACACTGCATAAAAACTGAGAATAAGTAGGGTATATCGTAGCCAGTGTTTCTATGTTTGTTTATACTTTCGGTGTCTTTGTCATAAATCCTTTTTAAGATCTCCTCAGTTGTTTCAGGGGGTTGAGTTAAGAAGGTAGTGGTGCCAGTCTGTGTGCTACGTGTATGAAAACTGAAATTTACGAAACAGAAATCACGCACCTCACAGTTCAGAATAGCAAAAAAGTAAGGGAATCAAACTGTTTCTTGGAAATAAACCCTGTGTTGCATGATTATTTCTGACATAGTTTCTGCTACATTCGTTTTACTGTGTGGCACGAAGATCCGTGTGATGGGAAAGGAGCTTGGGCCTATTAAACACTGTAGAGTTAAACCAAAAATGAAGGGAGCTTGGGCTTATTAAACACCATAGAGTTAAACCAAGAATGAGCTTCACTCGTGTTTCCTACTCAGCACTGCAAGTAACTGCGTGTGCCACCAGTGCTGACGGTGATGTGAACTGCCCGTGGCTGTTTAGATAATACACAAGGGTGAAATAACCTTCCCAGCCACTAGAGAATGAATAAATCTGGAGTTCTAGTTTGTACGATGCTGTGCTGCATAATGAAAAGGTACTTCTGGTTCTTGCTCTTGTGCAGTGGGTATTTTAACAACTGTTGCAAGCTTTAACTGTAAATGGAAAGATTTCTGGTTGGAAATAGACTGTGACAAGATTGCATAGACTTTGCCCTGGAGAAAAGAAAAAGAATTGCAACAGTCAGCGGCACGTTTATCAATACACATTCACCTGGTTGTGTGCGATTTTAATCCTTGACAATTAAATCTCAATCTGTCAAATTTTGGCTATGTACAAGTAAAATACAAAGAATAACCTTTCAGTATGTAGTTCAATGAAGGGTTATCTAACCCATGGACGTGCTTTATTACGCAAAGTAAACTTTGCTTACTGAAGAAGTGTCTGAAAATAACTCAAATTATAACAACAACAACAAAAAATCATTTCTTTCAAATGACATCTTTGAGTGAGCTTTTCAGCAAGATACTGAAATCACACAGCACCTGCCAGGCTTGAGCACCTTCAGCTAATTTAATACCCAGATCTGTTTCCATTAACATCAGCATTAAATTATTAAGCTCTTGACAGCAGTGGCTTGTTCACCGCGTAAGCTCTGTGAGAAAAAGCAAGCAGTGACCTCACTTCCAGGAAGGGATAACAGGTCCTTAAGCCAGAGCAACAATAAATGGTTTTTGAAAGGTGCTTTCTGAAGTGCTCTTCCTTCCTGTCTCCTAGGTCCAACGACTGTCTGTTGGAAGCATCCCGCGTTGCATGGTGGTTGTTCTGGAAGACGACTTAGTGGACAGTTGCAAGTCTGGTGAGGATACAGCGTATATCACATATATTTGTACCATAAACGCTTTTACTCTTCATTTGAGATGAATCTCTGCCGAGTGGTCTGTCAGTGCCGAGGGTCTGTTTAATGAGATATGTTTATCTGCCACGCTGTTTCAGCTCTGAAGTGAGCATGGCAGTCAAAGATCAGTCTAGAAAATGTTGTACATCCACACGTTACATCGTGATTGTTGGACAGATCAGTTTGAGTAAGTAATCTGTTGCGATGTACAGAAAGTGTATGAAGTCTTGGCAGTGTACGAACATCAAGCCTCTGGTGATCTCACACTGCACGTGAGTGTGGTGTCCTTCTGTGGCTCTGAAAGCTGTGTAACCTGACCTCCTGTCTGAGGAGTGCTGCGGATGGAAAGAGCTACTTGGCTTACTATAGGAAGCTAGCTGGTGGGTGGATGAATAAGAATGGACTAAAAATTCTCAAACAGTTGCATCCCTACAAGAAACTCAATGCTCGTTACTGGTTGCACTGCCTCAGAAGAGCACAGTGGCCAGCATTTTCATGAAGGATACTGGAATTCTTCATAAAAGTTATCAGAAGTCAGATAAGCTTTGGCTAAATTTTTGTTTAGTAAACCTAATTGAAAGAAGAGATTTCACAGTTTACCATGAATTTGTCTTTTCTAGAAGAGGAAACATAGATAGGTATAACTAAGAGTTCACCTACCTTAAACAGAGATAGATGGACATAGCAACTTCCTACCACAGCCATAAGCAAGCTAGGTGATGTTTGTTTCAGACTTCAAACTGCAGGAGGATTGTCTTTTGTTGCTGTTTTTTGTTAAAAAAAAATAAAAATCAGTAACTGTAACACAGGATTTAAATTGCACTTTTATCCATCACAGCTGACACATCTGCATGTCTCAGGTCAGAAGTTATTTTACTAATTTTTGTCGTTACCCCCAGGAGATGACATCACAGTGTATGGAGTGGTAATGCAGAGGTGGAAACCTTTCCACGAGGATGCACGCTGTGACTTGGAGCTTGTTCTGAAAGCCAACTATGTTAAAGTAAATAATGAGCAGCTAGCAGGGGTTATAATTGATGAAGAAGTCCGCAAGGAATTTGAAGACTTCTGGGAAAAGCATAGGAACGATCCCTTAGCAGGTTAGTAGTTGACAGCTTTAAAATAAGATACGTGATTGGAAATTGATGAAATCAGGAGTGAACGTACAGTGACTGAACACATACTTACTTGCCCATATATTCCCACTACCAACTCCTCCAAAAATACTTTTTTTTTCCAGTAGAAGAATATAAAATACTTTAATGTAATGAAAAAATAGTATCAAACATCTTGCATTGATTTTCCTTCTTTTGAGAAGTGTTTTCTGGAACATATATTAACAAGAAATGAGAAGTAATATAAAGAAAAAAAAAAGTAACGTGCTTTATAATCAAGAAAGAAAAAGTATACCCCTTAGAAGAAATAGTGTAGACCAGATATGCCTTTAGCCAACATAGCTGTTGACTCTGGGGCTAAAGATGTCTCATTGTCTCCGCATCCCCAGTTAAGCTCTGAATCTTTGCCACAGAGCTCAGTATATACTGCCTTGATTCTAACTCCTAGATGCCTGGCTCTGTGATTTAGGTGTTGCAGAACCTCATATCATATATATGGAGAGAGCTTCCCAGTTCACAGGGGCTTCCATCAGCCAGAGTGTTCAGCATGCTTGATCCTAAACTTACCATGGTCTTCAGTCAGCCACCTAACAGTTACCAGGAGTTGTGTCTGAAACTCTGTCCCGCTCCAGAATCAAGTGTCTCCTCCTGAACCACAAGGAATCTCAATGGACTTTTTAGGGTCTGTGTCATTGAACTGTCTCAGAGTAGCACTCTGTCTTTTAAAACCCTGGAAAGGTCTTAGTCTTTCCTCTTAAAAGGCAAATGGGAGGAAAAGCAGGTAGCAATGTTGACCATATTAGCTTCAAAATCAGAGAGCTCACATAAGAAATTAGAGATCTTATCAATGACAAAGACTTTTCAGAACTGCATTTCCTGGAAAGCAGCTTAATTGTTAGCCTCCTGCTGTTTGGAAAGAGAACATTTCTTATCACCCTGTTCTGAAAACATTCAGAAAGTAATTCAGGATCCACTTTGAAGGCCCCAATTAATTTTTCATTCTCGGGACAGTTTTCGGAAGCCTGCAGGGAGCAATGTGGTTTTATGCAATGTTACCCATTCAAAATAAATGGACATGAAGTGGCTACAAGCAAATTGGGGTGGAAATTAGAAGAACCCTGACCACCCAAGATGTTCCTTCCAGGCTGTTTCTCTGAAGTAGAGTCCTCTCTGCGGAGGGCAGAGATCAAGCCTAACTAATGAGTCTAAGGAATAGGCCATTTCACAACAGGATGTACGTGCACGTTTACTGTTTTTCAAGAGATTATGGTAGTTACTACTGCACTTCTTGTCAGTCAGTTCCTAATTCTGTGTGCTAGGTGTGTCCTGAGAAGGTCTACCATGGCAGGCCTCCAAGAGAACTTAGGTGACCTTACTTTTTCTGGATAGTATCTAGGAGGAAGCGGAAGTGCTGAGCTGCTCAGCATTGACAAGGCAAACAAATCTAAAGTCAAACAGAGGCAACTGTGGAGTTAAATCTCAAGTTACACTGTGGCTGACCAAAGTTTTGAAATTTTCCTTTTTGAACACAGATGTGTTAATTCCCTCAAAAGACCCCCAAAAGAGACACACATGCCCCAACTCATCTGTTATGTGCCTACATATTTTGCCAGTACTGTGTACTTCCAGGCAAATTTAAAATATTATGTTAAGAACTCAAAATTGGTTACTTTGTTCTATGCCCTAGCAATGGAAGTAATGTATGGCATTAAGCCTGTGATCCCTGTGCTGTTAGTATCAGGCTTTCAAAGGACAGAATTAATTCTGTTACACACCTTCCAAGCCAACAAAATTATCGTAGCAGACTCTTTTGCTGGAAAGAGACTATGGAAGGGAGGAGGAGAAGGGGGAACACACAGAAGGGTTGAAAGAGAAATTGAGTCAAGACGATGAGGGAAAAAAAGTCCATGGGAAAGCAAGTTTTCCTCTTAGGGCAGTGCTGAGTGCCACTTTTTTGCTCCTGTTCTAGGGAGGAATGAAATTTTGGCTAGCTTATGTCCTCAAGTGTTTGGATTGTACCTGGTGAAGTTGGCTGTAGCCATGGTGCTTGCTGGTGGTGTGCAGAGGATCGATGCTACTGGAACTCGAATCAGAGGTTAGTATTGTTTCTGATAGTATCTGACCCTTGTCTAACAGTTGTTCCCATTCCTGTCTTCACCCCAACCCCCAGAATCAAGCCAGTAAGGCTTCAGAAGCATAATAATCTCATTTTCGTGACTGAAAGTAATTTTTGATTAATGCTGAGTATTCTTCCAGAATCTCAGACAAATTAAGTGGGTGTCTAGGCTTCCTCTTTTTATTTTAGCTTTTCCCAAATAAAATGCGGTAAAAACGTGTGTTCAGGATTCCATTAGGTAGAATATTAACAGCAATTGTTATAGATCAAACATAAACTCACTTTTTATTGTATAAGTGACATTTTAAAGTGATTTCTGGTAGAATATTCCCAGCAGTATGTGGCATCAAAGGATGGAATATTAATGTTTCCTTAATAAGGATCACTATAGTGCATTGAAAGGAAAATTTAAAGGATTCAATTTACTTCCTAATGCCAGACTTTTCCATCTGTGATTGTCAGCACTTCTCACTTAGATCTGTTACTGTAAGTTATCCCCCTGCTGATTCTCCTTCTGTTGTTATTAGATGGCAAATATGCCATGTGCCAGGTGGTACACAGGTCATAATCTATGTAGGTCATAATAATTCTAAAGTAATATGTGCGTATGTACAAATACAGGATTTTCTTCATGCTCCAGCAGCTAAATAAGGTTATAGACTTTGTATTTGAATTGAAGTTGTATTCGTGTTTTCCAAATGACAGTCTCACTGAGCATCCAAATTATTTACCTGTGTTGTTTTGAAATTTCTAAATTGTGTAACTGTTGTCGATATAACAACATCAGTTAAGAAAAACAAACTGATGATTTTATTAGACCATTTTGCAGTAATTTAAGTAACTGAATAGTGGAATCGTAACTGCGCCCTCACATTCAAGAGTGAGCTGAATCTGAGAAATGAGTATTCTCAAATGTAAGAACTCACGTTATGGAAAGTTTTTTAATGTTTTTAATTTAATTCATTATAAATATTTGATTTGGGTGCAGCAATATGACCGTATGCTTTAATAAACAATAATTCATCACACCCAGTAAATAGTGCAGTGTTATATGGAATTACACCTTATGATGTACGTGTAGTGCTAAATGTGAGGCGAAAAATTAAAAGCATTTTTGAATTCAGAGCATGTTGTGTATATCTTTCTCTGTATATGTACCGTGTACTCCTATATCAACGTTTTCCTCCAAGGTGAATCGCATCTTTTGTTGGTTGGAGACCCAGGTACAGGGAAATCTCAGTTTCTCAAGTATGCAGTAAAGATTACACCCCGGTCTGTGCTCACTGCAGGAATTGGATCTACAAGTGCAGGTATGTGCTTCTGTGGTTGGAACTCTTTATGAGGTACTTCAGTGAAAAAAGGGCATAGAAGCCTTTTACGTACATGAACAAGAACTGGATTTCAGGTTGTATGAGCACAGTTTAAGCAAGAACTGATGTGGAGACGTGGAGGCTTGACATGACTGCAGAAGGGCAGTCCTGCCCCTTCTGTATCAGTGGAGCAGCATGATGAGCTTCTAACAGGGAACCTTACAAGCCCCATCCAGAGGTACCTCTCGCTGATTTGCTGTCAGAGGATGATCTGGACCTGTATTTTTAGTGTTCTTCCCTGCTATGACAATTATGACATCTTTCCAGAGCTCACACTGTGTGATGGGCTAGAATCGTTTGGTTTCTCCTGAACATACATTCTCCTCTCTTCTGTTCTTTTACGTATTCCGGCTGGGTGCCAGTTTGATTTCTGCTTATTTTCTGGAAGGGCAACCCTGTGTTGAGGAATTAGTTCTGCTGCATAAAGATGGTTTCAGAGAGAAAGCTTCCCTCCCTCCCTGCCCCACCCCCCCCCCCAGAAAAAAAAACACAACACAACCAAACAAACAAAAAAAAAACCACTACCACCAAAAAAAAATTTTAAGTATGTCCCAGCTGGTTCTGAACACTGGGTATCTTTACAAACTCTTCTGGGGACAATATGCAAGCTCAGATTACTTCTGCAAATTACTTCATTTGCGCAAATGACTATGTTGGTAGTACATTCAAAATCGTGAAATAATTAAGGACAAAAACCAAAGGGTCTCAGTTAGCATGTGCAGTGTGGATGCTTCTCAGATATTGCAGCTGTTCATTTTATGTCTGGGAAACAGCATTGTTTATACATGGGAAAAACAGAATAAATCTTTACCAGTTCTACAGCTATGTGTACTGGGTCCTCTGGCTGTGGAAATGCAACAGCTACTTCAGTGGTAGTGGAATGTAACACTGAACATACACACTCCTGTGTGCGGGGAACTTGCTATGCCTCTGATTTTCCACTCAAACTGTTCACAGATAGATCTGGAGAGAAACCAGAGAGAACGTTTTGGCTCAGCATACCCTTATCCCTACCTTTTGTTGGGTGTTAAGAACTGAGAACAGGCTGGATAATTAAAAATTTGCCAGGGAGCTGGCAGTGACCTGGAGTGAAATTTTGCCATGAGTTTCAATGTGATCTTGCCCACTTTTATTGGGAATAATCTTGTGTCAGCTGCTATGGGCCTCTAATGTTGCTGTTGCCTTCTTCACCACGTTTCCCACCTCACCTTCTGTAATCTGTAATCTGTAATTCTCTGTAATCTGGTTTATAACTCCATCATCACAGCTGCATTCAAAGATGTTTCCCTGAAAACCAACATTGCAGGTTACAAACTTACTGTGGTATATGTGCCATGTAATCAGCTTAATGATGTGTGGAGATTGAGTTTCATCTTGTGAAAGGATCATTTTGGGTCTTTAGATCATCTACATTCCACTTAAATATTCTTTATATTTTAGAATAGCACTCTCCTTCTTTTGCCTTCCTGAAATCTTACAGCAAGTGTACCGAATATCCACCTTGAGATTCTTAAGGACCCTCATCATAAGTGAAACTTGAATCCCTAGCAAGAAATCTTATTAAACCTAGTTTAACTTCAGAGTACCTTTCCACGATTAGAACTGCTGGACTAAAGCATTAATCTCTAGCCCAAGAGTTTGGATGCAGCTTGAATTATTTTCTTTGCCCTCCCTGTACAAGGAGCGTCTTATTTGTGAATATGTTTGGAGCTGTACCTAACGCTGAATTTGTCAGCTTGCTGTTCATGCAGAAGCTCCAAGTGATGCGTTTTGAGAACTATGAAATTCTTTTACATCCCATCTGCATGCTTCAGATTACCAATTTATTCTTTCTCCTGAGAGGAAACTCCTAATGGACATTTCTCCTTAAAAGTAAAAAGACTAAATCTGTAAGTTCCAGTTTCAACTAGTTCCTTAGATTATATAAAAAGTAGTCTGGATTGCAGTTTAACTACTTACTCTAGGATTACAGTACCCATATACTAAAAGATGCACCTGTAAATTGGTAATACCTTGGAGAAGTACTAAAAGCTGTCTTATATTTGGGTTTTTCTCTCAGAGAAATTCGTCAATAACTTATCTGCAAACTGTGGTTTGCATCTTTTATATTAACACATCTTATACCCTTTGCCCATCTGGTACTCTTTTAGGACACCAGCAATTTGTCAGCTGTGGATTTGGAATTCTGCTTCCAAAACTGTCTACTCTTTTTCCTCATAGGCATTTAATGGTACCAGGATAGTGTGTTAGATAATTAATGTTGTTCTTGTTTTGCCTAAATTCCCTTTCTTTCCCACTCTGTCTTAGGAATCATCTGCTTTTAGATCCATTATGACATTATGATCCCTTTTTTCTTTAAGTGAATCAGTCAGTATTTGAGGAGCTTCATCTTTTTTACTTCACTGACAGGCTTAGATTGACTGCTTGCTGCAGATAGCCTTTACAAGGGCCAGGGATCCATTCTGTGTTGTGGGTAAAACCAGAACTTTTCTTCCAGTCTCTAGATAGCATGCTGAGTTTACTTGCTTTATGAGGTTGCCTTTGTTGCTAACACGTAGTAGAGGTTTTCTGTTGAGAGTTCTCTGCATGTTTCTTACTTTTATGAGGAACCAGGCTTCGTTCTTCCTACATCTCTTTTGTTAAAGTTGTCAGCCGCAAGGCGAAACCAAGTTCAGCAACTCAATGGCAAAAATTTCTTTGACCGCAATAGGACTTTCTGATTTCTGAATAAAAGATGGGAACCATCCATCCGGCAGGTTCTGTCTACACAGTGTTCATTTTTTGTAAAGGCCTGGTTCATTCTTCCCACTTCTTGTCTGAGAATGACAAGTAGGCATTCACATACCTTTAATTTTTAGAAATTGATACGTAGTTTTCCAGAAAGAAAGAGACTTACTGAAGTTTAACAAAATCCCTCTGTGGGTTCCCACTTTACTACTGAGTTCAACCAACTGTCCCTGTAGCAGTAGTGCTGCTTGTGCATATTTGAACGAGATAATCACTAATAAGAAAATATTTCCTTTTCCCCTGGAGCTTGAGAAGTGCAGCAATCATTTGAGTGGTGTGTTTGATTCCATAGGGACTGGAACTAACACATGCCTGCTGCTGGTGGGTCTGGAGGCATCCAGGCCAGAGTCATCCTGACACTTTCTGGTGCGTATCTGGCTGTAGAGATTTGTGCAAAGCTTTGTTCAGTGTTGCGTCCCTCTACAGATGGACTGTGTAAAGAATTTTGTGAACTGTGCTCACAACAGCTTGTCTAAAAATCTGGGAGACTATCAGCTGTTTCTCCTACTCTCCAGTTCTGTACAATATGCCTTCCTGAGCTGTAAGAAATGCAGCCTTCTGGTCTCTCCTCTTACAGCCTCTACAGAGCCCTGAGAGTACTGCGCTTTTGCTGACACTTTGCAAAGTTTAACATTGTCCTTATCGACGCCAACAGCATTTTGCTACTGTATTATTTTTCTCCTTATTGAAAGTAACTAACTCAAGGGTAAACAGCCATTTTTTCTTTTTCCTAGTAAGCCTCTCTCTGCTGCACAGGCTTCAGATGCTAACCATTGTCTCTTTTCTGATCTACTGGAAACCAGTTCTATGTCTGATGTGAGCCCTCCAGTTCTGGTTATGATAGAGTACATCAGTATCCTGAGATATGCAGGACACTGAAACTAGGGACATTTTTCCCTATTCGTAGATCCCAAAATTGTTTCTGGATATTCCTTAGTAGGTCCAGGTCATTCTTAATCGATACAGATCAAGGCAGCGCTGGGGAACATGCTAAACAACCTAGCACTGTGGGCAATAGCATAGCAGCGCTTGGATCCATACCATGACCCTGATCAGGTTATTAATTGAGATGCAGCCTTTAGGCTACTCTTTTCGGATCTTTACTTCTGCCACAGGATTCTTCACTGTCTTTGCGAGTATTCATAATTGTAGATGAACTTGTAGTATTTTCTGTCAGCATTTAACTCAAAAATACTTTCCTGATAGTATGACTTTACTGGCTGTTTCCTAAGCAGTTTGGCTTCAAGTTGAGAAGGCCTTAACTCTCTAAGAAGTCTGCTAAACTTATTGAAGGAATGAATTTTGAAGTTCTGATCAAAGCTCCTTGAGATATGCCACGTCTCTAGTAATGTCTCATCTCTTGGAGATCCATAAATTCCCTTAATTTCCTCTCACTAATGCTGTTCCAAGATGGCCTTGTCCTGAGACTTATCTTGACTACATGTAACAGATTATTTAGCCAAGTAAGTATCTGCCTTCACAAATTTCAGTCGGTTCACACATCTGTATCTGAAGACCTCTGGTTAGGATGGACAGGAAATAATGCAGGAGGGAACATCTTTGTCATGTTGGCTGAAGGCTTCAGTTCTTACACAGTTCTGGCATAATATATTCAGGCAGGCCTTCCTAAAAATATTTCCTCCTGCTATCGAAATGGCAGGCATTTCATTCAGCTGATTTTTGTTACATGTCTTCAGGATTCCCTTTGCTGTACCACAAAGCACTGAGTTACTGCAGTGTTGGTACACCACACTTTTCTGGAGAGACAGGACAAGCTGGAGGACCCTTCATGTGGAAAGGTAGGCCTCACTATCATCCTGTGGCCCAAGGGGTTTTTGGAGGAAAACCCATGAACTCCTTAAAAGTTCCTGACATTTCAGCCAGTTCTTAAAGTTGCTGTTAACACATAGCTGTTGTATGGCCCTTCTGCAGCACAAAGACCCCCTGTCTCTGATTATGTGCTGGAGGCCAGTCACATCACTTACACCATGGACAATGAGTACCCCACCATGCCTCCACAACAGCATTACCAAAATTTGGAAATGTTAAAGTGTGTCTTCCCTCCACCCCACCTTTGCTTCCTAGGGGCCTTCACGTTCTAGGTTCTAGCTACAGACTTTGGTTTTAACTTGAACATAGCCTGCCTAGTGACTCCAGCTGGCTCCTTTCTCTTACACATTCTTCCTTGCTAAGACTAAAAAAATCAAGAAAAACCATCTCCACCTGTTTTCTGCAGCCCACGTCTAACCTCACACATGATGAGACCAGCTCTTAAGAAGCAGAACTTTAACTAGAAACATAAATACAAACGGCAAAGCCTGGCATGAGCAGTCCCCACACACACAGCCTGTCCTTGTAGGTAGTTGCACTAACTTGTGCGTAGATGTTTTGTCTTCCCTGTTGGCCCTGAGCAGAGCCCTCCAGCTAGCAACAATAATAATGCATCTTCTCCAGACCAAACTTCTGTGGCTCTCAACAAAACAAGAGCATCTGGCCCAGCAAGCTTGCAGTCCACTGTATGTGTTATGGTTAAGAGGCAGGGTAGTTAAGCAAGTGAAAGATCTGCAGTTGCCCAGACAGAAATCAAGATGTAGGAACTTTGCTCTTTTTCTGTCTCTTGTAAATGAGGATTTGACTGGAGTGCGCAAGCATGTATTTTTTTTTCCATCTTTTTTTCTTCCCTACCACCAGTTTCAGATGGCAGTGAGCAATCTTTGTATAGATGCAACTGGGCTAGCCTCCAGTCAGAGCTGACTTCTGGAAAATCAGCAGTTGAGGCCCTAAAAAGAAAAATACCGGGTTGTGAGATAGGTCTTTTTGACGCGATGACTTGCATCTCGGGAGCACAAACTGTTTGACACTGTAAACTAAGTTACTGTGGTTATTGTAAGCCATGTTCTGAGGTACTGCAGTCTTGAAGATTGGAAAGAAGAGTTGTTTTCAGTGGAGTTCGTAGAGCTCCTGGAGAGGTTACATTTCACCAGTACAATGGAGCTGGAGTCTTTTTGCCCCCTTCAAACTCAGCATGTCATAGCAATTCTGATGTGAGGTGATTCATGAATAAATCACAATGACTGTAAGGTGAGGAGACAAGTTTTTTTTCAAGCTAGACAGAAAAACAACCTTGTTTTTCATCAGTAATGGTGCTTTGACCGATCCAAGAGGCATGAATAAAGGGCATGAAAAACCCCTGATAAGCATTATGGCAGTCTTCTAATAGAATTTAGGTTGGATATTAGGAGAAATTGCTTTACTGAATGGGTTGTGCAGCATTGGAACAGGCTGCCCAGGGAAGTGGTCGAGTCACCATCCCTGGAGGTCTTCAGGAAACATGTAGATGTAGAACTTAGTAGCATGGTTTAGTGGTGGACTTCAGTACTAGGTTAAAGGTTGGACTAGATGATCTTGGAGGTCTTTTCCAACCTGATTTCCAGAATGATACTATGATTCTACAACTCTATGAATTGAGTCTACCTATCCATCTGAGGTAAAAACACAGTGAGATGCGTCACTAGTCCTGTTAACGGAATCTGTAGCATTCCCTTGCATCTTGATGGCCTCTGCAAGATGAGGTTTTTTGGAAGGGGAACTTGCCTTTGGCACTGACATTGTACTGCTATGCTGTCAGCACTAGCTGTCTACGTTAGTTATACAGCCCTGCTGCCAGGTCAAAGACAAGTCTTTATAAAGATGCTTTATAGCCACTGTATCTCTTAATACTGCTAACTTTTGTGCTGTGATGTTGCCTGACGATGAGACCTGAAGCCTTTGGAATACTGGAATTTGCTTTCTCAAATTCCTTCTCTCTGAGCTGTGATTTTTGCCAGGAAACAAGATGGTCAGAATACAACTTGTATGGACTTCTAAGATCTGGACAAGCTTGTAGATGACCTGCGACGCATCCAGTCTTTCAAAGAGCATAGAAAGAATTCCTCTCACAAAGATCATGAGGTCCTCTCATAGTGGGTATAGCTGTTCTTTTGCAGTTGTCACCTAGGACAGTATGGTCATTCTCCTTGCAGTAACTGGTGGGTCAGCTATGCACGTAATACGTCTATCAGGGAAGGTGGTGCTGTAGTCTGTTTCAGCATCACGCCATCTGGTCTGGCTGGAATTTTATTGCACCCCTGAGTTCACCTGTGTAGTTAGCCTTTTCTTCTGCTAAACAGAACAATAAATCTTCTCTTTCTCGTTTCTTGGACTTCTTGGACTTAGTTGGCTTGCTGGGTGATGTACTTTGGCTGACTGTATTTTGCAGTGGATTCTGCAATGGCAATAATACAGTTTGCTTCCATCACTTTGTAGCACATGCTTCTAAGAAGTGTTTGTGCTACTTGTGGATGGATTCTAGTTATAGCTTGTACTTGATCATGCTTTCATGTGAATCATCAGCAGGTACAAGTATTTGAAATAGTATTACGATAGCTTTAGCTCAAGTCAGACTTCATTAGCTTGCCACCCTTTCAGCAGATGACTAAATTATTTATATGTTTACATTTAAGAGATAACTTAAGCAGTTTTATAAATAGAACAATAAAGGCACTTGACAATCTCAAAAAGTAACTGGAGACCTTGTTATGATTTTTTTTTAAAAAGACCTTTTTGAAATGTTCACATAATTTCACAGAATCTATAATTTCATAGTACCAAGAATGTTGCCCAAAGCCCCATCCAGCCTGGCCTTGAACACCTCCAGGGACTGGGGCATCCACAGCTTCTCTGGACAACCTGTGCCAGCGCCTCACCACCAGTGAAGAATTTCTTCCTAATATCTAATCTAAATCAACCTTCTTTTAGTTTAAAGCCACTACGCCTTGTCCTGCCACCATGCTCCCTGACAAAGAGTCCTTCCCCAGCTTTCCTGTAGGCCCCCCCTTTAGGCACTGGAAGGCCGCTGTCTCCCTCCTTGGAGGCCTCTCTTCTCCAGGCTGAACAACCCCAGCTTCCTCAGCCTGTCTTTGTAGGAGACATGCTCTGGATCTTTGATCATCTTTGTGGCCCTCTTCTAGACTCGTTCTAATACACCCATGTCCTTCTTGTGCTGGGGGCCCTAGATCTGAATGCAGCACTCCAGGTGGGGGCTCAGGGAACCAGAGCAGAGGGGGAGAATCCCTTCCCTTGCTGGCCATGCTACTTTTTGATTTCAACCCTAAAGTTGAAACAACTGCTGGTTTTGGAGACCAGTTTTTTGAGTTAAGTCATACAAATATTGGTGTTAACATTTGGTGATTGTTAAAATGTGTGGTAATGTAATCAAAATATGATTGCTAATCATATTTTTAAACAATTAGAGACTTTCAAGAGCACACTTTAGACTTAAGGTTCCAAAGGCTTTCAGTACAACTTGGTCATTTGGCTACCATATGTTCTGCTGAGTTTCCACATAAGAAAGGAACAGGTGCATGTACATTCATATCAGGTCCTTCCTTTGCAATTTAAAAATATACAATATAAATGAAGACAATTTCACTAATGATTTGGAAAGACAGAAATGCTAACTGCTTGGGACATCTTCATCCCTATTAGGGAATGGTGGAAGTGAAGAGAAAGTATTCTATTTTTATTCAAAGCTATGCAGTCAAGTCATCATGAAACGTACTTTTTTTTTTTTAAAAGGTCCTGGAACCTACAAGGGTTCCCAGTTTGGGCAGTTACCAGTAACTAGCAGAACAATATTCTTGTAATCTGACATGACAGATTACAATTTTAAATGCATATCTAGTCACAGTAAACATATAAGGCTGACAAGGATTGGAAGGAACAACTAAATTGTTAGTGTCATAACAGTGTCTTAAGTTTTTACAATTTACTGCCTCATTCTTGTTATCTTCAAAGATGCCTCAGGTAATAGGGAATATCTCACTACAAGCCCTTCAGGGCAGGCCATGAGTTCTTGAGTATGCACTGCCTGCCACAGCAGAGTTTGAGTCTTCATTTTATACCAGTGCATAGTGTTGCCTTAAAGGGCAGAGAGAAAACTCAAGTGTTTTAAATTCCAGATGTTTCAGAAAACTGAAAGAAAACATCTAAACTCCTTATTAGTTGGAAAGGCTACAAGAATATAGCATACTTGAAAAATCAATGGATGAACCAGCATTGTACATAATATTGCAGAAGTACAGTTCGGAGGTTTACTTACGCTATTCCTTTTGACACTTAAGTTTTCTAATAATTGCTTTAATCTTTCCACCCAATTGTGCACAGCTGACTGTGGAAAAAAAAAGTTCTTTGCTGAAATACCCACCTAAATCCACATGAAACACTGTCCTTAACAAACCAGTCTAACTAGCAGCAGGAGATGAAAAAAAGAAAAAAATCCTAAAATCTGAGATAGCAGATGGTAAATTTCAAACTGCATGCTTTAAGTAACAAGTATCTGCTTTGAAATGAAAAAACCAACTTGCACCTAAAATTATACTGTGCTGTCTGCTTTCACAGAAAGAGGACTTTTTTTTAAGAGCACTTTTTTCTTTGCACTTCGTCTAATGACAGCTTTGTTCTTCAGCTGCTATTAAAGGGCACTTTATATTTGGCAATCTGGATATCACAGATGAGGACACTGCATTATTGCTTCATTTTGCCTGAATATTTTAACTTTCAGTTTTTTAGCTTTCAACAGTGCTAACGAAGTAAAGGGGGAAGGGGGAAGAATACGTATACTTTAATCAGGTTTGGGTTAGACCAAACAGAATACCACATTAGAGGAAAAAAAGCAATTACTTAAAAATAGTTGTATTTATATTCCACAATTTGCTCAAATACTGTTTTTTTTTTTTTTTATAAACTTTCTACAGGATGTTTTAAAACAAGTTCTTCACATTGCTCGTCAACTATGTACTTATGGAATTTGAGGGAAATAGTTCTGGTTGTTTTTACAGTTTAACACATGTACAGTACCAAAACGATGGTGGTTAGTCACATGCAGTCCATATGAGATTCTAACATAACATTTAATGAATTTTCTGATGTTGACCACCCCTTTGATGCTGAAGGTAACGCATCTGTAGAAAGCAGGGACTGTAGATTTGGGTTACTGCTCTCTGCATCTTCCAGTTTTTCAGTGTTGTCCTCCCAATTAATGTGGAATCTTGTGACTCGGGGATTTGATGCCAAAATATTCCTTTGAAGCTGGGTGGGGAAAAAAAAGGTATGAATTATGTAGTATACATATCAAACTGGACTTCACGTGCATATGGATTTCTTTCCTTTTACTCCTATAGCCGTGTACGTCTAAAATAATTTTAAAAAGTAATCCATGTGATTGTGAATCTATAGCTATTACATATGGATCAGAAATATGCTTACAGGAACACACCACTAGTTCATTTACTTTAATATCCTATTCAGCAGAACAAAAACATCCTCTCTAGAAAGCAGTTATCTGTCCTATGCATTCAAGACTATACCAGAACTTTGCAAATAAAGTGCAAGGGTTTTACCTTAGCCAGCACTTCATAAAACAAATGACTATCCCCAGAGCAATTTTGCAAGCTACAGGAGTTCATAAAATTCTGCATCAATTTTACGGTGCTAGCAACAATTCTACCATTTCCCTCAACTGTCTGTCCTTATGTAAGATTAAAACCTTTCCTTATGTTAAATGGCTATGCTTTAGGTTCATTTTAGTATCTGAATTTTAATTTGTCTACTTCAAATATCAAAATGAAAACATTACTTCAATTTGGCAGCTGACATGCCTAGACACTAGTCATGTATTTTATTCTTCAGGCTGACCATCATTTTTCTTGAAATGAGTGTTACATCCGCTTATGTGTGTGGCAAAAAAGAAGATGCTCATTTTTTCTGAGGTTGTCACCATTTCAAAATAATGCACAGTTAACTCTGGAGGATGGCAAATTATTGCTACTGGCCACTTGTTATGAAAGTTGAGACTGGTCACGGAAAAGGTCTGCCTCAGTAGAAATGTTGATTTCATTCCCTGAGGAAGTGTGCCCTCATTAAATATTTTCCCACCCCTTATGCAAACTAAAAATCTAACAAGATCATTTTTTTGAGCCTAGTAGGTCTGTTTCCTGTCAATTACAATTAAACATTTAATAACCTTATATTCTGCTTGCACATTCTGCTCCAAAGTCAAATTAAGAACTTCTTGTACAAATACATGATCACTGTTGCTGTTCTTTTTCATAGAAGCAGTTTTTATATAAACAAAATTATGACAAGTAGTTCTAGGCGCTTCTAAATTCAACTGCGTAAAGAAAGTTAACATTTTGGCATTCACACCAAAAACAACAAGATATGAGTTCAACAACATAAGAAAAAAGAAAGGAACAGATTATAATTCTAAGAGTCCTCAAAAATTAACCATAATTTTGAATTTTGAGAACATACTAAGCATCTGACTCCTGAAAATTAAGTTAGGCATAGTAAAAATTAGCAACTTTAAAAAACAATTTATGTATCAATTCAGTTTAGTTACATTTGAAGATTAGTTTCAGGGACTATGGGGATCATCTCTGTACTAGTCATTACAGTACAAGCATTATTCCACTCAGTTCTTCATGTATCTAGTTATATAACTCATGCAAACTTGAGAAATAACCAATTTTTACCATCATAAAACTCTGGAAGATGAGCATGTACACATACTTGTCATAAAGAGAAAACCCCAAATCCACAAGACCTTCCATGAAAGCAAACCAGGATGCTGTATGGAAGCTTGTTGGTTTGTCCAGGAGTCTGCCCGCATGCACTGTTTCACAGGATTTTGACTAATTTTTGTTGTTTAATTCATCTTTCTCCTCAGAAAGATTTGGAACCTAATACTTTATTTCACATCTCCTTTTAGCTCTACACCTAGTTCATTTTTTTTTTTTTATTTTTTTACCATAAGAGGTGTAGGTTTTTAAACTTTAAATACAAACTTCCTCAATCAAGTTGTCCATTGACTGGATCCAGTCATCTGGCCTGCTCTAACAAGGCTTCCCATCTTCTCTCCTTTCACGGAGAAGTTGTTCTTCACTTTCTGTTTTGCAGGAACTTTCTTAAAAACCCCTTTGTATAAGCATACCTTTGATACATGACTAGAACAGGAGGTGCCTTACCTTAGAAAAGTCTGGCTTTACTGGTGGATTCTCTCTCAGTTCTGTTTCAGTATATTCATTGTTTACATAGTAGCCGACTCTAATAAATTCTTGACCTCGATAAGTGCACGTAATTAGCACAACTGTTACACCTACTGCATCTGCATCTGGAATAAGCCCTGGGTTAGGTGCATCAGCCTAAACATGAAAGGGAAAGACCGATTAAAATAAAATCAATACCACATACCTATCTGGCAGAAGAATCTTAAATAGCTTGTCCTAGCAGCTGTGAGCAGTGACTGTATGCAAATTTGAAAGGTTAACCAGAAAATATACCTGCTTTAACCAGAAAATATACCTGCTTTTACAAAAACATCACCCCTGAATTTAGGACACCATCTTCTAAAGGCTGAATTACTTAGAACACAGTAATATTGTGTGCTGACACCTCTCCTGGGCAATCAGGCAGCTTTGATCCCAAACTGCTTTTAAATACATGATTAGCTGAACAAGTGTGCCAACACCTCTCCAGTTCTATGGTGCCGCTGTTCTCCAGCCCCTTGTAGTAATTGAGTAAAACTTTTCAACCAAGGAGGTACGAATTGATCTGTATGTTTTTAACAAGACTAAACCTTTAAAAATACAGACTAATTTAGACTTCAGCAAGAAGAGCAGGGACAGGCTACGGTGACATTTGAGCTGTCTAGGAAAGGAATAAACTGCTCTGTCTCTCGTCTGCTGCCATGTGCCTGTATTTCTTAAAATGCATGCAATTAAATGCATCATCACTGAGAGACATTTGACATTTTCAGCCAGTATGTAATCCTAATTAATAGGAAACTCTTACGATCTTCCTTATATCCTTACTTACTGTGGCACTGCAATTATTAATAATCAATAGAATTTGCCTCAAAAAACGTGGCTCACATCAGTCTCATAAAACATTTTATAACTCAGCGTTTGTTGATGAAACATGATGCCTCATTCTGCTCTCAAAGTAGAAGCGATCTAAACATAAATGAAACAGCCTCATATTTACAACTTTGCATGAAAAAACTGAAGCCGATAAACACCTTTGATCTGAGCATAAATTAGTATTAGCAATAGAGTGGTTCAGATGTATTGAATCCTTTCTTAGGACAGAGACCGAATGGGATTAATTCTCGCTGTCCCTCTTATCCCTGTTTTTCTCCAGTATTAATATGCTCTAGCACTATAAAATTCAGGAGCTAGTAGTCATGCATCATTGACTTCTGCTCCTTGCTACTTCAATTCTGAGCCTTCAAACCACTCTAGCTTTTTATAAGAAGCTGTAGGCACTTCGCAGAACAATTAAATGAATCAGACCTCTCAGGTACAAATATACTGGCGGGGGGGAAAAAGCAACCAGGGAATCAGGTAGAAAGCTCCTTCCTCCAGCCCTGAAGGGAAGAGAAAATGACCAAATAGCTTTGCAGCTTGTACAGGGGAATGGAAAATATGGCCAAGGAACCGGAGAAGTATAGAAGCTCCAAGAAAATACAAGAACTGCCAATACATGAAATCACTATTTCAGATCAGCAGTCTTGTTCTAACAGTGCCCAGGGCGATGTGATTACTTAAAATTCCAGTGGGCAGTTAGAGTAATATTTTGCAGAACGACATCCTTCCATTTAACTCCCTGTGAAATACAGCTCACACCCTAATATGGGATTTTAGCTCTCCCAGGCTTCTTCCACTGTCATTTCATGTCCTGTAATGTGCTATGATACAGCTGTGAACCTGCAGAAATCCTCTGTTTTAATCCTACTTAGCTGTTGAGCAGCAAAGACATTGAACATGGTTTCAAAAAAATTTTCTCAAATTTTTAACTTCCTGCCTTAGATGTAAAACCTCCTGATTCCCCAGGAAACTGGTGAACATGCACAGGTTAGGGGGGAAGAGAGGACATTGATAGGACCAAGTGATAAGCGAGGAGTTGCAAACATACATTGCAAACATATACCGTGGTAGGCAAAGAGGCAGCAGAATTAACTTCTGCGTAAACACCATCTTAGTATGCCAAGATTACTTAAGGAATTTATGAAAACACTCAATGTATACGTTGTTTGAATTATCTTGCTTTTCTACGTAACACACATATACACATAGCTATTACTGCAGAGTAGCTAAATTAGTGTAAGGTCATATCCCCACTCAAAGACAGTGAATTATTTATGTGCCTATATTCTCAAAAAGAAGCTCCTGAGAACTTTTACAAATCCCCAAGAGCACAGAGAAAAAGAATCAGGTTTCATTACTTATATATTGGTATTTAGATCCAAATAGGCCAGGATGCAGGACTTTAATATTGAAATCTTTAAAAACAATAATAATAAAAAGATTATTGTGCAAGTCTGATAAGCACAATGCTTTTCCATCTTTCTGTACATAAGGCTGACTTCCCAACCTGATGCGCAGCCTTTTTCACAGAGATAGTTGTATCTTCCTCAGAATTTTATCTGTGTGGCACTCCATTTTATTTGCTGTTTCAGCCATTTCCATACAAAGAAAATTCTACAGCATAATACTAACTGAAAGTTTTACACATCTCTACAAGAAGTTCTTCTGCGTGTTCCTTGGTGAACACGGTATCTTTTCTTTCCATTATACACCTCCTGCAGTTCTGCACTTTGCCCCACCCTGGCATTCCCCTGCTAATTCCCTCCACCTGCCAGGCAGTTCCAGTTTGGTGAATAAAGTAGCTTTAGCTGTCAGCAAAGGGTTATTACAGCACTTTGGTTTTGGTAGTCTCTTACATACATGTTAGCCAGGTCCTACCCTCACTTGAAATCCAGGGCTTTTGAAGTTTAATGTACTTAGATAAACAGTACATCCATAAGAAACAACAAGGATAATTTATTATAATGCAGTAAGAGTACTCAATCTAAGCAATCTCTACATACCTACTCCTAATTTAGCTGTAATGTCATCTGTAACTATGAAATAATGGATACAAGTCCATCCTGCAGAAACTGCAAGCCTAGTAAATTTCATTTTCAAGGTCTTCCTGTATCACACAACCAAAACATGCCTTTCAAGGCACCTGCCTTCTGCTCCTTCCCATTACTATCAGCAATGAATCTTTGTAACTAGATTGAGAATAGTGCGTCATTTAGAGATGTAAATGCCAGCTGGTATCTCTGGATCTACTGCTACAAGGTAGCCCATTTTAAGGGTAATAGAGGATCACCTAGTTCTCACCAATTAATGCTACAAGATAAAATTGCTCGATAACGGAAGTACTGTTAATAAATGATGCATTTGTTATATATCTGCTTCATTCTTAGCATGGGAAAAATTAAGCTCAGCTCCAAAAGCAGAGTGAAATATTTCAAACCCGATTTGAACATGTGGTTAATAAACATAACCTCCAGCCTGACCTTATGCCTTTAGCCTGTCCTGTGAGGAAAGAAAGGAAGTTTTATTCAAAAGTTTCAAATGTTTTCTGAACTTTTTAAATACTTGGGACTTACAGTAATAATTAGGATGCCTAACAAACTTTGGTATCATTTTAAAAGAGTTATATTAACTCTAATAAGTAAGAAAATGTATTCATTAGAGTTCTTCTTTTTGAAGAAAATGCTCATACTTCAGTATGTATTTACCATTAATTGAGTGAATTTATAGTGTTTGGGAAAGTAGCAAGGTTATAAACGAAAAGCTGTTCTCATTTTCCATCTGATTTTTCTGTGGATGGATTTTGCTCTCAGTTTACAAGACAAACACTAGTATTTGATAAACAGAGGAAAAAAGTGAGCTAAATCAGAGATTAAAAACAATTTCCATAAAAATTTAGGCAAGTTTAGTTTAGTTTTCCCCCTCATTGATCTAACCAGAATAGAATATTAAGCCGTCTTTGTGCTCCTCTTTCCCTGTTTTCCTTCCCTCAAGTATTCCTTCTTAGTAACTTGTGGCTTTAACAGCAGTGTATTATAGGATTGCCACATGCTCCAGAGTTTGTGGGACAGTCTTTATCTAACCACTCGTGTCCCAAATGTCTGCTATCTACAACTGGAATTCTGTCTTATTTTACAAATTGCCGTACTGCGTTGTGACTTAACACGCATAGCCAGACATTGTGGCTGAACATTTATCCTGCCAAACAGAAATGAACTCTTGACTACTCTGGCAGAGGTTCACAATGAATTTGTTGGCCTTCTTCTGTAGATGTTGTCTACATTAACATAGTGCCCTGATTGTCTCAAACTGTCACCGATGGCCATAGAGTTAAGCCTGCCGATGCCAGCATAAACCAGGTAACTGACAGTCCCAGTTAGGGAGTGGTCCGGAATAGATTTATAAACTAGACTTGTCGAAGTTATCAGTAGCTACAGGAGCCATGCTTATATCACTCTCTCTAATTATTGATAGCACAAGTGAAAATATTACCATGGAAATACCAGGGGCAAAAAGAAAAAACAGCTAATGAAAAGTAAGGTATATCATACATGAAGAGCTGACTGAAATTTCTTCTAGCTTAGCATTATTTTTTAAGTGCCTCTTTGTATGATACAGTCATCATTAAACATCAGATTAGCACAGCTCTTTTAGGAACAGTTAACTGAAGCTTACCTGAAATACAAACATGTGTCTGCCCGCAGGAACAGGTCCTACTAAAACAGAGTCTAACACTTGGTCATACTCTTCACTTTCAGCTGAACCCACATAAATTATTTTCCATTCCAAATCTGCAGGAAAACAAAAATAAAACAAAAAAATGTTGTTTATCATTTCAGTTAAGTATCTTTCACTCTTGACTGTATAGAGTTTTCCTTAACCTAGAATTGCTTCTTTGGCAACTAGCATAAAGGGATAGGGACCAACCTTCACTGGGGAAATTTACTGATGCTTGCCCCACTCCTCATGATCTGGATCATCCCACTGTCTTTCTCTATTCAGTCAATACTGCAGGATTCCCTCTATTTTCATAGCCAGGTTTATTTTCAAATTTCATACAGAGGACAGGGCCATTTACTTGTTGGCAGCTGTGTTCAGAATTTCCTTGGTCTGTCTCTGGAGGCCTATGGGATGGGATGATGCCTATATAGCCCTATTCAGCAGGGCACACCTTGAATATTGACTCAACTCCTCCTCAGAAGTTCCCACCTTCCACATATATACTTCACAGCTGTTACACCAATCACATAAAACAGTTAATTGAATAATGAAATCCACTGAGTAAGCACCAGCCACACTAACTTTGTGCCTCCATTCCTTCACATGTGTCAGTTGTAACCTGAGAAGTATATAAAATCATAATAGCATGATTAGATTGAATTCTCATTGATGATATTGGCATTTGAATTTTATCCTGGAATAGGATCACAGGGGGGAAAAGCAAACAACCACAAACCCACACACAAAATGTAGGATTTTGCTTCTTAAAATGATGCACCAAAATCAAATTTCTTACAACTGATATGTATTTTTTCTAACACACCCTTGCCACCACAGGTGTTTGAAAGATGAAGCTGCAAATTAGCATTCATTAGTTCTTCCTGGGCCAGCTTTTCACTTTAACTTTTTGATTTAAAAACACATGCATAACCACACCCATATAAAACTAACCTTAGAATAGAGATTATTGTTTTTAAAAAAGAGGAAAAGAAAAGAAGGTCACCATTGTGGAATACTGTAACTAAAGTTACTGTTTGTTTGGGTAATGAAACTGTTGCTTAAAACAGTGCCTTGAAATTGATATATTTCAATTTTTTTTCCTTACGAGCAATGCCCTGATTGTGTATGCAAAAGCACTACCCTGCAGACTATTACATTTATGTTTTTAGTATTCTCTGCAAAATTTGAAGGACTACTTTAGGGTTTCTTGATGCAGGACAGGAACTTAAGCAAAGGAAGAACTAGCACGTTAACAAAACTTGGCTGCTTTAGGATTGCAGTTGTTTTTCCTCATTAATGAGATCTTACCGTGTTCAACATGAATGCAGGTTTTGGGGTTCTAAGTAGCATAAATTAACAGGGCCCAGGAAGTGGTTTTATTCCTTGTACAGCACAGCACAATTGGCCAGGTACTGTGTCAGAGGTCTTACCTTGTAAGCACCTAGTGCTAGCTCCTGCGGGTACTGCAGGCTGCTTGTCCAGGTCAATTAATGACCGCTTTTGTCCTATCTGTCCAAGGCACCACGTACAAGAACTGAGGACTTTTAGGCTAGATGACTTAAGATTATCACACCATCACATGCTATTGTTCCAGGAAAACAACATGAAACTCATTCTAAACCAGCAGTACTTAGTACTGAAAAAGACTTTAGAATATACACTTAATAGGTTGTTCTGATGCTGTTTAAGGAATTCTGATGCAGAATGATAACTTTAAAGGAGTGGGGGGCGGGCTAAACTAGGGAAATTCAAGACCAGTGGTACACAGGACTGGCTGAAAACAGAACAGACTATCAGCATGCAAAGGCTAAGGGAATGGTAGCAATTTTTTCATCTTATTTTTAAATGTGAAGGATAGCCTCGTGCCAGGCCCTGCTAAGGGCACTGTGTGGCACAGGAGGGGTCTGATGGTGTAGCTTAAATAAGCCCAGGCTGGCAGGAGGGAGGCAGGCACAGCCAGCAGCCTCCCGATGGGCGCAGCAGCCCGAACACAGCTCGGGCCGGCAGGCCGGTCGCTTTTACCCCAGGCGGTGCAGCAAGCTCCCGGCAGAGGCCCGGAGGAAGTCCCAGACGCCGGCCGGGATTTGCTCCAAGCTCCCGCCAGCCCCACACGGCGGCGGCCCCGCCGCCCCCTTCCCCCCTCAGGCGGCCGGGGCCGGGCCTCGCCCCGCGCCCGCCGCCGTTCGAAACTCCCGCCCGGGGGGCGACGCGCGGCCTCTCGGGGCGGCTGGGCCCGGCCTGCCGCCGGGCGGCGCTGCGGAGCCCCGCCGAGCCGAGCCGAGGGCGGTTCGCGGCCCGCCCGGCGGAGGGAAGGCGGGAGCCCGGTGCCGGTGGCGGCGCGGGGCGCGCGGCCGGGGGCTGCCCCCCCGGAGCCGGGCCGGGCCCCCCGCGGGGCGCTGGGCAGGAGGGCGCCGCCGGGGCCGCCCCCCCCCCCTCCGGCGGCGGCCGGTAACTTTGGAGCGACTTCCAAAAATAGGGGTGCCGCCGACCCCCCCTCAACGCCCCCCCCCCGCGCCCCCGAGCCCCGGGGCGCCCCGCGGCCAGCTCGCCCTGCCTCCCCGCCGCTCATCCCATTTTTTTTTTTTATCGAAGTATCAAAATTGAGCGTGAGGCCACCCGCCGCCCGCTCCCCAGCGCTCTCGGCGCCTCGGGTGACGCCCGGGCGGCGCGGGGCCGGCCCGGCAGCGGCTCGGACCCCCGAGGGGGCTCAGGGGGTGCGGGGCCGCCCAGCCCCGCCGCCCCCCCGGCGCCCGCCGCCCGCCCCGCGCCGCCCCCCCGCTCCCCGCACAGGCACACAAAGCTGGCAACATGGCTACCTCCACTCAAACAAGTTCCTCGCAACTTGCAGCCGGCCTCGGCGGCCTCGGGCGGCCCCGGCGCGGCGGCCAGCGGCGGGCTGAGCCCGCAACTTTGCCCGTTGGGCTCGGCCGCGGCGGCTGGAGGGGGCCCGGCCGCCGGGGAGCGCATCCCCCGGGCCGGGCTCGGCGCTGCGGCTCGGCAGGAGCCGTGCGGCTGGGGACGCAGGGCCTGGGCGAAGTTGAAGCCTGGGAAGCCCCGCAGCTGCCGGCCCGGGGGCACGAAACCCGCGTCGGGGAGAGAGCTACTCACCTTCCGACAGGTCCTCTATGCACTCAAATGTGATTTCGAATTGGAAAGGGTTGTAGAAAGGAGAAGGGTTGTCCAACACCACTACATTGTTCACCTGAACCTTTGCCATATTTTGAAAAAAAGAACACACAAACAATAGGCAGAGCGTGTCAGCGCCGCGCCACAAAGTCCAGCGTGTCGGGGCTCCGCCGCGCACCGAGCCCGGCGCCCCCGTCCGCGCGAGGCTGCAGAGCCGCGACTTGAGGAAACTTTTTCTTCCCCCCCCCGCTTTTATTTACACCGGGAGCACTCCACACTGTTCGCAGCTTTCCTATTTCACTAAACTACAGCCCATTCTGCCCTGCTCGCCGCCAGCGCCCGCCCCGATTGGCCGCACGCTGGGCTAGGGCCCTCCTCCCCGCGCCCGGCCGCCGAGCGGCACCAAGATGGGCTCCGCCGCTCCCGACCGGCCCCGCGCCGCTCCCCGCGGCGCCCCCGTCCGGCCAGCGGCCGCAACCGCCCGCTGCCGGCCTGCCAACCGCCCAGCCGGGCGGGGCCGGGCCGGGCAGAGCCGTGCCGGGCGGAGCCGAGCCGCGCCGAGCCGCGCCGAGCCCCGCCGGCCCCCCGCGGGCGGCTCCCGCCCGCCTCGCTCATGGGCATCCGCCATGTGCTGCGGGCTTGGGTCGGGCGCGTGTGGTTTTGTACTCTTCAAGGGTTTAGTCTGTTTGACGGGTTTCAGTTGTGATCCCCAAGGTTTTCAGGCGTTGGGTCCCCGGGGCCTCCACAGTGGGGTTCACCCACAAGCAGCTGACCCCGCTGCAGCACGGTGCCGAGGCATCAGTGTCGCTTCAGTTTTGGATTCATTTCGGGTGCCCCCTGGGCTAAGGGGGGTGCCAGGCTGCCATCCTGCTGCGAGCCCCGCTGGCTGCTGGCCAGGCGCAGGCCTCCGAGCGAGGCTTCCAGGCAGCGGTGCTGCCAAGAAGCCACCCCGTGCCCACGCTTGCGAGGAAGGCCTCTGGTAGAAGGGCGAAGCAAGAAGCAATGCACGTCCCCGAGCAGCAGGAGGCCTGTGGAGGAGGCCATCTTGTGGCTGCGTGCCCAGGGGATGGGAGAAGCGACATGTCACCGCTTCGAGTGCCTCCTGCCTCTGCGGGGCCGGGAGAGCAGGCAGTGCCCCAAGCTTGGGGAGGAGGGGGGATAGGTGTTTTTCCTCAGCCCGAGGGGAGATTCTGTGTGGAAATAAAAATATCAGACTCTATGAATGTCTGCAGGGAGCCTTTGAGTGTGGTGGAATACGCGCAGCAGGAGGGTCTGAAGGAGACATCTGCTTGCCTGCCTGGAAAAGCTGAGCCTTGCAGGCAAGGAGCAGAGCGCTGCCATGGCTGCGGTGGGCGAGAACAGCGCTGAGACACAGAGGCCCTTGGCCTTCAGCAACTCTCCAAGCCAAGGTTTGGAAAGGAGCTGACACTGTTGTGTTTACAAACATGTATTTGCAGAGAAATGTCATCATACTTGCCTGCTCTGTTGCTCGCTATGCATTTTTACAACATTCTCTACACATCTTAACACAAGGCTACACTGGACAGTGGAAGAGATCCCTCACACCAAGCTAAAATACATGTTATCAGGAAACACATTTCCAGTAACTTTTGGCTGACCGTTTGGGAACAAACAGCGGCTGTGGTGATCTGCACGGAGATGAGGAAGCAGCAGCGCTCACCCCTGGGCTGCCTGGGCCAGGGGAGGTTTTGGGTGGTTGGATCCTTCCTTGGGCAAGTTTTGCTGTAGCATTGCGGGAAATTTTAGGCTGGTCGCAGCTTGTCAACTGCTAGGATATTTTGAGCTGAGCACTGTGGAGTGAAAAAGGAGGGCTAAAGATAGAGAAAAGGCTGGGGAAGAGGGAAGAGAAAGATTGAAAAGAGCTGCACGTACTTGATAAAAAGTGGCCGTTCTCACAGTTGTGAGATGTTCCTGACCTGCCGTGCTCCCGTTGTTGAGTCACATGTAGATTTGCTAATGCCCGCTGGGAACTTTTTTTTTTAATTTCATCTTTGAATTTTCATTTTAGCGTAGTGTGAAATCTCAAAAAGAAATTAATTGCCTTAAAGTGAGAATCTGTCTCATATTCCTGGGGAGTTAAAAGATATTTTGAAATATTTTTTTTTCACAAGTTTTGTTTTGCGGCTCCAGAATATTTATTTTGACAGTTGATGGGGAAGGACGGTCTATTCTGTAATTTAGCAGTCTCCGCATTTGCCCAGTTTTCAGTTTGATTTAGCAGGTTTGGTTTTCATCCCCTAATCACTTTTGTTCATTTATTAATGCCCTAAAATAAGTAATTACTAAATCTGGAAGGCTTAACAGAATCTGCTCCACAGATCCAGGCTAGCTTGCTTAACACTAGTGGGATTTTTTACCAGTAGGTGTGAAGCGAGATGCATGGTAGAGGTATGTGGTGGAGCTAACCTGCTGTTTTGCCTTCTGCCTGTGGCACAAGCCAGTGTGCCGAGTCCCATTCTTTCACTCAAGCGCACTCCTGCAGTTTAAGGAAAAGACTGACCGGAGCAATTGATTCTTCAGGTTTGACAGTGACTGCTGTGAAGGACTTTGGGGAGTGGAACTTGGAAGCTGGTGCGCTGGTGCTTGCAGATGGCGGCCTTTGTTGTATTGATGAGTTCAACAGTATCAAAGAACATGACAGAACCAGTATCCATGAAGCAATGGAGCAACAAACCATCAGTGTAGCAAAGGCAGGGTAAGTGGCATGTTAAGGTGTGTGGCAACATAACATGTTTCTCTTGCACTTACAAGTTGGTGGGAGGCTTGTCATGCTGACTAAATACAGACGTTTTCTTTGTTGTACTGCATAGTTCTGTCCTCAACGGTATTTGTAAACTAGGTGAGCCAGCGTTTCAAAGGACGGTGCAATGGTCCTGAGGTTGCAAGCAACCAGAATGAAGACATACCCTGCTCACTACTGGGTTTTCAGTCCACCACTGCCCTTAGGCAAGGGTACTTTCCTAAGAATCATAGAATCATTAAGGTTGGAAAAGACCTCCAAGATCATCTGGTCCAACCATCCCCCTACCACCAATGTCACCCACTAAACCATGTCCCTAAGCACCACGTCCAACCTTTCCTTGAACACCCATAGGGACGGTGACTCTACCGCGTCCCTGGGCAACCCGTTCCAATGCCTGACTGCTCTTTCCAAAAAAAAAAGTCTCCTAATTTCCAACCTGAAGCTCCTCTTTGTGTTCTTTTTCTTGTCACTTGGTGGTAGCCACCATACTAATTGTATGTGAAATGAGGAATTTCACAAGGAACTCAGAAAGCAGGACTTCATTTCTCCAAATTCCAGTAATACTGGATGGTAACAAAATAAGACCAAATGATTTCTAGGCTGCTCAATCTTATATGTTGGGCATGGCATGACCATAAATTATACTAGACTGTATTCAAATCTCTCATTTTTTTTCCCCTGCCAGTTTGATCTCTGAGCTCTAACGTCACTCTCTCAGTCACATGCAGCTCTTGTCCAGGCCCAAATCATACCCTGGCTGGTATTACTGAAGTCTCTGCTACCCAAAAGGCATCATCCTTTCCACATTCCTCCTTGTCGCCTTCAACTCTGCTCTTGCTCCCATCACATCTTCTTCCTCTCAGTTACAGAACAACTTTGGACGGGAGGCAGCAGTTACTCTGGAGCTGACTAGAAATAGCTTGGTGACAAACCAAAGTTAGAATACGGCTGCTGCCTTAACTGAAGCAATTGCGTTTGGACTACTAGAATAAAAATAATCTCCCCACATCTAAAAACACACACCGGGATAGCATAATTAAGAGGGAAAAATGTCAATTTCCCTGAGAAACAGATGATATGGCTGCCATCATTGGATGGTTGGGCTAATATCTGCAAGATGACTCTACACAGGAATAAAACATACCCGTATGTTACATTTTATTTCACTTTCTGAAAATGTGAATTAAGCTAAAATGTTACTTTTCATCGTGAAAAAAATCTATTTATACTGTATGAATCAGCAAAGTAACATTTGTTTCTGAAAAGCTAGATTAGTTTTAATCAGCTAAGGATGTACCTGTATATTAGAGATTACTTGTGGGAATATTACCTAGCTACTTTTGGTGTCCTGAGTACTGTCTTTCTGTCTAGTTGCTATTCTCTGACTGAGAAATGCTCGATATATAATATTTATTAATAAGATAAATATGTGTATAGTTTAGCTCATATGCTCTTTAAATGTAAGATGTGCTCTTTGTAACATAAAAACATGATAATTGTTGTTAACACTTTGGAAGCATTTCCTCTATCCAGCTTAATTCAGCTGTAATGTTCATCATATTTTTCTCTAGGTTGGTATGCAAGCTTAATACAAGGACAACTATACTGGCAGCTACAAACCCAAAAGGTCATTATGACCCTAACGAGTCTGTCTCTGTCAACATAGCTCTTGGCAGTCCCCTGCTGAGCAGATTTGACCTGGTCTTAGTATTGTTAGATTCAAAGAATGAGGAGTGGGACCGTATCATTTCATCTTTCATCTTGCAAAATAAAGGTAAGAGTATTCTTTTTTTTATTATTATTTTTAATTTCCCCGCCTTTCCGTTTAGCTTGTTATTTTTCAGCCTTTCACACTAATCAGTGTTTGCATGTTTACTGTGATAGTTGCCTGTAGTATGGTTGCCTTTCTAGCAGGAATAAGATAGAGATCATTGATTAATTAATAGGGGTGAGCTGTGAACACCATACCTTTACCTTTACTCTATGATCATTTGCAAGAGATTTCAGCCCAGACTGCTTAGGCTTCCATGTCATGCCTTTGCATTACTTGATGCGCAGATCCTGCACACGATACCATTACATGCTGTTAATGAGAAACTTAATTCAGACAGAACAAATTTGAGCTGTGTATGCTGCAGGGCCTGAAGAGCGCATATTAGCGTTCCGTATGTGGAGCTGTGTGCTCTGGAATTAGGGAAGGCAGAGTGATTTGATTTTAACCTGCTTTAGGAACACGACTTTGATCCCCATTAGAGAAGTGGTTAGAGGAGACTCCTTCAGCTAACTTCCTTAGTTTTCTTCCCTTCCCAAAATGTTTCCCTGTAAAAAAATGTTCAGAATATGGCAGGTAGCCTTTGGCTTCTGCAGAGTAGATAAAGATAGCCAGAGGAAGTACATACGTTCGAGTGGCATTTTATACTTCAGGCAATATCAGAGCACTCAGTAATGGCTGTACCATCTGGTGGGCAGCGAGTCTGACAGCACTTCTGTTCAAACTACTGGAGGCTTTGCTGTGGATTTTGCTAGGGGAGGGATTGGATGTCCTGTAACATTCCACACTGGAATTTGACCAAGTCCCTGAGGACTAATGTACAGACACTCCAGTACGCCCCAGAAATACGGTAGGAGGTATTTTACATTCACCCATCTATTTAACAGGAATTCTTTGGAAAAAGCTTGATGTCTGTTGTTATAAAATTACTGACTAGGCAGTTGTTACGCAGGTTGCCCTAGCAAGTCAGAAAAGCTCTGGAGCATGGAAAAGATGAAAACCTACTTCTGCCTTATAAAAAGTATACAGCCAAAACTGTCTGATGAGAGCAACCTGATCCTCGTACGCTATTATCAAATGCAGCGTCAGAGTGACTGCCGAAATGCTGCCCGAACTACCATTCGCTTATTGGAGAGTTTGATACGCCTTGCAGAAGGTAAGGCCGGGACAACTTTATTTTTAGGCTAACAATTAACCTTTATGAAATGAATAGATCAGGAGTATAATTATAACCTGTAAGCAGAGTATAGCGGTTTTCTCCATAGAGGTATGGATAGATGAACCTTGCATTGTTTGATCTTTATAATCTAAAAAGACTTGGGGTTGGAGATTTGAATGTGGGAAAGGGTTTTATGTTTAGATGATCAAAAACAGTTTTAATTTTGCCATTCTCACATTCATAATAAAAACTAAAGCCACTGGAAGAAATTACATTTGAGGAAAAAATCTCGGAAGTTACGTGCCTTTATGAAAAGCAAATCTCAGGATTCGTTTTACTTTATTTGAGTCCCGGGTTGCCATTCTACTCAGCCTGAGGAAAGGTGTCAAGTATTTTGTTCTATCCTAAAATTAATATAAGATCAAATACAACACATTTTTGTTCAAGTCTCTGTCTTACAATAGGTACTGCAACATTTCCAACTCTAAATTCAAATCATATTTTACTTAAAAGAACAAAATCAAAGGAATTAGTAGGTCTCTCTCTTAAAATGATTTTGTTTTCTACAATGGCATATCAAGTATTTTCGGGATGAATTTAAAAGAAAATCTTTTTTTTTTTTCTTTTTTTCCCCCCTTTTTTATGCCAATCAGTAAGATAGTGCTTTCTGCATCAGATGTTTATATTTTGGTCTCCATTTGGGGGTGAAAATTATTTAAGTGAAAGACATTATCAGCCTTTAGGGATTCACATATTATTTATATGTTCAAGGTTTCTTCCATTCTTGTGTGTCACATGGTTGGGACTTTCAGAAGCACTTTATTCTTTCAAACTATTACATAGATGGTATTAATTAAAGCGCCTTTCTCTTGCTGAGTAAGAACTGTGTTTGCACAGCCAGTTAGAATGGCTTCATGCAGTAAATTATTTGCATTACATCCGTTTCGTCTTAAGAAATAGAAGCAAGAAAAAACAAACTATTGTAGAGAAAAATATGTTTTAGACCACATAGAAGAAATCAAATCTTTTCTGACCTAGGATGAAAGCTATACTTAATTTTTTACTTTTGATGATGACATCTACCTATTTAGATAGGGATGTTTTACATCACACTCTCTGTGATACCCAGCACTTTACATTTTTTAACTCTAGCATTTTGCGTATCTTTATTCAAACTGTCACAGTAACTGTAATCCAGAAGTCACATTCTTTACTAGTAAAAGTGAGCCTTCCAATTCCTCTTGAAATTGACACGAAAATCAAAAGGATTATATTAACGTTTAAGTTAGACCCATATACAAGCTTTTGAAGAGCTAAAGAAATTTGAAGAAATATCATCTCCCTTGTAGTAAAAACAAAACCAAACGAAACAAAACAAACTAACCTTTTTGACCTTATTTGCACTTACACTTACTTTCAATGCCCATCTGTTTTTTCTAGCTCATGCCCGGTTGATGTTTAGGGATACTGTGACTTTGGAAGATGCTGTAACTGTGGTATCAGTGATGGAATCTTCTATGCAGGTACAGTTTCTTGCAGACATTGCTGTAATAAGGGATTTATCATGTTGGTGTGTTGCCAACTCCCTTCATCTCTTTGGGGAAGATTTCATGCAATCATGGAATGTAGGTAATCAGAGACTGCAACAAGTAATTTTTAGTCCATCTTGATAATTAAAATACTTAAAAATGGGTTATAATGAAAAGTCTGGATTGATCGTAAAGGAATAGCACTTTTTTTAATAGACTTTGCAGTCTAAGTGGAGTTTTGGTATACTATTCGCTCTTAATAATCTACATTTTAAAGACCTCTTGAGCCAGAAACTGTGTTTATATCACTGTGTTTAATAACTTCTGACAATTTTTTCTTTTATGATGTTATCTTTTCACCCATTAACTAGGTATGAGAGAACCAAACAATTTTTATTTTTTCTGAGAAAGTTTCAAGTAGTTGCCAAGAGCTATACTTTATTTTGCCATTAGTTGATTTTAAAACATGCTCTTGGTGATACTGAAACTCACAGAACTTTTAGGAGACTAATTTTACTCTGGAAACCTTAAAAACTTGGTTGCTGTATGCTGAAAATTGTGTATACCAGTTATCACACAGATTTGTATAGTGTTTCCATGTAAAAAAGGCATTGAAAAAAGGCTGAAGTCTAGGTTTTTGTTTACTGTAGCGCCATTAGGATACTGAATATAAGGAAAAGCAGCACATTTATAACAAAAAAAGGAATATGAATCTGGTACAGGCTTTTTTAAATGGAAATGTGGAAAATAATGTAGATGACTATTACTTCAGATGGAATATTTTTAAGAGAAATAAATCTTAATGCTTTGAAATAGAAAATAAAAATTACCATAAGCAGATTATCCAAAGTTTTCCATGTTGAGGTTCTTAGCGCTTCTGAATTACTTGGTTTTGGTTCTGTCAGAGACAGTGTACTCTACTGCACAGATGACTGGTCTGATCCAGACTGTCATATCCTATGTTTCTGTATGGTTTGATATGAATATATTCAGGTTAAAGCAATTTTATGCAGTACCCACTAGCTCAAAGTATGTTAAAGACTTTTGCAGGAGTATGCTCATTTTTCTCAGATAAAGAGCGTCAGGATAGACGTACAAAGTCACACATGGCAGGTAGGCACTTGTGATCTACCTTTTACTTTCAGTGGAAGTTGAGAGACTAATTGCAGTCAGTGCCACAAATAATCTGCTGCACAGTGTTGCACATGGAATTTGTCTCAAAAATACTACAGGGTCTGACCTTATTAAGTAGCAGAAGATTATTTCGCTGTCTGCTGCAATTCATTTTGCACTGGTTTGAAGAGCTCAGCTTTTCAGTGAGAGCACTGCATCTAAGTTAAAGTAAGAAGCTCTAACTCTATATCCCATTGAAACAGCAGAAGATATTACATAAGAGTTTATTAACTGTAATTAAAACTGTAATTACCTAGACTGGAATTTGATGGGACATCATTTTCAAAGCAGTATGAATTTGGGACATAAGAAACCCAAAATACTCAGATATTTTTTTCATAACAGGTCAAAAAGTGGAGACTAATGAATGTATATTGTCATCTGTATATTGCTACGTCATCAGCAATAATAAATGTAAAAGAATTGTTTTAACTGTGGATCATATTCTCCTATTTATTCAGCCCTCAAGGGCAGCAGTTTGCATAACAAGCATTTGTCTAATCAGTGTCAATGAGAACTTTGCCTGAATTATGACTGTAGAAGACTAGCTGGGAGCAGTTGATATGTTCATCATATTTGCTCAATTCTTCACTTTTTATGAGGGAATAGGTAAATGTCTTAATTTTTTCTAAGAACCTGCAAACTTGAGATCTGCTATTTAAGGCCAAATTTTACTTTCAACCTGGAAAGTATAAAAGAATCGCTGAAATTCTTTTTGAAGGCAGTAACTTATTTGTTTAAAAAAGAAAAAAAAAAGAAGCAACATGCAAAAGTTTATTTTCAGAAAGTGTTTCCTTCTCTAGAAGAAAATTGTTTTTATCTATAGATTACATCCTGTGTTTCCTGCCTAATTGTAGAATGAGGTTGGAAATGAGGGAGAACCAGTGTTATTCTTGAAGGACTGGCTGCTACCTTTCAGCTTAGCAAACACTGTCTTAAATGCTGTCTTTCCAAACTAGCTTCGACCAAAAAAAATCGTATTCTTGCCAGTGTAAAATCAAAGCTCACAGTTCTCAGGCCAGTATCAGATACTTTACGTGAGCCCTCTTGGGAAGGAAGACTACCCATTTTTATCACTGACCTCGTTCATTGTTTTTTTGTTTGTTTGTTTGTTTTGTACTCCAATTCACCCTTATTTTTCTCAGGGAGAAAAAGGTCAGGGAGGGCAGGACATAATTGTATCCCGTGAGCATATGCCTTGAGATACATGTTCCTTTTTCTTTTTTTTTCCATTGGATTCGTATATCAAAAGTTGATGGTACTCAAGCCAAAAGCAGCTACCCCTTGTCAATGTTTGCATCAGTGTTTTATTATTTACTGTTCAAGTGCTGTTCTAAATACAGAATTCTCAATTTCTTCATGTACTTTTCTGTGGAATTAATTTCCAATCTATTTTAGTATTTCAGAAATATTAATTTATTTATCTTCACGCAGTCATTGTGAAGTGACAGGCTGGTACTACTCCTGTTCTATGATCTGGAGCTGGCGTATGCAAGATCCTGAAGACATTATCCATTGGAGCACGTCCCATGAGAAGTGGTTAGGGCCTTGGTTTCAGAGCAGGAGAACTTTGAGTGTTTGAGCACATTCCCTGTTGATAGCAGTTTCCTTCTGTGAACACACTGCATCAGGCTCCCAGTTATGAGTTTATTGCCTTTCAAAACCTTTGCTTAACTGGCTCTGTCAAAATCACAAGAACTGGAACTTTGCATAGAGATAGAATCCAGTTTTCCACGGCAGCTTTTAGCTGTCCTAACCAAGAGACCAGGCTTTCCTTTCTACAGTCCCTGCCTCATTAATTATGCACTTCCCAGTGGTTGAAACAAATAAAGCAAAAATCACAATAAAAAATAAGTAAATCTTGAAACAAATAAGGGTCCTACAAGAACCTTCTCCATTACTACTGATCAGTGCTTCTATGTGGGACAGATTTGTCAGGTTTCTGAGTCATCAGTGAAAAATAAAACAAGGGATAACTTAAATGGGATGTGTTAGTGGTTGCACAGCCAGCCGTTGTTATAGCACTATGTGGTTTTAGAGGGCTTGAATTAGCCACCTGAATGATGTTCTTTCAATTTGATTATTTTTTTAATGTGAAATTTTAAAATTACAAAATGGAAAAAAACAGAAAAATGCCAACATACGGCATCACATGGGCGGCATGTTTTTGACAGGAACAGCCTCTAGACTCAAGAGTCTCTATGTGTCTATATAAGAGTCTCTAAAGATAGAGTCTCTAGGCAATTTCTGGTTTTAGAGGCTGTCAACTTTTGCTATTGCTCTCATGGTGCTTGATAAGCATATCGTTCGTTAGTTGTATTGAACTTTATAGATTAGATAGGAGTTGTAAATGATAGCTAATCTGTGGCAAAATAGAGGGTTGTTATGTTTTGGTTTGGTTTTAAAGAGTTGTAATGGAATATTTGGTGTGGAACAAGTCAGTTCGTGCAGATATTCTGTTCCAAATAAACACTACTTCATTTCTTACAAAGCACAGCTCAATTGTTCCAGATTAAAAACACTTGTTTTCTGGAATTACTCCTGAATAGTCAGTTACCCGTAAAGATCTATTCGGAAATATTTTTGCCGTTTGATTTCTGCCATGTTGACCAACCTTAATACCCAGATCTTTCCTTTTAAATAAGTAGGAAAAGCTAATTAAAAAAAAAAAAAAAGTCAAAATATCTTCTATTATAATAGAATGGGTAATATCATGGGTAGAATTTTTACTTTTATTCCTAATGTCCATTTTTAATAATGATGTTCTCAGGCCTTAGATGGACTTTCTATTTTTGTATAAATCGAATAAAATCAACACCCAGTAAGAGTAAATGGCAGGCTTGATCGTAAAATAGCTTTACGTGTGTAAGCAACCTTGCCTGTGTGAGCAGACCTAACAGGATTACTTGTGTGAATAGAGTTACTCAGTAAATATTTGCTACCTTAAGCTTTAAAATATCTGAGGGAGAACTTTGTATTAAATGGTCTCTGCTGCTTAAATCTGATACTGAATAAAAAAGATTACTTCCTTCTTTTTTTTTTAATCTCTTCTGGTGATATAGGGGGGTGCACTTCTTGGAGCCATCAATGCCTTGCACACCTCCTTCCCCGAGAATCCGATGGCGCAGTACCGAATGCAGTGTGAACTCATACTGGAGCGACTGGAGCTGCAAGATCTTCTGCACAAGGAGCTGCAAAGACTTGACAGGTTAGAATATGCAGAGTAACAAAACAATCCAATAGAGAAAAATAATTGTTTGACAATAATATCTGGAGAGTGTCTAAAAATAGAATCTGACATTGGGAAAGGACTTGTTTTTTAGAGTACATGAATAAGCAAGGAGATTGGTTTAAAGTAATACGCAGAGATCATCACAAGATCATTTCTCTGGGTTATGGAATGTACAAAAAGTTTAACAGTTTAATCAGATCCCAACATATATCTCAAATTTATACTCAGGTATATTTCAGCTGAACTTACTGGGGTGAAAATGAAAGATTTTGTAGCTGAGCAAATAATTTTATATAACTTTGTGTTACTTGCTTGGTAAAATACAGCAGGTTTGCTTCATATTTTTAAGCCTTCCTTTGTGTTGGGCTTGTCACGATTCTTGCCTTTCTTTTAATGGAAAATACAATCCTGAATCAGAGTTCTGTTCTTCTGGGTGATTTTTTTTTTACACACTGGAATTGTCACTATCTTTTCTCTAGTTTTCAGCTCACTACAATAATATGTGGAAAGTCTATTTGCTGTTATTAATAGAAAACTTTCAACTTCCTGCGGCTGAGAGGAGAACACAAGGATTGGCAGGAAATGAAATACAAACAAACAAACAAACAAAACACCACATTTGTTTCCTGAAATGAGATTAGGCTTTAAAGAAACTTGTACTGCCCTATTGTTAAAGGAAGATAAAAGATTAATGTTATTGAAGATAAAGGAGTAAGAACAGCTGGGAAAATATGCTTTTTCCTTCAAGCATTTTTCAGACTTTGTTTTGCAATTTATAGTAAGGACATCTTAAATAAGCACTAAGGTAATAAAAGCAGATGAAAGTGGGGTATCTCCAACAGGCAGACAAAGACTACCTTTAGAAAACAGAAGCGTTCATAAAGGATTATAGAAATATAGTGTGGGGTGGGAGATCAAATACAAAAACAGGATCAGGTCTGTCTGACCTTCCTGACAGGGGCTTGTGTTATCTGCTCCTAAGGCCCCCTAATGAAAGGGGTTTCCCATTGCCATTGGGTAGCCTGTTCCATTATTGCTCCATCCTAGCACTCATGAAGGTTTCCGCCACATCCCACTGAATCCCCTGTGCTGCAAATTGAGCTGATTTCTTCTTCTCCCCTCATAACCAGCTGAGAGAATACTTAATGAATGTCCTCTTTAAATACTAAATGAATGTCCTCTTCTGTATTAGAAGATTTGTCTCATGCATTCCCCTTAGACTGCATTTTGATAAAACAAGCATTCATCTTTCAGCCCATCTTGATGAATCAGATCATTTCTGTTACTTTCCATGAAAATTTTAAGTGTGTTCTATCAGAATAAGATTATTAGTAAATAATGATAAAGAAGGCTTTAAAAGGTATGTGTCAACATAGTGTGCTCTCTCATATAGTAGAGGAGCTGTTCATAATACATAGGAATCATTGCACCTACACTGATGCAGTTACTCATGGTTACAGTCACTATTTAGCAAACACAGAAGCGTGCGGTCTCCCTTGGAGATTATATGGGTAGGTATAATAGAATATCAGCTCTACTGGGATTGGAGGGAACCCTCGTTCTAGTACCTCTGTTGTTTTGGAGAACCCTGAGAATACAGCTGCAGACAGTGATAATTCAGTTTTGTAGGTGACCTGAGATGCTTTCAGTCTATCCCAGAGTTTTTGACATGTTGGCTCCAGAAAGCCACGAGCAACCACTATGCGAAGTAACACCTGGGTTTTCCACTCTGGTAACTCATTTGAGGCATTGCCTTTCTCAGGGTAAAATCCGGTTGAGGTTCTTCTTCTAGAAGATGTGCTTACAGAATTTGTAATCCTTAAGGGACTCTAGCAATGGCAATTTGTTGTGCAAACCTGTTTTGGTTTAGTCAGATTTCCCAAGGAAATGAAGTTTATGTGGTTGCTTTCTCTGTCCATCTGCTTATCATCTGTTGGGGACACTAAACTCTGTCACTTAATGTAGAAGTTGCTGAGAGATCAAAATGTCAGACTGCAACACCAGCTTCTGAAGCTATATATAGAACTTAATAATTCAGTTACTTAACCCAAATCCTTTGTAGTTTTTCATCATTCGTACATACTAAGCAGCACTAAGGCAAATAAACAAATAAATAAATAAATAAAAATAACTGACTACTTCTTAATCTTTTTCATTCCATAGATTACAAAAAGAAAATTCTTGCCAGCTACAACCTGAAGAACTAAGTTTTGGTACTCCTACAGGATGCTTGGACAAGGATACATTTGAGTCAAAGCAAACGTCTCAGTCAGAGCCTTCAAATCAACAAAGGAATAGCTCCAAGGCACAGCCCTCTTTACCCAAAGGCAATGGTGACGGGGAAATACATCTAGAACCCTTAGGCAACCCAGCACCTGATCATAACAAAGGTACAAACCACTTGATTAAACACAGTAAAAGAGCTGATGGCAGCCTGGCATGGTTTGACAGCCTGGAAGACAGCAACACTGATGCTGAAGAAACTTTTCAGAAAAAGTCTCCACTGCCCAAGATAATCCCAGATAAGTTGGTTTCAAAAGCCTCGTGCAATACCTCCTGTTCAGAAGGAGGAAGTTCTTCAGTCGTAAGGAAGGGAAATGGAGCGAGAGAATCACAAACAACTGTGAATCTACATGCTCCTTTGGAACAGGACAAGGCTTCCAAGATAAGCAGGAAAAGGACTGAAGAACGTGAATGTTTTTCTTCAGAAGCAAATACTCGAGACCCAGCATCACCAAGTGCTGATGTGCAGGATTCAGTTGTTACACAACGGGTTTCTAAAAGGTGGCAGAGACTGCACACAGAGAGATCACATGGATTCTTTACCAGCACCCAGGACCCTGAGGCAAAGGCCCTTCCCCCAGCATTACCTGCATCTGGCCTGCTAGATCTTTCAAGTGATACAGACTCTGTGTTAGGGGAGGAAAAAAGCAGTGTACCTGCAGCAGCCAAAAATGCAACAATTTCCCTAAGGAAACGAAGTAAAGGTCAAGTAGAGAAGGAAGCAAAGGCAGTAAGTTCCCATGAGCCAGAAATCATTGACAGTGAAAGTCCTCCAGCAGCTAAACTAGTTAAATTTTCTTTCAGACCGAGGACAAAACTTGATCATTCTTCCGAGAAGAAAAATGCAGAATTTTCTCTTTTTCAGAGTGAAAATATTACTAAGCCTGGAGAGCAGCAGCCAGAAGAGTGCTGCCCCCCTGAGAAACGCAAGATGACATTGACCCGCTTAGGAAGAAAGAGTATGGAAAAGCGACCAATCGATAATAAAGGGAATGAAGAGCAGCAGAGTCAGGCCTTAGAGAAAGAGATCAGAGGAAATGCAGCGGTACGTTCTGATGTCAGCTTTAGTGCTGTGTCATCTCCACCCACTGAAAAGGGAAGGGAGGGAGAGGAAAAGCTTGGTGGCCCAAGCACAGAGAGGGTGTGCTCAGGCACATTAGAAAAACTGTCCAGGTTCTGCTTTGCATCACGTCCTGACTCAAAATCAGAAACTCCACCTACTGTTAAGAATGACACTAGCAACAAGGCAAGTCACAGCCCGTTGCTGCAGGTGCACGTGAGCAATCCCAGCAAAAGGAAGAGTTTTGCACTGGGAAATGCTAGTAAAGCACGTGTGGTCACCCAGAAATCCCTCTTCTCGATAGCAGAGCTAGATGATGCTGCATTAGATTTTGATTGGGATGAAGAGGTTAGGAAAAATCCAAGCTTGTAACATGTATATCCTCCACATTTCTTAAGATATGGCTGTTCTGACTCTCCATCCTTCTATCAATTGTATCAACAGCATCTGTAGTTTACAAAGCATTTAAAAATAATCATTCTGGACCTCTGTGGATGCCAACGAACATACTTCCTTTAAGGGCTGCATACTTCACATCAGCTAAAGGCTGCATATACTGCAGGCCTGCTGTGACTTTCGGTTTTTCTAAACTTCCCAAGACTGCTTATGTCAGCTGATTTTTCTGATTAACCTGAAGACTCACACAGTTATGTTCATGTATACAGAGTACAGCAACACTTGCAGAAGAGCAGGTTTAATTGACTGTTGTCCTTTATTTTGTGTAACAATTGGAACTATATATGTGACTCAGATTGTCCTTGTAAATGACCATGCCACTTTAGAAAAATTACGATGCTAAAGCTCTGCTATTATGTTTTGTTTATCTGTATATAAGGTTTGTTTTCAGTGTAGGTAGCAATGCTGTAATTTCTCATCATGTTCTGGTGAGTATTCCTATATTATCAGTATCATGACAATTTTGCTACGTCTGGTTACTGCGCTCCTTGTCACACTGCTGATGTTGAAGACATGTATCTAGGGCTTTTTGTTTCTCTTTTTTTTTTCCTTTTTAATTTCAGTTTTAAATACACTGGTTGAGGTATCTGTGTCTGTATTCTGGGTCATTTTATCAAAACCCATCTCTGTAATAAACATACAGAAGATATTTCAGGTGACTGGGAATCCTCAGTAACCAGGGTAACTTCAAGGCAGGCCTTAAGCCCTGGCATCTAAGCTACACTGTAAATGTAACTGCACAGTGAACAGCTACCCTAATGTGGCTTTATTCTACCTCAGATAATGTTTAGTTGACTATTTTAATTATCATTAGTGTTTTACTACATCTGATACGCATTTCATTGTCGGCATGCTGTGTCCTATGCCATTCATTCGTCTAATGGGAAATTAATCTCCTAATGCATTACATGCTTACAGAGAAAGGTAAGAGTTAAATTTCCTTCAGCGACTTGCCTGGTATGATTCTTTTGTGCTTGAATTCTCCACAGAATATTCTTGTTATTACCTGCAAGGTAAACAGAGAGTGGAATGGTTGCTTATGGCACAGTAAATCCTTAGAGAGGCTTGCTAGCACAAAGAAGGTCTCGTTCCCTCTTGATTTGTTTAAAATTAGAAGTAGCTCCCTGAAACCAGGTGAGTTAAAATACTGTAAAGTTTCTGGAAAGGAGGGAGTGATAAGGCCCAAGGTACTTCAGTGTGGTACAGGGAAGTCATGAGAACGGGAATTGTAGCAGTTGGCTTTCTGTTAAGAGTTCCGGAAAAGGGCAGAGACAATATTGCCCAGGGTGGTTGCGTAGTAAGTAGCTCCTCCGACACAAACGCAACATCAATCAAAAGAAGTGGACTTTACCCACCTCTCTCCCAGAGCACAGAGCCCCCCATTCCTGTTGCTTTTCACAGAGACCTACTCCTCCAGGGTGAGGGTGGCCTGCACTCAAGATCCTTCTGCCATTGAAAACCAAATGCTTGCTACAGGATGCTGTGTCTACACTGCAGCTTGATCAAGAATCCAGGGTCAAGAATCCCGGAGCTGTTAACGTTAATGATGGTCTTCTTACTTTTCAGAGGCCAGCTAAAGGTACAGTTTTTCATCACCACTGCAGATGCATCAGGCCTTTGCGTGGTGGTCTCATTTACATGTGGTGGACATTAACAGCTGGACAGTGCAAAGCCAGAACATAGCTACTGGATCACAATAGTGAAGCACCACAAGTTTTATTTTTCAGTCATGCAAGATGATAAAATAAAAATCAATCCATTCATGCAGGTTTTACTCATCACTTTCCTATAAATCAGTAGCTAGGACCTCATCTAGTGTACTTTGCTATGTAAAATTAGATGACCAGCTGCTCTCAAGAACTGCAAGATCTTTTCTTAAACATACTTCTGTGGGAGGCTGGTTGACTTTTCTTCTCTCTGTCCAGTGGAAATTAGAACTCTGTTGAAAAAAAGTAGAGTCACAGTGGCACAAAACGGAGCTAAAAGTCAAGCTTAAAATTTTCTTCTCATTCTCTATGCTTACGTTGTGTTTGAGAATGTTCTGTTCTTTATTTTCTTCTTGTCTCAAAGTTGTTGCACTGTAAGGCCTACCCGAGGGCCAGGGAAACTCCACAGTGCATGAGAGCAGCTGTGTTTCAGGGATGCTGAAATGCCTTGTACTGCAGGCAGATACCTTCCTTACTAGTGAAATGCAGTCCCGTGAAGCCAGGGAACGCTCAGTTAGCAACAGCTGTGAGAACTGGGCATCCAGATTTCCTTGGTATCCGCAGATCTCTGCACAGATCATTGCGATTGATTAAACAGAAGGTAAACCAAGTTTATTTTTCACAGATGCCAGATGTTTCCTCTAATTCAGTGGGACTCGGCCTGGAATACCGAGGTGCCGTATATCAGTTTTTCCAGTCACTAATCACACTTGTGATCCAGTTCAGCAGTCTGGCTGATAAAATACTGCTAAATCCATTTTTTCATTAATCTTTTTTGAATTGAAAACTGCAGATTATGTCTTTTAAAGCACAACGAGCAGAGCCACGAACAGCTGGCAGCCTGTTGGCTAGATCCCTTCGGATAGTGTGGCAGATGTGCCTGGTGCCTGATGGGCTCAGCCTGCTCAGCACACTGCCAGGCTTTGGGAAACACCTTAGAGCAGTCCAGCCAAGCAAGGTGTGTGCATTGAGGTATTTGATTTTGGAGGAGGCCAAATGGCTGAGCTCTTCAGAAGGCTCGCTGAAATTCCCTGCCAACAAAAGATAGTGTGGCTAGAAAGGGCCTCTGATACTTATTAGAGAACAAAACCAAGAAGGATAAAGAAATTCCTTGGCATCTCAGCTCCTGCTTAATGTGGGCAAATTAGCCCACTTAAGTCAAGGTTTTCACTAGTGGGTGCAATCTCTGTACGTTCGTTCTTTTATGGTGCCGTTTGTAAGGCCTGATTTGCAGACGTCCTGAGTACTCGCAGCTGAAGCTTAAATCAAGGAGATGTGGGAGGTGGAATGTAATTGTAATTCTGCTCCTCTGTCTTCAGCTCTGTCGTGTTCTTAGCTGTGAGATGGTCCCTTCAAGAAGTGGCAGTGAATGCTGTCACTTAAGATACTCTGTGTCAATGAGACAAAGCCAATGGCTGGGTTGATGTCTACCATTTAGATAAGTTTTATGTATCTAAATCCAAACACACACTGCAGTATTGAGGCAAACTGAATCATATCATTCTTTGGAGTACATTAATGGTTAATCATTTCTGAGGGATAATACTTTAAAGAGTAAATCAGTAAAAAGATAGTTGTCTCTTCAGGTTCCCCTCATTAGAAGTAGTCAGTGTATTACTTTATGAAATGGAACTATACTTCTTTCTTGAGCAGAGTGTTTTGAAGTCTGAGGGATCTGCTTCTCCCTCAATATGATGTGAGAAACTGGGAAAGCAAGCCAAAATGAATTAAGAAAGGATAGTACAAACACCAGTCGCTCTGAGGTCACCCTGGAACACCACTTTGGCAGCTCTGTTTTCCAGTTTGAAGCAAGGAGGAGGCACAGTGATGTTCCAGTCAGCTGGAGAAAAGGCCACCTTTTCTATCTTAGCAGGAAAAAAAAAACAACTGTTGCCCATTCAAACTCTGTCTGCAAAGAGGTCACACAAGTGTTGGGTAAGTAACCAACGAATAAATTTGGAAGAGCAGGTACTGCTGAGATCTTTCTCTACCAGGCCGGTTGAAATACTACTGTTGCTTCTGAAATACTAGTACTGCTTCTGACTCATAGCGTGAACTCTGAGCATTGAAGGTAAATGAGAAACACATAGTAAGAAGAAAATGATACCTGCTGTGGATTTACGCTCTCCCTCACTGTTGCCATTGCTACAGAACATATTTATCGTTGCCTTGGCAGGGCACATTGCTAACTCCTTTCCCTCTTTAAACCAAATTCCCCCACAAACAATCATGTGTTTTAATGTTTTTGAGCTACGATAGGCCTGTGATGGGAGGATTTAATCCATTACAGCAGTGACAGTCTGCTGGGCTAAATGAAAGATGAATTTCCTCTGAGCATGTTGTGCAGTCAATGGGCAGATGAGTCACGTCTCGTCACCTGCCTTCCTGGAGAGGCACAGAGCCCTTATCTCCTTCATGTTTTAACACTTGCCTCTCTTGGTATGTGATGCAAGCCTTTAAAAACACATCCAGTATGTCTTCTCAGAGTGACTATATACTGATACATATTAAACCAATTATTAGTGTTGAATACACTGGTATTTTATTAAATTGGGTTTTATCTTTGTGAGTCTGATGCATTAAATGTGAATAGATGTTGCTGTCTTAAAACCCAGCTGAACAAAGCCTTACAAGTCACGGATTCTAGCAGCATGTTGATCAGGTCCTTGTTTGTGATCAGCATAAAGTGCTGGTGGTAGATATTCAGTTGCCAGACTCCATTGCCTCAGCTGAAACCAGATTACATCATGTTAGCACGGGGCAGGATTGAGTTTTTACTGGCAGCTGTCCCATAAATAGGGTTCTCCCGCGTGGCCCACGCAGACATGCTGGCGAGTCAACGGGAGGAAGAAAATGACAAGCTCAGCAATTTAATTGTATTTTTATATTATTTAATTCTACTTTTGTGATGGAAAAAAAATCGCTTCACCATAGTTCTCTTAATCCTCCTGCATGGCACTGTTGCTGGGGAAGGCACTTTGTTACCTACACATGGGAACTCAGTGCCAGATGAGACAGGTGAGGGTGTACAAGATGTCAGCACAGCCTTGACTAATATCAAACAGGACTTAAGTGGGACCCACGACCCTCTGGAGCTGGAGCCGAGACAGGATGTTCTGGACTGCCATCAGGTGGCTCTGCTTGGTGCCTGAATCACCCTGTTTGTCAATACTTGGGAAGGAGAGCCGTGAGTAATTATGTTCTGTTCTTACAAACATCGCTGGTTGTGTTACGATCTCTCTGACGGTCTGTCTCCTGCATGAGGAGGCAGTATGAGAGAAAGCAGTTGTTTTTCAATCCAATTTCCTTATAATGATTTTGCCTTCTATATCTTAAACGGTTACGCTATTAAATTGCATTTAATAGTCAGTTCCAATCCTTCAGGGTTACCTGGAATTCTTCCTACAGACAGCAGGATTTGTAACCGTTCAGGATCTTACAGCACTTAGAAGCACCAAGCTGTGGTTCGTGACCTTTTCGTAGTGTGTGGTGTTGCTGGAGGTGGTTGGCGATGCTCTAGCAGGTACGGCCTGTGGTTGCTGCCACTGGTTCCTCACCCTCGCCTTGATTACTTGCTACTGATGTAGCCTCCTCCTCGCCTCATCCCCTTCCTTTCAGGTCCTTGTTGCCTACTGTCTCTGCAGCTCAGGACTGTCACTGCCTGGTCCTGCAGTGCCAGCGGGGTCCTCCTTAATACTCCCCTGGGAGTGTTACCCACGTTATTTAGAGCACTTCTGGGGCTGATACTCAGTTCCTAAGCTTGTAAAACAACCTGTAATATAATAAGAATCACTTGATGCGTAAACATCTTACAAAACCAGCCTTGAGTTCCTTCCCAGCATTATGAAAACATCAGACATGACACAAAAAATGTGGCAGGAGACAAACTGAAAAAGATAACATGTGCCGTTTGTATCAACTACTCTGCTAACACATTCTTGTGCTGCCAGCTAGTCTTATTCCAGTTTATGTGCTGTTTTTAGTTTTAAATAACTAGCAAGCAGAAAAAAACCACAACGCTGTATGGCTGAGTTTGCTTGTTGCTCATGTTGTTCTCAGGACAGTTGTCTGAACGTCACGATTCTTGTAAAATATGTACATTAATGTGTTAAATATCGTAATTAGACGTGTACCACTATTATAAAACTAAGTGAACTAAAGCCCAAAGGCAAAGCAAAGTCAGTATAAGCAGAACTGAAACTTCTAATTAATGGATTCAATGTGAACAGATCTCCCAAGTGAAGACATATAACATCACGTTCTAGAGGGAATGTATTTATTGATGGGGAGATGAGGTAAACAGAGTATTAAGTGCTCAGTATTTCATGTGAATGAGGCAATAGCTTCATTAATAATGAATGCTAATTATGTCATCTCCCATAGGTATCTGATATTCCCTGGCTTATCAATACTTTCCTTCCTGTTAGGCAGAAGAATGTTAATAGTTCCAAGGGATAACATTGTCCTTTACTGAGTAAAGAGCACAGCCATTTTAGAAAAGACAATCAAAATATGTCTATCAAATATGATTCTTCTGAACAAATATGCGGTATTACAATTGCTCACGATAATTTGTGCAATATAGACCATATGCCTATTGCACAATATTGTAAATATCGTCGCATGAATAAAATATATTCCCGCAATGCAATTTAGGAAGAGATAACCTTTGGAGCAATGACATTTCAATCAGTAACATTTCGTAATTTGAACTCAGTAGTCATGAGGCAGTTACAATAGGATTATGTGAAAAGGCAAGCGAAGCGTAAGAAGTCCCCAGCAGAGAAGCTCATACAAGCAAAATCTACATGACTGCAGTTGCTCACAGTGTTTGGCACATTCTGACTAGCATGTACCAGGTCCCAAATCACCCCGTTGGCACTGTCAACAACATAATTCCGTACTTATTGGCAATTGGAAGGGGTCAAGGGCAGTGGAAGCTGCAAATTCCCAGGTAGAGTTACCTTCCATGTTCAGTGGCATCCTTATGTTGCTCGTCTTCACTGCCGGATACCAGGTGAGCACACCACCTATTTCCAGAAGTGTCACTGGCCCTTGTCCTGAAGTGTTCTCCATCTCCATTCAGTGTCCTTTATTTGCAAGGCACCTACTTCCATTGTTCATCCATCTAAGCAAAATGCCCCACAGAAGAGTAACAACACCTTCGTGCCCTCAGCATGAGAGCGATGAGTCAGCTGCTCACACAGCTGCATCTGCTGCTCTGCTTCCAGCCCGGCTTGGTGGTCTGGAGGCAAGGATCGAGGTCAAGGAAGCTTCACTCCCACTGTGTACTACTGAAGGCCAGCAGCTTTCCCCCATTCCTCCCCTCCATGGACATGTGGAGGCGTAAGAGTGCCTGTCTTTGCGTGGAAGGTGTAAGTGGTGTCCGCACACCAGAGCTGTGTTTTTTGAAGAGGTTCTTGCAGGTCACGGACTGACCTCAGAAGGCCAGCTGCTAGGAGAGACAGCCACCCACTAACAGCTCCAAAATCCTACAGGGTGAGCGCCCTGCAGTGGAGAGGAACCCAGAGCAACGTGAGATGCCGGTTGACACAGCCCCTCGCACATCAGTGTCAGCATTAAGTGATGTGCTTCGGCACAGCCCGTGGAGCTGGACCAACATTGTCCTGCCAAGGAAGCCGACGTGCGCAGAGCCTCTGCTCTGAGGATCATGGCAGTACAGCCTCGCTGCAGCTGGTGCTCTTCTCTCAAAGTCATAAATACTGGATTTACACAAGCAGGCTCAGCTTTCAGTCTTAGCAACACCTAGAGATAATTATGCCGATGGGAAAACTCAAAAATATTAAACATGAAGGCTAAAAACTAGAAGGTAAATAAAAAGTTAAATAAATTCTTGCACCAGAGGAAACGCTGAGAGTCACCTAGTCTATGTTTGTAGCCAGAGGTAGGATAAGCTACACCTAAACTTTGGCAAGTTAACATATTTTTTTTGGTAAAAAATATTTTGTATAGTATTTGGCTTACAATTTCTGAATACTTATGATTGACAGCTCTGCTCTACTATATAGCTAGTGATCAGCAACATCACTGAAAAGTCTTTTCCTTCTTTAAATAAATAGCAAAGATCCAAGCCAAAATTTTAAATATACCATAAAATCTTAGGAAGATTGAAAACTTTAAAATCACTGCTGGGTCATTCCAATTCCTGTAAGAATTGTAAGGAGTGTTTCCAATGACTTTAGCAGGATCATTTTCTAATGCCTTTCACTGGATTCAGCTCAGCAGCATATAGTTATGAGTCCATTATCCAGTTACCAACGTTCAGAACTAAGTAGCCTTCTAGTCTTTGGCAGTAAACCTTTTATTCCGGCAAACTGGAATTAAAACACAACATTCTCTCAGTGAACATAGAGAAAATATAAGGGATTTTTTTTTTTACTACTTTAGTGATTTAAAAATGTAAGTTAAATTTCTCACAAGTTTAAAAGTTCCATCTCTAATTACCTCTAAGAGGTGTCACTGAACAGATGATATAATCTTCTGTATTTGTATCTGAAATGATGTTGTTTCGTTAAGTGCTATCTTGATTTAATCAGCCGTTCCTGTAATTACATTGTGGTTCTCCCATTAGTATTTTTCCAGTCTCATTGAGGGGTGTACACCTCCACTATTTGCATTTTTATAGGCTTAAGTTTGACGGGCAAACTTCAGGTTGGTTGGATTTTTTTATTTTTTATTTTTTTAGCTTAACTTGAAAATAGCGTGTTAGCCACAAGAAAAGAGGTAGAAAAGTTCCAGCATCTATTTTCAGACACTTTTAATCCGTTCTGAAGATCCTTGAGCAACATGAAATTTTACATTTTAAAGCTAAAGCTTTAAATTTTTTTATATTAATTCTAAAACACTTGAAGTAGAAAACTATAATTTTTGCAGGGGATATTGTTGCATGCAGAACAAATGCATATCCCAGAAATGCTTTAGTCTCAGATTTGTTGCCATGGCCTTTGGAGGCTATTCTGTAAGACCCCCGTAATAGCGTACCTGCTGCAAGCCACGAGCCTGTCAAAATGGAGAGGTTTGCTTTATTCTCAGATAATTTGGATTAACAGCCCCAATCTTAAAGGGAAAGTGAGCCAATGTATACAACCCTCTCCCCCTCAAGTTCTCTGTGAAGATCATGAGGATAATGAAACTTGAACAACACCTTGGATGTACACTGTTCCTTATGTCTGACTGTATTCTCTCTCATCTGTTTGGTTGGATTTTAGCACACACATTGCTAAATTGTGTTGTGTGGCACCTTGAGCCTGGCTACAGCTTCGAAGGGCAGGCTTGGAGCTCTGTGGTGCCGTTTACATGCAGAACAATAAGAAACTACTCTGAGTAAAAATGAGGGAGGTTCTAGGTCACATAACACTTAAATAGGGTATATAAAGGAAAAGTGATGGAAGAATGGGGTGATAGGGGCACGTTTCTAGTAAATATTTGTCTGCACACACTACGCATTTGCAAGTCCAGTAAACTAGACTTAGAAGAAGCCTTTCCTCTCCTTTTTAGAGGAATGGCATCAAACATCACAGACGTGCTCTGATAAGCAATGTATTCACTTTTCCCTTTTTCCACACAGCACATGAAATAAATTAAGTGATAACCAGCAGCTGGGGAGAAGGGTGAGCGAGCCCTTTGGAGTGAAAGTCGATACTGAACCAGCAGAGGGAGCTCCACAATTCGAATTCTTTCTTTTTGCAGAGGACAAGGGCCTTGGGAGATGGATGTTGTGAGAAATCCTCGCTGGCCACTGAACACCCTGGCCGCCTGTGCTGCTTCTTCCCAGGTCCCAGGAATCGCAACAGCAACATGACATCACGTTTCTTTGGGTAGGAGTGCTCTTCTGACATGCCTATCGTGTAATTTAAAAGGTCTCCCTAGTCCGACTGTTTGCTGAAGAACTAATCCTGGTATAACTGTAAGATCTTCTACATATAAAATGATGCGCTAAGCTTTTTTTAATATACTGTGCAGCTGCACTGTTGCCCTTGTTACCTGAATCCCTTGCTCTTAACAAAGACGCCACAATGAAGAGCCAGACTGCGACATTAAATGGTCTCTTCCAAGCTAAGACGTATGATATCTCAACAAAGTGCCCGGCTTGGGTCACAACATGTTCTATTATTTTTAGAATTAGTTCCAATGCGATGGGTGCCAGGACACTGAAGGGACATGGAACTTAGGGTCAGCTACGGAGCGCTTTCTTCATGAGCAGGCCAGCTTTGAACAATGTGCCTCCACAGTCCTCCCTGGCAGGGACTCGCAGACTTGGACCCTTTGGGCGTTTCACTTTCCTCAGCTCAGGGGTCCTGAAAACCAGCACGGTTGCGGAATGAGCTGCTCAGTCTCTCTGGATCACTTTGCTAAAAGTAGTCATGGACTGCTTCTGCCTCTAATTCCTTCTCTCTACACAAGGAGCTAGAAAGAAATTAAATACCCTCTTAGCGCAACGTATTACCAGGGAGAGCCGCACAACTGCAAGTTTCTTGTCATTAGTGTTGAATGCAGGGATGGCTTCAGTATCTCTCGTCCTTTCCTCAATAACACACTTATGCATTAGCATAAGTATTAAGCTGATTAGCATTGGCTTAATTGGTAGCAAACCAGGTTTGAGCTGAATGCGCTTGAAAACTCTTGCTTCTTGAGTACTGTTGTGAGAGGCTCTCTCTGTGAAACAGGGAAAAGTGTTTTATTCTCATTCTCTTTTACTGTAGCAATGCCCGAATCTTTCTGAATTATAAACAAGCAAACAGCTTTGATCAGTACTATAACACCAGCGATTACCATTATCTGCTAAGGAGACCTTTTGGAGATTGTGGTCTCTTCAGTTTCCCTGCTCTTTAGAGTGACTTTGCCAACTTCCCTGCATCACATGCATTTACTAACTCCCTTTTTCTGAAGTAAGACAATAGTAACATGCTTTCCAGAACTGGCCACGTTTGCATTTCTTTACTCCTGGTTTATGATGAAGTGTCTCCAATTCCCCAGCTTTCTCCAGTGGCCCATGAATGTTTTGGCTAAGGAGACTGTTACTTAAACCTAGTGCTTCTCTGCCTTTTAAACACTTGTTTGGTGGGTGATTAAAACTCCCCAGAATGCAGCCACTTTGCTCCTGCCCTCACCCATCCAACTCACCTGGTGCTGATGACAGCCAGCTTGTCAGTAACACCAGGCTCGCACCTCTGGGATTTGGGGATAGAATTATCGAGGCTTTTATCATGCACTGATGTTAGGCTTAAATTGAAATTCCCGCATCTATCTGTGACAGTCCTTGTCTGCTTTTCACAAAAGTCTGCAGTTTCTTAACCAGTAGGCTTTCACAGCCTTGGCTGTGAATTAAACAAACATTAGCCTGCCTTGGGGCAGAACAGTGATCACTCTTGTGATTCCCTTCTTCTGGTACTGTGATATGTACAGAAAGCATACATTTCACAGAGCTGTATAAATACAGAGCTAAGCCAGCGCAGAAATAACCACAAGCCTCTCTCATTGTGCTGCGCATTTGCCAGCAATGTGCCTCACATAAAGTAAAGACGTGGACGTTGTGAGAATCCAGTCGCAGATTTTAAATGGTTCATTGATCATACACTGAAAAAAAACACTCTAAGTCAAGGTATTCTGCTTCTGTTCACTGTTTGGGACTCAAGATAGCATGGTTACTTTTGAGGATGTTAATAAAATAAAGTCCTTTAAAATTATGTTTCCAAAAGGCTTAGTTATTAGAAGAAGCTAACATTGATAAATGATAGATTTATTCACTCAAGACTCTAATTTTAAAAGATGAATTCTAGAGAACACCTTATGTGATTTGTTAAGAAACTTCAGGGCTTTAATTGAGACATAATACAGCTGCTTTTAAAAAAATAATCCAGATACAATAGCTATTCTTACTCCTAATATGCTCAACTTGTATCAGTTAACCTTAAATTAAGTAAAAACATTTGCTTCACGAACCCAGGATTCCTAAACTTATATTGCTGGCAGACTCTTTGTCCATTTTCATTCTACCTCTTCATCCAAACTATCACTGTCGGAGCCTCTTAACTGTTGTATTTGAGATGTCTAAAGTACGCAAACAATATAAGAACTATCTGGTTCCTATTACTGTCACAGAACAGCCACCCTCCCTAGGCTGGGAAGTGTTTGTGATGCCAAAAAGCTAATTAGGTCAGTGTGTCAGTTTAAATTGTGCAGGAGATGCACATTAAATGTTTACTAAATTTAGCTTTCTGTTTCTGGATCTGGAACGTCTGTTTTCCAGGATGGAGCAGGAGCAGAGATGCAGGGCTTTAAATTAATCAAAACCAGTATAGTTAAATGCATATAGAAAATGAAGTGGCAGTCAGACTTACAGTAATTATTGCATTATCTAAATTATAAGACCGAGCCAAAGCTGAAAAAAGAGAGGGCTTTCAGAAAGTACATCCTGCAAGCCCTGAGATGACTTGTTCTGGCTGCAGTTTGGTGCAACTGCCTAGATAAATCATCAAAAAGGTGATGGGCAGGAACATTTTTGAAAAGCATGCAACACAAAGTTGCAGATGTGAATTAGGTACCTACAGCTGTGTTTAAATTTTGGGACATGGGAGCACTGTCTGGGTCCTGGGTCTAGACGCATGCCCCAAAGGCATCTCATCTTTGTTCTGATTAGACTTCAACATGCACCGCCCTCTCCTGAGGCCATATGCTTACTGCCGTGGAAGAAATCTGGGTGCACACCCCAGAAGGCAGCACTGCGAGATCCTGGCAGGAAGTCAGCGGTGAAATCAGGACAGCAGGATATGCTGGAGAGCGTACCAGCCCAGAGCCTAGATACATCCTCTTTGCCATAGGGATTTTTAGGTTTTTAGGTTATTGGTATGAGCACAGGGCACCAGCTCACCTTTCTGCCAAAAGGCGGACAGAAGAGTTATGTGCTGTTTTTGCAACATAGGGATTAAAGCGCTCCCTCATAACGTGAGATTTTGGTTAATGATATTCATCCTTAAGATGGTTCTTATTCTTATACAATCACTGGCAAATCCACCATAATTTACTGCTTTGGGGAGAGGGAAGTTTGACACTTAACAGTGACACGCTTTTCCTCCTTGGTCTTTCTGGTTCATGAAATTGTAAGGGGAGGCCATAGGCACCCTGTTTCCTTCACTGCAACCCTTAATATCATGGGATGCAAAAAGTTCATGCCTTCACTTTTGGGTCAGGTTGCAGAACATTCTGGTGACAAAGCTGGTGATTTGAGACAATTCCTGGGAGAAGAGTGGAGAACTTGTGATAAATGGACTAACAAGGAAAAGTACCTCAAAACCAGCTAAGTTTAGTTTTAAAGCTTGACAGAATGATTAAGAAGACCAGTTGATACACTTTTCCTGCACTAAATGAATAGATTTATTTTCTGGTACTAAAAATTGTATATGTGCTTATTTTTAGATGGCATTGTGTAGCTTATGCTCACTCAAACAATAAGCACTGGGGAGTTGATGTAAAAATACGGCTGGAGTAAAAATAGATGTTTGCTCTATATTCTTTCAGCTTCTTGGACTGGATGTTTCTTAAAGTATCTGTGTGAAAACAAACACTGTCAAAATGTAGAGGGCAAGTATCGTCTCTGTTCCATGTAACCTAATAACCTGCCCAAGACAAACTCTGTTTTATGTTCTTCCAAAACATATTCCAGACTGTGTAGTCACTCGAGACTTGTAATCAAACAGAAGCTGCTGAACTATCAGCAGCCAAAGTCTACTAACTAAAAGAGCTGTTGTCATATACATTGTCACAGTCGTTCTGTATAATCCTTATTTCTGTTAGTCAATAGCTAGTGTGCAAGTAGGCACCCTTTTCCTCCAAGTGTCTATAAAGCAGAAAGGGAACTCAGTAATGGTAAGAAGAAAATCAACTTTAATTGTTTTTATCTAATATGACTACTAAGAACGTACCTCTGAGGCATGGTAACCATAATATCTACCATTGAACTGTGCAATCTCCATTTGCCTCGATTTATCTGTTATGAATTTGCACAGATAACAGCATCAGCAGAACTTGAAAATGAGGCATCCTTCCTGTGTCATGGCAGCTCTGATGAGATAGTAGCTGTTAAGAATCTCCCTCCACCTCCAACTTTTTTTTTTTTTAAAAAGTGCCAAAAGCAAAGGAGAATAATATATACCCACAAACTAGCTATGGGATAGGTTTAAAGGCTGGGCCGGGCCGTATCAATTTCCTGTACTGTCCCACCCACAGGCTTGATTGAACAGGGCAAAGTAAGCACCAAAGCCAGATGCAATGTGAATGGTTATGCAACAAATGAAGAGGCAGCAACAGCAAAAAAACGTAGTTTCCAAGCAAATCTCTGAACCAAGTTTGTATGTTGGAAATTAAACTAGGAGATCAGAAGAAAACTCTTTGAGAACAGTGGTCAGGGGGTGCTCCTGGCTGTAGAGCAGCGCTCAAGCTGCCCAGGCAGCTGCTGACAACTGCAGCCACCAGCTGAATCCAAGAGGCTCCCTACCATGGACCCAGCTCAGCAGCCATGAAAATAATACCCTAAAGACATGAAGCAATTGTTGGTCAGTAAGCCATCAAACTCCAGGCAGAATAGGTACTGAATAAAGAGAAGTAATCTCTTCTCCTTTGGCCCCGTCCATCCATCCTGTTCTCCCTATTAGATCTCTCACTTCTCCTGTACCATGGTATTTTTAATAGTTATGTATCTCATTTGCATTTTATACTTAAAATAAAGAGGGAGGAAGGATGAGAGGATAAAATTCTTAGAATTAATGGCTGTTGACCCCTAACCTTAAACAGTGATGTTACCCTTCTGCTAGTTCCTCCTCTGTCAAGTAACTGTACCCAGGAAATGAATATTAGTTTCTTAACAGCTGTCCTGGAAACTACATCCCTATTACTACTCTTTTTGAACACAGTAAACTAAATAAAGTTAAATGAAGTTATCAGACATGATCTCATATTGAAAGAACTGATGTCACTAAAATAACATTCTAAATTCAACAGCCTAATGTGATTATTAAAGAGGAATGTGGTCTGTTTAGTACTGTACTGATCTAAGCAAGTCTCTTTATTTGCAGCAATGGTACTCCTGCTGGCATCGGGTTAGCCCTGCTGATATCATTGCATCTTGGACAATATTTACAATATAGCAGTGGATAATTGTAATGGCCAGGGTTTATCATATAGAGCTTAAGATTTTCGGTAAAGTATTTAAACCTAACAAAAGGAGAGCTTGCACTTACGGGATTGAAAGATGAAAAGTAACAAGAAGCCGGAAAGATCAGACAGGCATCTTTTGCCTTTCTAGGAAAAAGATAAAAAGTGACTTCTAATGTTCCTTTCTGTGTAGGCTGATGCTGGGGGTGAGGGGAAGTTCTCAGAAAAGAAAATGTCAGACATGGTTGTACTCTTCCTTTGTCCCTAGTACAGTGACCTTCTTCTCCCCAGCCTGTGATGTTGAGCCGTCATGCCTCCTTTGCTCTTCTACCACTTATTCCTTCTCAGTGGCCCCATTCCTTCTCATTTTTCACTTTCTTCAGTGCTGACCTCACAACCTCAATCTCTTATTTTTATATAGCTCTTTTCACTGGCATATCTGTCTCCTGAAAGCACCCACACACCCACCCACACACAGATCCCAAAGAACGCGCTTCCACTTGTGTTTTCTACCATGAGTTTATAGCCAACATGTATGAACACAACGCATACAAATATATGTATATAAATGGCCCTATATGCAACTTGTGAATGCTGGGCATGGAACTAGGAACACATCTTTTTTTTTTTAAAATATCTCTGTGAAGGCATGTGTATCCAGGCTTGCCAATAAGCTGTGCCAAGTATGCTCCACGTAGGCAGTCACTGAACTAAATGATGGTACTATGAGCAGGAGAGCTGATACACTGGAGTAGCTGAAGCCAGCAGCCTTGCCTGTTTGAAGGTGAAAAGCTTGAAGAATAAAGGAGCAGAGGTGATAAAAACTGACAAAAGACTTGCTTGAGGAAGTTATTTTATGGTTGTTGGAGAAAGAAATTTCCTTCTAAAGCATGCTTCATCCCATCCTCAGGTGGCTGTTTAGAGCAGCACCCTGCATGAGCTGACACTCTTCTGGTGTGCCCCAAGCTCTCTTCACAAAGTGTCAGTCGTGCAGGGCACCAAGAACTAAACTAGGCATTTGGGGCAGTGCCCAATTACACTTACAGATACATTATAGGTGCAAATTTATCATAACTGAGTCGGCTCTGCTGCATGTGTCATGAGTAATACGGTATTTGGCACTACTCTTAAGGCCTGTTCCTGCAGCAGCATTGCTGAGAATGCCCTCTTTTATTTTTTAAACAGTAATTTATTAACAGATGATTTGGTAAGGAAAAAAAAAAAGAGAAAAGGGAGAAAAATAAAAAAGCCTTATCCATGTAGATATGGATTTTCACGCTCGAAAAAGAGAGGAAAAATAGCAAAAGAAATCCCATTGGTAGTACAGGCAATCTTTGAACCCCAATGGTGATTTTTCTAGAGTTGTAGAGCCAGGGGTACTGCCTTACATTCATTTGTTCTTCATTTGTAGGGTAAAAAAGTATCTTCCTTGCTGTAACGTGTGCGTGTGAAATATGCAGCTAATTACTGAAAAGGCTGTGTGTTTTTTAAAGTTTCCTTTAAGTAACTTTGTAACACTTTGTAAATGAGTGTACGGAAAGCAAAACTAAAAGTAAATGCATCCAGCAGAGGGAGCTCCAAAATCTGCTGTTTTTTTTTTTTTGGGGGGGGGGGGGTGACAGATGGCTCTTTGCTTTGAAATAGATGATCTCTGGTAGAATACTGGTTGCTAACATATAAATCCTTTGATGATTTTCATCCCCTTCTGTTAGGAATTCCCATCTTTCATTGCTCACAATCCTCAACACTAAAGTCATACCAGAATTTTTTCTGTGCATGGGAGTATTTTTAAGGCTTTCCTCACATTCTAAACCAATTTTTATACATTTAAATTAATTTAAACTTAAATTTTAAGGCAGCATATAGCATTTTTTTTCAGAGCATTTATTTAAAATACTTCTGTTCATCTTTATTAGAAAAAAAAAACATAACATAGGAATTAGTGAAAACTATCTTCACTCAGCAAATGAGCAAAGATATTTCCATTATATGAAATCTATATATGTGAATGTCAATATGCTTTATCTCGTGGTCAAATCAGCCAGTCTGAGATGAGGCAGATAGATGGCAACTGATATGAGTTTTAAGCTCTCACCTTTCTCTACCATCAACACCTCTCTTCCCTAATTTTTCAGATTCATCAAAGAATGGTTGCAGATCCTGAGACCACTTTGTTGCCTCAGATAATATGTTAATTACTTATCTAATAGATATTCATCTGATTTGAAGTATGAATGGTAATCTCCATATGCCCTTAATTAATATGACATCTAGTCAAATAAGCATGATATAAACATAGACAAATAAATGACTTACAGTAAGTATGCTCTATTTTAGTTAACTTGAAAAAAAAAAAAAGTCTGTCTCTTGTTCAGAGTACTTAAACTTTTTTCTCTATAGAGAAGCAGATCCTAACCTTCACAGGCCCAGTGGCAGAAATGTAGAGCAAGTGAAGTATGTAAAGAAATACCATGCTAGCTCTCCCTTTTGGCCTCTTTTCAATTTTTAAAAATTTCCTAAGGTTCTTGAGCCTCAGTAACTTGTAACAAACCATGTCTGCTGCCCTTGACTTTTATTCTTACAATGAAGACAGAAAACATATGGCATTTAGCTCCTGGTCATGTCATGCCACTAAAATTTCCAGTCTGTTGAGGCTTTTTATCTTTCTCTGGCTTAGAGGAGGAAGAGACATGATGGGTGCAAGCTGAAGAGGAATAACTGTACAGTTCTTTAGCAGCTGCTGTGTGTACATGAGGCATCCATAGGGTTGTGTGTGGGATGAAGGTCCATCTGAAACACTGTGTAGCATTGCCCTTGATGCAGCTCCTTGTTCTGCCAAAGAATTAATGTCATGATGTACTCCTTCTCATCTCAGCAGCCCCCAGATGCAGAAGAGAGCGTTGTTCATTTTGCAGACAAGAAAGTGGTAAATGTTTGCTTGCTGCTGGCTGCTTGACTTGTGTACTCTGCTCTATGGATAAAAGAGAGCTGGAAGCCATTTGTGCAGTTCAGAGCTTCCTGTAACCAACTTCTGGGTATGTTGTGGCTGTGTTGGGCTCAAATAATCAGAAATCAGAATCTGGCTCCACAATCTGTTTTCTTCCTCTCTTCCCTCCTCTTTTTGATCTGCTTCCAAGACCTTCCTGTGGAGTCAGCGATGATGGCTGGGCATTCTGGATGTCTGAAAAGCCAGTGACTAATTTAGGTGCAAAAATAGTGCTTGAAGCTTATTTTTGGAGAAGTTTACTGATGTCTGATATAGTTTACTGTATACAAATATTGAAACACTATTTGTCATACTGCAAAGAATAGTTACTAAACAGGTTCATATTTATTTGTGCATTTTGAATGCGCTGAAGTTTTGTCACAAGCTATTGCTTCTAAATACAGTGCTTTCCCAAGTCAGCCAACCTCACAGAGGTTGGAGAAGAAAAACTTCCATTTGATACCATCAGCCCAAAGGCTCCTCTCTCTCTGACTCGGTGCCAAGCAGAGCTGGGAGATCAAATTAATTCCTGGAAGTCCTCATGCTCTCAAACCACAGCTGAATTTACTCTTCAAGTACTTTTATAGAAGGCTAATTTCAGGGATCCTGAGGAATATTCTCTTTCTTAAGAATTAAAGTGTTTTTAAAACACGTTTTTCTGTAATATTTACCTCTCTCCTGCTTCCACCATGCACAGTATAGCGTCAGTCAAAGATCAGTGCTCTTTTCCAGCAGCTCAGAGCTTTGCACCTGATGCCCTCTCTTCCTTGATTTGTAGATGTGTAACAACCAGTGTTGTTACTTTCCAGCACACTGTCTGAAATACATACTTTATTCAAGCTATATCCAACAAGCTTGCCCTCTGAGCATGAAATCTGAGAGAGAAACAAACAGAAGAAATCCAGCTTTTGATCTGGCTTCTCATCTTCTACGCTCCCACGGCCTGACCTCAGCGTGTGACAGATGCGGTGTAACGTGCAGCCTGTGCTCGTGCACGCAGCATGGAGCCATCTGTCTCCAACAGCCACCGCGCTGCCGAGCGCAGCCCCAGCCTGCTCTCCACCTCGAGCACCTTGTCCTTGCTGGGTCCCGACGGCTGCTGCTGCCCTGGGCAAGGTGCCGCCATTGCCCCCACCTCAGCCTTGTCTGAGTAAGAGGGGCAGTTGGCAGGTGCTATGGAAACGCTGGGAGGACTTGACTCATTTTCCTGCACAAAGGAGAATGCCTCAATCATTTTAACCAAATCACTTTGCTTATCGATCTCCAGCATCCTTTCCCAATACAGAAGATCCTCTGTGTGTTTTGACCCCTGAGGATGACGGAAGGCTGTGCAGCCCCCTTGCCTATTGCCCATCAGCCAAGATGGCCACCATGTCGTGCCAGCACCCATCTGGCCCACACAAAATGGCCGCCCCACGGTGCCGCAGTGCCCAGCAGTGAGCCTCCTCCCCACAAAGGTGGCTGCCGTCTCCCTGCAGAGCAGCCAAACGGCATGTGTGAGGCTACGGGCTGTCAGCTGGAGGAGGGCTGGCAGGGATGTGGGGTGTGAGGAGCAAAGGAAACATCGTGCACGGTGGGGAGGAGGAGGAGGAAGAGAAGGAGGCCAAGTGCCGAGAGGATGTCAGGGATGGCCTAAGCAGGTGTGGAGGTGAGTGCTGGGTCATGCTAGCGAACAGAGATACCTGTGTCAGGAATTGGTATCTGTAGGTTATCAGGGCTACAGGAAATTTAATTCCAATTGATGTTGGTGCTCTATGTGCATGAGAAGGATTCTTTTCTGTTTTTTTTTTAACTCCTCCTCACATGCAGACCCTTTTACTCTGGATCTGTGTGACTCAAAAGCTTTCAGCAATCCACAAACCATTGTGCTAATGTGCATCAGATCTCTCAATGGAGGAGTGGTTGCACTTCCTGAGGGAATACAGGTTATGCCTGTGGCCTTGGTACTGCTATTGTCAAATCCTAATTGAATTGTACATCTCTTTCCAATGGAAATCAAAAAGTAGATTTAAAACTGAGCTGCTCCTTAATAAATGCAATCTGACAAATAGTTTTTCTATTCTTGTTCTCTATCTTTTTAAGCATTAAGTCAAAGAAGCTCAAAGCTTCACACATGAGGTTTTCAAAGTGTGCATGTCAATAGTTCAGCCTCTGAGGCCATTTTCTTTGTATTGAAGCTCTTTTTAACTCAGTGAGTTTTGGATCCAGTCTGAAATACATATGTTAGCAATAAAACCAGGGGAATAAGAAAAGTGTGTTTTATACATACTTATTTCTGGTCTGGAGAAGCACAGAAAGCTGAAAATTAAGAAATATTTCATGTGTTGTTCTATTGCTTGTTTTGGTTTGTGTATATCTTTTTATGCATTATAGGACTCTGCTGTCACAGCTGGTAATAAAAAAAAACACATGCACAACAACTTCAGAGCATTTGTCCTCAAGATTACAAGCAGCATTACCAAATATTGTGGAGAGAGAATCTGTCCCATGTTAAACAAAATGTTATTGGCACTTTTTTTTCCATCAAAAATCCAAAACACGACAACATATGAGCCTCTACAAAGACAATTAACTCTCCCAGCCAGGGACATAAGCTTCTATGGAACTCTTAAGTTCCTTGGTAGTGCTGTATTTATGTTCAGTCAGGCTGGTAAAGGTATTCTCCAGGTAGAAATAGCAAGTCTGCAGACAACAATGCAGACGTCATGGTTTGCTCTTGTTGCTTGCCGCAGCTTTACCAAAAATCAGGCTAGTCTGTTAAATAGTTTATACTAGTACAACACCATTCTCTACTCGCTTGTCTTTCCCAACTGATATTCCTGCTTTGTGAATTCTGGCCTCCCTATAGCTATGCTAATAGGATAGCTTCACTCTCCTTTCAGGGCCTTATAGGGCATGAATATCTGAGATGCTGTCGACTGGCGGTTTACTTTTTAGGAGAGAGATGTCCAACAGGTACTGTTTGGCAGAGAAGTGTTTCCTTCTCTGTTCTGGACTCCGCATCCTGTCACATGGGTATGGCCCTTGCTGGAGGCCTCAGCAGTGATAAAAGAAGTTTAAGACAGGGTTTTTCAGCCTTGCCTAGCCATGCTTCTTGGCACACATCCCTGCTTCCTGGGGGAGAGCAGCCAGCTGGATGCTCCACAAAAGCACCACTTCCAGCGAGGGTTATAGGAGCGTCAAAGAGAAGGATAGCTGTTAATGGAAGAGACTGATGAAAAAAAGACCCAACTTCCTGTACACTTTCTTTTCATTTTTTAACTCCTTGCAGTTATACAGATTCTGGGGAGAATGAAGGGATGTGGAATGACCAGGACAAATATGCCTAAAAATATCATGATATATGATCTGACAGAAGGCCTACCCAGCCCAGGTTTTGAATATCACTGAGCTGAACAAGGCTATTACAACATGAGTAGATGCTGCAGGAAACTGGCAAAAAAAAGGAGGAGGGGAAAATGTGTCAGCACATCAAGGCCAAGGAAATCTGTGAGGCAGTAGTGAGAGGTCTTAGTGCAAGTGCTTGTTCTGGCATAGAGAGACAGAGGCTAAGGTGGTGTGGGAGGAGTGGAAAAGGGCAGGACCCCACAATGGATGCTACTTAGTCCAGGAGAGAGACCTGCTATGGCAGGGAGTGAATAAACTGGGGGTATTTCTCAGGAGAGAAGCAGATGAGATGTTCGTGAGTTCTCAAACCACGGACAGGACCAAGTGTGAATGCTGCAGCAAAGGCTCCCACAGATGCTGAGTATGCCAAAGAGCCATGAGGAAATGCAGGAGAAGGTCAGAAAGGATGCGCCGAGCAACCCTGACATGGTGGCAGCCAGCTCCAAGGAGCTCCAGGGCACACCTGGAGCTGAAGCCTGCTGGTGGCAGAGATTTGTGTGGTGGAGTCCATGTCACGTGTAAGTTCCTGCTAATTGTGTAATTATTTATTTAGTAAAAATAGGTAGCTTGGTAAAAAGGGAAGAAATAGCTGCTGAGGGAAGGGCATGGCAACAGGTGTGACAGTTCTTGCTAATGCTCCCCCAGACTCCTTGTATACTTGATAACTTGTTGATTTTCTGCCCATTAACTTGTTCTTGAGCATGTGTAGATGCAAAAAGAGGGAAGGGCACACAACTGTAATGTGGAACTGGTGGTAGGAAGAGTTAGGGATGACTCCAGGAGCAGGATGTGAAGGTGATTAACGTGATGAGATATGAGTAGCTGGGAGCCCTTGTCACCAGCAGCAACACCCAAAGCGCACCATGTGCTGGCTGAGGAGGTCTTCCAGGGAGAGCCCTTGTGAAAGATGCGTGGACATTAAAAAGGAGACGCTCTAATTGTCTTGCACTCATGAGCAGCTGTGATGTGTGGGTGGAGAAGATCTAACACTAGACGGTACACCAAACACATCAACTTGCTCCGGTTTAAATGCCATCATTTGGTGCTTACCTCAGTGTTTCGGAGGCGTGGGCTGACTCAAATTGACAATAATCGCCTGAAAAGTCAGACTACAGTAGAAACGAAACAGCAGTTGGCTGCTTTTCATTTCTTTGCCTAAGCAGAGTGATTTATTTATTTATTTATTCATTTATTTTGGAGGGAGGGATTCAGAATTTCTAGCCCCCTACACTTGTAATGTTGGTGGGAATGAATAATTAGATAATTAGATAATACTCATTTTAAAACCGTAGACGTGCTTTTGGCAATGATATGTTTTGAAAGCATTTTTTAATTTGAACTCAGTGTTGGCCTTGTTAACCACTGCCTTTTAGAAATCCCTTGCATTTGGAATCTCTGCAAGAAATATAATTGCTCTTGTGATTAAGTGAAGCCTTGGAGCACGGATAAAAAAACATGATGTGTGGAAAAAAATTCTACCTAACATCTTTTGGCATTTATTTGTAGTGGCATAATGACCATCTGCTTCCCAGAACCTGGAAAAAAAAAAAAAAAGAAAAAAAGATTTCTGTGCACCTGTTTTTATTGCAATGAATGTCAATACGTTGTCTTTCCTGTTATCACAGCACTGGGCTCTATTATCTCTTACTAATGCAAAACAGTTTATTCCTAATAGCAGAAAATGGGTCATAAATGAGTGTCCTAGTTTTCTGCTGAATTGGGGCCCAAAAAAGTGGAGCAAATTTAAAGAGGTTTATATACTGTAGGGAAAGATGGTGATTATTATTTTTCAGACCAAAGCCTTCTTAATTTGCCTGTGAGTGTGAGATGGTTTCAGTGCTACTAATAAATGGGTAATCCCCCCACCCCCCTCCATTTGATGTAAAGAAATGAAGTGAAAAGTAGTTCAATTTCCGCGTTGCTTGTATGGCTGTACTCGCCGGGCTGTCAGCAAAGTTTAAGTTATTTCACAGACTTCAGGACGTAATTGTCATACAGCAAAGCAGCAGCTTCTGAAGCCCAGTCGAGTTCAATTTTTGTACATGAAGAAGCACTGAATTGTTCAAGACTTTGCTGTCCCTCACTACTGACTCTGGATTGATGACAAATAATAGACCACTGCTCATCAAGGGATTTGTTCAACATTACCATTATTTTTTTTACAGTGTGGAAATCTGCTCTTTACAAAACCAGTAACGGGCATTCTCAGTGCTTCAGGCTCGCCTTCCCTTGGAAAGTAACAGAGAATGTGCAAAGGCAAAGAGGAAGCAACGTAACAACAGCTGAAGCCCAGTCAAAGTATTTGTAAGTGAACTACCAGTCTTCAGTAAATTGAGAGTCTGTTTCCAACTCCATTTAAAATCACAGTGCAGAGACAACGTTTCTATTCCTGTCAGAGCCCACAGCCACAGAGTATGGTGGAGATGCCCATGGAGAGCCAGGAGGCTGCTGGAGTACAGTTTGTGTTGAAGTTCAGCACGAGGGCCTTGCTGGTTTGGTACATCCACTTCGAAACGTGATCCGGGATGAATGGTGTCTTTTTCACAAGACCCTTTCCCTGCCCGTATTTCACAGGCAGGCTTTTCAAGCTGTTTGCATTACTCTGAAGCTGCTTTCTTGCTTCTTGGTGACCTTCCAGCTATAATTCTGTCGAAACTCTTCACTAGCTTGCATTTGCAGGCTGTGAAAAGCATGGTAGGTAGCAAGGAAAACAGGAAGTTTCAATGCAGTTCCCAGAGGTTATGTGCAGGATTGAAACCAAAAACTATCTTATGTTTGTTTTGGCCCACGTAGCTGGAACCTAGCGCTGTGTAGTTATTAATGCTCAGCAAAACATTCCAGTGGGTACGTACCCACGAACCTGCTGACTTCTTGTTGCTGTATTTAAAGAGATGCTGTAGAAAATAAAACCTAGCTTATCCAGTGAACTTTAACAGCAGTGCATCTGTTCAGATGACGTGGTTTCTAAGAATATGTTTTTTTTAGAGCACCCGTTACTTTTCTGATCATTCCTTGGGCCAGGGCAGCAGAACAGTTCACGCAAATAATGCCTGTCTCCTACATGCCCTGCGACTTGTTTATCTGGGAGGAGGAAAAGGAAGAGAAACAACTCCTACACCACGAGAGCACGCTGAAGGTTTTCCTCCATGGAGTCCTTCACGGTGTTACCTCCTGCAGTGCAGCACAGACTGCTTGCTAGCACAGGTGGAATTTTTTGCATGTCCTCCATCCATTTTCCTCCTCTTTTCGTAAATACTTACGGTTGTTTCACCTTCCCTTGACCTAAACACTAATGTCTGGTTTTGGTTAGAGTATAATTCTAAACCGGGAAATAGGAGTCAGTATCTCACGTCTGATCAGTCATCAACTCTGGCCGGTACAAGAAAAAGACTTAAACAAATTTTACAATAACCAAAACCAAAGCAAAACTCATGCTGATCTATAAAGAAATCATCTCTGGGAGTTTCCTCTGTCCCCAGAATGTAGAGGTTGGACTGTTTTTAAAAGAATGAGAAGACCAAGATTTTATCTTAAAATTGTTATCATGTTTGGTGATTTAGGGTTCACCTGGAATTGCACAGTGCATTTCAAACAGTTTACTCCCCTGGGAGAATGACAATGATTTTCGCATGTAAAAAGGAACTTCTGGTACTAAAGCCTCCTACCAGATTTAATTAACACTCTCACTGGCCTGCATTAACTTCTCAGAAAGTGCTTCTCATCTGGGTCTTGTGATGGTATCTCAGGGTATCCGTAAACACTGCGTGCTGTGGAATGCTGCTGTCGCATGGCTGTTTGCCCTGCTCACTCCAATACATCTTGCTCTCATAACACAAGGCAAGTGTAATGATCACATTAAAAACAAGATTGTTGAAACGAGATATCAGGTCATGCTTTTGGCTACTGAATTGGAAACAACCAGTTACAAGCAAAACAGATCTAAAAACAATCACTATCTACTTAGCATCTAAATACTCTTTAGCTGCCTGACCTCCCTATTTATTTTATCACTTTTAAAGGCATTTGTTTCTGTTTCACATGCCGACCACTTTCTCTTGTACAATGCGACAGGAGAAATAGCAACACTTCAGTGCCTTTTGTGATGGCTCTAATCACCGCCTGTAATAATTCTTTTAGCCATGATCACATGGAACTGCATCCATTGTGGATACAGTCACTTGCACTGATTTTTCTCCCCCTGGTGCATTTAGGGCTGGGAGATCACACTAGAACTTACGAACCCAGTTGGGGATGACACCAGCGCATTTTGCAAGGACGCATTTCCATGTTTGTTTTTTTTCCTACTAATACCCTTGGAAGGTGTAGGAGATTGTTTTTGTTGGGGGGGAAGCTAGAAGTTTTGGTGGCGTGTGTGGGGTCATCTCCTCTGTGCACTGAACAGATACAGCTAGTCATTTGTATAAGTAGTTAAAACTAAAAAAAGATATGCCCTGCCACAGTTTAAATCAAGGTTTTTACCTACTAATTGGAATTTATCATCCACTTAACTGCCTTTCAAAGTCATTAGCATTGTTCAGCTGGGGAGATAGCTAAATTGTAACTGAGGCTGGTGGGCATGAGAGGCAAACAAAAGAAGCAATCAAGCTCTTTTTAGTAACTGAATACCCTAGGCACAAAGCAAAGTTTAAATAAGTGCTGGGCTATGTCGTCCAATGCTGGCTGATGAGGATGTCTAATATTACTCTGATACCTGCTCTGTAAAGGGCAACAGGACTTGTTATGTTCTGAGTAAATGAGCGGTATACTGTCTAAAGGTAAATAACCAGAACTATGATAAAATATGTTGTTATTACAATTAATGTAGACATACCAAAGAGATGTTAAAGCTAACTGCTTGACAACCTACTGAGTGTCTCAGGTAGACGTTGCAACACACTGAATTCTTCACTTCCACAGCTGTCCTCCTAACTGCATGCAAGTACCTAATTTAAAACCAGCTCTGTTGCAGCCATGCAACTCAATCTTGGAGTACAAACACAGTGCTAGCTTCCCCAGATAACATTAAACCTTCAAAACTGGCTCACAGGTTGGGACGGAAAGGTGCTACTGTCCATGTGCACAATGAATGCGGGCTCTCTTCCTGCTCCCACCGAAAGTGGGAGCTCCATACCAAATGAACTAAGTCTTTCCTTCTAGCATTACTAGGTATTTTTAAGAAGGAAATCCACCCTGAAGCTTGCCAAAGTCCCAGAATGTCATAGCCACTAGACACGCTGGACACAGTGCTGATATGGCACCTCTTTATCCCCGTCTCAGGCCTGGGCCCAGCTAAGACAGCTCGTCCTGTCTTAGTCTTCTGTGATAGTGTGACCCAACTTCCTCACGTGGATCTTCAGGGAATCCAGTCCAGAGGTGGGCCCACTCTACAGCATTCCTCAGTGTCTCCAGTTCCACTCTCTGCTCTTCTAGTTTGAGTCCAACCTCGGAGCGCCCTTCATTTCTAAAAGTCATAAAATACTTGTTCATGGACGTGCAAGTATCACTTGGCTTGTCACAAGGAGACCTACTTTCTTCCTACCAGATAATCTCTTCCCTTTCTTAAACTCCTGCCAGGGCTGTAGCCTGAGGGCCTTAGTTTCCTTACAAAGTGACAAGAGTGGAGGCTGGTCGTGTGGAAGTTCCTATTTTCACTCCAGGACAGGAAACCAAGCTTTTCTCTGTAGCCTGCTTCCATTCAGTTGGCCTTGCTGCTGTCCTCATCTTATTGCAGGCTCATCTAAAAAAATAAAACTCTTTCCCGTGTCAGGTGTTTCCTCATGGTTACTGCCACCTGTCACATCTCGGGGTGTAGCCACAGTGGAAGCCTCAGCAGAGACAGAATGCAGACCCTGGAGACGTTTTAAATCCACGCTCATCGCACTACGCACCGAGACGATTAGCCAGTGCTTTCACCACTGCCCCCACCAATGCGTCTGAACAACAGTGCTAAGTTGCATCACTGACATATAGTCCTGCTTGTGGCTTGTTTCCCCTTCTCTCCTTTCTTTCGCTTTTGTTCATATTCTCCTTCCTTTTGTTCATACTTTTGAACTTGCCTCAAGCATGCCAGCATAGTAACAATCTACACGGAGGAATTTTCACGCTGTGAACTCACTAAATATGACAGATATTAACAGTGATAAGTCATCTGAAAACTCCCTTTTTAAATCTGTATGCCCTAAGAAATCCACAACAAATGCTGGAAAGTTTTGCTGCAACATGCATGCTTCAGTGAGACCCGTCTGGGAGTTCTCTATTAAAAATATATAGGTTATTAAAACACTTAACTGCTCCAACACTTATAAAAATATGTTTAGGATGATAGCTGATAATGGTCTTTGCTTGGCCGATGAATTGGAGGATCAAGTGAAAGAGCAGAAAGTGAGTAATTTGTGAGGGTTCAGATTACTTACAGCAGTTCCCTTGAATAATCCGGGCTCATGGATGCTTCCATAGTAACACTTTGTGCTCCGTCCCACTGAACTGAACAGAAGAAAAAGTGCAATTCTGAAATATAATTACCAATAATGGATTGAGAGCAGCCCTGAGGAGAAGGATCTGGGGGTGTTGGTTGATGAGAGACTTGACATGAGTCGGCAATGAACACCAGCAGCCCAGAAAGCCAACCGTATCCTGGCTGCATCAACAGAAGCGTGGCCAGCAGGCTGAGGGATGGGATTCTCCCCCTCTGCTGTGCTCACATGAGCCCCCACCTGGAGCACTGTGTTCAGCTCTGGGGCCCCCAGCACAAGAAGGACATGGACGTAGTAGAATGAGTCCAGAGGAGAGCCACAAAGATGATCGAGGGGCTGGAGCACCTCTCCTGTAAGGACAGGCAGAGGAAGTTGGGGTTGTTCAGCCTGGAGAAGAGAAGGCTCCGGGGAGACCTTACAGCGGCCTTCCAGTGCCTAAAGGGGGCCTACAGGGAAGATAGGGAGGGACTCTTTGTCAGGGAGTGTGGTGATAGGACAAGGGGGATTGACTTTAAACTAAAAGAGGGTTGATATAGATCAGATATTAGGAAGAAATCCTTCACTCAGAGGGTGGTGAGGCCCTGGCACAGGTTGCCCAGAGAAGCTGTGGATGCTCCATCCCTGGAGGTGTTCGAGGCCAGGCTGGATGGGGCTTTGGGCAGCCTGGTCTGGTGGGAGGTGTCCCTGCCCATGGCAGGGGGTTGGGACTGGATGAGCTTTAAGGTCCCTTCCAACCCAAACTATTCTGTGATTCTATGAATATGTGGTTGAGTCATAAAGAATTAAAGTTGCCATAAAGTTGACATCACTTGTATCTTTTTATCTGAGGAACAGAGTCTATTTATACAGCCTGATTTGCAAAACCTGCTCATCCCTATGTAGAAAAAAAAAAAGGAAAACAAACCACTTTTAGTTTCTGTAGATTGCATACATAGTGCTCATAGAGGAACTTTTAAAGTGTGCACCACATTCAGCTCCTATGTAAATACGCATGACTCCTTCCAAAGTACCAGGAGTGGATTTACCTGCTGGTAAACCCTGTCCCTATAGGACTAAATTTGGCCTGAGATTTCTGTATCTGTCATCTTATTAGTCCTGGGTGCGCAGAGCCTTTTGGAGATCGCTCCAGTGAGGTGTGAGCAGCAGCATCCGATTCCATGCTCCAGTTTTACACAAACATACAAGGCAGCAGGGAAAGCAAAGATGACAGGTCACACTTCCCGTCACTGCAGTGAAAAAATGAGTATTAATGGCTTAGAAATCAAATTAGCCGTTCCTCCTCTTCTAGTAAAAGCTGGTGTGTCAAAGGTTGCAGTCTCTCAGGAGAATAGCGGGGCACAGATGGCTGAAAATCTTGTTATACTTTGATGCAGAATAAAATTTTGGCCCCATTTTCTTTCAGATCCTGGAACTCCTGTGGAAGCCACCCTGTCGCTGGCTGGCTGGGCTCCCTCCCATCCAACCACTTCCATCTGTAGCCATCTTTCCGCTCTAATTGAACAGATTTCCTACCCAGACTGGTAGCTGTTTGCCAGACAGTGTTACGTGGCTGTCAACAAATGGGCTGCAAATCACTTTTATATTTGTTTAAATGAAGTTTCTTCCCTTGTCTTTCATTTGTCTTCAGCGAAGCTCAAGGTAAGCAGTTAGAACCTTTTTGAAATGAAAAAAGATACTGTTTCTTTTCCAG